>NC_059408.1:16339090-16962007 GCF_905220565.1 Melitaea cinxia | reverse complement strand
TGTGTGTGCATGTATGTGTATGTGTGTGTGGGTATATATGGATATATATGTGTGTATATGTGTATCATGATTACTGATGGCTTCGTACGACCTTAAAGTGTATTACCAAAATGCTCGGGGACTACGCACCAAGACTCACGCGTTCAAACGGGGTGTGCTCCTGTCCTCTTACGATATTATCTCACTAACGGAAACCTGGCTTCCGGATGGTCTAGGTGATAATGAATTATTCGATGATAGGTATATTGTCTGGCGGCGTGATAGGAATTATCAATCAACACGGTTGAGGTATGGAGGTGGAGTATTGCTAGCTACTCACCGTCGGTTAACCGCAGTGGAACGCCCAGAATGGCACTCCTCTGCTGAAGACATCTGGGTTACAATCACAACGAAAAAAACTATACGGGGATCACACTCAATTAAAATTCACATCTGCACTCTATACTTATGTAAGGAAAATTTAGGTAATTCTTTCAATACACAATTGCAAAACTTCTCAGAGAAGCTGTCGCTCATTGTTAGTTCATGTCCGAACGACTTATTTCTAATTTTGGGTGACTTTAACTTAAGCAACATCAACTGGAATGGTGAGATTAACTGTTTGCAGCCTAATGGGATCGGTGGCGAATCGCAGGTATTATTTTTCGATACTCTAGCAGAGTGCAACCTTAATCAGTTTAACTTAAATAGAAATATTAACAATAGAATACTTGATTATGTTTTGTGTAACGAATACGTGTGTGTATCGGCATGTGACGATCCTCTGGTACCAGAGGACCCTCACCATAAGTCGTTAGATCTAACTTTGACCTGTGCTCTGGATGACTCACTTGGAACTAATCGCAGACTTAAATATTTTTATGACAAAGCAGATTACGAGGCCATTTCTTCCTCACTAAATGAAGTGAATTGGGTGATGGACCTGAACAATAGCCCTTTGGACAATGCCGTTGATATATTTTACCACCACTTATACAATATTAGAGATAAACATGTCCCTCATAAAATAATAAGTTCTTCATCATTTCCACCGTGGTATAGCTGTTCACTTAAGAAACTACTGAAAGAAAAATATAAATATAATAAAAGATATCAAGTTTATGGTAATATGGCTGACCTCGACACTTTTCGACTTCTTCGAACTAGGGCTAAACGACTGGAACAGGAGTGCTACAATAATTACATAAAACGCACGGAAGATGCGATAGTTAGGCAACCAAAAAAGTTTTGGTCGTTTGTAAAATCCAACAATAAGGGTTCTAACTCCCTTCCGTCTAAATTATACTATGAGGGACAGTCTGCGGATACTGGACAAGGTGTTTGTGATCTTTTTGCTTCATTTTTCCAATCCACTTTTCTTTCTCCATTGTCACATAGGAACAACTTAAATTATTCACCTTTAAACCCAAATAACGTCTCTGTTTGTATTAGTCATATAGAAATCAGTATAGATTCAATTAAGAAATTATTAAAGGCATTGGACTTAACCAAGGGTTCAGGACCAGACCAGATTGTACCCATCTTTGCCGTCAAATGCGCTGAATCGATTTCCGTGCCTTTATCTATTATATTCAAGCGCTCAATCTCGGAGGGACTCGTACCTCGTATTTGGAAATCCGCATTTATTTCCCCGATACATAAAAGTGGTAGTAAAAATAATGTCAAGAATTACAGACCTATATCTAAATTATGCCTCTTCGCTAAAGTGTTTGAACGCTTAGTGTATTCTCAAGTTTATCAATCATTATCATCATTCTTTATTCCAGAACAGCATGGATTTTTAGCGATGCGTTCTACTTCGTCTAATCTTTTATCTTTCACAGATTTTGTTACAACTGGCATGGATTCTGGGGGTCAAGTTGACGCAATTTTTACGGATTTTAGCAAAGCTTTTGATTGCATTGATCATCAAATATTGCTACAAAAACTTCTCTTTGCTGGAATTCATGGTAATTTATACCGATGGTTTACCTCCTATATCGAAAAGAGATCGCAAGCAGTAGTAGTGAACGGATTCTCATCAAACTGGAATAATGTCCCTTCTGGAGTTCCCCAGGGGTCATTGCTTGGGCCCTTGCTTTTTAATATTTTTATAAACGATGTAGCCTCCTGTTTCCAACACTCTAACTTCCTTCTGTACGCCGATGACATGAAAATATTTAAAAATATCGATTCACCAAGCGATTCTAAGCTATTACAGGAGGATTTGGAACGTTTCGAGCAATATTGCCTTCGTAATAACTTACAGCTAAACATTCAGAAATGTTACTGTATGACTTTCACTCGTAAATTTAAATTCGAGAAAACTCTATATAAATTTACAGATCAGGTGTTACACAGGGTAAATGAGATCCGTGATCTGGGTATTATGCATGATTCTAAATTAACATACGACAGGCATATAGACCTGATCTGTAAAAAGGCTAATAAAACTATGGGCTTTGTTTTTCGGTCAAGTTCCCAATTTAATAGTATAAAGGTAATTAAGGTCCTTTATTGTTCCTTGGTGCGTAGTATTCTCGAGTATTGTTCACAGGTTTGGAATCCACGATATAATGTCTACATTGATAGGATTGAGTCCATACAGCGTAGATTTTTGAAATATCTACAGTACAGGCTGGAAATCAACGATTGCAATTATGAGGCAAGGTGCCGTAGACACCATTTACTACCCTTACGGGAACGGCGAAAAATTGCCGACGTTGTCTTTCTAGCCAAAATTGCTCAAAACCGTGTAGATTCTCCACATTTACTCTCGAAGATTAATTTGAGGGTGCCTTATAAAACATCTAGGCAACCTTTATGTTTGGACATTCCGCAGTCCGCATCAAATTATAGACAAAACTCTTTTTTTATTCGTGGCGCTAAAAGTTTAAATAGTGTGGTGGCATCCACTCAGCTTGACCTCTTTACTTCTTCAACACTTCATTTCAAAACTACTTTGACGAACACTTGGTTTGACGGCTCTCGAACTGATCCGTAGGTGGCATTTATTATTTTAATACAACTGTATCAAGTGAACAAGCTTTTGTAATTTAATTGTGAAAACATGTAATTGGTGTATAGTTTTCATTTGGATATGTTTTTTTGTAATGAAACACTGTTTGTTTTCCGAATAAATAAAAATAAATAAAAATAAAATAAAAATAAAATAAATAATCTGCTACCAAAAAAAAAGGTTTATAAATTGTACTGTTCTTTGAACGCACACCTTAAAACTATACCCATTATTATAAAACAATTGCCATATTATTGTGTGCTGCACTATTCGTTCGACTAAAATATATATATATATATAAATCAAATTAACAACAAAACAATTATGTACCTATTCTACTAAGTTATTTTTTGAACTGATAAATAAATACCCAATAACCTAACCTAACGAAGCTACCAGAACCATGTCCACCGTGTGTGATGCCACTTGCGGCGAGGTACGAACTTGTTCACAGAATACAAATTAGACGTGAGGCGTATTTATTGGAACAGATAAAAATAACAGGTATTTGAAAGTAACAAATAACAACTGTTTTTCTGAATTTGAAATAACTGTTATCTAAAATAACATTAAATAACAGATACATAAATATCAAATACTTATACCAAATGTTATTTGTTACCGCAACTGTTATTAGCAGTCTATTATTTCTCGAAATCTTATAACATTTCTTATCTCACACTAGCTCATAAGTATCGCGCCTTCCAAAATAGAGAAACACCTAGTATTTTATATTTACAATTACACATGTTTAGCTCTCAGTTGCACTACAATGCCTATACCATGCCTAAAAGTGAACCACCTAGTATTTATTACCCTAATAATATAGTTGATAGATTCTAGGAACAAATCTCATTGAAAAATTAACTCCCAAATGTGGTCATGTTACGTATTGTCTTCTTATTCGGAGACATTGTAAGAATTGTAGTGTCATATTGTGTGAACCACTTGAAACTAAAATAATAAATAAATATACTACCAACTAAATGTTTATATTATAATACGTAACTAATAAATAATATTTTATGAATCAAGTACTGTTACTTATAAAATATTTATTTAATCATTTCTGATTAACTAAATCAAAATACGAATTAATTTGTACTAAGTAAATTTATTTTTCACTTTTTAGTTTCCTGTTTGTAGTCGGTTTTTTTGTTAAAAATTATTTTATTGTTAGTTTCTTCATGCGATTCATAAATAGTGCTTATCCGCGATATGTAAAAAATAAAATAATATATAAAAAAAGAAATAACCTAACAAAAATGTTATTTTTTAAAAGAAAAAAAAATGTATCATCATTATGTAAACTTACTTCCTTTTGTGTCTTTAAAAGTAAAATACTAATTAAATAAAGTACACAAAACTGTATTATATTTTACGGTGTCTTAGAATATTTTTGTTATTTTACTAGTTTTCAAGACTATGCAACTAGCGCCACATCTTTATTTTATTAATTAACTAGCGACCCGCCCCGGCTTCGCACGGGTGCAATACTGATACTAAATATACTACAGAATGTCTTTATTTATAGTGTGAAGCTAGCTTATAGCATGGTTATTAACATAATAACTACAACATTCAAATATGCGTCGTTAGTTTACACGTTGTTACAGAATGTGTTGAAGAAATAAAGGTTCACTGCTCGTTCCCCGTAGGTGATAGCGTGATAATTTGTAGCCTATATGTTGACCCGACTTCTTAATAATATTTGTGCCAAATTTGAAGTAAATCCATGCTGTATTTTTTGAGTTTATCCCGGACATACATACAGACAAACAGACAAACGGACAAAAATTCTAAAAAACTATATTTTTGGCTTCGGTATCGAATGTAGATCACATCCCAAGTATTATTTAAAAAAAAAAAAATATTCAATGTACAGTTTGGACTTTCCTACCATTTTATTATATGTATAGATTTTTCATATATGTATGAACTAGCTGTACCGGCGTTTCATTCGCGTAGAATTTAACAAAAAGTTTTTTGCCCTGCTTTCTGTTCCGCGGGTTAAGCGTAATTTAATAAAAATAGCATGGTGTCGTCTCCTGTCAAAGATTTTCATTGTAATATGAAACTTTGAATAGTTACGGGTCTCTGTAAAGAACTCACTATAGACGGCGCCACGTTTCGCTTAAACCGAAAATAAAAAATCATCATATCAAAAATTTCGCTCTAGCGGGTACATCGTTCCATAGCTTAATTGGCTAGAGCGCCGACACGATCAGTCGGAGACGCGGGTTCGAATCCCGCTGGAGCGGTCAATTTTTGATATGATATTCAAAAATGTTTAGAATTCCTAATGTGAGGGTAACACAAAAATAAAATCGTACATATAGTTATAACAGTCGGCTGTTACCTGTAACACAAGCATTAAGTTGCTTACCATAGGAAAAGACGACCGTGTGTGTATGTTATAAGATATTTATTTATTTATTATTTATGTTCGCGTTCGGCGCATCACTAGTTCATACTCCAACGGATTTTATTTGAGGCGTCAACGGTCATAGCCCTAGTGTCGATATGCCATTATCTAAGTATGATGCCCCACGTAAACAACTGAATACGTAAAAAACAGTGATGTAGAATGACAGTAAGGCCTATAAAATTCATTGTAATATGACAGTTTAAATGTATTTTATGGTCATACAGTGTGGCTACGGCACTAAAGAATTTAGCCACCCCCTCTCTTCCCGTGGGTGTCGTAAGAGGCGACTAAGGGATAACAAGGTTCCACAACCACCTTGGAACTTAAGAAACCGACCGATGACGGCATAACACATTAAAATAATTACTACTTAGATGGAACTGTCCTTAACCACGCCGTGGCAACTTGTAAATAAAACAACACTCAGCAAATTATTGTAAACATTTATTTTTAAAATCTGTATTAGTGTATGTTTTGTAAGTTGTCCTAAATAAATAAATAAATAAATAAATAAATAAATAAATAACCATCCAACTGCTGGCTTTGAAATACACAGGCCGAAGACGGGTAGCAGCGTCTTTGGTGCGACAAAGCCAGCCCTGCGGTCACCAACCCGCCTGCCCAGCGTGGTGACTATGGGCAAAACACATGAGTTTACGTTATTTTTGGCACGAACTTGTGGAGGCCTGTGTCCAGCAGGGGACTGTATAGGCTGTAATGATTGATGATTGATGATTGATGGTCATTCTGTTCATAACCAACTGCTAAGGCCGTAGGTTAAATTATTACTTTTTAAAATTTTACGGCTATACTCGGCATGTCGTATTACGAAGTATCTTATCCACGGCTATAACCGTAGTGTCCATCAACGTGTTAAGAAATTGAGGAAATGTTATAAATAACAATGTGTAATAATAAATTATTAATGGTTCCCTACAAATATATATATATATTATATCCATCCCGAGCGGCAATCCAACCCGCAAACCGTCGGTATTGTAGGCGACTACTCCCATCACTACACCAGAGCGGTTGTATATTTTCTTTCTTTCTGGTGGATTGCGTATGAGGTCGGCAACGCGCTTGCAATGCTTCTGCTGTTGCAGACGTCTATAAGCTACGGTAATCGCTTACAATCAGGTGAGCCGTGCGATTGTTTGCCAACCAGGTTTATATACAAAAGTATGTGGTAATTTAATAACATTTTTTTTAAATTATATTTCTCATCATTCACGGGCTCTTGGTTGCCCATGACATTGAACTACATAAAATATCTATATATTAATACGTGAAGCAAAAAATTTGTATCCCTTTTTACGAAAATTCCGCGGACGGAGGAGTATGAAATTTCGTACACTTATAGTTAAAATAGAGAAGTGGTTTGGATATTTGTCCTTGTGGGTCTCTCCACCGTGTCTCGGAGACTGGCGGCCGTCGGTCCCAGTTGTTATCATAAATATCTGATAGCGATCGATACTCCTAGTAGGGAACATATCCGCCGGAGGATTGTGCCTATCGGAGCTTCTCCGCCACGGAAAAAAGAGGCCTGTACCCAGCAGTAGGATATTGCAGGCTGAATACGAATATAACTTTGGATTTTTGTTGTTATTTATTGTAAAATGTTAGCGGTATTAGAACACTGTTCAGTATTTGTTAACACAAACAACATTCTTTATTATATTCGTAAGACCATCGATCACAGCACTAAAGAGTATTAAATATTAAACATAGTTAAACATAATTCGTACGATTTTATTTTCACACATTAGGGAATTCTAAACATTTTTTAATATCATATCAAAAATCGACCGTTCCAGAGGGGATCGAACCTGGATCCTCCGACTGACCGTGTCGGTTCACTAGCCAATTTTATTGAGCTATGGAAAGCTGTACCCGCTACATCGAAATTTTTAATATAATGATATGACGGTCGCTTAGAACCGAATATAAAATTATTATCCTCGCTGGAACGGTCGATTTTTGATATGATATTAAAAATAGTTTAACATAAGTTTGTAAATTATAAATAACAATAATTAAAATTATTTATTATTAAAAATTATTTATTATTAAAATTATTTATTATTTATTATTTTTCTCTGATAGTGTACAATAAAGAGTATTTGTATTGTATTGTATTGTAAAAAAAAAAAAACTTATTCTCAAACGAGTACTTTAACAACATACACTACAATTATCACATTTCTAAATTAAAATACAAAAGTTACAAAAAAAGAGAAAATAATATTTACACTTAAACTTAAAAAAATATTAGTTTTAAAAAGCAAATCAATTATTTATGCAACTACAACGTTGCGATGGGAACATACTTTTATTGAGTTTTTTACAATGTAACGACGTATCGCGTAATAACAGCAACAAGCAAAACAAGATAGAAGGCTGGGTAGTGAGTGGTGGCGGTGTTGCAGGCGCCGCGGCTGGGCCCGATGCAGGCGACGGCGGCCATGCGGTGCGGCACGTGGCTCTGCTCGTATAGGCCGGAGAACAGCGCGTGCCGCGGTCCGAGAGCGAACAGCGCCACGTCGTCGCCACCGTGTGTCTCCGAGCCCAGCGGCGCGTCCACGTGGCTGCGCCAGTCCACAGACCCATAATTATCTTCTTGCGTGACGTCCACTCTTTGATCGTTTTCATGTGGACGAAAGCCCGGTCCGTTGGCGTAAGACAGGGTCATATAGGGAACATTGTTCGAATCTCTGCTATTGGAAGGCCCCAGTATATCTCTTCCTCTCGGACTGTAGCCATTGAACGACATGACGTGTGCATGATCAGCGGTCACGACTAGTAAAGTATCATCATCTGATAGAAGTTCCCTGGCGCGGGCGACGGCTGCGCTCAGTTCTATAGTCTCATCTAGCGCCAATTCCACCTGGTTGTCGTGGTGAGCGTGGTCGATACGACCTCCTTCGACAAACAAAAAGAACCCTTTATCGTTACGACTCAGCATTCTAATGGCTGTTTCCGTAAGTTCAGCTAGAGACGGTTCATTGGGATCCGAATTCAGGTGATATTTAAGGTGACTTCCCTCAAATAAACCGAGTAAGTATTGGGGTAAGTTTTCATTGGCTTCGAGTAATTGCGCTCTATTCCATATGTATCGGTGGCTAACATTGCCTGCAGCCTTATCGGCCTGCCATTCCTGTATTAAGTTTCTGCCATCAGTTCTCCTGCCAGCGGTACCTTCTTCATCAATAATACTTGATGGTATAAATTCTCGACGGCCTCCGCCTAAAATGACCTATGAATAGAAATAGGAAATCAGGTATTTATAACTTTTTATTCATAAGTCTTTTGTCGGAATACAGAGATGATTGATATAATTTCTGTAAGACTATTTAGTCTTTCCAGATCATGAACGATTAACGCGAATGTCTAACGGACTGCTTTCGGTGTGCTGTATTTGATATGCAATAAATAATACGCAAATGTTTCCGTAGATAATTTTATGACTAAAACTATTACTTCGTGACAGTTAAGACTGGTGCATAGGCTTATAACAAATATAATTAACAGAGATAGGGCACAGCAGGAATTTCCTGCTCAAAATATGGAGCAGCCCGACTGCGGTAGTACCTGGACCTTACAGAAGATCACAGCAAAATAATTCTGGTTTCAAGCAGTATTGTGTTCCTGTTGGTGAGTAAGGTGACAAGAGCTCCTGGGGGATTGGGGATTGGGTCGGCAATGCACTTGCGATGCTTCTGGTGTTGCAGGCGTCTATAAGCTACGGTAATCGCTTACCATCAGGTGAGCCGTACGCTTGTTTGCCGACCTAGTGACATAAAAAAAAATTATAAGTAATTATTCTGATATATTCTGTTACCTTAAACTGTTTTCCTGGGTTGGAATGAATTAACTGATGAGCGATGTCAGGACATAGGCTAGGATCTTGTCCGCTACTACGCACAGCGGCATCATTTTCCCAATTACGATTAGCTACGTGTGCGTATGCACCGGCGGGCGATGCGTGAGTAACACGTGTGGTAGTCACAATACCTGTAGATTAAACAAAAACTAAAAAAACTTAATGAAAGTCATCATCATCATCACATCAGCCTTTCGCAGTCCACTACTGGACATAGGCCTCCACAAGTTCACGACAAAAATGGCATGAGCTCATATGCATGTTTGCCCATGCATGTTTTGCCCATAGTCACCACGCTGGGCAGGCGGGTTGGTGACCGCAGGGCTGGCTTTTTTCACACCGAAGACGCTGCTGCCCGCCTTCGGTCTGTGTATTTCAAAGCCAGCAGTTGGATGGTTACCCCACCATTGGTCGGCTTTTTAAGTTCCAAGATGGTAGTGGAATTGTGTTATCCCTTAATCGCCTCTTACGACACTCACGAGTAGAGAGGGTGTGGCTATATTCTTTGATGCCGTAACCACACAGCATGATCAGCATAATGAAAGTATTTTTACTTTTTTTATTTTTGTTGCAATACAAAACGAGCTACTGGGTGAGCACGCAGGCAAGGTTATGATTTTTTTATTAGGTTTACAAATTGAATGATACAATATAAGAAAGTTTATGTGTGTAACAATATGAAAGGTGTACAATGTTCATTCTTATTACAGTGAACATAGCATACAATTTTGACATGCTCAGCTTAAACTAATCACAGAATATTACAAACCAATCCATGAATAATATTCTTGGCCGTAGCCAAGAAGCTATTGAAAATATCAAAGTTTGGCCATGAACCATTATAGGATGACAAAATTCTATATTGAACCGAATGATGTCCAATAGTAGTACGAAAATGTGGTAATAGAAATACGACTACCAGAACGTCGGATCTTAAAATAATTTTTTAATAAGTTTGGACAGATCATTAGACCAAGGTAATATATAATACATGTTGTCAATATGTCATGTTTTCGAAACTATTGATTTTTTTTTAGTTTACATTACTGTAATTTTTTGATTATTATTGTTTTATTTTTGATTTAGTAGTAATTACTGTTTATTTTGATGATTTTTGTGTGTAAAAAAACTTTCTGTAATATGTGTGATGTCCCAAATAATTGTGTTTCTCTTTTTTTTGTTTCAAGTACCGGCGTCTCGTCCGTCGGCGAGGGCCCAGGCCGCGATGGACTCCGTGTGGGTGGACGCGGGGATCGACGCGCCGCAGTTGTAGCGCGGCACGGCGGCTGTCACGCCGATCGTCCCGCTGTTGGCTTTAACTCCGTTTAAGTACGCAGTCGCCGAACATGCGGAATCAGCTATTTGAGCATTGGTGCAGTAAGTCTGACAAACAAAACAAAAATATAATCAAGCTTTTACTGTGCTTAAATATAATATAGATATTATCTAATACCTTTCGAACAACATAAATTAAGATTGCCCATATTTGTGTAATAATATAGGATATTTAAAAGTTGAATCTGATTTTATTTCTATACCTTAACCAGGCCAGTTGTCGGAAAGGTTTCGAAGGACAGCTGGGCCTCCTCCCCGGTGCGGTTGTTCCTCTGTCCCAGCAGCGTGCGAGCGGCGGCTATCGTAGGGATAGACATGCCATCACCTAGGAACATGATCAGGTTGCGCGCCTTGCCGGGCCGACCCGCGTCGCCTGCGTCGAAACGAGAGTTGATCGTATTTTGAGCGTCGTTGAACCAGAAAGTGTTGGTCGTTTCCGCCCGTGGGATGGCGGGCGGTGGGCCGGCGAAGCGCATGTCGGGGTGGTAGCGGTCCGCCGTGGAGGCGGCAGTGGCTCCGCTGGCCAGCAGCGTCAGCGCCAAACATAACCACTTCAAGTACATATTTATCCGTGAATGTGTAGCTCGTGCGACCGCCGCATATTTATTACTTACATTTTATCGCTTATCTTTTCGCATGTTCATTAAAACCGATTTAATACTTGTGTAGTTTGTTGTTATCCTTATCGACGAATATAGTTATTGCTTACGATTAAAGGTATTAAGTATTTGATCCCGAAGATTCAATTAAAGAATCAATAAAAAATTCGTCACTGACGTGCACGACGGTGTCCGAATCTCAATTTTTAACAAATCGATTAATAAACCTACAGAACAGAATCGTCTGTAATTTAACATTACCTAAATACTCTAACGTATGTTTGTGTGTGAACACAAAAATGAGAGTTTCTTGTATCAAATCTTTTAAGTTTAGTTTTTAACTTAAGTAATTTCTTTTTAATAATATTCTAGGGCCAAAAGGTAGGCCAAAATAATATTAATTATTCATTTATTTACAGCCATAAAAAAAGAGTTTTGGATTGTGTACACTTCTCACATCACTTTTTCACACATCTCTTCTTTAATCTTTCTAAAACTTTTATTTTAGTTCATCATATAGGGAGCATGATTCCACACTCGATCAGATACAGATAAGGAACGAGACAATTCAGTTAGCAGTCCTCATAATAGATAGTTTTTATTTTATAAATTGATTTCAACTAACTATGTCTTGTTAATATTACGACTGGTAAATTTTTTATCAATTTTAATTATTTATTAATTAGTACTTACACACCACAAATACTAATATGTATTTTTTGCTTATTAATTAGAAAAAAAAAAATTGATGAATAATAAAACATTGTTGTAAGTTCACCACATGTTACGTGACTTGACGACGCGTTGTCGCAACGGTCACAGCACTGGTTTGTGACTGTTGTGCTGGCGGTTGCGGGTTCGATTCCCGCACATGACAAACATTTGTATTGGCCATACAGGTGTTTGCCGTGGTTTGGATGTTTGTGCAGTCCTTGTGGGTCTCCCCAACGTGCCTCGGAGAGCACGTTAAGCCGTCGGTCCCGGTTGTTATCATGTACACCATCAAAATCTGTAAAAAAAATTGCAAATCATTGATATTAAATTGTTCAAATCTAGGCACAAATCTTTAAAATGAATATCTGTCCTATAAAGAGAAAATTCAACGTAATAATTGAATAGTGATGTGCAATTAATAAGAATTTGTAAATTAATGGCAAAAAATAACGAGACTTTAGGAGCCCCGTTCTACATTCTCTCCTGATCGCCTTCCCTCTTGATAAATGACGAGATAAATTGGTTTATCTTAAAATATTTCTTATCAGTGCCAATGTATTGAAGGTGACATATTGACAGATGTTAATAGCGATATGGTCGGAAATGTGAGGTTTTGTGAATATTTTTATATCCTAGTATAAAGACGTGATCTTAAATAACACGGATTTAGTTGAGAGCTCTACGTCGAGCGAGTGCATGTGAGCTGGAACTCTTACCAAAATGGTTTCAATATCGGGATGTGTGGTTCAATCAGTGATGCTTTTCTTGTGTGTTCAAAATAGTTTAGGTAAAAAGTTACAAAAACAGGACATTCATGTAATAGAAATATTGGCTAGTTTTTTAATACAACGAGGTCGGCTTACAATAAGCGTACAGCTCACTTGATAGTAAGCGATTATCGAAGCTTATAGACGCCTGCAACACCAGAAGCATCGTTAATGCGTTGCTGACACTATTGATGACCTTCCAGAGGAGCTCTAACTACTTTACTCACCACAACACTGATGGAGAGCAGTACTATTTAGCTGTTATCTTCTGTAAGGTCGAGGAACTGCCCCAGTCGAGCTGCTCCAGATATTTAGCAGGATATTTCCTGCTGTGTCCTACCTCAATAAATCAAATCGTATGTTTATTGGAACACAAGAAAAATGTGTGTCAATAAAGACATATTAAAAACAGCAATCTTTCCAGGATACGATGAATATCACAAAAGCCCACGCAACGTATACAGACAGGCGGTGCCCCAGAACAGCCAGGAGGCGACGTCCGCGCACTGGGTGAGTGAGGCGCAGCGGGGCATCGAGGCTCGCCTGCAGTACTCCGCGCCGCGGGGCTCGGCGAGGAACGTGGTCATGTTCCTCGGGGACGGCATGTCCATACCCACGCTGGCGGCCGCGCGCACGCTGCTGGGCCAGCGCGAGAACCACACCGGGGAGGAATCGCATCTGTTTTTTGAGACCTTCCCCACCATTGGACTCGCTAAGGTTAGTTAATTCGTTTCATTTTTTGTTTATAATATATCATTCTACAAGCTAATCACATGACTAGCACGTTGGCGCAGTTAAAGTAGTAGCCCTACTTTCTGCTCCGGGGGTTCGATTACCGCCTGAGTCTGAGTGTGATATTTATATTTATTTATTTATATATGTATTATTTATATTTATCTAATAAAACATTTAGGTATATCAGTCGCCTGTTACGCATAACAGTCATTAAGTTTGATCATAGGAATAGACAACCGTGTTTGTATATTAAAAGAGGGTCTTTAATATCCATTTATATAAAGTTTTCTATGATAATTGTGTTTGCTCGCAAACGAAAAAAAACCGACTTCAATTACATCGACGAGTAATACAACGTAGATCGATGAAAAAATAGTCAAGTAACTACGCGTTATCAAAGACTACTCCAAAAGTAGTTACCATATCTCGATAAAATTTACATGTGACCACCTGATAAACGTCAGCTTTCGATTAAATTAAAAATTATCAAAATCGGTACGCCCAGTAAAAAGTTATTGTGTATTTTCGAGAGTTTCCAACGATTTCTCTAGGATTCCATCATGAGATCCTCGTTTCTTTATCATGGTACTAAACTAGGGATATCTACTTTCCAACCAAAAAAGATTTATCAAAATCGGTACATCCAGTAGAAAGTTATGCGGTATAATACAACGTAGGTCGACGAAAAAAGCGTCAAGTAAAAACGCATTATTAGATATAACTCGAGAAGTAGTTGTTAGATCTCTTTGTGAATAATCAGTATAAGTATTTTACTGTAAAGAATTCATTAGCAATATTAATGCTCCGATATTGACAAAATGTTCAACGATATTAACTCTTTCGTACACTTTACAGACGTACTGTGTAGATTCCCAAATCCCAGATTCAGCGTGTACTGCAACTGCTTATTTGTGTGGTGTGAAAGCGAATCGTGGTACACTTGGTGTGACAGCAGAAGTTCCGCGCTGGGATTGTCCAGCTTCTGTTGACACTTCTTCCCATTTGGAATCTATCGCTGCGTGGGCACTTGCTGATGGTCGTGATGCTGGTAAGTTATTTTAAGTACATAGGATACATATTTTACTGCACAAAATATAATAATGGTAAGTTATATTAAATTAGATAATATTTCTTTTAATTTATAATAGAAATAATTAGACAAAACTTCGGTGTCGTACATAGGTATCGTAACTACGGCGCGTGTGACGCACGCCTCGCCTGCAGGAGCGTATGCAAACATTGCAAACAGAGACTGGGAAAACGATGCCGAGGTCCGCGCGGATCAGCACGACCCTGAATTATGTCGAGATATTGCCTATCAGCTTGTTCACACGTATCCTGGAAATCAGTTTAAAGTAAATAGTTATATCATACAGATTTATTCATCACGATGTCAATAACTTCAAAAATAAATGCTTTTATATATAGTTTTTATTATAGGTTATTCTAGGCGGAGGTCGTCGTGAGTTTTTGCCGAATGACGTCGTAGATGAAGAAGGTACTACCGGCAGAAGGTTAGATGGTCGTCACTTAATAGAAGAATGGCAAATGGACAAAATTATGCGTAACGTTAGCTACCAGTACGTATGGAACCGAGAACAATTACTTAGTGTGGACAATGATTTACCGGACTATCTATTAGGCTTGTTTGAAGCGAGTCACCTGCAATATAACCTGCAAGCAAACAATTACACCGAGCCCACACTTGCGGAGTTAACGGAAACTGCGATTCGTTCACTTAGTCGCAATAAGAAAGGTTTCTTCTTATTCGTGGAGGGAGGACGTATCGACCACGCTCATCATGAGAACCAAGTAGAACTAGCGCTGGACGAGACCATCGAGTTAAGCAAAGCCGTGAACCGCGCTGCTGAGCTGTTATCCGAAGACGATTCATTGATTGTCGTGACATCCGACCACGCGCATGTCATGAGTTTTAACGGATACACTCACCGCGGAGGTGATATTTTGGGCCCTTCGGATGGGATAGGCGACGATGGTATCCCTTACATGACGTTGTCGTACACAAATGGTCCAGGATATCGGCCCTACGTCGACAATCACAGAGTCGATGTCACTAGCGAAGAAAATTATCGTAAGATCTCGTTACGCCTATACTGTTTTATAAGTTTTCACTTCTAGCAAATTAAAAATTCATCATTACAGCCTATACAGTCCAATGCTGGACATAGGCCTCCATAAGTTTACGCCAAAAATAACGTGAACTCATGTGTTTTGCCCATAGTCACCACGCTGGGCAGGCGGGTTGGTGACCGCAGTACTGGCTTTGTCGCACCGAAGACGCTGCTGCCCGTCTTCGGCCTGTGTATTTCAAAGCCAGCAGTTCGATGGTTATCCCGCCACCGGTCGGCTTTTTAAGTTCCAAGGTGGTAGCGGAACTGTGTTATCCCTTAGTCGCCTCTTACGACACCCACGGGAAGAGAGGGGGTGGCTAAATTCTTTAGTACCGTAGCCACACAGTACAATTAAAAATTAATTAATCACTTTTTAGGCGATTTGAACTGGAGATCTCACGCGGAAATACCTCTGGCGTCTGAAACTCACGGAGGGGAAGACGTAGCTGTATTCGCGTGGGGCCCGCAGAACACGATGTTCTCAGGAATGTACGAGCAGAACCAGATCCCTCATCTGATGGCGTACGCTGCGTGTATTGGTCCCGGTCGACAGGCTTGCTCTTCGGCCACTACTAACGCTCTCACCGCAGTACTGCTTACTCCCTTGCTATTGTTAATACGCAATATGCTAAAATAAAGTTAACACCACATATTTTGTATAGATGTATCAGATATTTTGTAATATTCAAAGACATTTTTATTTATATTATTTGATGTCCAGTAGCAAATACGTAAAATCAAATGAAAAGTGCATAGCAAACAAAGAGTTTTACATTTGAAATTTTCCAAATCTCCGAAACATCAGGCGATAATAGGTACTAAAACGACGTTACGAGTTTATCAGATCTTCTCATCTGCTATAAGTAAGTGTCCGCTCGTGAAGTCGAGCCACCATCAATCAAGGTGCTGGTCGTTAAAAGTGGGACGCGCGTCAACACCGGGAGCAGGGTATGGAGGGGCAGGGTCGCAGTCGAAGGAGTGGCGCTTATTGACAGGCATTGTCCCGTTGACGCAGATTAATGTACCGCGCTCGACTGTATCATTGCTTTACAACTATATACGGTCGCCGCGCTGACGGGCTGTCTGCGGCACTCACGGTTTATGCGCGGCTTTAGAGAGCGATGAAATGTATCGGTATCAGTCTATCAACGGCGAGTTGTGAACTTTTAAAAGGGTTTTCGACACTCTCGTTTTAAACCTTAACACTTTTAAATGATATTGATATGACGAATAATATACGAAATAACGTTTAAATAAAATATTTTATAATTGTAGCGCATCTTCATTTGTACGTGTATCGAACAGTGATGTTAACATTAAGTTGTTAACGATATCTTTACAGACTTCAGCTTGCTTTTATTATTATTTATAATGATATATTAGGAGCGCGCCGGTGGATCATTGATGGCTGTAAAATATTTATGGAGTACTTCAAATAATATTTCAACGCGTCGAGAGTAATTTTAAGTAAATATTAGATTAATTTTACGTTTTTATTTATATTTCTAATAAAGCTGCAGTTGACAGTTCATTACATCTTTTATTTTGAATTTATTAAATACGAATATCATTTTTAAATATTAGCAAAAGACTTTCATTGAAATTACATTCCAACGAAGTAAAAACTTTGTAGTAATAAATAGATAAATAAATATATAATAATTAGTAATAAATAAATCAATATTTACTAAATTATATTTTTTGTAAAGACTAAATTGTTGGCTTTTGCCATAAGATTGGTAAAACATCATGAAGGTTTAGCGTTATGTTTAGGGGTGATAGGCAATGATTCCATCTAATACAAAATTGAATATCGCCTACTGGAAGTCAGCGTGGAGTGTTTTACAACGTAATCGCAATTGGTAACAGAGTCAGTTCACTGTCACTGTGATAAGATATCGTGACAAGTTCGTGATCAAGGTGATTGAGTCTGTTATCTCTTTCGACAAATATTTTCAGAAAACTATTGTGTCAAGAGAAACATTAGGTATGTTAAAAGAAGTGAAAACACCCCGACCGATGTGGTTTAAGTAAAAAATAAAATTGTATTGATTGTTGCAACCCCACCGTTATTATAATGCGTTTCGACAAATTAGAAGCGGTTGTTATAAGGGAGATTTATACGTGAGCCCATTGTTAAACAATGTTGTGTCAAATGTTTTGGAAAGTAAATATCGAAACAAAATTGTAGATACATTTTAATAACATGGCTGAGTTTTTAGTACGTCTGCTATTAGACTTATAAAAAAAAAATAGGTTTAAGAACTCTGAGTTATTAAGATCGAAAAGTTTTTAATAGTTTATTTAGGCAACTGTTTTATAATAAAGGGTATTAAAACATGAACGTGGGCTTATCACACGAGGCGAAACGAGGAGAAATTAAATGTTTATTTTCATATATCTATCTATATTATACGAAGCAGCTCTTTTTAGTTGTTCGATTTTATTACCTATCGTTCGGCTGTTACGGATAACGTTCGAGCTTGTAGCCCACGGCCAGCTGGGCAAGTGATCCGATTTTATGTATTAAGAGTGTTCTAATAAATACTTCAAATAAAGGGTTCTGTAGATGTAATAAATAACGTTCTGTGCAAAAAAATCCTAGCCCTTTTTTAAATTTTACTTTTTCTTAATATGCGAGCAACTCTGGTTACGTACTTCATTCTACATTCATCAATAAATTAATAATAATTTTAAACAGAATATTGACGACATTTTTTGTGTTTAAAATATTATGAATACTTTAACTAAACAAAATGAAATCAAATATTCCAAATAAAAACATATATTTTTATTGTTTATAACAATGTTTAAGCTGGTACATTTTGACGTCATATATATGCAACATCATGATATAGATAGTTATAAGGATTATAATTTATGTGGAAGATAAAGAGCAAAAAATATATAGAAACGGGGCGCTGTCAAGGCCGGCGCGTGACGTGTCAATTATGCGAAAAACATCACACCGCTCTCGTCGCCGGCGCACCGCCCCGCACCGCCCCGCACCGCCCCGCACCGCCCGCACTACGCACATGTCGCGCGCCACGCGTCACTGCGCACAGGTCGCGGCGACGCACCGAGCTACAAGCGACGTTCCGCGGACGGCGTAGAGCTCCACTCGCGCTGCACTGGACGTCTACCGAATCAAAACATTGCCATTGTATCGTGCGTGTGTTGAATCGATTCGTTGCTTAGAAATTATTCTGCCCGTTAGTTTTATGGTGCAAAATAATTGCATTAAATTGATTTCATCAAGTCAGTAGACATCGTAATTAATGTCCATGCGATATTAGAATGAAAAGATTTTTGAAGTAAGACTTCTTTACACACGCTTGACTTACTGGGAGTCAGCTGGTGAATGCGTGACGAGAGCGTTACGAAAAGTGTTATCGGGCGATTCTAACGGAAGTTGAGAGCGAGATATAAGTTAGTGAAGATAGAAAGAGAGAGAGTTACTTTTTGCAAGTTTAACTTCAGTCGTGTGGTCTAAGGCACACATCTTTTTTGTCATTCACCCCTACTACGTAACAGTTACGATAGCTTTTTTGTGACCTAAAGACAACAGTAAGAACCCATTTGTTAAAATTTAAGAAACAAACACTTGACTTAAAAATGTCAAATAATTTTAGAAGATGCCAAAATTCACCCTTAATGTGTAAAAATGTCAACGCGACTGTGAACGTGCTGGTCGGTCGGTTATATGTAAGTATACGTATATCTACAGATTGTAATAAGGCCTAATGCTGTAAGTCCCGTGGGAGTGTAAGTAATGATTAAAAAAGTTTTAAGCAATGCCGTTTCACCGATTAGGGATGTCGAGGACAGCTCGTGCAGCGATGCCAGCGCTCCGGCGGCTAACGAGCGCGGCCGGGCCGCGGCGCGACGCATTTATTAAAAGCGCAATTAGCGGAGTGCAGCGCCTCGTGCTCCCACATTACGGAATGTCATTCGTCAAAATTTCCCCAAAGAGCGTTTTCTCCGGGCGAGCATCGCTGGGAGGACCGCTTCCCCTCCCGCGCCGCCCCCGCTCTCACCCCGGCTCGAGCTCGGCCGCGCTCCGGCAGTCCCGACCGCCCGCCCTCGCGTTGCGACGCATCCCTCTCGCCGCCGCCCGCGCGACAAACTTTCCCGATGCGAGGCGACTCTTTTCGTCCTCGAGTTGTAAGTTGAACGAGTGAAGTTGAATGGACTCTTTATAAAGTTCGAGTGTAGTCGATGCTGGTTGGATCAGTGAAAAGTGAACGAGAGTTTAGTGCTAAGTGAACTTTCGGTTTCTCTTGGAAATTGTCACAGTTGATATGGTAAGAAAAGTTTGATAGTAAATAGTCATCTTTAGATAAGATTCGCAGTAGATAACAATTTTGACAATCAATCATTGTTGTCTTAAATGGTAACAAAATATATATTTAAACAGATTTTACATTTAAAATATGTCGTTTATTATAATTATAAATCGGCGGAAACACGGATAACGGATAAAATATAAAATATATTTACTTTTGAAGGACATTCATTTTCTGTTCTGAAAGTTATAAGCAACTTCATTATTTGTAAGAAGCAAGAACATTTTAACACAAACAGGTATATCGACTTCGTACTAAAAATATATCTTATACATTAGATAGTTATAAGATACATAAAGATAATTTTAAACACAAACTTTAATCACAGAGAAAAAAGTTAGGTGAGCTCTGTAGACATGAGTAGCTTAGCCTTTATTTCAAATCTTTTTGTTTAGAAAAGTTCTTTAATTTATTTTAAAGTTGATAAAAGATGTCCGCGACAGCACGTATGTTCCACGTCATGCAGGTGATATAGTGATATCGAACGCAATTCTGCATATCGAACATTTTTACAAAATGACTACAGTCGTTTTGTTTTGCACTATTTTTTTGTGACGAAACAGTGTTTATTCTTACTTCCTTAACTGTGATAAACTTGTAGACTGCAAAAAAGTACTGAAAACGTTCCGTGACACTTACTGTAATAGCCTACGTACTTGCTCATAAGTTAGGCTATGAAATATTACGTTACTTATGACTTTTTAACAGGAGTGCGCGTAACTTTATGGAGTATAAGTAATAATGAGGTGAACGACACGATTCGATAAGCAACATCTACATAGAGAGATGTTAGAAACTTTATTTTAACACTGTCAATTATATTTTTTGAACGAAGTTCCTTACGGCAGGCTTGACATTTGGCTGGGCGACCGAACTGAACAAAATGTGATACTAAACCGTAAGAAAATATATAACGGAAGTGACGTGATATCAGTCACACGACTGTATAATATGACGGTTGTTAAACTAAAATATTACTAGTAAGCTTTTTTAAAATTATTTATGTAATTTCATACTGTCGACAAAAATAAATAAAGACACGTGTTTTTTTATTTCACTTAATAGTTTGAATTATTATTATTATTATTATTTTGATTGATTTATTTTATTTTACGGTATTTGTTATTTTCTAAAATACTAAATTTCCTAAATATTTTTAGTATTGTTATTCTACGAAACAAATTATAAAAGCAGATTACTTCATTTACCTTTAATTATACTCATTAAAACAAAATATTAACGTGTTGCACTACGTCCCATCTGTTACAAATATTTTGTTTCTAATTAATAATTACTATGTAGTTTATATTGTTATAATCAGAGATTTGAGTTACTCGTAATATATTCAAACGATGTTTTTGAAAACTTTGATACATTTACAAAACTATGCGTACATACGTGTTATAAAGTTGAAGCTCCTAATTTAAACTAAAACAGTATATAAAAGCATGCAACTAAATTACCAACTATAAAACACGCTCTGTGTACATTGCTGTCATAAACAACTTTGTTTAGTGCATTTTGCATGTTCGCAGAATCTGACGCGATATCGGAAGCTTAAATAAAAAGAAAATTATAATTAACTAGCTGTGCCCGCGACTTCGTCCGCGTGGTATTTAAAAAAATAGTGTTTAATTTGCAGAGTTATAAAAAAAATAAAATAAAAGTAGCCTAAGTTATTTCTTATTACATCTACCTGCCAGTGAAAATCCCGTCAAAATCGGCCGAGCCGTTTCAGAGGTTAGCCGGAACATATAGACAGACAGACAAAAATTAAAAAAAATGTTATTTTTGTATATATAGCGTGTATACAACATACATATGAATTTAGTAGTTATTTTAATATTACGAACAGAGACTCTTATTTATTTGTATGGAATAGATTATGTACAAAACATGACTATTTGTTTTTAAATTTTAATCACATGTTTTAACAATAGTTTTTTAATATTAGACAATTTGTATGTAGAACGTATCGCAGAAATACGGAATATAACAAAGTCTTACGGCAGCTCTCCGGGAGCCGTGTTCCTTCTCGTTTTTTTCTTACAATAATAATCTTTAGTGTATGAATATCTTGACCTCTTCTTCTCACAATTGTGTTTCTTTTTTTTCCTTCATTACGTTGTTTGTTTCAACTGTTTACGAATGGTTTAGTCAACATTAACATAACGTTAACCTAAATCCACAGTTTCTTTCTTTTTACTATTTGACTATTTTTATCTGATGTACTTTTGTGCTTCTTTGCGTCTGTCATCTTCAATCAAAAAAAAAAAAAAAATCAATTACAAATAAGAAATACATTTTTTAAATCGTAAGCGATTAACCAAGAGATAAATTTTTTTATAAGATTTACCAATTTTTATAACTGACTTAAATAGAGGTAATATTAAATTTTAGTATTTGTCGATACATGCTGCAGGAGCTTCAGCCGATATTGATCAAGTCTCAGACTGTTCCTGGCACATGAAGCATAATGTTTACATTTACGATACTGATCAACTTATCCAAAGCAGTGAGATACGAGGAAAGCCATATTTGAAGAGTAATTAATTCAAACGTAGGAACAGGTGTTAGTGTGCCGCTTGCAATTAACCTCAGCCACCGAAAGACCGACGACCGCTCTGGTGCAATTGCGCGTGTGCCATGTAGGCGCCTAAACACCGGCAGTCACGGATTCGATTTCCGATCGGAGTGGATTTTGTATTTATACAAATATATAAAACCTGTTAGTGATTGTTACTCAAAATAGTGAATATATACGCCAACCCGCAGCATGGTGGTAAGCTCCGATCCTTCTCATACATGATGAATCGTGACCGAGTGACCGTGTTCCGAAGGACGATCAGCTCGACAAGTGAATCGAATAACGTCATAAGAGTAGAAGAAGCGATGACTTCTGCATAGTATATGTCAGATGCCCAAGTTCATAATGATTTTAGACTTATTTCGTAGTCATAAGACATTGTACTATTGGTTTACATCATTGCACGAATAAGTTTGTTTATCATTCGCCGATATTACGACGCAGTTGTGCGGACCGTAGTTTCCGCTCGGTTGACTGTTTGGTTTATGTCTAGTATTAGACTGCTAGTGGTTGATGGAAATAAAGCAAACTTGATTTTTACTATTGACTATCAGAAACTTTTAACTGTCAGTCCAATACTTCTTACTTACAGTATTAGATAGACACTACATTTTACATACACACAGTTTATTTAATAATGAGCAACAGCAAAAATAAATTAGAATATAATAAATGTTAAGATTGTACTCTGTGGCTACGGTACTAAAGAATATAGCCACCCCCTCTCTTCCCGTGGGTGTCGTAAGAGGCGACTAAGGGATAACACAGTTCCGCTACCACCTTGGAACTTAAATGGCTGACCGGTGGCGGGATAACCATCCAACTATTGGCTTTGAAATACACAGGCCGAAGACGGGCAGCAGACAAAGCGACAAAGCCAGCCCTGCGGTCACCAACCCGCCTGCCCAGCATGGTGACTATGGGCAAAATACATGAATTCACGTTATTTTTGGCGTAAACTTGTGGAGGCCTACGTCCAGCAGTGGACTGTATAGGCTGTAATGATGATGATAAAATGTTAAGATTAAAGTACGTTTATTGTTAAATATTATGTAATCGCGTGCAAACATGGCTCGCCCTACACATGGACTTACTTAACGTAATTAGCATGTTTTAATAAGTTTTATTTAAATAATTATAATTTATTTAACCTAACTTTTGATCTCATCGATAGAGTCATCGTTGTGAGAACTTTCCAATTGTGACAGCTCTTGACAAATTCGCTTAAGCTATACCTATGTTGTAAGATATATTCATTATTTGATCGATTTATTGATGATTATTGCTGTGTTCCTCTAAATATCTTCTTTATATTGACGATTATTTTTTAGAATAGAAGATAGAAGTGTTTTTATAGATTGATCTATTCAACCTCTCACGTCTCACAGCTGGGCATATGCTCTGTTTCTTAATATAGTCATAATATAATGACTTGTAAATCTGTCACCTTGACGCCAAAACATCGGGAATTCAATTTTTTAAGCTATTGCATAGCTTCTATCGCGGGCCTTGAGCGCGGGGACCCAATCCAGAAATTCCGTAACGAAAAAAACCTCACGCTCCCCACTCCGACGGGCACGGAGGTGTGGCTCGAAGGCCGTGCATCGTCTAACGTCGTTTCAGTTCGGCAGTCTTCGACACGGCGTTGTGTGCGTGCGTTAAGTCGCAAACTTATGTTTCTTATTTCAGTTATCATAAACCTATAGTTTCAATGATAAATATTCCTGAATAACCAACAGCTACTGTAAGATAATAAAACCCACATGTATTGTAAAATAATAAAAATATTTTAAACAATATTAACTTTTTATTTATTTAATAAAAGAAAAAAAAAATTGTTTTCTTATCGGTCACCACGATCAAAAAGTGTAACTTGAATTAATATCAAAGAAAAAGAAATACTGCATAAATAAAATAAATAAATAATTATAATTGCATAAGTTGATACAAAATGCTATGCAATAGCTTTACCGCGGCAGTCCCCGAGTGCCACACGTTATTTTTTTTTTTTAGCTTAAACTCATATGACAACCAATTAAGTTTAAATTAGGAGAATATTTCTCTGATCTGTGACGTGTTTACTTTCTGGGAGTTCATCAAGTAGTATAAGGATATTAATTTTAAGGATTACTGATTTGTCTTCACGTACCTGTAAGCAGGACTGATCAGTAACATGTCCTGTGGTACGTGAACTTGATGAAGATTGGCAATTGAATAATCTAATGTGTTGTGACGTATTATGTACTTTTATAATTGTAATGTACTTTTTTAAATGGATTTTTAAATAAAAACTGAAATTCAAAAAATAATTACAATTCATGAAAATAATTGTTAAAGAAAAATTATCAAATTACAACAAAGGAATTCCAATGAAAAATGGTAGTGAGTCTGACACAAGTTGTAGTGAGTGACACATGATGTAGGCGTCATATCCAAATGGAACCCGAATTACTTCCCGCTAAATGAAAGATACAATTTAGGACATTTTAGAGAAAAGCAAAATCGGCATCGACAACACACAAGGCTTCGCCACTTGCATTAGCTAAAGCCTCGCATAACCCACTTAGCTCTAGTCAGCACGTGTTCAGTTACCAAGAGCACCGCCCCGCGCCGCTAGACGGCATGGGAGACGGGGAGGGAGTTCAGCGGAGAACGCGTGGAGCCAGCGACTCGATTACCCGGCATCTTGTGTCGTTCACGCAGGATATTGTTGTCGATGCTCCCACGCTCTCACGCGGTTGTGTTTTAAACCAGCTTTAAAAGGGATTAGAAATAGGCACAAAGAAGGCTTACTAATGTAATAAAAAGATTAATACCCTATCAAATGGTTAATAAACGAATAAAATAATCATTCGTTCAGTAGATTGTACTCCTCATATTTTTTCATGCCGAGTGCCTGATATGAAAATCGATTTTTAATCGATGATTAAATAAATTGTCATTTTATAACAAAAAAAAACGGCCAAGTGCGAGTCGGACTCGCGCACCGAGGATTCCGTACAAACAAAATTATTAATTATTTGCAGCATAAACGGCTGTATCTTTTGATTGCATTTGCTTAGAAGTTTGAGTTTATAAAGTTTCAAGGGACAGTAGACTTTAGTGTTTGGTATAAATTTCAGCTTGATACCTCCACGCATTCCAGAGAAAAGGGGTCTTGATAGACAGACGGACAACAAAGTGATTCTATTAGGGTTCCGTTTTTTTTTCATTTTTAGGTACAGAATTCTAGTTAGAAATAGTAGAAGAGAAGTATCCAAATGTTACCTGGAGCAGCCCAACCGAGAAATTACATTCCAGAAGATAGCAGCTAAATAATAGGTTCTGCTTTCAAGCAGTGTAGTATAGGGTCGGTATCACATTTTTTGTTTTTTCATATGTGTACTACACAAAATATTTGTTTTATTATCAGCGTCCCGACTAGAAAAAAGGTCAGGCTCAACCAGATCATGTATCTGGACCGAATCAGGATAGAATGAGGCATGCCAGATCCGGCAAGCTCTATCAGGACCAGGTCTGGTCCAGACAAGAATAGCCTGATGTAAAATATAATCAAGCATGGTAAGGCATACTGGATCAGGACCCGGTCCGGTCCAGATCAGGATAGCCTGATGTAAAATATAATCAAGCATGGTAAGGTATACTGGATCAGGACCCGGTCTGGTCCAGATCAGGATAGCCTGAAAGAAATTACGCGAACTGAGCCTGAATCGCGCTATTAATGTTTTAAGCGCACTTAGTATATATACAGTTATTAGGACAGTCTAGCAGGGAGTCCATTTCTACACAGTGGAGCAGTCGTAAGTAATAGGAAATAGTTAATTAAATTTAATTAATAATAATGATTAATTAATAACATAAAAATAAATAAAAATGATTAATATTTAAAGTAAAAACATAAATAGATAATCATCATCATCATTACAGCCTTTACAGTCCACTACTGGACATAGGCCTCCACAAGTTTACGCCAAAAATAACGTGAACTCATGTGTTCCGCCCATAGTCACCACGCTGGGCAGGCGGGTTGGTGACCGCAGGGCTGGCTTTTTCGCACCGAAGACGCTGCTGCCCATCTTCGGCCTGTATATTTCAAAACCAGCAGTTGGATGGTTATCCCGCCATCGGTCGGCTTTTCAAGTTCCAAGGTGGTAGCGGAACTATGTCATCCCTTAGTCGCCTCTTACGACACCCATGGGAAGAGAGGGGGTGGCTATATTCTTTAGTACCTTAGCCACACAGTACATAAAATAAATAATACATTGGAAAAAATAAAAGGAAATAAATATCATAATAATTATGTTACGTAACATATTTATAATGTCAATTCGCTTTTTTTTTGTTACAAACAATTTTTTCAAGAATATACATTCGTGTTTTTTAAAAGGACTGGACCGAAGCGGCTGATCAGGATGAGATGAGATTTCCTGATCGGGTCCAGATCAGGAAATCTCATCTCATCCTGATCAGGTCCAGACAAATCATCTGCGTTACATGCCTTATCTAGTCCTGATCAGGCATGCCTGGTCCGATCCTTATAAGGAAGACGAAAAAATTTCTCCTCGGGGTGCGTGTCAGTAGTTGTCTGTATCACGTCTGCAAGGCTTCTGGTGTTGCATCCGTCTACGGGCTACGGTAATCACTTACCATCAGGTGAGCCGTACGCTTGTTTGCCGATGCCGACCTAATTGTATAAAAAATATTATTATAAATAAATAAATAAATATCTACACAATACACACACGATCGTCTGTTCCTAAAGTAAGCAACTTAATGCTTGTGTTAACTTGTGTAACAGTCGACTGGTATAGCTACATATATATTTTTTTTCGATAAACATACTTATAAATAATATATATTAATAAATATTTATACATCACCCAGGGGGCATCACTTGGGTTAGGCAACGAACTCACAACCCACGGAGCAGAAAGCACTACAAACTGCGTCAACGGGCTCGCCACTATACATATTACCATTTTTTTATTCTACTATAATTTTAAAAGAAAATTGATGAGTAGATTTGGAGATTGTGGTTTTGTTGTAAATTACCCTTAATTGAATTTGTAGCGATAACTCAGATCGATGATAGTCGATATGAAGTCATTGCGAGAAAATTTGTCACTATCGGAATATATTGTACACACTCGAGTCTATTGACCTGCAGTGCAGAGTTGCATATATGAAGATACTATGGAGTCTTTTTAACAATTTTTTTATATATATATTTTAAATCTTTATTAGGTACAATATAACGGTTATAGCCAAGGATTGTACCTGTTGCGTTGGCGGTTGCGGATTCGATCCCCGCACGTGACAAACATTTTTATTGGCTATACAGGTGTTTGCCATGGTCTGGGTGTTTGTGCAGTCCTTGTGAGTCGCCCCACCGTGCCTCGGAGAGTACGTTAAGCCGTCGGTCCCGGTTGTTAGCATGTACATCTGATAGTGATCGTTACTCGTAGTAGGGAATATACACCAACCCGCATTAGAGCAGCGTGGTGGATTAAGCTCTAATCCTTCTCCTACATGGGGAACGAGGCCTATGCCTAGTAGTGGGATAAAGGCGCGGTAGCAGCGTCGGTCAGTTGCCGAACTTTTCTATATCCTAACTTAAATCTAGAGCAGCCCGTCTGGGGAAGGCCCTTGACCTTGCAGAAGATCATAGTGAAATAATACTTTAAGATAAGAGTTAAGTGACCAGAGCTCCTGAGAATGGTCAGTGGTAGTCTCTTGGTGTTGCAGGCGTATATAGGATACAGTAACTGCTTACCATCGGGAGGCCGTACGCTTGTTGTTGACGACCGACTACGACTACGTAAAAAAAGAAAACGAGGGCTTCTTCTCAAATCGGTTTAGTACATGCCACGTGAAGTAAGTGAACCACGTCTAAGTGTTCAGCACAATTTGGCACAATAGATACGATGGCGACTTTCGATAGTTAGGTCACTGTTCATATTACAAAATATCTATAATTATTTTGGAATTTAAATGAAAGAACTTCGCTTATTTTCGGCGTCCTCTGTCTGTACGTTTGTAACTACAGAACTAAGAGGGTGCTAACATTAAACTACGTATTCATAAAACTAACTCTTTTGAAACTTTTCATTCCTCCCTTACTTGAAGATAGTTTCGGTAAATCAATACTAATTTAAATACGATAATAATTGTGTTTGCTCGCAAACAAAAAAAAAACCGCCTTCAATTACATCGACAAGTAACACAACGTAGGTAGACAAAAAAATTAACAAACGCGCTAGTCGTCACACGATTTTCGAGGGTTTCCCTCGATTTATCCGGGATTTCATCATCAAATCCTGGTTTCCTTATCATTATATCACATTTGAAAAATCTTTCCAACAAAAAAAGAATTATCAAAATCGGTTCATAAACGACGAAGTTATGCGCGAAAATACATAAAAAATATATAAATATTGTATATACGTTCGAATCGAGTAATCGCCTCCTTTTTTGAAGTCTGTTAATAAAGGCATAATAACCACAGTTTAGTCTCTTTCAGTCTAGTAAAGAACAAGACAAACGCTACGAGCGAAGATGTTAGTGCGCGGAGATCGCCTCCTCGGCAGCGGCTCGGAGCGGCACTCGAATTAATGACACACTCCGGCAATGTTTACCTTGTCCTCAACAAAAGGGAAACAAACAAATTGTTTCGACGATGTAAGCCGGCTTTGTTTGTTTATTACGCGAGTCATACTCGTCCCGCCCCGCCCCCGCCCGCCCTTCGCCCGCCCGCGGCCCGCAGGCACCGGTAATTGACTTGTTTCATGACGTTTGCATGAATTTTAATTAGATCGAAACTCAAATCCATTGTCGCAAGTTTTCAAGTGACACTCGTCGTGCGTTCGCAGCTGTGATCTTTTTGTTGATAGAATTACGAGCACGCAGCGCCGAGCCGCTGTCGGTGCTTAATAAAAGCTTTACTAATAAAAGAAAATTTGGCAATCGTTTTTAATTAATGTCCTATTTACGTCTACGTGTTCTGTGATTTCGGTAGCTAATGCAGTTAGTAATTATTAAATTAGTTAGGTAATTAGTGCATCAGTATGTAAACAAATATTTCTTTAAACTCTCGGACTCGCGGAGAGGCGATAATATCTATACACATACTTTTTCTTTAAGATACGTCACTTTATTAACTGATAACTTTAGAGATATATTTTTGAAATTTAATTTAAACTAAGGTGTGCTGTCAGTCGTTTATATGAGTGATGAACATCAAGCTTATATTTTAAATTTTTACTAAGTTAATCTAGTTCCCTAATCTGAATTCCCTAACGCCCAGTCAATGTGGAACAGATAACAGTAGCTCGACATAGAAACAGTTATATTCAAATTAGAAATAATAATATTACAAAAGTATAAAAATATGCTCTTTTTACGACAGTTCACAAGGAGAAGCGAAATGTTATAAACATACTTAAAATTTATTTACATAATACTTTTACAATTTTTAAATCCCGGTGATATAGATAGTATATTTTTATTTGTCGCTAAGTTATGTCGATTGCTTTATGAGAGGGAAATTGGCCTGATAAAGTATTTAAGGTATTACCGTCTGTAATTTGAGTTTAGTTTAAGAAGATGTGCCATCAGACATTAATTGTACCGTCTGATGCGATTTTTCGAGTAAAGTTTATCGATGTAAACGGCATCATCTCGAGACGCTTGTTTCGTGAGATATTTGAGGAAAACCTTCAGAACAAAAAAGGGGATTAGGCGGTTATCTTCAGTGCGGCGTATATAATTGTTGCAATAGTATTACACTTCGTCGCACGGCCTTATTTGATAACGCGAGTGTACCGGAGACAGGCGCGAGATAGGCGTAAATCAATTAAGCGACACGCTTTAATTAATGCGCCGGAGCTCATTGCTATCAGCGGTGTTCGCGCGATGTTTAATTGTTATTGTTGATATCGTATCAACGTGTTGCGCCAGAATCAAATTAAATCAACTTGTTCTGAGACAATAAACAGTAAACAGCACAAGCACTTCAATCCTCATTCAACAAAGCTTACCTCAACGCTACTACGGGATTATAATTACTATAAGTCTTATTTGCTCTGTTTTACTTGACGATATTTTGCAAGTATATGAATAAAATCAATCGCGTACATTTCAAACACAGCGTATGGGAATATTTCAAATGTTTATTTAGTATTTACGTTCAGCAATCTTGTACGGTGATGCTCAACCCGAACGGCCATAACATTCGGGTTCTTGGTACGCCACTACAATTAGGCCTGAGATTCATGACTGGCGCAGCATATAAAACATGTCTTCGCGATTGGAGATTGATTAGTTTGTGAGTAACTTTATAAAAGGCGTAGACGCGAACAAAACACAAAAAAGCTACATCGCAACATCACGTGTCTGGTCGTTTGACACAATGTTCTAAATCTACTGAACTGATTCACTTATAATTCGTATCAGCGTGTGATGCTGATGAAAATAGAGAAATTGCGGATAAGCAAACTCTTTATAAAATATAAAAAAAATTGAACTTCGAAGCTGGGTATATGTGGTAAGTAATTAGGATTGCGAGAGTCTTAAATATTAATGTGACTAAATGGAATTATCGAAGATAACGATATGAATAGATAATTATAGAAAATAGATGATAATTAACCATTTAAGGTATTTGAAAAAAAAGTACAAGTGTACGTATAATAATTGCGTTCGCTAGCAAACAAAAAAAAACCGACTTCAAGACATCGGCAAGTAATACAACGTAAGTAGATGAAAAAAATTAACAAAGTACTAGTCACCACTACGATTTACGAAGAATCCGCTCGATCCCTGGGATGCCATCATCAGATCGTGGTTTCCTTATTATGGTATCATTATAGTACCACCCTTGGGATATCTCCTATCCAACAAAAAAAAAAGAATCAGAAAAATCAGTTCCTAAACGACGAAGCTATCAGCGAACACACATAAAAAATATATACCGTCGAATTGAGAAACCTCCTCTCTTTTGAAGTCGTTAAAAAAGTATTCTCTGAAATAATTTTACAATTTTCAAAAAAAAATCCAGAAGTTTATTTTATTAGTAGGTACATAGCCACATAAAAATTATATTAAAATGAACAGCCATCAATACAGCGATTAACGTTTTTGACTTCTAAGGGAAAAAAAGCATTTTGTCCCGTATTGTACTGAACGTTTAAACTGAAACAAAAGTAAACAGAGTAAGTGTCACCGGAGTGCCGAGAGTTGAAAGAGCGTCTCACGTGACGAGCACTCGAGAGCGAGTCGACGGCGGCCGCATGTCAGCTACATGTCGCATGCATGTCGGTTACGTGTTGCATGTTCGCAACTGTACATGTTCCACGCGCCGGTCACGCAGTTTGACTCTTTAAACTATTAAAAAAGAAACGCATCTCAATGAAATGTGTCTATTTTAACGTATGGTCGACCAAAACCTTTTATGTAGTTCACCGTTTTAGACGTTTGACTGCGTATTCCGTATAGAATGATAATAATAAGAATTTTGTATGATACTAAGGATCGTAAAAAAAGGAAATACTAAATTAGTTATATATCAGTAACGAAGTAATGCAACTGATTTCGATTGAGATTTGAGAGATTGAGATTTCGATGATTTTTAACCGACTTCTAAAAAAGGGGAAGGTTCTTAATTCGACTGTATTTTTTTTATGTATGTTACTTCAGAACTTTTGACTGGGTGGAGCGATTTCGATAAATTTTCTTTTAATCGAAAGGTGTTGTGTGTCATTTGGTCCTATTTAAATTTATTTGAGATCTAACAACTACTTTTCGAGTTATATCTAATAATGCGTTTTTACTTGACGCTTTTTTCGTCGACCTACGTTGCATTATACCGTATAACTTTCTACTGGATGTATCGATTTTGATAATTCTTTTTTTGTTGGAAAGGGGTTATTTCTAGTTTTGGATCCTAGAGAAACCGAGGGAAACTCTCGTAAATCCGCAATTACTTTTTACTGGGTGTACCGATTTTGATAATTTGTAATTTAATCGAAAGCTGATGCTTATCATGTAGTCACATATAAATTTTATTGAGATATGATAACTACTTTTTGAGTAATCTTTGATAACGCGTAGTTACTTGACTATTTTTTCCTCGATCTACGTTGTATTATTCATCGATGTAATTGAAGTCGGTTTTTTTTTTTCGTTTGCGAGCAAACAATTATTTTTAATCGAAAGGTGGTGCGTGTCATGTGATCTCATTTAAATTTTATTGAAATCTTACACTTACTTTTCGAAACATATCTAATACCTAATAATACCTAAGTATTTACTTGACTATTATTTCGTCTACGCTTCAGCCTGTAATATCCCCCTACTGGGCATAGGCCTCTCCCCCATGTAGGAGAATGATCAGAGCTTAATCCACCACGCTGCTCCAATGCGGGTTGGCGGATATATTCCCTACTATGAGTAACGATCGCTATCAGGTGTACATGATAACAACCGGGACCGACGGCTTAACGTGCTCTCCGAGGCACGGTGGGGAGACCCACCAAGACTGCACAAACACCCAGACCACGGCAAGCACCTGTATAGCCAATACAAATGCTTATCATGTGCGGTTATCGAACCCGCAACCGCCAGCGCAACAGGTACAATCCATGGCTGTGACCGTTGCGCCAACGCGGCGTCTTTTCGTCTACCTACGACAAAAATCGTTTTTTCGTCTACCTACGTTGTACTACTTGTTTATGTAATTGAAGTTGGTTTTTTTTTGTTTGTGGCAAACATAATAATTACTGATGTGCGTGCAGGGGGTTTTAAAAATTCAGGAATCCAAGGAAATTTAAAATAAAAGACTGAGATCTTACTATGGGCAGTGCTAGCAGTATATTAATTAAATAATTTTTGTTCACCGTCACTCCCGATTAGCTGACGCCTTACAAAATAAAAAAGCAATTACGTCTTGAAGCGAAGATGAGCCTGATGCTTCAACATGCCCCCGGCCGTTGAAAGCTTGCATTTCAACAGAATTTCTTCAATAAGAGACAAATTCTCGAGAATGGTCGTCGTATTATGCGTATATTTTGTTTGATTATGAATGACGATAATGAAGTCTTCCAATTAAGATTGTGCGCGTGATAAATTAATACGTTAACTTTTCACAATTATTAGCTTCACTGGATAATAATTGAGTGTCAATGGACTGATACTTTAATCGGACACTTACTGCACTGTATAATTGTACATGACAGTAATATTTGCATAATCCATCACTTCAGCCTACTGCAGTCCACTGCTGGACATAGGCCTTCACAAGTTCGCGCCAAAAATTGCGTGAATTATATGTGTTGCCCGTTATATTTGCATAATTAATGCAATATAATATGTTAGAGTTATTTTACGCCTAAGAATTGCTTATTACTTTACATTTAAATTATTTCCTCACATGCTATTAGAATCGTCCATCTCGTTACATTAAAATAATATTTCATGTCAAGTGTTGTGTCGTTGTGTGTTATTTTTTCAATTATGCTATACACTCACACACACACACACACTCACACACACTTCAGTCTATCACAGTCCATTGCTGGACATAGGCTTCCACAAGATGTGTTTAGCCCATAGTCACCACGCTGGGCAGGGTTGGTGGTCACAGTGCTGGCTCTGTCGCACTGAAGACGCTGCTGCCCGTCTTCGGTCTGTGTATTTCAAAGCCAGCAGTTGGATGGTTATCCCACCATCGGTCGGCTTTTTAAGTCCTAAGCTGGTAGTGGAACTGTGTTATTCCTTAGTCGTCTCTTACGACACCCACGGGATGAGAGAGTGTGGCTATATCCTTTACTGCCGTAGCCACACAGTAGCTATTATGCTATGACAAAAATTTATTATTCAACGTTCTTAGGAAGTTCTCTTCTTTGTGTGTTGTAAGTGATACGACTACTATTAATCCTCATTACCAACAACTGATATGATATTATTAAAGCCTTCAAATGTTTTCATATTAAAAATCTGTCTATTCGACATTTTTGGTTTTAGTTAATTAAGCCTTAACAAATTAATAACATAAGGTGATTTTGATAAATTCTGTTTTGTATATTCTCCTTAACTTCCAACTGCGCATATTACTTTAACTTGTGCATATATATTTTAATACTACCCTACATATTGTTAATTTCTTGTCTCGACTGTTTATATATTGTATTGCGATATACCCAACATATAAATTTTTGCTTAATTTTAGTGTTTGTAATTTCTCACGTGAGTGAATTGTATTCTTTTGAGAAATAACTGATTTTTAACCTTTTTGGAATATGATTGTTTTATTTCAGGACTGCATTCTCGTGTGTGTGAGAATGTAAGGCGTGACGCTGGCGGTGTGTCGCTGTCGAGCTCAGCGATGGACGCGCGACGTGCGCGGCGCGGCCGCTCGCACTCACCGTAGTCGCACCACTGTCGTGCCACTGTCGCGCCACTGTTGCGCCTCTGTCGCTCGACTGGCAGTTTAACGTTAGTGCTCACAACGTTGCAGGCAACATGGCTGACGATAACACCATCATCGAAGGCACTGTTAAGTTCCGCGATGGAAAAAAGGTATATCGTCCAAAAATATTATCTCAAAATGACATTTAGTAATGTATGTCTACAAGTTTTAAAAAACAACGAAATAAAATCTAATCTATTTATCAGTACACATTGAAGAATCAGCTTGCAGCGAGATTACGCGATAGCACTTGAATACCTACGTGGAGTTTGATCACGCCAACTTTGGCACGTGACAGACTTTGTTACAATGATGTCGATTAGTGAAGAATTTAATTGTTTGATAATAGATAATAAACATTGTTGTTGTTTTTATCGTTTTATTGATTATCATCTGAATAATCTCGCATAAAATAGCTTGTAACCTGTAGATAAATAACATCTATGTTGCTAACGTTAATATTTAAACGTATGGAATGATGCTCTTACTGGTAGAGATTTTATTTTTATGTTACCATTTAAAGTAGTTAAAAAAACCTCTGTTATCCAAGGCACTGACTTTAAATTGACACAAAAACTCCTACTAACAACCGAAGTCGGTTGATACTTGAATACCGGTGTAAGCCTTACTTCGACGAGGTAGTGACGTGCTCGTTTGTTCGCAGTGGAAGTCGCGCTGGTGCGTCATGCGGAAGCTGTCGCCGGTCGCGGGTGAGAGACACTATCTTAATATCAATGTTAATGTATCACCGGCCGGGCGACCACACGGCTATCTCTATAAGATACTCACACACTTCCTAGCTTCTATGAGGAAGCTGAACAGGATTAAATACATCATCAGAGCGATTTTTCTAAGTAATACTTCTTTGTGTACGCTTGACTTGGGGAGTGAGCTGGTGAATGCGTGACGAGAGCGTTACGAAAAGTATGATCGGGCGAGGGTAACGGAAGTTAAGAGGGAGATATAAGTTAGTGAAGACAGAAAGTTTTACTTAGTCGTGTGGTCTAAAGCACACTCGTTGTTTTTAACTAAATATTTTAGAACCAAAGATAACAGGTAAAAAGTATTCAGTTGTAAATTAAAGTTAAAACAAGCTAATTTTTTTGTCCATAAAGTACTTATAAATATTAACAAGTATCAAATGGTGATGGTATTTCCTAAAAATAGTTTACAAATACGTATCAAGAAGGTTTAGGTAAAATTAGAGGGGACAAGATATTTTTCACAATAAAAAACTCTCGTTGTTGCTAATGACAATTTTAAGGACACTAAACCATCTACTGGGAGACGTTTATTAACATAATTATGTAATTAATTGATGGATGACAAAATAGCTAAAACAGATTTGAGTCGCCGTGGTTTCCAACATAGTCGAGGGCGACTTACGTACACTTTTTTTTTACAATTCTTATTAATGTTTTATAAATTAGAGAAAAATTAAAGATAATACTGGAGCTTTTTATAATTTTATCATAAAATTATTGTGTCTTTCTATGTTAAAAACAAATCTATTTTAAATGAGATTTATTTGCTTTGAATGATTTTCATGTTAAAGTAAACAGTAACAGTACACGGCGCCAGAGCAACTCTATGTTGGGGTAGTGTAGCGGGACATCAACAACTCAGGAGTTCGCCACGTGCAGCATGTTTATGGCGCTGCTTCACGACACTACCGTTAGACGATAATTAATAGGAAGCACTGCTCGAGCGCGTGCCGCGAGCGGCGAGGATCTGCTAGCCGTTTGTCGAGTTGTCTTGTGTTTAAAATGAAATAAAAAAAATTCAAATCTATTATTTGGAAATTTGAAATAGTTACTAATCTTATATTATATATTTGTTATATTAAAATATAAAATAATTATTTTATTTACATTTTACATAGTTTAACTGCCGTGTGTACTAAACTCATTTACAGCATGCCCTTTTTAAATAATGCTCTACAAATTAAACTGTCTGTCAACGAATTAAACATGTTTAATGTGCTGTTGATATATAAACCGTAAAATAAATCGTGGTTTAGAAATATTAATACATGAATTGGATCCTACAAATGTATAACGAGCGCGCGGTTGATTCCATTAATTAACTAATGAATCAGCGAGCGTAGTGCGGTGCGAGGCGGACCGATGACCGACCCGGCCACACTGTCGCTGCTCAATGAAACTGTGTTTATTTGAACTTTTTATTAACCTCGTTTTCAACTGATATTTTCTTTGATTGGAAGTTTAAGTACTTTTGTAATCTAAAGCATAACCTACTTAGTGTACTTAGTGTAGTCACTCAACTAGGCATTGCCAAGCACTTAAATTCTTTAGAACTTTGACCAAATCTCACGATTGTACATTTTAAGTTTACTACATATCTTTATTGTGAATTCCTTGAGAAACCTCTGCAACTACAGCACCCTCGCTCCAAACACGATAAAACAGGTTAATTCAGTCGTCCACAACGTATCGTTTAATTAAAGTGTAAACACGACGGGCGATGTTCCTCACCGAGCCAACAGCGCTGTGACACAAAGGCGCGAGGTGCTCGCTTGCAGCTAATGGCAGCCATCGAGGCGCTAATGAAGCGCCGCCGTCGCACAGGAGTCGTGTTCCGCTCAGAGGCTCGAGCAGCGCCCGTCAACAGATATTAGCGTCGAAATTATAGCTTCATTTTTCGTACATTTACAAAAGCTCTTTCTCACACACGATTATTTTTTTTTTTTTTGAATTGTGGATTCGATTTATACTATCGCGGAGCACTCACGAAAAGAATTCTCTTTCGTCGCTCGCGAGTTAAACCCGTTCCCTCTACACAAAGACCTGTCTAAAATCAGTATGAATAATTCCTTTTCACTTGACACTGCAGCGCTGTCAAATAAAGTTTGATGCGAGGGGACTGAGTGCTTTCGAGCGAGCTGGAACACCTCACGTCTCGCACCTTGCGCCACGCTTGTTGATAATAGAGGCAATTTTATAAGCATATTTGTATATATGCGTGTGTTGTCGCTTACTCTTTCATCACTTAACCTACGTAAGCCGATTAAGATAATTTATTAAATCTTATTGTCACTGAGCACATACAAAGCACCGGACGATGTGTTGGTCGATAATGTAGGGTTCACATTTTTCTTTTATATCGTTAGGAATATTAACTTGTAGGGTTCAAAAAGCACAGATAAAATATCTTAAAAGAATTAAGGAAGCCAAGCTAAAGGTAGTAAAATAGCGTTAGAAGAGCGACCGAAGACAAAAACTATAATAATTTTTGAATGAAGTTTAAATAATATAAATATTCGTGATTGGATGGTTTTAAGACCTATTTATTTTTAATTTTTTTTTAAAAATTCAGTACCTTGTACTAGTGTTTTGTACTTTATTGAACTAAATGAACACCGAACCTACTTGTGACTCAGTGACTCATGACTATCTAATTTGTAAAAAAATAACGATTAAATTTTTAGCATTGAAATGACCCTTAGTTTTGAATCCCGGTTGCTAAGGAACGAGCGGTAGCAATGTCGGTTACTTGACAAACTTTTTTAACGGAACATACAACGGAGCAGTCCAATAGAGATGGATGACAAGTAGGAAATCCACTAAAGACAAAAATGTGAGGTTATTCATGAGAAAACTACATCCTCACTAATTATAAAGGACCTCGCTCTTTATTGTCAAGCTCCGATACGGGGAAGCGGTGCATTGTTAGACGCGATAAGTCTCGGCACGCGGCTCCCGGGAGCGGAGCGGGTCAGAGGGGACGAGCGAAGGGCGAAATGAGAACAGCGCCCTCCGCATGCAGGGCGCGCTCGCAGGAACAGCGTACTGCGTGAGTGTCGAGATTGCATAAATATTGATGAGCGTTTAGAGATCACCAGCGCGGTGCACGTCTTTGTTGCTTTTCGATTTTTCAACTTTGTTTATCCTTTAGGAGCAATTGACCTTTGTCATTCAGATTAAAAGGTATATGATTATTATTTGTCAAAATTTGCATTTGTTGCCATTCAAATCACTGCTCTACATGTTTTTATTTCAATACCGTATTTATTTTGAAATGTTGAATCGAATCTGTTCGTTAATTGACTTTCTGTTGTGTTATCACATTTACTTCAAACTGTTTATTTTTAATAGTTTTATTTTTAGTGTTTTATATTTGAATATCTGCACAATTTTGATGCATGTAATTTTTGTTATTGTAAAGGTCTTTAAAAACATTGATCGATGGTAGATGAGTTGCTCAAATCGCAAGTTCTGTTTTATTTTTTTCTAACGACAGATTTTCATTTTTGTCGAGACATTTAGCTTTGCTTAATATACCTAAAAGAACATCGGCTATCATCACAATTACTGATACTACACAGTATCAGGATAAGGTCACAGCTAGATCACGCTCGCTCTACGTCAGCCAGCGGTGGAGTGCGCCGTAGCTCGCAGTGCTGTGAGTTCATTAATTACAGCGCTCGTTGGAACGCAAATTGCAGCCCCACAGGCCGGCCTCTAACGATCGCGTTTTAATTTGACTCCGCATTATTTAAACGTATTAATTGAACGACACGGCCGCTGCATAAAATTTAATACCATTTACCGCTAATTTAAATTTAAAATTGTATGTTAGTACCGAATTACGAATGTCACCGGCGGTCACGCCGCTGACTCTCGGCGGAACGATTAGTTTCGGAATTATTTCGTTAAATACAACAATGAGATAACAATTATTTTAATGTCTACCAAGTAATTTGTAGGGTTAGTTAAAAAAAGTTGCCTGAGTTTGAGGATGTCGTAGAACAAGTAATAAATTGACACAGTTTCTCATTAGGACTTCACCGGTAAAGTTTAGACGAGGAAAAAAAAGTCTTGACTCCTAGTTCCGCGGGTCTCCGTCTGACAGTACACAGACAATGTCACAAAGTGTCCTTTTGTAAGCACTCGTAACTCGTCGGCAGGAAGAATGACAAGAATATAAGTCGAAGAGCTTGTTAGAGAGCGCGGGCCGGCAAGTAAGCGATACTCGGCGCGGGGATTGTAGGGGGCGCAAGACCCTCGTTATCTGTTGCCCTTTTATTTGCAGTCATAGACAATCTGTTACATTATCTTTGAAAACGATATCTTTATTTGTTGAACCGTGACATTCTCTCACTGTCCCGCTACATTCCCACAAACAGTCGTCGCACCAAGAGACGTTTATGTAAATAGAGTCAACACAATACAAACATCTATGCGCTTTTATTTAAAAACTTTGTTGCACTAAAATGATAAGTTAAGCGGTGTCGCGATATTGGTTATAAATTCACCTGCGCTGAAAGTATTGAAGCGCTAGTCGGAAACAATCGTCCGATCACAAACACGATACAAGCGGTAGTCGGTGGAGTCAAATGGAGCATGTCTTGATGCGATAAGCTCAAATCGTGTAGTAGTAGTAGTAAATGTGGACGGAGCCGATGGCTGCGACGCGAACAAAGCGCGCACGAATGAAACGTGCCGAAGAAGCCGCAACGAAACAGGACAGGACACGTCGGCCGAGCTCTCTGATGGATTTTAACTAGTGTAGTTTTTTAATAATTATAATAAATTGTAGCGTTAAAATGTGCGTATATTAAGAAATATAATTATGAATTTAGAATATGCGAATGAACCGCTTAGTAAGTTAAACAAGTGCTTAATAAATTTTAGTAAGAAACTTATATTTCACTACATAGTTATAAAACAAAGTCGCTTTCTCTGCCCTATATCCCTATGTCTCTATGTATGCTTAAATCTTTAAAACTACGCAACTGATTTTAATGCGGTTTTTTTAATAGATAGAGTGATCGAAGAGGAAGGTTTATATGTATAATAACATCCATTAAATAGTGGAGAAATACTGTTATTTTTGAGGTTTCTAATGAGATGTCGTAAATAATTACATTTTTTCCGCTTACATTGTAAACGCAGGCTGAACCCTACGAGATTTATCAAAATAATGTACTAAGTATTGTACAGATTGAAAAGGTCTACAGGAAACTCCGCTATGGTATATGTCTATCTCTTATGCATATCCCACAATAACATTTTTTTAACCGACTTCCAAAAAAGGAGGAGGTTCTCAATTCGACTGTATTTTTTTTTATTTTATGTATGTTACATCAGAACTTTTGACCGGGTAGACCGATTTCGACAAATTTTGTTTTAATCGAAAGGTGGTGTGTGCCAATTGGTCCCATTTAAATTTATTTGAGATCTAACAATTACTTTTCGAGTTATATCTAATAATGCGTTTTTACTTGACGCTTTTTCGTTGACCTACGTTGTATTATACCGCATAACTTTCTACTGGATGTACCGATTTTGATAATTCTTTTTTTGTTGGAAAGGGGATATCCCTAGTTTGGTACCTTGATAAGGAAACCATGATTTGATGATGAGATCCCAGAGAAATCGAGGGAAACTCTCGAAAATCCGTAATAACTTTATACTGGGTGTACCGATTTTGATAATTTTTAATTTAATCGAAAGCTGATGTTTATCATCTGGTCACATATAAATTTTATCGAGATCTGATAACTACTTTTTGAGTAATCTTTGATAACGCGTAGTTGCTTGACTATTTTTTCGTCGATCTACGTTGTATTTACTTGTCGATGTAATTGAAGTCGGTTTTTTTTTCGTTTGCGAGCAAACACAATTATTGTCGTTTACTTTTTACGACAAATAATGGCGAATTTTCGAAGTGATTTTAACCAAGACAGCATTAATCCTTATTTAATTAACTACCTTAAATACATTGTTGATTTAATATAGATCTATATGGCCCTCTACAGGATATAATTTAAATGAATATTTTCGAAGATATTACTGATTTAAAAATTGCGGGACGTAGCGTTTGCGGAGGTTCCGGCCGGCCGGGGCGGCGGGAGCGTGCCTATAAGTATAGTATAAAAAGTAAATAAGCAAAAATGTAGTGTATGAATTTAGATACATATTCCAAAGATAACAAGAAATTTTCATGGTTTAGGAAAAGAAGAATTGTTTTACTCTAAAGTTAACGCGTGCGGGCCCCGGGCATTAATGAATAAATCAAAACTACTGGATCGATTTTAATCATTTTTTCAGTAAATGACATATATTTTATATCCGTGCGAAGGCGGAGCGGGCCGCTAGTATTCAATAAAATTATCTTGATGAAAATATTTGTACAAAATACGTCGAAAGTTGCGACCAACTAATGAGATTATATTAATGTACAAATCTTTGTTTCATAATGTTAATGGCAAGGATTTATAAAAATTAAAAAAGAGTTTGTAAAAAAACGAGTGTGCTTTAGACCGTATGCCTGAAGTAAAACTTTTTTAGCAATAGGCCTGCATAATAGGCCTACACTGTGTCTTAGATATACGAAACGTAGCTGGCATTGAGAGAAAGACAGGAAGACAATGTGTGCTCGCACCTCTCTCTCTCGCTCCGTTCGCCTCACCCATCTACACTTTTTGTAACGCTTTTGTCACGCATTCACCAGCTTACTCCCCAAGTCAAGCATGCGTAAAGAAGTTATACTTCAAAAAAATTTACAAAATAAGAAACTTCTTTTAATTTCAATATTTACCAATACCAGCACACAACTCATAACTATGTAATGCTTTCTTCTAAATCCACGCTAGTGCTTCAGCCCCACTGCCGCTCGTGCAGTAAATTAATTGAAACATCTGGCTCGCCCCGTACCCGGTCGTCCTGTGTGGCCGCTGACCGCTGCTCGCAGCATCCTATTACGTAACGTCATTAGCCGCTCATTAAAGGACACTCACAAACACTGCGTCGCACTGACTCGACGTTAAGTAAACAAATATTCCCGCACAAGTGTTAGTACTAATAAACTGTGTGGTTTCGTTTCCGGTTTTTTTATCAAGTGGAATTCTGAATCTATAAATCAGTTACTTATTAAATCGGTTAACTCGTTATGTATGAGGGAGCTGCATAGCATATTTATACATGTTGTTATTATATTGCATGAGACTTGCTAAAAAATATTTTAATTAATTTTTGGGTTTTAATAATAAATAAGTGTAACACGTGTAAATAACATAATTATTTTTCTTTTCTTTTTTCTATTATCTCTATACTATGGATGTATACTACTCTTGCATGCAATAAACGGCTTTATTATTATTATTATTTAAGTTTTGAGATTTTATTTAAAATAAAGAAAAAATATTTTGAACACTTTCAAAATTATGAATAAGGTGCTCCTCCGGTTTAGTTTCTTGGATTTTAAAACTGGAAGTAGGGAATGAATACCAGACGGGATATCAGTACTTTTTGTCTAACCTAACCTTGTTAAATCTTTATAAATAGGTTAAATATTAACAGATAGATATTATATTTAAGTAACAAATAAAATAACAAAAAATGTAAATGTTACGTAATAGTTAACTTGTATAGTTTGCCCCAAACAACTTGAAGCTTAACTCATATATGACATAAATGACAAGGAAGTTCTTAGAAAAATGAGAAAGTCAGCCCTCACTCATAAGTACTCGTTTATAATAATTCGCGCGTATCTGACTCCGCTACAAAGGTTTTCGTAACGCTTATTTTCAACTCCATAAAATACGAAGAATGTAACTCGATCCCTTTTTCGGGACACAGTTTTTTTATGAAGGATCGATGACTTGAAATGTTACGAGAGGATCGCTACGGTACATTTGAATTTTACTATTTTGTTAAGGGGATGACAACGCAAATCTTCGATCAATGTATGTTTGTGTGTAGACTGCGTGCACCTGCAAGTGTACCGCGACTCGAAGGCGCGGTGGGGCGGCGCGGCCAGCAAGGCGTCCCTGTCGCTGCAGCAGTTCCTGGGCTGCGAGGCGGGCTTCACGCTCGACAAGCACTCGCACACACTCGCGCTGCTGTGCCGAGACTTCACGGCTGTGCTCGCGTTCGAGACGCGCGAGAGACTCATACAATGGCAGGTACTAACAAAATCCTTATAAACCGAATTTTCTTCTTTATTTTGGTTCGCCTTTTTGTTATGTTTAATAGGTAAAACGAAATGTCAGATAGATCAATTTAAAGAAAAAATCTAATTTCAATCAGGTAAAAGTCGGTGCTCAACTCGGAGAAGCGCGACAGTACCTCGTACTGGTGGGTTCAGGTGGGGCAAGTGCAGGTGGTAAGAGATTGGCGGCGGGCCCAGCTCGCCTTCACCTGTATCATCGCCGTTTTGCTTTGACCTCTGGTGTGCCACCACGTTTGCTGGGTGTGTGGGAAATTGCGCATCTGAGGTAATATTGATGTGGTAATAATAATCATCATGTTTAGTAGCTTTAAATTGCTATAATCTTATTTTTTTTTTAAATAGACGATACGGCGTAGTCGATGGACGATTCTGTTTTGAGGGTGGGTCACATTGTGGGAAGGGCGAAGGTCTGCATGTGCTGGTGACCGATCAAGCCACTGAAATAGCTCGTGACTTTGATCTGGCGTCTAGAGGACAGTTGTCACCAAGAAGAAGACCATTAGGGTCCAAGAAAGGTAGATCGATTTTTAAAAATATACTTATTACTGTCTTTGTCTTTTTATGTAACATAATGATGAAGTATGTTATTTATTAATATACTGAAAATTTTAACAGGTCTTCACAGTCCTCACTCTCATAAATCATTTAAAACATCAGACTCGCGAAGATTAGAATTAAACACAATAGACAGATCACTGCCACCAACAGACTTGCGACTATATGAAGATCCTTGCATCGGAGATGACTTGGGTGCAATCTCACCGTACTGGCCTTCCGCAGAACGAACACACTTTCCAGATATGGGGTTAGGTGATACGGCATCTGTAAATGAAACCATTGATGGTGCTGAGACAACTCCTTGGAACGGAAATGGAAACGTTATGTTAGAAAGATGTATGAGTTGTATATCAAAATTAGGAGCTTTGTCTAGGTCATCGACAGCTGCTTTAACACCTGGAGCTAAACATTTCAGTCCGGCGTGGACTATGGAAGCAGTTGATGAATACGATAACAATGAAATGACGTCAACTGATGCAATTTTAAGTAATGAAAAGCAAAAAGATGGCTCTAACAAAGAGGATGTCTGCCGGTGTTCCCTAGACAGACCGCCGGATCGACCTCCAAAGCCATTACGATTAGAATTAAATCTCACAAAAAAGCCACCTATGCCTTTACCTATTAGGTCGTTTACTCACGGTCATCTGTCGTCAATTGGCGAAAATAATGCAACAAATATTGGTCCTTACGAAAATTATGATGTGCCAAAAATACCGTCAGCTGAGGTAATTAGTACAAAAGTAAAATTAATAAACTTGTTTATCTTTCAATAACTATTTATTTATACTTTAATAAGTTGTTCAATCTAATAAGTTATTGTTTTTTATTTGTTAATAGGTAGAAGGAGAGTACTACGATACTCCAAAAAGACTCAAAGAATGTCTTAATAGTGAATTGTTTCAAATTACAAAGAGTTCAAATACAAATACGCTTATACTGAAGAAGCCTTGTGGTTGTTTACTAAAATTAGGGAAAAAGATAAAACAACCAACAGTAATAAATACAGATGAAAGTTTTCAACCAACAAACTGTCCATGTCAAAGAGTAACTGATTGGGCAAACAATTGGATTAAATTACCTTATTGTAACAGAAACACTGATGACAAGGAAACCGAAAACAAAACAGTGAAGAATAAAGAAAACGTCATACCAAATACTAGTGATCGAAGTGCACTTTATGCTACTGTGGACTTATCAAGGAAAACAAAGAGAAAAACTCCGAACGAGTCCTGTTTGACCCCTAGCGATACAATGAGTCGCAGTCTTGATGCGAGAGTGTTTGAGATCGACGAGGGTCCTCAAGCGAATTACGAAAATCTAAATTTTGCTTTGTCCTTAGAACATTATGAAAACGCGAAAGATTTATTAAGGAAAGCTGGTGTTACACAGTCAGAGCTTAATGCTCTTAGTACAAATTTAAAACCTATAATGGGATTCACTAAAATAAGAGGAAAAACCATGTGTAATAAATGTGGTCATCAAAAAGAAGATAATGATGAAAAATCAAATCAAAAAAGTTCTAACGATGAGTATTTAATGATGGAACCGAACTCATTAGGCAGCAATAAATTTGAACAAGACAAGTCCTTACATTCTGGATATACACCAATGTCTCCTATCGGTAGTTTTGGTTTCCATACTTTGAAATATCCAGCAAAAAATCCTATAAGTAGACTACTTGATGAGAAGTCTGCCAGTAATCCAACGTTATCTGGACCAGAAGATTCTCGCCCCAATATATTGTCTGCTGGAGAACATGTAGAGTTGCGAGCGGTGCGAGATCGTGCCGAATTTAGAAAAAGATCTAGTTCTGCCGATTCATCAAGATTCCTTGACGATGTTAAAGAATTTGACGGTAGCGTCGGAAGCAGAGGTTCAGCTTCATCCATCGAAACTTTACGTGATATAGGTGTGCGGGAAACAAACACACCCTGTGACTGTGCCACAAGCAAACATTCGGATGCCGACAGTTCAGAGGCGTCTAAAGCGAAAGGCATAACAGTAACAGCGGGCGGAAATAGGGATTCATCGAGTTCGAACGATTCAGGTGTATCTAGTTGGTCTCTACGTGGTGAAACGGCGCCTAATGCTGCAGATTTTGAGCTGCCAGCAACGACTGCAGCTACTCGAAGAAGGTATCGAACAGCCCGACGTGCGACGGATTCTCCACGAGGTACACCCCTTCGTCGTTCGCGTTCTTCCGGAGGGACAAGAAATTCACCACCCGCTACACACAAATGTTGTTCGGCTGAAGCAGAGGTTCCTGTACTCATCGTCAAGCCTCTCAGAGGTAATTTTGAAACTTAATATTCTTTTCATTAACTGGAACTACGTATTGACTACCATTGCTCTTTAATATTTATATTAATAAAATGTCTGAAACTTATTTCGCAATTGTGTTTGTCACGCAGGTGTCATGGATACGCATAGCACATCCAGCGGCACTTCCGATATGTCGGACTATATTGAAACCCTTTCCATTTGTTCTTCGCATTCATCGTCAGACACTCCTATAACTATGCGGTGAGTTATGCATATCTTTTGATGATCTATCTATAAAAATTATGGTGGAAACGAAGTGTGTCGTGAATAACATGAAGTTTATTCGGTAGAGTTATGCGTCAAACGACGAGTACGCTGCGGCCGCGCTCCGGCAAGGAGTACCAGCCGCTGGCGCCGCGCCTCGCCGCCGGCCTGCGGTCGACACAACCGCATGCATATTCAAATCTCCCGTAGTCAGCAGCCTTGTAATGCTTTTTTTTACTGAATCACTTTCGTAGCCATTTAATATTTGGCAGAGAATATTTAATACTCAAGAACTATATTTTTTATACTAGTTATGTAATCTCTGTTCATTTAGTTTTTATTTTGTAGATTTAACTTCGATTTAGTGCATTTATTTATTGTTAACTGATAGTAAATAATAATGTAAATCGTATCGAACTGTGTGAGACGCTTGGTATCCAACGTTAGCACTAACGGTATATTTGTATTGTTCATTATTTTGTATCTAGTCATACCGCCTAATTTATTCTAGTCTCAGTATCTGATCGTTGCTGCGACCCCATATCCCACGTCACACGTACCTTTCCTTATATCGAACACTCAACTTATTTACGAAGACCTGTCATCGTTTTGTCTTAAGCACGATCCGTCCAAGGTCTGTCTCCAAGAGTGCCAATTTTCGTGATGTTATTTCTGTCCCAATTTAGTCTCATATTTAAAAATGGCAAACGTTTTTAATTGTTGCTTCACGACCTCTCAACTTTTCTAAATGTAACCATCTTCATTATATTTGCGTTATGTAATTTAAAAGAAAAAAAAAAATGCTGTTCACCTTCCAATAAAAAAAATGTTTTATAATGAAACAGTTTTGTTATTAAAATCGAATATACAATATGAGCTTAGAGCGATAACAGATATTCATGTCTTTTTAAAAGTTTTGGTACCGATTTATAAAACTAAACTAAATTTAAAACTAGTTTTACTGTAGAGGCTAACGTTAAAGGACATTAAGTAATAAAATAATTTATAAAGTTTTTTTTTGTGTTACAATGAAAAAATGTTACAAATATATAATTGAGCATGATAGAAACAAAAATTGTTATTGAAGAAATAAACTATACGAATTATGTAACAGGTTAATAACGTAGATAACTATACAAGACCCGACGCTCTGATCGTCGAGCCGAAGCCTGAAAAAGCAGCGGCCGAGTGCGGCGGTCTTATTTCTAGTCATTTATACTTGCTGATCACATGTATAAAAGCAGCGTGTGGTGTTTTATAACAAATATTTAGAGACAAGAATATTGTAAATGTATTTATTCTCAGCGTACAACGACTATCACGTTTTCCGTTATTTACGATGTATTTTGATATTTGGAGTTTATTTAAGATATTTAAAGTCTGAAGTTTTCCTAGTTGGCGAGCGCGCCCCGCGCCGCGCGGCCGCGGTCGCGACACTCACTATAGCAATAAGCAGTGCAACTGACGGTGATCCGATGTAATATATATAATAAAAGTTATATTAATATTAGCACGTAAGTCGTTAGAGAGGCGAAGCGGGCTCCCGGGCCGAGACTGGACTTGCAAGCAGGTTGTTTAGACTTTACGCTAGAATGAATTTATAACTCAACTAATGTTAATATCTCGAGTTTCCAAATAAAAAGAGAACAAAAGCATTCCTCGTTTCATTTATCGCCTAATCGGTCATTAGAGCACAAGCGTCTCGTCGCGAGGCGAGGGCGGACACAAAGGAGTACTGTAATGACTGAGAAAAATTTTCCGAGCGAGTTTATCGTCTTCACAGTTGACAAAGAGAAATCGGCGCCTTGAAGTGATGAGCCCTCGAGAGGAAAACATGTTAATTAGTGATGAGTCGCCCGCGCCGGAGCCGCTCCCGCCGTAGCGAGGAAACTCTGCGGCGTGTTGGACAGGCTACGTAACCATTGCATATTATTGTCATTATTAGTCAATTCTATTTTATTGTTACTGATCATATATTTTTAGAAATTTTTGAAATAAACCTTTTTTCGAGTAAGCTGGTTAATGCGTGGCGAGAGCGTTACGAAAAGTGTAATCAGGCGAGACGAACGGGAGTGGAAATATAAATTAGATGGAGCTAAAGAAATCTTACTTCAGTCATGTGGTCTAAAGCACAGTCGTTTTTTTAATTTATTATATTACTAATATACCTGGGAGTAAGTCAAGTGCGGTCGAGTATAATAAATGAAACAATAATTTTATAACACTAAAAATGATTATTTACTAATTAATATAATATTTCTGTTACGATAAGTGACATAACGTAAATAAAAGTAATTCTGTGGAACTTCCAGTGTAAATTGATTCGATTAACAAACTGTTAAACTTTCATGATTTATAGGAGCTAATAGTATTATCATGATTAAGCCTAGAACAAACAAATCTGGCAGATAAAGTTTTGCTCCTAAATAGAAGACTAAGAATGACTCGCTAACAACCCTATGTTTAGTAGAGAGACAAAAAGTTTTAATTAATAAATGAATAAGATAAACGAAATAATAAAATAAAGTCCTATTAATCACTGTCAAAGGTATTGTTCTCCTGTTTTGTTCTCAACAACCTCCAAACAAAACTGCAGTAAACAGAGTGCGCGATATACGGGCTGTTGACAGTATCCGGCTCATCGCGCGTGATAGGGGCGAGCTTGTTTGGCGAGTCGTCGTATGTGCAGCCACCACCCTGAGGACGACCATGGAAACGAGCTGTAGGACATCATACACACGGCTGTCTGTTCCTAAAATAGGCAAATTACTGCCTTTGTTTTGGTTACAACCAATTGATACAGCTACATATTTTTGAAGTTAAACTTGTTTACATACGCTAGACTTGGTTAGTAAGCTGGTGAATGCGTGACGCGAGCGTTATGAAAAGTGTGATCGGGCGAGGTTAACGGAGCATGATAAAAAGGTGCGAGCACACATTTTCTTCTCTCTTTCTCTCATAGCCAGAGTATATTGTGCTGAAGTTTTATTTCACTATTGTAGTCTAAAGCACACTCATTTTTTGATAATTGTGCACATAAATTATACGTATATATTTTACACTTACGCTCGTGACCAAGTAGAATAAGAACTCAAAAAAAACAAGGTAGAATGTGAATCGAACTTTGATAGGAAGGATTTCATACCACCAATTGATATTCTGTTTTTTTTTTAAAGATCAAGGTATACAAATTCATATAAATACGCTTATTTTATTGGAATAACCTTTATGCTTTCTTCATTATATTTTATCATTGCAATTCAATTGTGTTTACAGCCCTTACGACGCAGCTTCGTTGTCATGGAGATTCAACGAGCACTTGCTTTGCAATCTCATAATCCTTTGCAATATGAATCGGTACATAAACAGGTTGGTCGCTCGTACAACTGTGATATAAAGCTCGTAGCAATCAGAGTTTTATTGTTTTCTTGGTAACTTTTCTGTCGCTCTTTCCCTGCCGTTCTACAGTCGATCTGGCGATTTCGCTCCGTCAATTGATTTCGTCCCCATATCTCCCTGTACTAGAGATAGTAAACGCAAGATAGATATAACTCTGTAAAACTTCACAATTAGCTGTATCTACTGTGTACGTTAGGTCCAAATTGTCCAGTCTCGTCCACTATATGTTTAACTTCTGGGTTATAGTATTCGGATCTGTAACAAAATTCCACGAACAATTATGAAAATGTTTCCACAAAAATTTGAAGTGTTTGTTGAAAATAATTGTGTTTGCTCACAAACGAAAAAAAACCGACTTCAATTTCATCGACGAGTAATACAACGTAGATCGACGAAAAAATAGTCAAAATCGGTACACCCAGTAAAAAGTTATTGCGGATTTTCGAGAGTTTCCCTCGATTTCTCTGGGATCCCATCCTTATCATAGTACCAAACTAAGGATATCCCCTTTCCAACAAAAAAAGAATTATTAAAATCGGTACATCCAGTAGAAAGTTATGCGGTATAATACAACGTAGGTCGACGAAAAAAGCGTCAAGTAAAAACGCATTATTAGATATAACTCGAAAAGTAGTTGTTAGATCTCAAATAAATTTAAATGGGACCAATTGACACACACCACCTTTCGATTAAAAAAAAAATTGTCGAAATCGGTCCACCCGGTCAAAAGTTCTGAGGTAACATACATAAAAAAAAACTGTCGAATTGAGAACCTCCTCCTTCGGAAGTCGGTTAAAGACAAATTAAGAGATAAAGCGTATTATTCGGTGCAGGATTACATCGTTGATAAAGATGTGTGGACTTAGTGACGCTGTATTTCATGCAAGATAACAGCAATGTTATATTAAAATTACATTTAAGGAGTAGCGGAGTTTCTTGCCAATTCTTCTCTTCTAAATCTCCATTCCATAATTGTGTTTGCTCGCAAATGAAAAAAAAAACCGACTTCAATTACATCGACGAGTAATACAACGTAGATCGACGACAAAATAGTCAAGTAACTACGCGTTATCAAAGATTACTCAAGAAGTAGTTATCAGATCTCGATAAAATTTATATGTGAGCACATGATAAACATCAGCTTTCGATTAAATCAAAAATTATCAAAATCGGTATACCCAGTAAAAAGTTGTTGCGGATTTTCGAGAGTTTCCCTCGATTTGTCTGGGATCCCATCATCAGATCCTGGTTTCCTTATCATGGTACCAAACTAGGGATATCCTCTTTCCAACAAAAAAAGAATTGTCAAAATCGGTACATTCAGTAGAAAGTTATGCGGTATAATACAACGTAGGTCGACGAAAAAAGCGTCAAGTAAAAACGCATTATTAGATATAACTCGAAAAGTAGTTGTTAGATCTCAAATAAATTTAAATGGGACCAATTGGCACACACCACCTTTCGATTAAAACAAAATTTGTCGAAATCGGTCCACCCGGTCAAAAGTTCTGATGTAACATACATAAAAAAAAAAATAAAAATAAAAAATAAATAAATAAAATACAGTCGAATTGAGAACCTCCTCCTTTTTTGGAAGTCGGTTAAAAACGGTGGTAGCCCCACTTTCAAAAATAATAATCACTTTTAAAATTGTAATTGGTAAAATGACTATTCGAAAGTGCTTTTGAAGTCTAATAGCCTACGTCTCTTGCTCAAATTGGCGGGTTATGTATCGCACCTTATAATTGAGGTCATTGGTTTGGTATTTGTTAGAATGAATGATGTTCCAGTTTATTAAATATAGTTTCTAGGTAGACATTTCCGTTACGAAAAAAAAAAAAACGGTAACGGTAAACATGTTTGCGTATCAAAAAAATAGTCGGCTATTTATTACTGTGGATTATTGGAGAGATAAGCCGATGCTCATAACAATAATACTCTAATCTTAAATTTCGATAACGATACTTAGGTACTTAAAACAAGATATACGTCTCTTTAATGGGTGACAAGGAATGTTCTAGTATTCAACATAGAATTATATGAAATCAGTAACTTGGTGAGTATCAGATTAGAACATCAGACCAGCAAGCTGATTTCAAATAATTAATAATTAGTACAATTTAACAAGGATCACAACTGTACATACTCCGCATTAAATCCTAAGCTTCTTTGTGAGCTATCTTTTTCTTTAAATCTAAAGGCTAACCAAAGTCACTGCTTCACTGCGCGGTTTTGGCTCTGGGTGTGGAGCGTGTCTATTTGTCGTGACTTAAATTCGACATAACATAAATAACTCACATTATGTACAGTTAAAATATTTATTTCAGAAGACAACATTAACCCGTCTCATTTTCATTAGTCAAGAAAGTCGGATTTACTATTCTTTTAGGTACCATATCTGCTGGACATCAGATTTTGACAAAGAGAAAAGCCATAAGATACCTCTAATATTACATATATTATTATTAATATTTATTTCTTTAGAAATTTATTTAGCTATAATTATATAAAAATTATAAAAAGCTATCTTTTATAATTTTTACAAGTTTCTGTTTCCTGCCCCTGGGCATTAGGTTGTAACTTGCACACTACCCAAGCATTCTTGTTCTGTCAGCAAGACTCATTGTCCACAAAACGAGATGTTGTACGAGTATAACTGTGATAATTGTGTTTGCTCGCAAACGAAAAAAGAACCGACTTCAATTACATCGACGAGTAATACAACGTAGATCGACGAAAAATAGTCAAGTAACTACGCGTTCTAAACATTTTTGAATATCATATCAAAAATTGACCGCTCCAGCGGGGTTCGAACCCACGTCTCCGACTGACCGTGACGGCGCACTAGCCAATTAAGCTATGGAACGATGTACCCGCTAGAGCGAAATTTTTGATCTGATAATTTTTATATTCGGTTAAAGCGAACCGTGGCGCCGTCAATAGTGAGCTCTTTACAGAAACCCGTAACTATTCAAAGTTTCATATTACAATGAAAATCTTTGACAGGAGACAACAACATGCTATTTTTAAATATCTACGATTGTATTTTTGTATACCCACACATTAGGAATTCTAAACATTTTTAAATATTATTTTTGAAAATTTCGATCTAGCGGGTACATCGTTCCATAGCTTAATTTGCTAGTGCGCCGACACGGTCAGTCGGAGACGCGGGTTCGAACCCCGCTGGAGCAGTCAATTTTTGATATGATATTCAAAAATGTTTAGAATTCCTAATGTGTGGGTACACAAAAATAAAATCGTAGATATTTTACTACGCGTTTTCAAAGATTACTCAAAAAGTAATGATTAGATCTCAATAAAATTTATATGTAAAATCATGATAAACATCAGCTTTCGATTAAATTAAAAATTATCAAAATCGGTACACCCAGTAAAAAGTTATTGTGGATTTTCGAGAGTTTCCCTCGATTTCTCTGGGATTCCATCATCAGATCCTGATCCAGATTCCCTTCCTTATCATGGTACCAAACTAGGGATATCTCCTTTCTAACAAGAAAAGAATTATCAAAATCGGTACATCCAGTAGAAAGTTTTGCGGTATAATACAACGTAGGTCGACGAAAAAAGTGTCAAGTAAAATCGCATTATTAGATATAACTCGAAAAGTAGTCGTTAGATCTCAAACAAATTTAAATAGAACCAAATGACACACACCACCTTTCGATTGAAAGAAAATTTGTCGAAATCGCTCCACCCAGTCAAGAGTTCTGAAGTAACATACATTAAAAAAAAATACAGTCGAATTGAGAACCTCCTCCTTTTTTGGAAGTCGGTTAAAAATATAGTAAATGACCACTGTGTTGGACAAAATGGTTAAAATATATATATAAATAAAGTTTAAGGCAGTTCTACCTTCATCTGTATGTTATGGTACGGCACCAGATTTACCACCCGTAATTGGAGATAATTTACATCCCACTTACATTATAAATATGAAAGTTTGTAAGCATTTATGTATGTATGTTTGTTACTCTTTCACTTAAAAACTACAGAACCGATTTTAATTAAACATAGGCTACTTATTATCCGGACATTCCCACGGGATCGGAAATCCGCAACTGGCAACGCAGCTAGTATTAATCTTATATATAAAATCCTCGTATCACTGGCTGGACCGATTTTCATGAAATTTTGTGCGTCACTAAATCGGCACGCATCTATTTTTCATATTCCTAAGCATAGGGGGGGGGGCTAAGGGGGTTAATAATATATATGGCAGGACAACGTTTGCGGGGTTAGCTAGTATATTTATAAGTTATATAATGAATACGTTTAATCAATTAATATCCTAGAATTTATTACTCAGATAAAAAGAGTTATTTGGATAATACCCAGCGTCGGATTTTAATATTGTGACGTGTAATGACACGTGGTCTAAAAGACGGATCGATTGATAAAATTAAAATTATTATCAGTCATATTGAGTTTAAAGAAGGTTATTTCTCATAAGAACAACACAAGTTCACTTAAAATAAAATACAGAATAACATTTATTATCAGATTTTATTATTCAAATTTTATTTAAATTTATTTATTTATTTACAAAAAAAAATAGATACAATTTATGTGATAAGCAGTGCAGCAAAAACAATTAACAGTTAACAGTGCACTGTGTTTCTAAAGTAATAAAACTAAAGTACACGATATTATATACTGATATAAACATATGATATAAAGCTATATAAATAATATATTATACATGTGAATATAATTGGAAAGAAAAAATGAGATAAGCATGTAGTCAATACCTGGAGCAGCACGATTGGGGGATTAAATAATACTGATTTTAAGCAGTGTTGTGTTCCTATGGTGAGTGCGATGACCAGACCTCCGAGGGGATTGGGGGTACGGCCGGCAACGCTTTTGCAGTACTTCTGGTGTTGCAGGCGTCTAGAAGCTATGGTAAGCCGTACGCTTGTTTAAAAAAATGGTAGACTATCGCATTCTTTTATTACTACGCTTCAGCTTGTAATATCTTACTGCTGGGCATAGACCTCTTTTGTATTTGTATTGTAAGTAGGTTAAATTTAAGCCTTTCATTTAGAAAGATCTTTTTGTGCATCTGTAAAAATATTTTAAATTGATTCATCAAAGTGTAATTGTGTTTACTAGCAAACAAAAAAAAAACGGCTTCAGTTGCATCGACAAGTATGAGTAGTACTACGTAAGTAGACGAAAAGTATTAACAAACGCACTAGTCGTACGTAAGATTGCCGGTGTAGGCTGGATGAGGATTGCGAAAAACCGGGATGTTTGACGCGAACTTGAGGAGGCCTATGTGGAGGACTGCAATAGGCTGAGCTGACTGACTAGTCGCAACTACGATTTTCGAAGATTCCCCTCGATTTCTCTGGGATGCCATCATCAGATTCTGGCTGATCTTGGTTTCTTTATCATGGTACCACTGTTGGGATCTCTCCTTTCTAATAAAAAGAAAAAGAATTATCAAAATCATTCATAAACGACGAAGTTATCTGCTAACTTTTTGTACAGATGTAATATCATAGAGATGAGAGATCATAGAGAATGTGAGTCGCTTATACTAATTAAAATACATTTCACGAGGAACGTTTTAAGTTTAATGTTTAAAGTATTTTTCAAGCGATGAAAGATAAATCCTTTCCACTCTCTTTAATATCCTTCACGATCCAAATGCGCCATCGTATCTTCGATCCCGATTTCACCTACTGCCCTCTCCTACTCGTTCCAGGCGCCCTGGCATTACAGCTAAGCTAGACATACCGAAATGTAATACAAAATTTAAGTTAAATTCTTATTCGGTACGCGCCTCCATACTATGGAACAAACTCCCAAGAGTCATTCAAACTAGTCCTTCCCTTGTTTCCTTTAAATATAAATTAAAGAAACACTTGCTTTCACTAGCTAATGTGTAATCATCTGTATTTTATAGAATATGTATGTATTTACTTATATATTATAGTGAGTATGTATATGTATAAGTATATTTGTATTTTGGTATGTATCTTTATATGTATTTATTAATATGTAGTATGTTACATTTTTGTATATATATATAAATTTTATTCTTTTATTTTATTTATTTTTTCTTTGGTGTTTTTTTTTTAATATTTATTATTTATTTTTTATTTTCTTCTGAATGAATACTTCTTGCACTGTTTGCCTCGCTATATGAAACACTTACTCATGACCATGGGTTGACTGGAAGAAATCTCTTTCAGAGATAAGTCCACCTTTGCCATAAACCTTTCTATTATTGTATGTTTTATATCAATTTTTTGAGTGCAATAAAGTATATTATAAAAGACAAATGCATACAAAATCACCCACATCATCTCGTCCCTCATAAAAGTGAACAAATGTAATTTTGCGTTTGAAACAGCGCTCGCCTCGACCGCCGCCGCGCTGAACGGAGTCGCGCGACAATAAATACGAATGAAGCACTCCACACGGCGAATTGAATGAAGCGTAAGTTCTGAAGTAAATTGCAGTCGGGAGCGGTTGCCGGCGAGGTTGACGGGCGAGGGGCGTGGGGCGGATTCAAATTTGCACGAACTAGATAAATGCCGAGTGTCCGGACATAAAGGTAATTTGTTTATCTTACAAAGTGGAACTCATTAAAAGTCGAATTTGTGTGCGAGGGAGGCGGGCGAGGAGTCAATTTTTAATATGAGTTTAGGCGCAGCGCCGGCGGAAGCAATATGGCGGCCGACAAAGCGCGGCCGAGCTTGGCGTCGCCTCGAACACTGGCGAAATATATTAAGCGTTCACGAAAACTTTCGGCTTAGTAGCGCTACACTTGCATGCTGTTATAACTCGTCGACGTGAGCTTCAGACGGCTATGACCACTTGAGATTAAACTGACTCACATACGTACAATAATGATAGTCATTGCAACAAATGTGAAGTACATTTAAAGTTCGCAGTTAAAGCTACTTCATTATTTTCGGATCAAGCTGCCGCAAGTTATTGAATGGAAATAAAGAAAGTTTGATCATAAAGAAGCAAATGTAAAGTGTAATTCTGCACTGTAAGTCCATCATCATAATTATATCGTATGTATGTACGTATTTTATATTAACAATATGGTAAGTATTCAAGTATACAATCGTCGTTTTGTGTGAGATCAAATATTCCTTTCCAAAATAATTAATTATTGACCCTTCTTTGGTATGCAATATTAATTTAGATATTCCTAAAAATATTTTGTGTGCTAGATATAACTCCTTATCACACAATAGATTCGTAATTTTATTACATATATTTAATGCACCCACAATTAGGTATTATTAATAAAAATAAAAAAATTATGTCATAATAACTTTACCCAACTACACGCCACAATAACTCGAATGAAGTGGATTTAATTATATCTGACACTTTAAAGTACAAGCTAATATTCACGTCGACTAGTGGCATTGCGTCGAAGTTTTACGATTACAATCCACATTTGTACTGTTGAATTTATAGTTTTATTTGAAACCGATAGCTGTGACAGCTTTTCTGACCACTTCTCCTTGAATTTCTCATTCATAAAATCCAGTAAAAGATCGAGATTTTGATGTAGGTATCTAAACAGTTAGCTTTAATAACGAAATACAGTCAATAAGTAACGCAAGTGTGCAAAATCTTAACCTTAGGACAGATCATACAATACTTAAAACTTAATTAACAGTAGATTAAGCAATAAAAATAAACATAAAATTATAACAGTTATAAATGAAAGCGTAAGCACGTTAAGACAGCAATGGCTAGTCAGGCCATATTCGATTCGATAGAGCGACGGATCGCGTTTGGCGAGCGATAGGTACGCGATTTGAGCGATCGTCCCGCGAGCGAATAAAACGTCACACCTGCATCCTCAGATAATTTTTTTTTTTGTAATGCGTTACAACTAAGTCCGTTGATTAGGCGACTTAGTGTGTTTATAAAACATATATTTAATGTGTGTCTATGTGTATGCACTTGTGTCTATATGAGCTTTTGTGCTCCGGCTGAGTTATGTGTTTCTCAATTGTACAAATTTTGTCAGTTCTCCTTTTTGTTGGGTTCTTCTTGCGGTATTCTCCGAGAATAGAGCTTTGAATAAAAAGCCACAGTACTTTACATTAATTATACAACTCCGTCCAGTATCTAAAAGGTTCACGATATAACCTTCAGTACCGTCCTTTGCGCTCTCTCAGCTTGGAGCATTGACGTCTAAAAATTACAAAATCAAATTGAAATACAATATTAGAGAAGCGATGTAATGATGGATTTATTTATTTCCTTCAATATTTTGAAATTTATCGATCTACGTAAGATGGTTGGTGGTGGCTGGATGAGGGTTGCGGATAACCAGGATGTCTGGCGCAAACTTGGCTCCAGCAGTGGACTGCGATAGGCTGAAGTGACCGACTGCCACTATTTTGTATACAGGAGCGCTGCACAAGTGAAAGGTGGTTAAAGTAACATTTATTTATTTATTTATTTATTTATTTATGCATAAAAAACTTAAAACTAACATTACAGCCACCAATGCGTTAGTTAAGTTGATCACCAAATCTACTTCTATCTATAGATTTTTGTAAACAAATAACATTAAATTTAACAAATAATTTATACAATTCAATTAAATCCAAATAATCAAAAAAATATAAAATAATCAATAAATAATTAATAAATATAAAATACAAGTCAGTCGGAGACGCGGGTTCGAATCCCGCTGGAGCGGTCAATTTTTGATATGATATTCAAAAATGTTTAGAATTCCTAATGTGAGGGTAACACAAAAATAAAATCGTACATATTAAAAATAGCATGGTGTCGTCTTCTGTCAAAGATTTTCATTGTAATATGAAACTTTGAATAGTTACGGGTCTCTGTAAAGAACTCACTACAGACGGCGCCACGGTTCGCTTAAACCGAAAATAAAAATCATCATATCAAAAATTTCGCTCTAGCGGGTACATCGTTCCATAGCTTAATTGGCTAGAGCGCCGACACGGTCAGTCGGAGACGCGGGTTCGAATCCCGCTGGAGCGGTCAATTTTTGATATGATATTCAAAAATGTTTAAATATAAAATAATCAATAAATAATCACACTTAAAAAATTCATTAAAATTCATAAAAACAAACATTCAATAATAATAACACAAATTGCATGCATACAACATAGTATGCATGTGCATTAGTTTATTTCATAAATTTAATATTATCTTTAATAGTAGCAGGTTTTTATCTACATACATAATGTGAGGTAATGCTACAAGTCATGTATTCTTCTTTAGCTGAGTTTCCGTGACTCTACGTTATGATAATTTGAACTTGGCCTGATGATGGAGGTAGGATAAATTATGCGGGGGTTGATACAGGAAGTAAGTGTTGGAAAGTGTAACTCAAGCGAATAAAGATCATGTTATTTTGTAGGAATGAACAAATTGAAACGACAGAGTTGAAATGAAGGAGGAATTGGTTTCTCCCGTGACTAACACTTATTATTCAATTAATTGAATGTTAAAGCGCACATACGTTAGATATGCTATTTTTATCTTAACTCAACCAGTCTCAAGCTAACGTAAGAAGGAACAAAAAATATTAACAAATATATATAACAATGCTAGCTGACGTGACGAACTTCGTACCGCCTTACTTTTTTTCTTAAATATAATAATTACATATAAATAAAAAAAAAAAAAAAAATAAATAAATAAAAAATAAAAAAGCTTTTATTTCCTTATCCTTAATTTCCATTTCAAATGTTTGTTAGTGTTTGGTTAGTTATGAATGATTTGCTTATTATCTAAATGTTAGTATGTTATTTTTTTTTTAACCGACTTCCAAAAAAGGAGGAGGTTCTCAATTCGACTGTATTTTTTTTTATGTATGTTACATCAGAACTTTTGACCGGGTGGACCGATTTCGACAATTTTTTTTTAATCGAAAGGTGGTGTGTGTCAATTGGTCCCATTTAAATTTATTTGAGATCTAACAACTACTTTTCGAGTTATATCTAATAATGCATTTTTACTTGACGCTTTTTTCGTCGACCTACGTTGTATTATACCCCATAACTTTCTACTGGATATACCGATTTTGATAATTCTTTTTTTGTTGGAAAGGAGATATCTCTAGTTTGGTACCATGATAAGGAAACTAGGATCTGATGATCGGATCTTAGAGAAATCGAGAGAAACTCTCGAAAATTCGCAATAACTTTTTACTGGGTGTATCGATTTTGATAATTTTTAATTTAATCGAAAGCTGATATTTATCATGTGGTTACATATAAATTTTATCGAGATCTGATAACTACTTTTTGAGTAATCTTTGATAACGCGTAGTTACTTGACTATTTTTTCGTCAATCTACGTTGTATTAACTCTTCGATGTAACTGAAGTCGGTTTTTTTTTTCGTTTGCGAGCAAACACAATTATTGCTATTGGATATGGACCCCTCCTCGGGTGAAGGCCTCCTCCAGTCCTTTCCACTCATCTCTGTCCCTGCTGATAGTTGGCCAGTCTTTTCCTAATAATTGGGTTATATCGTCTGCACATTGTCTTTTTGGTCTCCCTACCCTTCTTTTTCCGATTGGCCCTTTCCATCTTGTAGTGATAATTGTCCACCTGCTGTCTGTGTATCTCGAAACGTGACCTGCCCACTGCCATTTCAACTTAAGAGCTTGTGTGAGGGCATTTGTTATCTTTGTTTTAATATAATAAATAATTACATATATCAAAATCAAATATACCCTATCTTTCAAGTTGGATAAAATGCACACGGTGTGCAAATTTGATTAAAATCAGTTAAGTAGTTTAGGAGTCCATCGCGGTAAAACAACGTAACGCGTAATTTATATATATTAAGATAATATCGTCTCATACTTGGTGATTATCTGATGATAATTTTAGGATGTACAATAGAAGTCATTAATGTAAATTAGAAGTGGTTCACAGTTGATTCGTTTGATGGTTGTTACTTTGCAGCCGCTAGTTTTCCTACACTGTCTTATGATTGTGAAATGTTATAACTTTATAACAAATGATTTAAAATTAGTAGGCGGTAAATTTGAAATTTATTCTTATATACTTACAATTTTAGCGGAGCCCGTGGATGGGTGTCACAACAGTAATATGTTAAGTACTGTAGGCTAATTTTAAGTAATTTTTTGCGTATCCCATTAATTTGTTTTGTATTATGTCAAGGCCACATGCTATAGAATTGCTCTGTGGACTTAAGCTGCGTGTTATCCAAATTCGTAATCTGTGTAAGCGGCGAGGCAAGGGTAAATAAAAACAGGTAATATATTCGGCGGGCGCATAAGCCTGAGTTTTCCGACGAGCTGCCTGTCGATAAATGTAAATATTCATCGGGAGCCCTCCGGCGCATTCATTATCGAGGCCTTTAAGCTAAGTACCGGCCGCTGACTGCCAACCTCACGACTAGCTCATCATCTGGCGCTGCCTGCGTCTACGAGTAAGCCATACTATAACCGCAAAACTAAGTGATGGGAGCGTTAGTAGATTTATTAAATGATTATATTTGTTTGATGATTTGAATGATTTTATTAGTCAAATTATTGAAATAAAAATTAAAAGCGAAGTAACTGCGTATTATTTGAATGTCTGAATAATTTGTTACATTAAATCAATGGTGAGGGTGCTTATAGTTTAGTTGTTTTCATTTCGAAGTTATGAAAATTTATCAGTCCAAAGTGTGAGCGATACTTTTTGTTAATAAATGTTGCTGTACGACTAACCCGCCATCATTGTTTTTATCATAGTAAATATATACAGCGTGTTCCCTGAGATTTACGTCGTGTCATTAATGCGGCGCTCACTCTCATCTCATTGCTCGTATTTACATCTTCCGCAGATTTGTATTCCGATGCTGCGCGCCCAAACTACCGCCGTCGTATTAATGAAAGTAATTGAGACAGAACACGCACGAGCGCCCAGTGCGCGCTCTGTACATTCAGCTGCGAGGCTGCTCCGGAGGCGACGAACGGCGTCAATTATGTTGTAATTAGATTTTCATTTAAGCATTTCGTAGTTGTAACAACGGTGTGCTGAATGTAAACAGAGTCTTTTCCAAGTGTATTGTAGAGTAGAGCAGTTTGAGACTTAGAAAAAAGTTCCGAACTTTACATCTATAATATATATAAACGCGAAAGGTCATATAAAAATAACCCAATTTTAAAAATGCTGTGTGATCTTAAAGTAAATGGTGCATTGTGTAATTACCGTATCAATAAATCAGCGTGTGTAGACAATTGACCACATAACGATTAATTATTAAATTTCTAAAAACGTAATGAACCGATACGAATCAAGCGACGATGCCTCGCTCCCCCACACAGCTGTGTCTAGATCTACAGACTCGGTGCAGATGACTCCGCATAAAGACATTAGTTTATTGCGTCAAAGATATCTCGCGTCGAAGAACGCTGACGACTCAGATCTTTGGCTATAAGATAATTATAAAGAACGGATGTGTGCTTGCTTATTAAGTAAATTTTCAAACGAGCTTACCCGCGCTCGAGTTCTGGAAACTCCTCACGTATAAAGTTTGTATCTTTTCGGAACAACACTTTGATCGTGAATCAATAAGGAAGGGGCGCGCTTTAATACGGCACGAGATCAAAACATTTGCAAACTCTACTTCAAACACAATATTTATATGATGGTCAAGTGTACGCGAAGTTTCGACAGAGCCTCCAAATATTTATTAGATTATTTCAGTCTTTTGACATACGACGCGGAGCCGCTGGAGTTAACGAGCCGAGCAAAACGGTAAAATTTACATTTTCCCTCCAGAAAAGCTAAAATATTTCAGTTGGATTTTCGGCTACATTAATGTATTTTTCAACTTCCTTATTAGTATAAATATAAGTTTCTATAGAACAGTCCGTTCAAATAAGAGTCAACAACGAAATTTAACAGAAGGAGCTAAAAGTCCGAATAAACCATTATTTTATTAGTTTAAATTTATCTTAAAAGGTTATAAGGTTACAAGCGAGCTTAGATATTTATGTGCAAAGATCACGAAAATAAGTTTTTGTATTATCTACACAACTATAGTAACCAGGAGATAGTCTTTTTTATATAACTAGGCCGGCAAAGAAGCGTACGGCTTATCTGATGATAAGCGATGACGGTAGTTTATCATCTTGACGTCTGCAACACCAGAAGCATCGCAAGCGCTTTGCCGACCCTATCCCCAATTCCCCCCAGGATCTCTGGTCACCTTATTCACCAATAGGAACACAACATTGCCTAAAAACCGTATTATTTAGCTGTGATCTTCTGTAAGGAAGGGGTACTTTCCCAATCGGGCCATATTTTGAGCGGGAAAATTAGTCTCGTACCTGCAGCTTAGCTTTTTTTTTAAAATTTCCTCCGATGTAACCATTTATGACAACTAACAACTTACACGATATAAACACAGCATCCTCTCACCTGAGTCGATCCGGTTCATCAAGCGTAAAAGGTATAAATAATAAATCGTAAACAAAAATCGTAACAAATTTGTAACGATTTTTTCTGAAAAAACTAGCTACTGTTAGAACAAAGATTTTATTTTATTGCAAAAATTCAATTACTATTAAAACAATGAATGTTGTTTTTATTTGAGGTAAAAAACAAGTTTGTTATAAAAATTCAGACTCAATTTTGTAATTTTTCACCGCAATGAGGCGAGAGGTCGTGTTAACCCTATATATTCCTTTAATTTCGTCTCTTTGTATTCTTAACAGAGTCACTATTAAATTTCGGGAGCTCATGGATGCAATAATAATGGATGTCTCATTAACTAACTCATAGTTAATGAGACATCCATCTTTATTTGGTTGAATGATAAAAACACCAATCATATAGATTGACTATTTAAAGTGACTTAAAATTATTGCGCATATGCTGTAATGATTTGCGTCAGCATATGCGTAAAAACATATTTCTACATAAGAGAAGTTAAAGAGAGATATTTAACGTTATTGAAAGCTAGTATATGTATATTGTACTTACTCGATACAATTGTTGGGTAGTTCATCGTTAAAAACGTTTTATACAAATCATGAAGCCTAACATTGTATGTCTAGGACCCTTAAGAACTAAAAATTTTTAATGCAGTATATATAACACAATATATATAACACAAAGTGTATCACACTTGTCATTTAATAAAAAAATTGAAATGCACTATTGATCGATTTTTTATAATTGTATCTACTTATTTGCGACACAAAAATAAAATACTGCATATCTAAACTTACAAGATCAGCTGCCGACAATATCTATAAAATACTCGTGCTGTCGTCGGGGCGTTATTTTAACCACTACAGAAGTATAAGCAGACGCGAACTATCTGAGCGATATTCCTCAGCGCTATTACGACGTAATATTTGGGTGAATCACGTACCTTGATGTTCTCCAAACAGAATTTTGAATATCAGCGCAGGATAAGCGCGCGGCCTTTCAGACGAGAGCCGAAATCCGATCAACCAAAACTCTCTCCGTTGTACTGTGGCATGGCTTGCTGCACTTCTTAATACTTTATTGATTCTTTAAAACGATATGGCTTGTTATTATGTTTTTTTTTTCATATCTCGTCAATTATTTTTTTAAATTAATGATTGGTGAGCAAAAGACTGAAGGTATTATATAATTGACATTCGAACAAACACATTCCATGGAAGTTTTCTGATGATTGCTATGTAAAAAAATCAATATGACCTATAATAAATTTTCTTAATTATAAATATAAAAGGTGAGTATTTTAATTAATTTTTGTAAGTATCTAATTAAAGTCTACAGGTCGGTCATAACGTAGCGTGTACCTCACATAATGTAGCGTGACATACTTTCCTGAAAAGTGGCAAAATGTACACAAAAAAGTACGGAATAAACATAAAATTTATTTTGCTAACAAGTGACAGTTTAATAAAATATTTCTAATGTATAAATATGCTTAAAGTATGAACGTATTTCGTTCGGTCAATGTAATTATAAGCCGATCTGTCTGGAAGACATATTTTCAGTCAGAATTTCTTTTCGTATAATTGAAATTTCGTAACGGACGAAGTATTGAGATAAGTAAACGGGCGAGATCTAATTAATATCATTCGCCTTTGATCCCAAACATCGGCTTTACAACAGCGCTCACAGTGGACCGCGACGCGGCGCTAGTGAGGACGAGCGTCTCGATAGAGTAGCACGACAACTCGTTACTGGGTTATGAGAACTGAGTATTATGTCATTAGCTTAATACACCGAAATCGAAATTAATTTTATTTAAGTAAGCTCTTTTGGATCTTTTGGAAAAGTTCTTTTGGAGCGTAAGGACGCTTAAAAGGTTAAAAATAAACATTAAATTAATCTTAATAAATTAAATAAAGCTACCACCGATTCGGAACGTAGATTCTAAAAGAATCGTCAATAAACTCCGCAGTTATTCTTTCAATAAATATATAAATATCTTTTCACGTACACACGCGGTCGTCTGTCCTTACGCAATTTAATCCTTATGTTATAGGTAACAGCCGACTTTAATAGGTAAATATTTTTTTTTGATAAATAAACATAAGAATAATAAATATATAAATATTACACACCCAGACTCAGGCGGGATTCCAACCCGCAACCCACGGACTAGAAAGCAGGGCCACTACAAACCGCGAGAACGGGCTCGTCGGGCTTTAAAAATAAGTATTTTATTTGATCAAGCTGACATGTACTCGTACCTACCTCTCAGTGAGAACTGAGGTGAAGTAGCGTAAAGCCCTGTTTTCGTAAGTGTGAACGGCAAATAGGAGTTGGAATCTTTTACGATATCTACTACTACTACTACTACTACTACTAGTACTACTACTAATTATGGATGACGATGACCGCTTGTTTTTAGTTGATCCATCTGCTAGTTATCTCTAAATTTTCTTAAAAATACGAGTATGTATTACATTTTTATAGTAAAAATAATATACGAATGATTTCATCGATTAAAAATCGAAATCACTATACTGCGTCGCCTCGAGCCTTTCTTATCTACGAGATGAGCCCGCGATAGCGCCGAATTCACTCGCCCGTGCAGAGACCCGAGCGGCGGTGACTTGACCCCCACCTCGCGGACTTCGACGTGGCTCTTGACTGCGAGATATCCTCTTAATTAATTAGCCCTTAACTAACTGGAGCCGTTGGAAGAATAAATGATAGCAAGTGGACGAACCTTTCGAATTAATGTTCAAATTTTCCCAAGAAAATAAGTAAGCTTCGGTCTTAAAAATGTGAAATGTCTTCGTTACTTTATTACATCATTACTAGTAACTAACTGAAACTATATTATGTGTCACTATGTACGATAAGCGATAAGCATCATTCTAACACAGAGAAGTGGATTACGCGTCATATCATTGGAGAGCTGTAATGCTAATGTGTTAGAGAAGCGTTTGGTCGCAAGTGGCGGCAATACGAGCTGTCACTGAGGAGCTTTAGCTGCGGTGACGTCACCTGAATACCCCTAATCTGTGACGCGATATGTCACGGCGACGTGACAGCTTGTGATAGCGGTTTGGTTCAGATTGTTTAAATATTAAAGGTACATTATTATATTTATAGATCTTGAAAAATAAATCGGTTTTTGATATAATACATCGAAAAATATTTAAAATATCACATAACCTTCATTTTATTTAAGCTTTGTATTTCGAAAACTGCTACTGATGAAGGATTGTCAAAAATGTATCTCGATCACAGAACCGAATACCGCGCTGTACGCTGCTGGTTCATTAAAATTCGCTCTGTGGCTTGGCACGGCACGAGCGCAAAGACAGAAATATATTTATATAAAGTGTCTGATCTCGTCAACGATTACCATCCTCTATGTTACGACTTGAGTCGTGTCTGTTGACTTACATATATGGTATTTTAGTACTACTGTGATTATTTAAAAAAAAACCTTACATGTACAATAGTAAATTTAATTCATCTTGCGAATGCAAAATTCTGCTTGCAACTGAACATCCGTTCCAAACGCATACAGAATGAATTGCTGGGAACATTTTTATCTTTATTTTTCTTTCTCCACTCAGAAATGCAGAGTAATTTTGTACTCAAAATATTTTTATTTATCATAAACTGTAATATTTAAGTGATAAAAGTAAACAGCTCTGATAATCCATGCAGTGAATTTTAAAATAATAATTTCAATATGTGAAATTGTAATGTTGAAGTAACAAGTCCCGGCGGGTAAAAAAGTTGGAGGCCGTTTCCGTTTGTTCGAAAAGTATTTTTATTTAAAATATTCTCTGTGAAACCGGGAGCCGTCCTGGACAATGCGATGAATATTTTTCCAGCGCTTCACGCGACACTCGGCGCTGCAGCGCGGCGGGGGTCAGGCGGCCGCCGGGTAACGACTTCCTCTTCCGGCCCGACACGAGGACCAACTTTAGGTTGAGCGTATGCGAGTGGTATTAAACACGTAAATATCAGCTTTAAAGTACTGTCCCAACTGTAACACCAATACTTCTGCACAATTGCACGAAATTGGTTCAAGTAATGTGTGTTGAACACTTTGTCTGAGCACACCTTAAAACATAAGCAGTGTCTAACACAGCTGCTGCTTACAATCTCATCCGTGTCGTTTCCGATCTCGTGGGAATTTCGGAACCAATATAGACTATATTTTTACGTATCAAGTTTCATTACAACTTTAGTCGCTTTTACGTGAAAAAGTAACACATTTATTAACTGAGGTAGGGCACAGCAGGAATTTACTGCTCAAACTATGGAGCAGCCCGACTGGGGAAGTACCTCGACCTTATAGAACATCACAGCTAAATAATACTGTTTTCAAGCAGTATTGTGTTCCTGTTGGTGAGTAAGGTGACCAGAGTTCCGGGGGGATTGGGGATTGAGTCGGCAACGCGCTTGCGATGCTTCTGGTGTTGCAGGCGTCTATAAGCTACGGTAATCTCTTACCATCAGGTGAGCCGCACGCTTGTTTGCCGATCTAGTAACATAAAAAAAAATATCACTATATTTGCATTTGTACACGTCAGTGTCTAACTAAATTCTGCGTCACCTCGTCATACGCTCAGCCTGCGTTCAGTTCCGGATACGTAGCGCCACGCAGTGCGATCAAGTGCTCTCGTATTTCACTTCAACATAATACATTTACATATGCTATCTCACTCGCACTCCTTATTTAATATGTATTTGTTTCGTTCAATCTTCAATAAATTAAACGGCCAGTAGTGATGACATATAAAGAAAGATTTATCGGGCGATATGAGCTTATTCTGTGGAAATCTACCGTCAATGAATTGATGCAAATGTATGAGTCTTTGAACCGCTCTGATATGATAAACGCTCTGGCAATACGATAGTCTCCCCAACAGGTCAAATATTTTAGTGAAACATTTGCAAGTTGATTACTTACTGCAGTCAATACAGCATGTCTCCAGGAGATAGCCCCTGTGGTTGATTGTGCCAAACAATTGGAAAACAACCAAACTTAAAAACTTTTTGTCACGTTGGTAACATTCAAACGTTTTACACTCACATTTCAAATCCACGAATACAGTCTAGTATTTATAATGAGTAAACTCTTCAAAAGTAAAAGACTTAATTCGACTTTATATACACATTAAATTGATATGCTAAGCGTCTGTGAAATAAAGAATATATTTGAAAGATATGTTTCAAGAAAATAATATTATTTAAATGTTACTTGAGCGTGTGATTGGATGATACAAACATAATGTAAAGATTAGGGGTGTGTCATACTTTTCGAATAATCGTCTTTTTTTTTAAATACGTTCATTTGACCTCAGTAGAATGAATTCATTAGTTGATAGCCTGGAAATACATTCAATACGAAAATAAAACAAGCGCCTGTATGGCTTATACAATAGCTTATATAATAGTTGCCATAAACAGATCGAATCTGTTAGAAAAGCAAGTGGTGCTGTTTTAATTTCATCAAGTCATTTCAACTAATTCGCAAGGAATTGAGTAAAACAAAATTTTGTATAATTCTGAGCACAGATATCCGATTCGAATTTGTTTAGGGGTGTGCACCCCTAGCGTTGAGTGTCTATACAACTCTCAAGTTTTCTTTAAATTAGTTTAATGTCAAAAGGCAGAGATTTAAAGGGTCGTTAGTCACCGATGAATTATTGGCTAATAATTAATTATTAAAATTATTTCCAATAAGTTTCGCAGCCGGTAATGTCTGCTGAGGAACGTTATTAAAATACATTAATTTAGATTGATGACTTTATACGAAGACGATATTTTGTGAAATAAATATTTGTATTTTATGAAACACAATCGAAAATATAATTACGTCGACACTTTGTACCGTTGAAACCATTTGAGTAATATCTATCAGTTCTGAAACAAATGAAGTATGAAGTTCTGAAATATAATAACATAAATTAATCAAGAAGTTATTATTTAATTAGAAGTCTACTTAACTTGATGTACATCATAACATTTTCATTAAAAAGAAATATTAACAACTTTCATTATTAAGTATACAAAAAAAATATATATTATTGTTAAGGACACACAAAGAAACTAGTGCCATCTAGCGGCAACCATTGAAACCACGCAAAGACAGAGACCGCATGAAACTCTCTACTCAATACTAGATGGCGTTAGAGGAACAACTATGGAACTCTATAGAAGTATAGTCTCGAAAACCGGGTATATGCGCGAACTTTCCAGAATGGTCTGGGCCTCGTCTCGGCCGATATAAATAGCCGCAGCGAGGCGAGCGAGTACAGTTCAGTTTAAGCGATCTTCGAGGCGACTTCAAGAGTGAAAACTAGTGATCAAGAGTGGTACCAGCGAAACCTACGACATTGGCTACGACTGAGGACATTGTGAGTGCTTAGTGTTTGAACTTAGTGCTTAGTGTTTGAACCTAGTGCTTTGTGTTGGACCTAGTGCTAGTGAATAAAGTCTTGAAAAGAGTCAGCAGGTCTTTCTCTCCAAATCCTTCGAACCCTAACACGTAACAACTGGTGTCGGAAGTGAGATTTGGAGATGCCATTGACTCCGAGAGAAGACTTTAAGGACGTCAAGGGCGTCAGGACAAGGGCGCAACGAGCTGCGGAGGCCACACCTATTGGGGACCAAGCTCCACCCACCGTGGACCAAGCCCCGCCCGCTGACCCCGTAGCTTCTACAGACTCTCAAGTGGCTCTTCAGTTAGGAAGTTTAATTAAATTAATGGAGCTGCAAAAGGCTGAAATTCGTAGTGCTTTGCAAGAATCACAAGAGCAACAAAAGGCTGAAATTCGTGCTTTGCAAGAATCACAAGAGCAACAAAAGGCTGAAATTCGTGGTGCATTGCAAGAATTACAAGAGCAACAAAAAGAGCTCCAAGAGAAAACGCTTTGGGCTGTAAAAGATGTTAGTGACGCGGTGACTAAGCTTCGAAAAGATGTCGACGTAGTGGAAGAACGAGTTACCGGGTTAGGATTGGATCTTGAAAATGTGAAAACCGGCCTCGCTGAACTACAGAAGAGAGTAGTACGCCTTGAAACCATGAGAATCGCGATGTCTAGTGGAACTACCGGAGTGGGGCAAGGTGCAAAAGTGAAAGTGCCTCCATACGACGGCACTACTTCGTGGAACGCTTATCGTCGACAATTCCAGACTGTTGCTACTGCCAACGGATGGACGGAAGAACAATGCCTGACCGCTCTCACTGTTGCGCTCAGGGGGCAAGCTTTGTCGGTTCTGGAAGCACTGCCACATACAGGAAACGGGTTCCAAGACTTGATGGAGGCACTTGAATCCCGATACGGGGAGCGACACCTGGAGCACGTATTCCGTGCCCAACTGCGTGACAGAGTCCAACGCTCAGGAGAAGGACTACAACAATGGGCGTTGGAAATTGAGAAACTCGTCAGGAAGGCACACCCAGGAGCAGACACCAAGATGGTAGACACGAATATTGTTCAAGCATTTGTCGACGGAATCAAAGACCTGGAGGTCAGAGCTGCAGTGAGGCTTCGTCACCACACCTCGTTAAAGGAAGCATTGGCGCATGCTTTGGAGGTCGAGGCTGTTCGCCTTGACATACGGCAGACCCCTAAGATCCGCGAGGTCTCTGAGGAAGTCAAGGTAGTTAAGGCTCTGTAACGTTGTGCTGGAACGTTACTCTAATAAATAAGATCTTGTAGTAAAGATTAAGTTTTTTCACTTTATTTTATCATGCTTCTACTTGTGGCGCCATCTATCGGCAACTTTTCGACACTTTGTGACTATTGGTGTTTCATATCGGCGTTTTTTCTCTAACGGACTTGATAGATGCCGCTGATGTTTTTTGGTAATTATTGATCTTTCTTTAATAAAATCAATTTAATTGTAATTAGAAATTCTAAATTTAATATTCCTGTCTACTCCTTAAATTATAAAATAATTTAATATCTAAATTTAAACTTAATAATTTATAAAAATACAGACTATGCTTAACGCATAGACTTTTGCTTGTCAATATGAGGAGCGCCTTGCTCCCGTGTCTTTGTTTCTTTTTCTTTGCATTTCGTTGCCGCCGAACCTCGAGACCTAACCTCGACCCTAACTCGGCTTAATAAAGTTAATATGTTAGGTAAATCTAGTAACCCTACTACAAGCTCAGAGCCTTCAGCTAGCTTACAATCTACTACAGAGCCTACAAACGTGTCAGTATATTGTGACCACACGCAACTAAGCGGACTACAAAAAATTAAATTCAATGGCAAGTCATGTGTGCATGAGTTTGTGCAGAGAGTGAGTGAGTATAGCTCTGTAAGAAACATACCCTCTACTAAATTATTAACCTTTGCTACTGAATTCTTTACGGGTGATGCTTTGCATTGGTACCGCAGTATTAGTCCTTCTGTAAATTCTTGGGACGAGCTGGTCACCTTGCTTAAGGAGGATTTCAGTCACTTTGATCATGACTACAGATTAATGTCTGAAATCCGGAATAGGACACAGGGTTATTCTGAAAATATTACTATTTATTTGGCAAAGATGTCAGAGTTATTCTCTAGACTAACTAGGACTATCTCCGAACAGGAAAAATTAGATATCTTATTACATAATATTAGACCTTGCTACTCTGGTGTATTGGCTTCTAATTCTTCATCCATTACTTCTATTGATAATCTAAGAACACTATGTAGAAACTTTGAGAAAATTAAATGTTTAACTTCACAATTTAAAGAACCTCCTCGAGTCTCATCTGATACATTAGCTCCTGACCTAGCATATTCGAAATCTAGTGACTATAATTCTAATAAAACTAATTATTATCCTCAAAAATATAATAACTATTCTAAAAATTATAACTTCAACAAATTTAATTATAAAAATCATAATAATAATTCCGGTTTCAATATTAAACATAAGGAGAGACCTGCGGTATCTGCCATTTCCACTTCTGCCCCTAGGGGAAAACAAACTTATTGTCCTCGTTGTCGTACTGCTGAACATTCCTTGTCTCAGTGTAAAGCTGATAGATTTCCCAATTGTTTTAAATGCGGTACGTTGAATGTTACATACCCTAGCTGCACTAAATGTCATTCTAAGCAGAACCAAAAAAACTAATTGCTGAGGATTGCTGCGATGAAACTGCTGTAACTAATAATAAAATATCTAACAACTTTGATGAGGCTGACTGGAAAAATTGGCTTAGTACAGTCAAGACTTACTTCTCTAGCTATTTCATTGCATCAATCTTCGACAAACCTCCTAATGATGATACTAGGCCTTATGCTGCTATTCAGGTCTGTGACCATAATCTGTGTGGTTTACTGGATTCTGGTTCTTCAGTCACTATTGTTGGTAATAATTCTCATTCTCACTTACTTTCTTTTGGTTTGACACTTCATACTGACGTCACAAAGCATTTTACTACGGCTGGTGGCCAATGTTTAGTAGCTATTGGATATATTAATTTGCCAGTAACTTTTGAAAAACAATTTCATATACTTAAGGCTTATGTCATACCATCTGTAACATCAAATTTAATTTTAGGCATTGATTTCTGGACAAAATTTAAACTATTTCCTAAATTTTCAAAATCTATTTCCTTTCATAGTGATGAATATATCACTAGTGAAATTGCTTCAGTATCTAAAACTAATATTCTATTGCACTCTTATAGTGACTTGTCTCATGACCAGCGTGTAACTGCTGATAATATTATAGAACAGTTTAGTAATATTTCTACTGAAAAGCGTGGGTTAGGTAGGACTCACTTAATAACTCATCACATTGATACCGGTGATTCTTTACCTATAAGACAGAGATACTACAGACTTTCTCCTGAAAGACAACGCATCCTTTCCGAACAGCTGGATGAGATGTTATCTCTTGGTGTCGTTGAAGAGTGTGAGAGTCCATGGTCTTCTCCTGTCCTATTGACTCCAAAAAAGGATGGTACACTTAGATTCTGTTTGGATAGCCGCAAACTTAATTCTGTTACTAAAAAAGATGCATACAAATTACCCTACATTTCTGAAATTTTAGATAACCTCAAAAATGCTAAATATCTGAGTAGTATTGATCTATCTAAGGCCTTTTGGCAGATACCCATTGCTGAAGATGACCGTAATAAAACTGCTTTCTATATTCCTCACCGTGGAACGTTTAGATTTGTTACTATGCCTTTTGGTTTAACTAATTCACCTGCTACTCAACAGAGACTAGTCGATACCTTGTTTTATGGTCCTGAATTTGAAAACTCAGTCTTCATCTTCATCGATGACATCATAGTCATAAGCTCTAGTTTTGAAAAGCATATTTCACTTCTTCTAAAAGTTCATAAAAAATTAGTTATGGCCAATCTAACAATTAACTTTGAAAAATCTGTGTTTTTTAGAAATCAATTAAAATACTTAGGTTATGTTATCGACTCTAATGGTCTTCATGTTGATCCAACTAAAATTGATTGTATTTTAAATTATCCTACACCTAAAAATAAAAAAGATGTTAAAAGATTTCTTGGTATTGCTTCTTGGTATCGTAAATTTGTGCCTAATTTTAGTACTATTGCTGGTCCTTTAAATAAATTAACTTCAACTAATAAAAAATCTAATCCCTTTGTTTGGTGTAATAAAGCTGAAGAGTCTTTCATTAAATTAAAAGAATTATTAGTTTCTGCTCCAATTCTATCATGTCCTAATTTTGACCTACCTTTCGAAGTACATACAGATGCTAGTGATTGTGGAGTGGGTGGACTCCTAACACAAACCGTTGATGGTGTTGAACACCCTATAGCCTATATGAGTAGAACCTTATCTGGGCCAGAGCGAAATTATAGTATTACTGAAAGAGAAGCTCTCGCTGTCTTAGTGGCTCTAGAACATTGGAGATGCTACTTAGACAACGGCAAAAAGTTTACAGTTTATACTGACCATTCAGCTCTAAAATGGTTCCTTAACTTAAACAACCCTACCGGTCGTTTAGCTAGATGGGGTGTAAGATTATCAGCATTTAACTTTGAAATTAAACATCGCAGAGGAGTTGATAATATCATACCTGATGCTTTGTCTCGTGCATGTCAGATCTCTACAATTGATAATAAGTCTAATATAATATCTACTACAGATTCTTGGTATTTAAATATATTTAATGGTTGTCAAAATTCTCCTACATCTTTTCCAAATTATTTAGTGAAAAATAATCGCTTATTTCGCTTCATGCAAACTAAAAATCCTCTTAATAGGGAGTTCGAGTGGAAAGAAGTGGTTCCCTCTGAAGCTCGAACTGATATTATTCTAAAAAATCATTCAGACCCTACCGCTGGTCATGCGGGCATTTTTAAAACCTACAAACGTATTAGCCTGAGGTACTACTGGCCTCGTATGCATGCTGATGTAGTTAAGCTAGTTACTTCTTGTGAAACTTGTATTTCCCATAAACATCAAAATCATGCTACTCTAGGCGAGATGGGAAGGCCTAAGCAATGCTCTAGACCTTTCCAGGTTATAAGTATAGATTTAGTAGGACCTCTACCCCCTACTAGGAATCAAAATTCTTTTATTCTAGTTGTGACATGTTGCTTTAGTAAATACTGCTTACTATTTCCTATTAGGCGAGCAACTGCTGAAATAGTTACTAAAATTCTAGAGGAAAAAGTATTCTTAATACATGGTATACCTTCTACAGTTATACTTGATAATGGTAAACAATTTGTGAGTGCTACGTTGAAGCGAATGTTGAACAAGTATAAAGTACCTAAATTACATTTTACTCCTAAATATTCCCCTCATGTTAACACAGTTGAACGTTATAACAAGACTATTATTACTGCTATCTCTACATTTATTTCTTCAGATCAAAGAGTCTGGGACCAGCTGGTTCCAAAGATACAATTCGCTGTCAATAGCTCTGTAAATGAGGTAACTGGCTATACTCCATCATTTCTGGTGTACGGGCGTGAACTAGTCGCTTGTGGTTCACACTATATTGACACAGATGATGATGAGGATCTTATTTTTCAACCTAGAGACTCTTATGCTGAGAACTTAGGTATTCTATCTAGTATATTTAATAAGGTTCAGCGTTCATTATTAGAAGCTCATAGTCGAAATTCAAATAGATATAATTTGCGTAAAAAGTCTGTTGAATGCAATATTGGGGATACTGTTTGGAGGAAAACATTTTATTTGAGTGATAAAGATAAATATTTCAATAAAAAACTTGCTGAAAAATTCATTAAGTGTAAGGTTATTGATAAAAAATCTCCACTTGTCTACACACTTGCTGATATGTCAGGTAAACCTCTAGGTGACTGGCATATTAAAGATATTAAATTAGTAAACTATAAACAATAAATTTTGCCCAAACTAATCAACTTCAATAACCTAACGTAAAATTAACTTAAAACTTTAAATATTTTTTAACATTGATTTATTGCATTAACAATTAACAATATAAATGTAAATGGGTTTGCTTAGGGAATTTAAACCTAGCATATAGACTCAGCGCGGGTATCCTAGTGGTAGTAATACTGATCCCAAGATGTAAATCGTAGGGCTAGGGTACCCATATAGACTACAATGGACCCCCATTTATACTAAGACTAAATACTGCTGTCAACTTTAATATTTTTAACATCTACTACCTAAATTATGCTGTATTAAATAAACTAAATAATACTATTTAATACTCTTAAACTAGCTTATTGAGTGAACAACATAGTGCTGCAGTTGTTTACTCTGTGTGTAAGGATCTTTGTGTCGCTACCTACTACTGACTAAAAGATTATTATGAGAGGTCAAAGAGTGTATGTGATGTGATGTATGCAATGTGATGTATGGATATGATGTATGTGATGTGATGTATGTATAGAATGGAAGTGTAGTAAGTTTAGTTGTTATGCATAGTTGGTGTGTAGGACTGCAATTAAGTATTTTATCTTGCAGTGAGTTTAGTAGTTAGTTCAGTCGGATTTTGCTCTAGTAGGCAAAATCCTACGCTTTTTGGCGGGGTACTGTAACGTTGTGCTGGAACGTTACTCTAATAAATAAGATCTTGTAGTAAAGATTAAGTTTTTTCACTTTATTTTATCATGCTTCTACTTGTGGCGCCATCTATCGGCAACTTTTCGACACTTTGTGACTATTGGTGTTTCATATCGGCGTTTTTTCTCTAACGGACTTGATAGATGCCGCTGATGTTTTTTGGTAATTATTGATCTTTCTTTAATAAAATCAATTTAATTGTAATTAGAAATTCTAAATTTAATATTCCTGTCTACTCCTTAAATTATAAAATAATTTAATATCTAAATTTAAACTTAATAATTTATAAAAATACAGACTATGCTTAACGCATAGACTTTTGCTTGTCAATATGAGGAGCGCCTTGCTCCCGTGTCTTTGTTTCTTTTTCTTTGCATTTCGTTGCCGCCGAACCTCGAGACCTAACCTCGACCCTAACTCGGCTTAAATCCCGCTGGGGTGAGTTCTCATGATATCTATTATAATTACATATTGCTGGTGTTCTTAACTTAACGAGAAAATTGTAATTATTTATTATTTTGCTAATTGTGACACTGGTTTCTGAATTGTTCTTTTCCTGACTCGGAACTTTCTTCGTTCCAGGATTTATTTTTTACTTTAAGATTTATATCTTTAATTATACTTTGCTACAAATCGAGTCACTGCCCTCGATTAATAACGGGCTGACTGATTACCGGCATTTACACCGGTGGAGATCTCCGCCGGTCATCGGACGAAGACGGAACTGAAGACCATCATCACCGGGAATTAGTCAGGCCAGTGTCCTTCCATATTACTTTCTAAGGTACGTTGTCGCGGCGTGGGCCAGCTAAGGAAATAAAGGCTGAAAATCAGGTGCCTAACGCGCCTGATTCCGAACCTACCCCCTGTTTTCTGACCGCGTGCTATTAAAATTCATAACTTTAAAAACTAGTATATTATTCTATTACCACAACTACCACAGCAACTCAAAGCGGCAGCTCCTACGAAGAAAAGTTCTGGAGTCATGTGCTACAAGTGCGGCGAGAGGGGCCATCTTCAGCTCAACTGTCCGCAAAAGAAGACCCAGATAGCAAGGATGAAAAGGATCGAGGAACAAATAGAGGAGCTGAAGAAGCAAAGGGCTTCGCCTCCTGCCCGGGATCAGGAGTATGACATCAAGGCGGAACACCGCAGCGGAAAAATGCATGGGAATGCCGACGCACTCTCACGAAGGCCGTGTTCGGAAGACTGCAAACATTGTGTTAAGCAAGAATCTAATGAAGTAACATTAAAGCTAACAAGAACGAGTCCTTTGGGTATCTGGGAGAATGATGCTATGAGGGAAGCTCAAGAAAGAGATGACGACCTTCGGCATATCATCACATGGAAGAAACGGGGTGACGTAAAACCAATCTGGAGTGAGGTTGCACCCACTGGCGCTGTCACTAAGGCATACTGGGCTCAATGGGACAGTCTGTTACTTCAAAACGGAATACTCTACCGGAAATGGGAGAAGACTAACGGCAGAGAGTTCCACCTTCAGATAATTGTCCCAAGAACGAGAGTACCAGATGTTCTCCGTGAAATACACGATGGCGTATCAGGGGGTCATCTAGGTGTTAAGAGGACGTTAACAAAAGTGCGAGAACGATTCTACTGGTTGCATTGTCGAGATGATGTACAGGATTGGTGCCGCAAATGTACTACTTGCGCTGCTGTAAAAGGACCACAGACCAGGAGCCGTGGGAACCTGCGGTTGTATAACGTCGGTGCACCGTGGGAACGAATTGCAGTTGACGTAGCGGGGCCATTTCCTGTAACGGAATCGGGAAACAAGTATTTTATGGTCGTCATGGACTACTTCACCAAATGGCCCGAAGTGTTCGCCATACCAAACCAAGAAGCTACAACAGTCGCTTCTAAGTTAGTCGAAGAAGTGATATGTCGCTTTGGCGTGCCTCTAGAAATCCATTCCGATCAGGGCAGGAACTTCGAATCGCAAGTATTTCAGGAAGTGTGCAGAATCTTGGGCATGCATAAGACGAGGACCACCGCGTACCATCCACAGTCTGATGGAATGGTTGAGAGATTTAACCAGACCCTTGAGAGGCATTTGGCGAAATTGGTAGACGACAAACAAAAAGATTGGGACAAGTATATACCGCTCTTCCTTCTGTCGTACCGAACCGCCGAGCATGAGAGCATAAAAGCTACCCCGGCGTATGTCAATTACGGTAGAGAATTACGAATACCAGTAGACCTATTGACTGGAGGGGCACCGGAGGGACCAAATACCGTACAAGACTATGTCAGCGATTTAATGGAAAAAATGCGTTATATACACGCCTTGATTCGGGAAAATTGTTTACAGTCAAGTGAGAACATGAAAACCCGATACAACCGGAAATCGAACGCGAGCGGCTTCAAGGAAGGTTCACTGGTATGGCTGCATAACCCAACCCGCCGGAAAGGGAAATCTCCAAAGTTGCAGACCAAGTGGGACGGTCCATACAAAGTGGTTACCCGACTGAATGATGTGACTTACAGGATTCAAAAGCAACCAAGAGGGGCATTCAAAGTGGTACACATAGACCGTCTGGCGCGTTACCATGGCAGTAACAACGATGCTCGGGACGAGCATCTCTAAGAGGGGAGTAGTGTTAAGGACACACAAAGAAACTAGTGCCATCTAGCGGCAACCATTGAAACCACGCAAAGACAGAGACCGCATGAAACTCTCTACTCAATACTAGATGGCGTTAGAGGAACAACTATGGAACTCTATAGAAGTATAGTCTCGAAAACCGGGTATATGCGCGAACTTTCCAGAATGGTCTGGGCCTCGTCTCGGCCGATATAAATAGCCGCAGCGAGGCGAGCGAGTACAGTTCAGTTTAAGCGATCTTTGAGACGACTTCAAGAGTGAAAACTAGTGATCAAGAGTGGTACCAGCGAAACCTACGACATTGGCTACGACTGAGGACATTGTGAGTGCTTAGTGTTTGAACTTAGTGCTTAGTGTTTGAACCTAGTGCTTTGTGTTGGACCTAGTGCTAGTGAATAAAGTCTTGAAAAGAGTCAGCAGGTCTTTCTCTCCAAATCCTTCGAACCCTAACACGTAACATTATTATTATTTTTTATGACTTCATGAGTAGGTCGGCAAACAAGCGTACAGTTCACCTGATTTTAAACGATTACCGTAGCTTATAGACGCCTGCAACACCAGAAGTATCGCAAGCGCGTTGCCGACCCTCTGGTCACCTTACTCATAAAAGCAGCACTATTAAGCTATGATCTTCTCTAAGGTCAAGGAACTGTTCCAGTCGGGCTGCTCCATATTTTGAGCAGGAAATTTCCTGCCGTGCCCTACCTCAGTTATGCACACAAATGTATGCAAGTAAGTCTCATGAAAAGTCTATCTGGTACAGGACTCTGACAAGACTATTACTATAACCAGTTGATGTCTTTTTATAAATAACATACTTATTAATTTAGTTTTTGTTCTTTTCGAAATAATGTTAGGTAAAGTAAATACATAGTATACATAATATATAAAATCACGTACAAACGTCGGTTGTACACTGTACAGTCAAATCGTAAAACGAGTGTATAAGCAGGCGCAGTGAAACAAAACATTATGAATTTTATGCAAAATATCTGAGCTTTATTCGAGCTTTACGAGCCGGCGATGATTCCGCGGTGGTAGGACGAGATCGTATATCAATAAATGCAATTTTTAATGGTAATAAATGTGTTTATGGCTCTGATCCCTTCGCTCGCGTCTGTCAACGTCGAGCGCGTGCGCTCTTGTATCATTGCGGCTATTGAATTATCCGACTGTTGTTTCTACTCGTTTCTATGTTGTAAATATGTCAAAGATTTATTAAGATTTTTCTTTAGTAGGCAGAATTATAGGGAAGAATTTACAAATTTGATTTTGTTTTCATTCGTAGTACAATCACTTCAGTTTGATTTTTTTCCTCGTAATGTTGACCTGTTGACAGCAGAGCAGTGAGCAAGCAACTCATATGACGTATTTTGTCGGGAGACAATATTTTCTGTTCTCCTTCGAACTTCTTCAAAAAGTAGGATTAGCTAGCATTTAATTATTTGCATTCAACATCTGATTCGACTAGACGATAAGTGCGGGCGCAACAGAATGCCACTTGTTTTTAACGTCTGTTACATCCGCTAGTAAAGCGAGGATAATTCTATACTACTAGCACAAATATTTTATATGACATTCCTTTTTTGTTTACTTATTTCGATTTTTATTTGTTTTGACACAGAGAATGTTTAATTAAAATAACACATATAGAGTAATATAATATTTAGTGAACAAACATACCATGTAAAACCCCATAATTACCGCGTGCTGGGAGCGATAAATTAATTAGTAGCGATAATTCAATTAATTAATTAATAATGTAAGTTACTGCGCCCACATCCTTGCCATGTGTCGCGGGCCCCTAACACTCTAATATCGTTATAAGCTCGACGGTGCACACGGGTGACTATCGAGATAGCAGGGACCTCATTGCAGGTCGCGGATGCATCTGCTGGGTATCTACGATTATGGTATTTATGTATGTGTAATTATGGTTTAATATTCTGAGTACTTTTCTGCCTTTCGTGGACTATAGCTACGGTGGTGTGATAGAACTATGCTGCATATCTATTGCAATGTTTTTTTCACTAATTTATAAATACGTTTATTATAAAGAAATATTGTTTGTTTATTTCGCTACAGCCTGTAATATCCCACTACTGGGCATAGGCCTCTTTCTCCATGTAGGAGAAGGATCAGAGCTTAATCCATCACGCTGCTCCAATGCGGGTTGGCGGATATATTCCCTACTATGAGTAACGATCGCTATCAGGTGTACATGATAACAACCGGGACCGATGGCTTAACGTGCTCTCCGCAGGCACGGTGGGGAGACCCACAAGGACTGCACAAACACCCAGACCACGGCAAACACCTGTATGGCCAATAAAAATGTTTGTCGTGTGCGGGGATCGAACCCGCAACCGCCAACGCAACAGATACAATCCATGGCTGTAACCGTTGCGCCAACGCGGCGTTGTTTGTTTATTTATAAAGAGTTAAATCTAAATCACTCCTCACAAAGTTGTGAGCTCTTTTAGGGGCGCAGCATTAGGTGTTAAATAAGATACGCATAATCCTGTAATGTTTCATTTTTGTTTTATCCTCAAATAGTATACCACATCCAGGAATATAAAACTACGATAAATTTTTTACCGCTTTCACTTTTTGTAAAACTTAAATAAAATGTTAAATAAAACGTATCCACATGTACAAAAATCTTCGCAAAATAAAGAATGTGTCTATGTAGTAACAGGCACTCATATTAAATACGTAGATATATAGGTAAGGCAACATTCCCAAAGGCAATGGTAAAAAGAGTCAGTGGGTACACATCATTGCAATGCTGTGTGGGTAAATTATTTTTGTAAATCCCACAAGATTCCTCCGAGCTGCAACCCTTCCGTAGGCGCGAGAGTAATGCAATAACATTTAACCCCGCTCCCCACCTCCCCGCTTCCCCTCCCCCTTCGTTACACTTACACTAATTACATTCGCATATTACACTAACTGTGACGTCACGCTTACACACGCGAGTTATAATTACTTAGAGCTAACTCGCTAATCTTACCAACGGGTGCCGGATTTAGTTACATTACTTAACCATTATTATCATTTGCTGAGCTTTTTATAGATGTTATTATCATCTTAATTCAATTGTGTAATTGAAAATCACTTAGTAAACAAAATGAAGGCGAAACACATTAGCTCCCCTCTACGAACCCGACATCGCTGAAATCAAAACACTATTACGAACTTTTAACATAAGTACTCACACATTGGAGCACTAGTTACTACATAGACAAATTATATATTTTACAGGGATTTTCCTTCACGTAAGTACGTTGTTTTTATTCAAGGTTTAGTACACGTCCCATACGTTTTATCGTCGACATTTACGGCCACAGTTCACTACTGCGGGACGCGGCGTGACGCGCTGGCTCGTTATCTTAATTTGATCTCTCGACGTGACACACATCACACGCTTCACCGATGTTTCTTAACGCACACTATAAAACATTTTGTCAACACACACTACAGCCTGTAATATCCCACTACTGGGCATAGGCCTCTTTCCTCATGTAGGAGAAGGATCAGAGCTTAATCCACCACGCTGCTCCAATGCGGGTTGGTGGATATATTCCCTATTACGAGTAACGATCGCTATCAGGTGTACATGATAACAACCGGGACCGACGGCTTAACGTGCTCTCCGAGGCACGGTGGGGAGACCCACAAGGACTGCACAAACACCCAGACCACGTCAAACACCTGTATGGCCAATACAGATGATTGTCATGTGCGGGGATCGAACCCGCAACCGCCAGCGCAACAGGTACAATCCATGGCCGTAACCGTTGCGCCAACGCGGCGTCAACACACATCCTAAACCAATTTTTTATCAAGGTATTGTAATCATATAGTGGTGTTATTAATGTATTGGTATGAAAAATCAAAATAAACGACTATTTTACTCACATTCAATTTTGTTAAGTCAGAACACCTGTCTGTATCTTGCGGTGACATCGCGCCTCGAGCCATCGCTGGTCGAGATAAAACCTGTAATGAAATTAATGTTCAATCTTTCCTTTTGTTATAACAAACACCCACTGAATATTAATTAACTCTTTCTCAGTTGTAAAGGATCAGTAAACTCCTTATACTTAACTGTAGGCACTGAGATTCTTGTATTAGAGACCCGTTTACAAAAACAACACTAATAAAAACGTTCTGATAATTACAATAGTTACATCAGCCTATTGCAGTCAACTGCTGGACATAGGCGTCCCTAAGTTCATCAGACATCCCGGTTCTCGTCGTCGGGGATATAAATAAATAAATAAATAAATAAATAAATAAATAAATAAATAAGTAAATAAATAAATAATAAACACACACAATACACAAGCACAACGCCCAGACCACGCCAAACATCTATATGGCCGATACAAATATCTGTCGTGAGCGGGGATGGAACCCGCGACCGCCAGCGCAACAGTCAGTACCGTGACCGCTGCGCCAACGCGTCGTCAAATTAATATTAATTATAATTATAAATTACAATTTTTAGTAAGATCAACAATAATGCTGTGAGTGGGAATAAAACCCGCGACCAAGAAAGCGTCAAATAAGTTACAGTTGAACTATTTTTTTTTATTTACCATCGAAAATGACATGACCAAATTATTAAATCATTTTTTTTAATTTTCTCTGGCAATAGAAAGTCAATATTCATATAAATACTTTTAAAACAATAGTAAGAGGGGAGGGATTCTTTCACATCGCAGCGAGGTGTAAAACCCTCACCTTCGGATAAGGATTGATGTAGTTCGTTTGATTCAATTGCAAGCCCTAAAGCGAAGTCGGTCCTAAATTCTGTTTATCTTCGGATAGACTCAGGAGCCTGAGCCCTTTGTTTAACTTCGATTTTGCGGAGCGAGGTATTGTTAAATCAAATACACGAATTGTGCTTATATACTATCCCTTTGTTCGGCGAGCCGCGGCCGCGGGCGGCGGTACACGGGGTTGTTCTAGTGCGCACCGAGGGCTGGCGTCGTTAGCGCTTTATATATTTTTTCTATTGAAACATGAAATTAAATTAACCTTCACGGTAACCTTTCGGTTTGTATCTAGTATATTTTGCGGATGTTCTGCGGTTTTCATCGTTATGCTTAGTTTGGTAAATAGAGTTCACAGAACTCAACAGGCACTTCTGTATGCTTCAGAATCAATTATAATATGATAATTCATAAAAAAAAAACACAGGACATTTATATTTCTTCTACATTCCGATATATTTCTGTAAATAAACGAAAGCTGTATTTAAGAGCCTTGTGCACTATTTACGGTTGCATTGTGCATTATTTATGCATTATTTACGGTTTATTAACAACTAGATGTGCCCCGCAGTTTCAGTCACGTTAATTTGAGAAAAAACTAGCCTATAGCCTATTATATAGAATATTTAAATTCCAACAAGTAGCTCTTGAGATTAGCGCGTTCAAACAAACAAACTCTTTAGCTTTATAATATCATTATAGACAATCATTAATATATATTTCATTTAAATTGGGTAAAGTTTAAAGCACTCATAGTAATTACACAACGATAATATTATGACGATATTATTTATTTGAATTCTTTATTGTACAATAAATACATTAATACAAGTGTGTACAAAAGGCATGCTTAACGCTAATGCATTTTCTACCAGGTGTACAATAAAAAAAAAACAAATAATATAATATAACATTACATATCATAACATAATACTCAAAATATTATGTTATGATATTAGATATGATATTATTATATTATTATTATTATAACGATGCACTACAAGTAATATAATTTTTTTACTGAAGTATAACTGAGGTAGGACAATTAGGGAGTACAGCTAGTACTATAACAAAGTTGAACAAATTAAGTACGAATTAACTTTATCTTAATACGTTGTTCTTTTAATGATGTGAAGTTAAAATACCTTCAACTTGTAATTTATGATTATCTTAAAAGGGTAAGACTAAAGTTTTAAGTAATAGCGTTGCAAGTTATTCCAACAGCACGGCTAGCTGGCAAACTTCAAACACCTAAAATTGAAAAGCGAAAACATTTAAATCCTCGCCGTTTAAGTCAGAACCTATTAGCCAACGTGGATGTAATCTAATGGACGAATACAACTTTATAATTGATGATTTTATAGTTTTGGCAGATTTTGAAATGGGTCGCAGTGATCCGCCGGAGAGAGCCGACGTCTCCCGGATTAAGTTCGTTACCGCGACGTGTGCCCGCCCTCGGCTACGCTACTTTATAACTCGAATACTCCGAATGAAATAAACTGTTAGGAAGGCCTTCGGAAACTGAAAACGTAAAGCTCAAGCAAGTTCAGGTGAAGTTTTGACGAGGACGGAATATACTTACGTTTGTTGTTGAACCGACCCCGACTGCCGGTGTCGATATTTTATAGGTAAACTAGATGTGGCCCGCGGCTTCATCCACGTTAATTTAAGGAAAAAGAGTTACTAAAATATTATATAGCCTATAGAATTCCTCGATAAATGGGCTGTGGCTTCAGTGTTACTGAAATAATTTTCCAAATCGGACCAGTAGTTCCTGAGATAAGCGCGTTAAAACAAACAAAGAAACAAATTATTCAGCTTTATAAAATTATAGGTAAATTTACAATACAATAATTGTGTTTGCTCGCAACCGAAAAAAAACCGACTTCAGTTACATCGAAGAGTTAATACAACGTAGATCGACGAAAAAATAGTCAAGTAACTACGCGTTATCAAAGATTACTCAAAAAGTAGTTATCAGATCTCAATAAAATTTATATGTAACCACATGATAAATATCAGCTTTTGATTAAATTAAAAATTATCAAAATCGATACACCCAGTAAAAAGTTGTTGCGAATTTTCGAGAATTTCCCTCGATTTCTCTGAGATCCGTTCATCAGATCCTGGTATCAGATTATGGTACCAAACTAAAAATATCTCCTTTCCAACAAAAAAAGAATTATTAAAATCGGTACATCCAGTAGAAAGTTATGCGGTATAATACAACGTAGGTCGACGAAAAAAGCGTCAAGTAAAAACGCATTATTAGATATAACTCGAAAAGTAGTTGTTAGATCTCAAATAAATTTAAATGGGACCAATTGACACACACCACCTATCGATTAAAAAAAAAATGTCGAAATCGGTCCACCCGGTCAAAAGTTCTGATGTAACCATACATAAAAAAAATACAGTCGAATTGAGAATCCCCTCCTTTTTTGGAAGTCGGTTAAAAATGTCACTGCGGACAATAAGGGTACAATGAATGTCCATTAATGCTTGTCCATTTTAAATTGTGAAATAATTTGAGGATTTCATATTACAAGCTAAATTAAGGCAGTTTGAGATTTTATTTTTATACTATTTTCATTTCATATTAAGTGACGGTAGTTTAAAAGTAAATTACAAATCTTTCGACGCAAATTATAATTATTTGTTGTAAGTACCTCCACCAAGTTTTAATAATTTCATTTCACTTTTGCCTTTAATTTCGTATAGATAGATATCAAAAGATATCAAATGGAAAATGGAAGATATCAAAGATAAAATCTCACTTACTGATATGCATGATTTATTTATTTTATTTATTTATTTATTTATTTATTTTCAACTAATATACATATTACAAAGGATAAAAAAGAAAGGATAATTACAAAGGATGCACAATATTCATACAATAATATACACAGCACTGGCTGTTGTGCTGGCCATTGCGGGTTCGATCCCCACTCACGACAGACAGTAGTATTGGCCATATATATATGTGTATAGTGGTCTGGGCGTTTGTACTTATGTATTGTGTATTTCCGGACCCCCGACACAGGAGAGAATCCTACTGGGGGCCGTTGCGTGTGAAGCGTCTATTTATTATTGAAAGCTAGATTTGAACTTCACTAACATTATTTGTAGGCTTCAGTGGAGGCTCTTCCCTACGCTGCACCATGGCCAGTATGGATTCATGCCACAAAGGGGAACGGAGGAAGCCCTCTACGATCTAGTTGGGCATATCAGGAGGGAAATTAAACTAAAAAAGATAGTGCTTCTGGTATCGCTCGATATAGAGGGCGCTTTCGACAATGCATGGTGGCCAGCTCTAAAAAAACAGCTGATAGAGAAACATTGCCCGAAGAACCTCTATGCCATGGTCGTTTCATATCTAAAGGACCGAAGGGTCATAGTAAACTATGCCAGAGCAACCTGCGAGAAGGAAACGACGAAAGGTTGTGTCCAGGGATCCATAGGTGGACCGACTTTCTGGAATATTATCCTAGACTCGCTCCTTAGGGAGGTACACGGTATGGGAGTGTACTGCCAAGCCTTTGCGGATGATGTGGTCCTCGTTTTCTCGAGCCAGAAAACCAGCAACCTGCAAGCCTCGGCCGAATCCACCCTAGCTGCCGTACAAGACTGGGGTAAACGCAATAAATTGAGCTTCGCACCACATAAAACCAATGCAATGGTCATGACCAAGAAGCTCAAATATGACATCCCCATAGTCCATATGTCCGGCACTCGCCTGAGGCTTGTAGAAGAAATAAAACTGCTGGGGCTCATTTTGGACTCTAAGCTCACATTTAATGCGCACGCGTCCGCTGTGTGTAAGAAAGCGGCTAACATATATAAACATTTAGCGCGAGCGGCAAAGGTGTCTTGGGGTCTAAACGGAGAGATAGTACGGACCATATACGTGGCGGTGATAGAGCCCATCGTCCTGTATGCGGCAAGCGCGTGGTCTACAGCAGCACAGAAGTTGTCCATTAGAAAACAACTAGACTCACTGCAGAGAGGCTTTGCGCAGAAGATCTGCAAAGCGTATAGAACGGTGTCTCTAACATCGGCACTCATCCTATCAGGCTTACTCCCCCTTGACCTTCGGATCCGAGAAGCGGCCATACTTTTCAAGACCAAGAAAGGTCACTGCGAGGACTTTCTTCCGCCAGGTAGAGAGCTGGAGCGCAAGGTGGGCCCGATGCAAAATCCCCATCCATCTCTACTCATGACAACCGAGTACGATTGTTTGGAGAGTCTGAATCCCGAAGACATGGAAAAACACCACATCGTCGGCTCACTCATCTACACTGACGGTAGCAAAATCGAGGGCAGAGTAGGAGCTGCCCTAACCTGGTGGGACAAAAGTAGGGAACTCAGATACTCCACATTCCGGCTAGAACCGCACAATACCGTCTTCCAATCGGAGATGTACGCACTCTTTCGAGCTGTGGACATGGCAAGAAAGTCGAAGGAGGGCTCTATTAACATCTTGAGCGACTCTAGATCGTCACTCGATCTACTTAGGAGTCCTTCGGCAACTCACCCTCTGGCCATTGAGATGAAGAGTTGCATCAGGCAGATCCATGAGCAAAATAGGACAGTGCGGTTCTTTTGGTTGAAGGCTCACGTGGGAACACCGGGCAATGAAAGAGCGGACGAATTGGCCAAAAAGGCGGCCCTTACTAAGAAAACAGCCCCTGACTACGATAAAGTACCTATATCGTACGTCAGACGGCTGATACGGGAAGAGACCGTCAGATTGTGGCAGGATAGATACAATTCTTCGGAAACTGGATCGGTTACGAAAATATTCCTACCAGATGCAAAGACCGCTTGCAAACTGGTAAGGAAATCGGCGCTTACACCTGTCGACACACAGATTCTGACCGGCCACGGAGGATTTGCGGCGTATCTTCACAGATTCCACCTCCGAGACAGTCCTTCGTGTATTTGCGATCCGGATTGCGAGGAGACGATTCTACATATCATATTGGAATGCCCGAGATTTAGCAAAGAGAGACTGGATTTGGAAATAAAACTCCAGAAGAGACTAGAGCAATCTTCGCTCCACACCATCATGGAGAATGATGCCGAAAGGGCTGTCTTCCTCGCATTCGCAAGAAGCGCCGCATCAAGGGCTGCCAAAAGAAATGGCTCAACCGCTCTACCTCTAGCTGTGACATCCGTACCACAGACCACACACACAGTCACCGCAAATACAAATACAATTACACATACACAAACACAACAAACAGATCGGTCGACTACCGTGCCTGCCATTCAGTGCCCACAACCCCGAACGCTGCTGGGCCACATCACCCAGACCATCCGGTCTCCTCTGCTGAAGATTATACAGAGGAGGGCCAATCAAAACGCACCTCCGGAATCACCTGCTCCGAGCAAGACGATAGAGTCCCTACTTGGAGAAGGCAACCGTAGCGGAGAAGTGGGCATAAGCACCAAATGCATAGCCCTCTTCATGGACAATGAAGCGGAGAGATTGGGAGTAAGTTTCTGTCGCTTCGAGGGGCGGGATCGACTGGTGGTTTCCCCGGGGCTCGCCCTGCTGTTAAAAGATAGCACAGAAAAAACAAGCGTTAAAAAATCAAAGATCGATACGCTTGCGCAAAAATACGGGGACGACTCTACCTGCCGTCTGGTGCAATTGCACAATAAAGCGATAGTGCTATTCGAGTGGGGGGACAAGTCAGCCTTTGCGCAGGCCAGCTCGTGGCTGCAACAGCTGGGTGAATCCTCCGGGGGTGTCCCTGGAAAAATCAGCGTGGACTCTATGAGAGTTGGTTACGATAGAGGTGGCGTATCGGATAGATACGGCTGCCTACTAGCGTCAAGACACCATCAAATCATAGCCTATGAGGACAGGGGGGAGGATCTGGGCTACTTAAAGCCCAGATCACAACCACTTTCACCCCCTGCATGGCCGACTCTCGAGGAGACTGCTCTCAGTGGCTCGGAGCGACTGCAACAAAAGGCTGAGGCGAAAAAGATAATGGAGGGACGACGCGACCCCGAAGACAATACTCAAAAGGCGAAGCCCCGACTGGTGGCGATAGCAAAGTTCGTCCAGGCTACCATCTCCCCCAAAAGAGGTAAACGACTGTCCCACCTTTCCCCAAAATTGGCGGAAACGAGTGAGCTGCAAATGAAAGCAATAAGCAGATTTACCAAGGACGAAAGTCCGAGGTACTCTCAAGCACCATCAGCCACTCGAACGAGGGCCGACATGGGGCAAGTAACACCACCCAGACTTCGACCAGCATCCACACCACTACAGCATGCGGAAAATGCGCTGATCGAGTTCTTGGCCATAACAAATGCTAACCGCGAGGTAAGCCTGGCCATATGCAAGAAAATCATGCAGACCTACCAGTACAACCATGAAAACTACTACTACTACCCTCGCGGTGTAAGCAGTGTTTTGTTCGGCTCCGTAAAATAAAATCTTTTTCTATAGTTATCAGTAATTTATTAAGTTTTCATGGACTGTCAGTGGTTTAATTCTTTGATATAAGTAATTTGTTAAGTTTTCATGGACTGTCAGTGGTTTAATTCTTTGACAATATCGCTATGGTGTTGTGGACTCGGTGAGGTAATGTTTGACTTTACAACGTACGTTAGTCCATCAACCTATCTTTCTATGAACAAGTTTCAAATAAGAGTGTTACAGGACGATACAGTGCGTGATATATTTAATATCCCATTTTATTAGTGAAAAAACATAACTGACTGGAACTATAAGTGTTTGTGTTCGGACAAAGTCTTACATTTCAAATATCTATACATAATAAATTACACCATCCGAAACAACGGCAGACTTTTCTATACGGACGTATACTGATACTCAATTATATTAGTGAAAAGACATAATCAATTGTGTTAAATTGTTGAGCTATAACAAGTGTTTGTGTTCGGTCTAGGCCATATATTTCAAATACCTGACAATTATAAAATGCCCCATCCAAAACAACTGCAGACTTTTCTATACTGACGCATTTTTTCACTCGTATTAGTTAACGATAGCTAGCGCAGCGGCTGTCATTGAGAATTAAATCTTGTTATTGCTCGAGAGCCGCAAGTTCAAAACCTAGTGTCATTATATTTTGTAACATTTGAATTATTATTATTATTTTTTTTTTTTGTTTAACATTGCACATATCAAGTATATTTATTAAAATAATAACTTTTAATTTTACTTGTAATAAAATTGAAACGTAACACTGATGTGAGGGTGTTTGTGTCGAGTTATATTGAGACAATCTGTGTAATTTAAACAAGGACACCCACCTCGAGTCCTGTGCAAAAACCATTACAAATCCGCTAATTCCCTGATATGTTTTGTTAAACACACTCACTCTTTTTAACACTATTTGCGGGGGATTGGCTTATAACGACTGTAAGACTAAAGAAGGTGAATTTAGTGCGACTAAGTTACTACAACACTGTGACATCTGTATCAAACCAAATTATTATCATACTACCTACAGTATCATCGCTCTCGTTGGTATAGTCGAGTAATATATTGACCAACTTTTTCGCCAAGCACACTTAAGATTGCGTGGCTCAGCGTGCAAACACTGGAATCAACTACCGGGGCCGAGAGTTCAAGACCTGAGCGCGGATCGCGTGGATGTTACTTTTTCCATTTATTTATAATTTATTCAATATCGACACACAAAAATTATCTCAATGGCTAGTAAATCGAGCGAAATTGAATGTGCCGGCTGCAAAAATATAATAAAGAGTCGAAACACCCTCCGATGTTCAAATTGTATATTTGCATACGATCTTCTATGTGCCAACGTCTCTGAGAAAAAGTTCAACCTTATGACTAGAGAACAAAAACAATCGTGGACGTGCCACGGTTGTCGCAGTAAAGAGCCAAAAAGCGACAATTCTAACACGCCTATTCGACCCACTAATACGGCACCTGCGCAACCGATTACTTCTCCAGTTGAATCCGACACCAATAACATAACGATGCGCAAAGGGGCTAAAGAATCGGCACAAGCGCAACCACCAACTCCGGCCGTTGACCCGGCTATAATGCTAGCTATCAAAAACGAAATTCAGACCGCCGTAAAACACTCGGTAAAGGCCGCCATCGATTCCTTCTTTTCTAGAGAGTTTGACCAAATAAAATCCGAATTAAAAATTCTAAATGATATAAAAGAATCTATGGAATTTCTGACCGCTGAGTACGATCGAATCCAGGCACACGTTAAGGAGTCTGAAGAAAAAATAAAAAATCTTACTCAGGAAAACGCCAACTTAAACAAAACCCTCGAATCCTTATCTACGAGGTTAATACTCCTGGAACAGCATTCCCGTGAAAACAACTTGGAGATTAATGGCATCCCTGAAAACAAATCCGAGAACCTATACTCAGTTATGAACCAACTTGGCGCTGTTATCTCTTTACCTATCCAGGAAACTGATATCACGGCGTGCACAAGAGTCCGTAAATTGGACGACTCAAGCAAAAGACCGCGTACCGTAGTAGTAAAGCTCCGAAACACTAGAGTACGAGACTCTATCATAGCCGCAGTATCCAAATTCAACAAAAACAAATCAAGCGATCGCCTAAACTCAGGCCAACTGGGCTATAGCGTCACCAAATCCTTTATTTATGTATCTGAACATCTCTCTCCGTATTATAAAGCCCTGCACGCTCGCACTAGAACCATTGCAAAAGAAAAAGGCTTTCGATATGTGTGGATAAGAAACGGTCGCATATTCATAAGGAAGAATGATCAGTCACCGGCTAAGCAAATAAAGTGTTATGAAACCCTTAACAATCTTTAACTTACAATACTGCTTCACGATACCGAAAACACTCACCATAATGTTTAATATTTACTATCAAAACTTCCGTGGAATGAATACAAAACTGGACAACATACGTTTGGCGACACTGCAGTCAAAATACGACATGATAGTGGCGACAGAAACGTGGTTAGACAGCTCCGTTGTTGACGGTGAACTATTCTCTAACAGCTACAACATATACAGAAGAGACCGTCAATCTACCTCGCTATCACATAAATCAGGTGGAGGAGTCCTGTTTGCCGTTTCCGATAGATTTGAGTCACGCCGAATAGAACACTACGAGAGTATGCACGAAGACCTCTGGATTAATATAAAGTTTGAAAATGGCGGTGTGTCAAAAAACCTGTTGGTTTGCGTGCTCTACCTGCCACCACCCGTAGATGTTAATACCCTAAACGCAGTCTTGGACAACATAAGCTCAGTTATGCGGTCTTACCAGGGCGATCTTTTGATTCTGGGTGACTTTAACATGGGTTTCATTAATTGGACTAGTGACGTTAATAATCCTGCGCAAACCTCACCCACGAACTATAGTAGTAACCTGGGCTTCTTACTAGTCGACTTTCTCTCGCTGAATAATCTAGTTAATTACAACAGCATAAAAAATCACAATGGACGCGTCTTGGATTTAGTACTTGCAAACTTTGAAAATATTAAAGTATCTAATTCTCTTGACCTGCTTAGTAAGTTGGATCCGCACCATCCAGTATTAGACATCGTAATCACGAAGAATCAGAATAAGGTCTTAACTAGTAAACCATTCGCTACGCATTGCTTTAAAAAAGCGAATTATAGCGCTGTAAATTCGGCACTGAGAAATGTTGATTGGGACTATGAACTCAAAAACTGCCCTAATGTTAATATCATGGTCCAGAAATTCTATTGTATTCTTAATAGGACTATCGACTGCACTATCCCTAAATTTAAATATAAAAACTGGAGGCACCCCGTTTGGTTCACGTCAAATTTACAAAAGCTAATCTCTGAAAAAGAAAAAATTAGACGAAGAGTCAGGATTTACGGTAAACCCAGAGATAAACTTGAACTTTCCCTTGCTAAAAACAGGGTCGAATCATTAATGAAAAACTGCTACTCTGACTATATTAAGGGAACTGAACAGGCTATTTCACGCGAACCCAGAAAGTTTTGGTCCTACATAAAACAGCGTAAGGATATATCTACACAAATCCCATCCGAAATGTCCCTTGACAATAAAACAACTAGTTCGGGTAGCGAAATAAGCAATCTTATTGCAGAACATTTCTCTTCCCTATTCTGTCATGCTCAAACCAGCAATCAGATAAACAATGATAACAACTTTACAGAATTTTTTACTCAGAAATCACTCTCTAGGATCTATATAACGGAACGAGATATTGATAAAGTGCTCAAGTCACTGGATCCAAGCAAAGGTGCAGGACCGGATGGTATACCCCCAATTTTCATCAAAAAATGTCATAAATATCTAACCCTACCTCTTAAAATAATCTTAGATCAATCTTTAGAATCTTCAACTTTTCCTGATGCATGGAAGGCTGCAAATATCTTGCCTATCTTTAAGAAAGGAGCAAAGCACAACGTTCGAAATTACCGACCTATTTCCATACTTAACGTATTCTCGAAAGTCTTTGAAAAGCTTCTATGTCCCATTTTGTCTCATTATTCGAACAATATGTTGTCAGTTCGCCAGCACGGTTTCTGCCGCAATCGGTCCACAGTCTCAAACCTTATAGCCTACGTATCGGATCTGTGTAAAAACGTCGATAACAGGCAGCAAGTCGACTCTATCTACACCGATTTTAGTAGTGCCTTCGATAAAGTAGACCACTCCATTTTAATCTTAAAGCTAGGGGCATACGGGATCCACGATCCATTGCTCTCGTGGTTTAGATCATATCTTGTAAATAGAACTCTTAGCGTAACTGTAAAAGGCTACACTTCCGATCCCTTCATCGCTACTTCAGGAGTACCTCAAGGCTCACACTTGGGGCCAATCTTATTCTTGCTCTTCATTAATGACATTACCCAAAGCATAAAGTATAGTGAGTGCTCCATTTTCGCTGACGACCTGAAAATCTACCGGGTTATAAAGAACGCTGAAGATAGTTGCTTACTCCAGAAGGACCTAAACTCTATCCAAGACTGGTGCACCAAAAACAAAATGATATTAAATGCCTCAAAATGTGCTCACATAAAATTCACCCGCAAGAAGAACATAGTACACTCAAAGTACTTCATACAAAAACAGCAGCTCGAAGAGGTCTCTGTCATTAGAGATCTCGGCATTATCCTTGATAGTCGGCTCACATTTAAAGATCACATCGATTATATTGCCAGCAAGGCCTGGAAATTGCTGGGTTTTATCAGGCGTAACACCGCCGATTTTAAAAGAACCGACTGCATCACCAGGATCTACAATGGACTAGTACGTAGCATTCTGGAATACGCTGTCTCGGCATGGAACCCGCACTACAGAGCGCATGTCAACAGGCTAGAGCGGGTGCAGCGCTCTTTTACGAGGTACCTAGCCTTCAAAGACAATACAAGTCCCTACAGAGCCAACTACGCCGCTCGCCTAAAACATTTTAAATTACATCCCCTGGAAAAGCGAAGACAAGTAACTGATCTCATAACCCTGTTTAAAATTGTTCGAAATAACTTGGATTCCCCCGACTTGCTCTACCAGATATGCATCAGTGTTCCACGCCGTACACCTAGAAATTCTCAACAAAAACCCTTTAATTCAAATTTCTCTAAGACTAATCTAGGACAATTCTCCCCAATTAATAGAATGATTAATGCTTACAATAACTTAACTAACCCTGACATTGACATTGACATTTTTCATGACACTTTATTTAGTTTTAAGAAAAAATTATATTTGTATGTATAGTTATGACTTGTGTTCCAAATTAAATTATTTCTATCATTGTTCAATACATATCTCTTTAAATGATAATCTATGAAAGTAATAAAATTATAATTTCATCTCATCACAATTCTGTATACAATTTTTGATTAACTTTTTGCTATTTATTATATTTTTTTTATTGTGTAATTTATCTAAACAATGCAATTTTACTGTTTTATTTTAGTTTTAACTTTCAATTTGAATTTTGTTTTTACCGGACAAATTGTATCTAATGTTGTGTACACCTGTAATGGTAACTGTAATCGGACTAGATAAAAATGTAATAATAGTTGTAATGACTATACAGTATATCGCTGGTGTATCTTATGAAATAAATAAATAAATAAAAAGTTGCTGGAGGTGGAACTCGAAGAAGCCGAAGCAGCCATTTATAATAACGACACCCGGCAAGTCCTCAAGGGCAACATGTCGGGAAGATATAAGGCTGCATACAACATCACGTCAGGCTTCGTGGACGCAGTCGAGGACGAGGGACAGAACGACGAGATTCAGACCTTTCACACACCCGTTGGTGGTGGTGGCCAAGTGCACGAGAGTGATGCTGGGTGATAGGGTGCTCGGGATGGCTAAAACCATCATGAGTGACCCGGACGCCGAAGGCGCTTTCGGGGCTTGGAGGCTACCGCAACTGAGATGGACAAACGGGGTACCCGGATGCGGCAAGACAACTCACATAGTCAGGAACTTCGATGAGGACGGCGAAGTCGTAGTCACAACCACGATCGAGGCAGCGAAAGATCTTAAAGAGAAGTTGGCGCACCGCTATGGCAATAAGGCCAAAACGAAGGTGCGCACAATGGCGTCCATACTGGCAAATGGTTTTCGTAAGGGCGTTAAGATAAGCCGATTAACGGTAGACGAAGCCCTTATGAACCATTTCGGAGCCATAGTCATGGCTGCCCGGCTATCGGCAGCAGAAGAGGTGGTCCTCATCGGAGACGTAAACCAGCTGCCGTACATCGACAGGGAAAACCTGTTCGAGATGCGGTACAGCAGACCTTACCTGACAGTAGGTATCTCATGCGAGCTGTACTGCACGCATCGAAACCCAAAAGACGTTGCTTTCGCCATCAGTGAGGTGTACGACGGGATCTACAGCTCGAGCCCGATCATCCACTCGTTGCGCATGGAAGGATTCACCGACTCACGAATACCAGCAGAACAGGACCGGACCCTGTACCTGACTTTCACGCAAGAGGAGAAGAAGGCGTTGATAGGTCGGGGATACGGAGCTGGGGAGGGGTCGAGAATTCTGACCATTCATGAGGCGCAGGGACAGACGAGTGAAAACGTCATTGTTATCCAGACGAGGGCGGAGAGGCTTCGAATCCATGATAGTGTCTCGCACGCGGTGGTCGCGGTGACTAGACACACTAACACCTGTGTCTATTACACCGACGACAAGGACGACGCAATTGGCTACTTCGTCAGAAGGGCGGTGGAGGCTAACCGTAGGCAGCTTCTCGAGCACAGCCTCAAAATGGCGATCCATAATAGGGATGCGAATGTTATTGAGGATGTGCTCGCGAAACTGGCGGCGGGCGCTGGTTTAGAAAAATGAGAGTGACCGTCGACAATGCGGTAAATTAACAATGTAAGTCACACAATGTAAATTATAAAGCATGTAGTGCATTATAAAATTAATGGAGCATGTAAGGAAAAAAAAAAAAAAAAAAAAAAAAAAACATAGTCGTAAGTGATTATTCTAGTTATTGTTATTTAATTTAATTCTAATAATTATTCTAATTATTATTATTATATAATTATATATATCTCTCACGGTCAGTTCTGGACTCACTACGAAATAGAGAAAATAAGCTTTAGTTCGTAATTCGAATGCAATGTTGAAAATAATACGCCTCAATACTTGAAAATTAAAATTTAAATAAAAAAAGGCATGGGCACTCAAGAGCCTATGGATGTTAAAATTTAAATAAAAAAAAAAAAAAAACATTATTTGTATAAATAAATAAAATAAAATAAAAGCCTTTTATTTCTTGCTTATTCATATTACAATTTTAATAACAATGTGCATACAAAATTATTCACAGATTCAAAAAAACGTTTAAAAATAAAAAAGTAAAAAAGTAATAGTAAAAAAAATTAAAAAAGTAAATGTAATAAAAAAATAAGAAAATATCAGCTAAGTACCTAAACACAACATGATATGGTAAAATAAATAGTAAATTTAGAATAAAAATATTCCTATATATTAATATATATTATTACATTATTTACAGCAATATAATTATTTTCATGAAGATCTCAAACTTAGCTGATTAGTTAAACCCAGCAGTAATTACGGGAATGACCCGCACAGCTCTTCGGGGATCAATCAATTGCTGACGGGTACATTAGTGCCAATAATGTGGGTCGTTGCGAACATCCCGGTGTAGTGTCCAGCTCTGGAGACACTTGTAATCAACTGTTCGTTTATGTGTTGTTATTGTTGTTATCCGAAGCGAAGTTTCTCTAAAGAATATCAATAAATTATATCGAAAGAAGCGAGCAGAAAGATGGATCTTCTATAGAATGATTTTAATCAAAATCAAAAATAATTTTATTCTAATAAACTTCAAAAGCACTTTTGTATCATTTTATAAATGAAAATTTTAATTATTTTTAATTATTAATTTGAGAAGTGAAGCTGCCACCGATTCGGAATGAGGTTCTGCAGAGAAGAATCGGTAAAAACTCCGCAGTCACTCTTTTCAAAATAATACATAAAATGTGTTTGAGTTCAAAATTAATAATATCTTGCATGAAATACAGCGTCATTAAATCCACACATCTTTATCATCAATGTAATCCTGCACCGAATTATAAGCTTTAGCTATTAATTTCGTTTTAATGAACATTTTAAATTATAATATTTGATAGTGGAACAATCAGAGAAGAAGTTTCTAGTCATAAGAAGGTAATGCTTTAAATTATTTGCCAACGAATAAACCTATCACAAAACGAAATATCATAAATAAAACTAAATCGGTTTTGTTTGATAGTTTGCCTTGTCTCCGTATCAACGTATATTATTAACAAGGCGGTAACGATACGTACAATATCGCTCAGCGTGTTCCTAACAGCCGGGACGGCGCTCACAGTGCATTGTTTAGGATTACACCTCGCACGGCCCGAGCGGACTCGCATGCCGGGCGGGAGAGCCTCAAAGGACACCACATATTGCTCGGAAATGAACACCGCTTTGTGAACGAAATAATTCACCGTACCTCTATGTGCGTTATCGTTCAATGTGATTTTCATTAAAAATATATTTTAATACATGAACATTTTAATGTACTATTTCTAAAAGACTTCGAGTGTGTTCAAGTGCTATCTTACAAAAATATAATGTATTTGATAATATATCGGTGTGCGAAAGTATAAATAAATAAATAAATGTATTACGATATTCTAAATTCGATTTTCTATAAATATAATTTTAATTTTAATAGTTAAAATATCTAAAGTAAATTAAAACAAAACAGCCCTCAAACGTACTTTAATCAAAGTTGGGCGGTACGGGGACACGAGGACGATGAGTCTTTATATTAAATCATCCGCGCCTAACGCTGATAGTTTTAAAGTTGGAGCGTCTCGTCTGAACTAATTATCTTCGTGATGAGTTGTCGCCCTCCCGACGTCGCCTCGCTCCTCCTCAGTCAGATCTCCGACGAGATTGGCGTCTGCTGACTTATCTAAATAATTACTCAGTCATTACATTTTTGTATTTTATAATTATGTTGTTGACAGTTATTACCATGTCGCTCATTTTTTTGTAAGAGAGTCCTAGTTTTTAGTTCGCCAGTTTTCCCATAAAGTCACTAATGAGTAATCGTCGTCAATCGGCTTAAACTTCATTAAATGCAAGATATTATCACAAGATCAAACTCGTCACGAGCGCCGCAGTCGAGCGGTAGATAATAAAATCATACTTCAAATACTATGCATTTGATATAGCGTCGGTGTGTTCCACGTGATAGCGTCGTGATGTATGACGAGGAGTCAAAGAGATGAGCGCGTTGAAGATATTAACAGCTCCTGAGTATTGGATTCTTGTCACGGAATATACATCTTCACTGCCAAGCACTTTTAAATTAAAATTTAAGCTTAATATAAGTAGGTTGATAATATACTTGAATATTACTGTTTTGTTTTATTTTTTACAACATTCTTGTTATGGGTCTACTTGAAGCATCATTAATTGAAAAAGATTTCCACACTTCATCTCTTAATTTTATAAGTCTACAAGGTGAATATAATTTTCAGAATTTCCTTTTATGAAGCTAATAAAAATTAATTAATCACAAAAGTACACCGTTTACTTCTCAACAATAATAACTTATTTAAAAGGTTTTAAAGAACTTGTGTTCATATATATATAATCATAAAACTTTGTTCAAATAAAGTTTAATATTTTTTAAAGAAAATATTTTATATATATAAATATTTATCAATATTTTACAAAGTAATTACAGAACGTTAAGTAAATATTATTCAGTAAAAGACTATCCACGAGAGAACGAAAGTAGCCGACGTAGCCCACAGAATTAGCAAGGTGAAGTGGCAGTGGGCTGGTCACCTGTATCGCAGGACCGATGGCCGTTGGAGTAGACGGGTCCTAGAGTGGAGACCGCGACTTGGCAAACGCAGTGTGGGACGTCCTCCGGCCCGTTGGACCGACGATCTACGTAAGATTGCCGGTGTAGGCTGGATGAGGATTGCGGAAGACCGGGATGTCTGGCGCGAACTTGGGGAGGCCTATGTCCAGCAGTGGACTACGATAAGCTGAACTAAAAAAAACATTTATGAATCTAGTATAATTTATCTACAATGATATAAACAAAATCCTTAAGAGATTACCTGCTATGTTATGCATTAGTCAGTGTTTATTTCAAATAGAATTATTGACCAAAATTTGGTTCTCGACTTTCTTTACCATACTTGTTACCAACTTTGTTGCAGACTTTTGATTAATAAAAACTGAATAAATACAATTAGTATAAAATTAATAAATAGGATTATTACAAAAATATAAGTAAAAAGGCGTCAGGTTTTAAATAAATTACTTAATTTTAGTTTAATTATTCTTTTCTGCGGAGGTGGTAAACTTCACACAAAGGAAAATCGCTCTGATAAAACGTAGAAACAACACGTCAGCCGTCGGCCGTTTTAATGAGACGCAAATTAGAATTGAAATTAAATTTCACTCATCACTCGAACAGCTCCTAATAAACGGCACCAATTGGAATTGTTGCTGACTCTCATCGTTACTTCATTTTAACGTCGATTGACGCGTGTTGGTCTTGTACGATAAATGAAACGATTTAATATTTAGGTATGATATTCTTCAGTTGTGGCTACGGCACCAAAGAATTTAGCCACCCCCTCTCTTCCCGTGGGTGTCGTAAGAGGTGACTAAGGGATGACAAGGTTCCACTACCACCTTGGAACTTAAGAAGCCGACCGATGGCGGGATAACCATCTAACCGCTGGCTTTGAAACACACAGGCCGAAGACGGGCAGCAGCGTCTTAGGTGCGAATAAGCCAGCCCTGTGGTCACCAACCCGCCTGCCCAGCGTGGTGACTATGGGCAAGCGTGGAGGCCTATGTCCAGCAGTGGACTGCAATAGGCTGGAATGATGATGATGAATGATGATTCTTAAGTTTAATTTGTCTTTAGTTCGTTAAATATAACAAACTAGCTGTGCCCGCGGCTTCGCCCGCGTTGAAATTAGTGTGTCACAAAGTTTTCTTAGCAAACTTCCAGTGAAACTCTCATCAAAAATGGCTTAGCCGTTCCATAAACCTTCCTCTTGCCAATGGTGAAGCCCTCTCTCCAATGATGAAACCGCATGAAAATCTGTTCAGTAAATTTTGAGCGAATCGATCACATACAATTTTGGGGACTTTGATAATACAATTACTGTTGCCCGCGACTACGTCCTCGTGGTTATGAAGATATGCATTACTATTAAGATGTTTAACGCAAATTATTTTTTTATTTCAGTCACTTGAAATGCTTATCAAACTGAGTAACTTTTTAAAAGGCACAATTTAGTATAATTTAATAGTTATTTTTATAAAACCTCTCTATACACCACATTTTTGGTTTTATTTTCAGGCTGTGTATGTTTCATAAAAACTACTAACCCCAATTAAACCCCTTAGCGATGGAATATCGTAAAATCCGTTCTTAGCGGACGTCTGCTAACTATAATCTGCCTCCCTGCCAAACTTTATCTTTGTCCAACCTGGATGGATAGACCATCCAGCGGTTTTTGAGTTCTCGTGATGAGTGAGTCAGTGACCTTTCTCTTTTATATATATATAGATTACGATGCATTATATTTGGGCACCTTCTCACCATCTAATGAGCGTACATTTTAAATTTCATGTCTCTTACTTCAAAAACATAGGACTTTCATACAAACTTCCAACCCCCATTTTACCCCCTTAGGGGTCGAATTTCGTAAAATCCGTTCTTATCGAATGTTTACACCCTAAAAGGGCCTTTCTGCCAAATTTCAAGTTTGTAGGTGTTATAGTTTCGGAGATTTCGTGATGAGTGAGTCAACCTACCATCCCCCGTTTTAACCCCAAACGGGAGTTGATTTCTAAAGACACATTATTTGGGTACCTTCTCATCATCTATAAGGCATACATTTTAAATTTCAAGTCTCTTCAAAAACATGGGACTTTCACACAAACTTCCAACCCCCGTTTTACCCCCTTAGGGGTCGAGTTTCGTAAAATCCGTTCTTAGCGGATGCCTGCGTCTTATAAGGAACCTATCTGCCAAATTTCAAGTTTGTAGGTGTTATAGTTTCGGAGATTTCGTGATGAGTGAGTCAGCCTACCATCCCCCGTTTTAACCCCAAAAGGGAGTTAATTTCTAAAGATACATTATTTGGACACCTTTTCACCATCTATAGAGCTTACATTTTAAATTTCAAGTCTCTTACTTCAAAAACATAGGACTTTCATACAAACTTCCAACCCCCGTTTTACCCCCTTAGGGGTCGAGTTTCGTAAAATCCGTTCTTAGCGGATGCCTGCGTCTTATAAGGAACCTACCTGCCAAATTTCAAGTTTGTAGGTGTTATAGTTTCAGAGATTTCGTGATGAGTGAGTGACCTTTCGCTTTTATATATATTATAGATATATAACTGAGGTAGGGCGCAGCAGGCGATATCCTGCTCAAAACCTGGAACAGCTTTGCCTTTTATAAATTAATTGAAGCAGTTTTGTATGCCTGTGGTGAGTAAGGTAAACAGTGCAGCTGGGGGGTAGGATCAGCTACGCGCTTGCGATACTTGTAGTGTTACAGGCTACTAATAATGTAATCGCTTACGCTTTAGGTGAGCCGTACGCTTGTTATTGACCGGGTTGTTTATTCAATATTGGGAACTCAAAAGTCAGTACAAGAAAGAAGAAGCATATTCTTAAATTTAATCGATATATTTTATATTTTTTGTGTATTACTATTCTAGTACTTTTAGATTTCGATATTCTCGAACAACACACAACATTGATACCGCTCGATTGTCTGATATCTTTGATTATTATATCAACTATTTGAAAGAGACAATTCCTCAAAAACCACTAAATATAATTCGATCATACATTTCGCAAATCAAACTTCATAACGAACAACCTCTTTGGCTTTTCATCAGCTTTGCTTGTAAAGCTAAAATGGAAGCAGCAACAATAATAAACGCATCCGAGGCACGTAACAAGTGGGCTCGGACCGGAGCCAGCGCCGCGCCAACTAATTATCTTTGTAATTAGTTGGCGCTTCATTTCAATAACTTTATATCATCCGTTTAAGACTAGAATGTCGTTTCAATATTTAATAATTAGCGCCGCTCTCTGAAAACGTTCAGCGTTCACCGTTTATTACACCAAGCTGTTTAAGGATCATTTTATATTCTCGTTGCACGTTTTCTTTCCTCTATGTTTCGTAATATTTATAGCTTCTGTGATAAAAATAAAGTTATTAAAAATATAACACAGTATCTACAGGTATGGAGGATAAATACTATAAAATATACAAAATTAAATCATTTTCAGATACGGATTTGTGCGGTTTATCTGTTATATTTGTTATTACTAGTTTGAAACTTTGTTCGGCAATTTGTTAGGCACATTTCATGAGATGACGCGTAATAGATAGTCGTCACAACATCGTTAACTGTAAACACTAGTCGCTATATCATCGCTCGCATATATCGCTGTAAGCGGATGAGCCGATAGCTGCGCGTTATACGATCAAACTGTACACTGATCGAGTGATTTTGAAATTATTTCTAACTAACTAGCTATTTAATACGATGTTAACTTAGCATTAGATTGATATCCACATTAATTTGAAGATAATGTCTAACTGCTATATGTAAAAACGCAGCTGAAACCACACGCTGAAGTAAAATTTGATCGTGAGAACTAGGCCCTGTGTCATGTGTAAACTCATTCCAAAAGGCTTTAGTATGTTTAAGATCAGTTCAGCTTCGATATAGTTCTGCACATAGACAATTTTAGGCGCAGTGTCCTTTCATCGACAAATCCTTTTGTGAATGTAGGACACAAAGTGATCTTCGATATTAGCTAATTAGTAGTACAGTATACCTTACAGTGAATAAGAGTATCAGTGTAGACGACCACAGCATTAAATAACGTACAAATAAAACGGTGACAGTCTCATTCATACACCAGATCGCCTGCGGAACATTCGACACGAGAACAATTAAACACAGATCACGAGCGGCAATAAAAGCCGGACCGAGTTTGCGAAGCAAAAAGGTCAAACCGCGGCTCGAAATCAAATGTAAATTCGACGAACAAAAACCGGGACGGGGCTTAGACAACAAATAAAACGCGGCCCAATGAATAGATTAGTCCCGGGTCAATATTTGACCGGGATAATTGACAAAGTTTCGCGATTGCTCAGCAGCTCCTCCGACACACTCGCACAATGCTCGGAGTTCGTCAAACAGCTGTTAACTGAATCGCAGCGACCGCAGCTAATCGCATCAATGTTTGATTCGCTTCGGGAACGATTTGATTGTATGGACGATGAAATGGAATTTGACGAAGTTGTACGGAGCAAGATTGCGGCGCCATTTGACGCGTAGTTGACGAGGATCCAAGTTGGTTAATGGGCATTAACCGCTTTGTTTGGTAGTTCTTCGAAGTTAATTAGGCGTTTTGATGTGTTTTAGTAAAATAAACCATAGCTTTATCCGGCGTGACCCGCGAGCATCTTCACGTTCACGTATCTGATTGATTCAAAAGCAATTTCAGGTTTTTAATTATTTTTAACCGACTTCAAAAAAGGAGGAGGTGACTCAATTCGACCGTTAATATATCTACATGTATGTTCGGGGATAGCTTCGTCGTTTATGAACCGATTTTGATAATTCTTTTTTTGTTGGAAAGTAGATATCCTAAGTGTGGTACCATAATAAGAAAACCAGTATCTGATGATGGGATCCTAGAGAAATCAAGGGAAACCCTCGAAAATCCGCATAGCTTTTTACTGGGTCTACCGATTTTGATGATTTTTAATTTAATCGAAAGCCGATGTTTGTCATGTAGTCACATTAGAATTTCATCGAGATCTGATTACAACCTTTGGTGTAATCTTTGATAATGCGTATTTACTTGACTATTTTTTCGTCCACCTACGTTGTATTACTTGTCGATGTAATTGAAGTCGTTTTTTTTTCGTTTGCAAGCAAACATGATTATAATATAAAATAATAGCTTGGAATAATTTGCATCACTGGACCAAAGGGAATGTAACAGTTTTTTAGCGAATGAGATATTTAACGAATGAAGTAATGATAAAATCTTCGACATTTCCAGAGACTTTTATTAAAAAATAATAAAATCACAAACAATGTTCACGTAGCTAAATATATAATCGAATAAGATATAAATTATAAAGAAGAATTTAAAATATAAATTCTTGACATCTATCAAATAAAAAAAAAAAAAAATTAAAAGTGGAAAAACAAAATAAGGTTTGATTATTATTATGATATAAAAAGTTTGTATATGTGTGGATACCCCATAGTTTAGACAATTACACTGCCGAACAATGCCCTTCTTTGTAATTTAAAAGAAAGGTGGAATATTTCTTATTCATACATTTTAGCATTCTCACCGAATCGCAGCGTTAGACAAACAAGGACAAATACCCAGGCCTGAAACAAACATTTGTATAAATATACATATTTGCTAGAGCATAGATCCTTGACTCGAACTCGCGTCCTACGTCAATAATAAAACTCTTGACACTACAGCAGAAAGCTCGTCCAACCAAATTAAGATCAGAGTTCCTATAATGGCTAATGTCAATATTCATAGATCAAGAATATTGCCTTCTAGTACTAATTTAATTAAAAAGGATATCCTAATATAGTTAGTGCCCGAGCGCTGAAAATGAATAATTATCGCTTTATTCTAAAATAAACACTAGTTATGTATTTTGTTCGATCGTTAAATCATTATTGAAATTGTAGAACAATGAAGTAGGAAATAGTCCACCGCAATTATTTATAGGTAAATATTATGAAAATGTATGCGCTATGAAATCTAAGCCGCATCGAGCAATTAAATTATAGCTACAACGGTTTTAAAGAGCCCTCGTTATGGAGTCGGAGCGGCGAGTAACTTCAATAAATCATTTTTAGTTTGTCCACAATACAATGCAGATGGACATTGTTTTTCATTTGTTATCTGGCCGCGGAATTAATGGAATCTATTCAGAGTTGATTTAATAGTATTGGCGGTAGTTCGGGCAAACTGGAGCACAATTATGTAATTTGTTACCCACGTGCATCAGTTACCGCGTATGCTCGTGTGCTTAGTTTGAATACACGTTTAATATTGTTTTTTGAAATGAATAGCTTCTAAGTGTTCTAACGCCTTCGTTTTTATACGAGAGTAGAGTTTAAAAAGTTTTTAGCTCGATCTGTCAAGTTGCTTTGCTGCAGGTTGGCGAATAATTTCTAAAATAAATTTAATAACAATAGACATTTGAGGCTTGTAACAACTTCCAAAACAACTGGATATCTTGAGCTGCGTGCTGGATATACAAGCAACTTTAGATCAAAAACAAATATTGCTCCCAAGTGGAATCGTACCTACGATCGTCGACTTTTATGGAGCATATACTTAATCATATCACCAGTTGCTTTATCTTGTACTCGAATTACTCTGCTGTACATTAAATGTATCATATTGTTCAGTTGAGTTTCGAAAATTGAGGGATCGTCTCCGGCACCATCCATCATAATTTGTTAAAAAAATCTGAACAAAAAACCAACACGAAACAAATTACTCGTAATACTTCAGAATCCCGTACAGTAAGTGTCAGATATCTGTAATTACTGGAGACTTGTTCGGAATGGGTAACGTTTTTTTTTGCACTGACATCTGAGTTAGGGCATGTATTTGCAACGTCATGACATTTTACAACGATCCTTCGTTCTAAAGTTAATAAAAGCGTACTAAAAACTTATCATCATATTTATAAATACGCTATGGTTTTTTTCTTTTTATTTATAAAAATTTACAACCACGGGCTAAAAATCCCCACGCCTTTTGTTAAATATGCATTATAATTATACTATTACCACAGGCGATTTGTCATACAAAGTACATATCGACAGTCCTGTGACTGCCTAGTAAAACTAGGTCGTGGTCCGACGCTGACGGTTTTTTTTCCCTTACAAATAGTCTTTGATCAATCATTACTCATTCATTTATAATTTCCGAACATTTTATTCATTTTCTTATCTATGTCTATATCTACACTTATTTGGTAGTTATCAAATATGCTAAGATTTGAGATGTTTGCCTCCCTTTTCAGAAAAAGCCTCACAATTATTCCATATAAATTATACATCATTTTATAGATAATTGCTTGCTCTACCGGCGACAACAACTAAAAATTTGTTATTGCTTTTTTTGTAAATTATTAAATATAAAATTATATATTTACGACGGGTTTAATTTTGAAACAACATCAACATTATTGACGATCGATAAATTTTTTGTTCAATTTCAAATCAACTCACCTATAAATATTTTTTTGTAATTTTGTAAAGTAATAATTATCATACTTACGCTTCAGCCTGTAATATCCCGCTACTGGGCATAGGCCTCTTTCCCCATGTAGGAGAAGGATTAGAGCTTAATCCACCACGCTGCTCTAATGCGGGTTGGCGGATAAATTCCCTACTATGAGTAACGATCGCTATCAGGTGTACATGATACCAACCGGGACCGACGCGCGACGGCTTAACGTGCTCTCCGAGGCACGGTGGGGAAGCCCCACAAGGACTGCACAAACACTCAGACCACGGCAAACACCTGTGGGGCCAATACAAATGTTTGTCATGTGCGGGGATCGAACCCGCAACCGCCAGCGCAACAGGTACAATCCATGGCTGTAACCGTTGCGCCAACGCGGCGACTATTATACTTATTTAATGCGAATTATTCTCACGGATATTGCTAGTCAAATATTTATCCCAATAAAGATCTCTTGTAAAGAAAAAAGGCATACAGAATATTTCCCCAGAATAGTCCCTTTAATTTTAAAGTATGTAGATAAGTTTCTTTTCGTGATTCTACACCACTAAAAACAATTTAAGTATTGATATATTTTATTTTTAATCTTGAATTTGATTGAGCGGTTTATTAAATTAAAAATTATAACAATAAAAATCATCAGAACCAACTCTGTTGTTCAAATTGTCGTCGTCGTAATAAACAAATCATCCAACGCATACGCTTTAGGTGAATTCCTTACTTTACCGTAAACATTTTATATATTTTTAAAATATTTCCTGCTAGTAGGCCAGGCGAAGAATTTCTTTAGCTTCGTACGTAATCCTCGACAGGCGCTCGGCTCGGCGCGTGGGTTTTCGAAAACTGTGCGCTCCGTAATCCGCACTAACAACCTTCCGTAGCTAACTTACTGCTACGTTTTATAAGAATTTACGCTGACTAACGTACAATGCAACGTAACTGCCACGCAAAGTGAATTTTGCGCGCTATTTTACTAAGGGTTGATAATGGACTATTTTGTCACTGTATTTATTACATTATTTTTAACCGACTTCCAAAAAAGGAGGAGGTTCTCAATTCGACTGTATTTTTTTTTTTTTTTTTTTTTTTTTTTTTTTTTTTTTTTTTTTATGTATGTTACATCAGAACTTTTGACCAGGTAGACCGATTTCGACAAATTTTGTTTTAATCGAAAGGTGGTGTGTGCCAATTGGTCCCATTTAAATTTATTTGAGATCTAACAACTACTTTTCGAATTATATCTAATAATGCGTTTTTACTTGACGCTTTTTTCGTCGACCTACGTTGTATTATACCACATAACTTTCTACTGGGTGTACCGATTTTGATAATTCTTTTTTTGTTGGAAAGGGGATATCCCTAGTTTGGTACCATGATAAGGAAACCAGGATCTGATGATGGGATCCCAGAGAAATCGAGAGAAACTCTTGAAAATCCGCAATAACTTTTTACTGGGTGTATCGATTTTGATAATTTTTACTTTAATCGAAAGCTGATGTTTATCATGTGGTCACATATAAATTTTATCGAGATCTGATAACTACTTTTTGATTAATCTTTGATAACGCGTATTTACTTGACATTATTTTCGTCACCTTACGTTGTATTCTACTTCATAACTTTTTACTGGGTGCACCGATTTTGACGTTTCTTATATAAATTAAAAGCTACTATTCGTCACGTGGTCCCATTCAAATTTAATTGAGATTTGATTCGTAATTTGTGAGTTATATCTAATATTGCGTATTTACTTGACGGTTTTTTCGTCACCCTACGTTGTATTATACGTTATATCTTTTTACTGGGTGCACTGATTTTGATCTTTTTTGTATAAATCAAAAGCTAATACTTGTCATGTCGTCCGTTTTAAATATGATTGAGATATAATGAGCAATTTTTGAGTAATCTTTGATGACACGTATTTACATGACGATGTTAAGACGACTGTGGTCATGTTCAATACTTTGCCACAACGCCATCTATCAAAATGTAATGAAATTACTTCGTTCACTATCGATCAAATTACAATATTCCACTAGAGTAGAGAGTAGCAGATTATTCGTTATAAATATATTTGAGCTTTTAATTTTTGAGTTATCGCTAATACTGGGTATTTACTTGGCTATTTTACGTCGACCAACGTTATATTAACCTCATTACTATTTTACTGGGTGGACCGATATCGATGATTCTTTTTTTAATCGATAGGTGGTGCTTGTCATGTGGTCCCATTTAAATATAATTGAGATTTGACTCGAACTTTTTGAGCTATATCTGATATGGCGTATTTACTTGACTGTTTTTGGAGTTTTCTCCTTAAGAATCGATTTTCATTTAAGGCCCCGGAATGAAAAAATTGAACAGTAAAATCTACTGAACGAATGACCTTGTTAGAGATGGCGTTCAGACGTTTTCTAATAACGCAATTAGGTTCCGATAGGTGGCGTTATTGCATTCATTTATTTACAATTTGATATAGTAATAATATATTTCTTAGACTAGTAAGCCTTTTTGTGCCTATTTAGACAGTTGATCTGAAGGGGTAAACTCCAGTCGTGCATCGGAGCTGTGTGAAAACATGAACATTACATATTTTTAATAAAAAAGACATAAACCGTAATTCAATATAAATCCGCTTCAACTAAAAAACCCGCCGTAATAAGCGATGTCAGCGCTTCGCGCGAATCGACGACGGGCCTTTTATGAAATTTCTGCCTACAATCGCTAACAAAATGTTAGAAATAACAGTAGAACATTATATAATTCTACAATTTTATAATGTCGCGTTATATGGAATACGAACAAAGTATTACTATTTTTTCGTCGATCTACGTTGTATTACTCTTCGATGTAATTGAAGTCGGTTTTTTTTTCGTTTGCGAGCAAACACAATTATTTAAATAAATATCATTCATGTAATGTATATTTAGAAGTTCTAGATAGAAGTACTTCTACGGACTGTAAAGTAAAAGACATTAGGTATGAAGGTAAAGATTGCTTCATAGAATAATATAAGTGTGGTGTAATAAAACTTTCGTTTGTAATAGAATTTCGATTATAGTTTAGATAATGTTTCCGAATAATTTAGTAAGCTTAGTAAATTTTTACTGCGTTTTGATATGATAGAGAAAAAGTAATGTCGTGAATCAGTTTTTCCCACAGTTCTATGGACTTACGCTCGATAAACCTCAAAATTTTTGTAAAAGAACTTTGCATTCTAAATTTTATATCTCTTAAAGAAACAACTCTTAAACAGTCACACAATCTTAACAAGTGTCTAATCGTTAAAATATTACATTAAAATATCGCGTTGTTTATAAAGTCTGTTTTTTTTTCATTGCGATATTTCTCGTGTGTTTTTCGGAAAGTAAAATGTTTAGCACCTGTATTTTGTAATTAAAAAAATAAAATAAAATAGCCTTATAATACCTAGCCAAAAAAGTAGTGAATCTGTGGTATGTCTACGTCAAGCCTACTTGGGGCTAAGAAAATAATGAAATAAAATATATTTCAGTACCATCGAGTTATTTTACATTATTATAGTGATTGACTCCTCAATCAGGTGCAGAAAGCATCTCAGCCAGATGGAGTCGCTCTTCCAATAAAAACTAAATTATTAGAATAACTATACTTAGCGCTGATTCATACATAAGTATACATGTGTGTGTGTTGATTACTTGTTAATTGGTCCAATAATAGCCTTTAGCAAGCCACATACCTGAGAGTTCTAAAAATACACATAAGCTTTCTAAGTTTACCAGAAACTAATTCTACATGTGGTTGCCAGGACAGTCTATGATCCACCACAATACTTAGGTTTAGCGGCAAATACTCTTTCTATTACTGTACTGTGTGGCTACGGTACTGAAGAATATAGCCACCCCCTCTCTTCCCGTGGGTGTCGTAAGAGGCGACTAAGGGATAATACAGTTTCACTACCACCTTGGAACTTAAAAAGCTGACCGGTGGCGGGATAACCGTCCAACTGCTGGCTTTGAAATATACAGGCCGATGACGGCAGCAGCGTCTTCGGTGCGACAAAGCCAGCCCTGCGGATGATGATGACTCTTTCTATTGAGGTGCAAGTGCACGAAATATCTTCAAGATGATGGTTATGGTGTATTGATATCGAAATGAAGTTGAATTCTATTAGTTACTTTAAAGTACATGAAATTAGTTTTAGTAATATTTAAGGTAACTAAATTACATCTAAGCCAATCTGTGCTTAAGACATTCTCCGCCACTCCGTTTTAACTTCATCCCACGACTCCCCGCTGAAAACCAGTGCTGTATCGTCTGCATAAGAAAATATCCTAGTATTGTCTAGGTTCAGAGTACAAATGTTATTAATATAAACGAGGAAAAGTGTAGGGTCCAGGACATTTCCCTGTGGCACACCATAAGTAGTGTAAGTTTTATCGCTTACTATACCATCTATTTTTACCCGTGGTGTTATTTGAAGCCTTGGACGGCTGGTTCTAAATGTCTTATTTTTAGTGTTTTGAAAACTGAAATGCCATACTCATAGGCTATTTTTATCCTTCTCAATCGTCTAAACAGAACAACAGCGACGGCAACTCTTTTTCGTATAAATTTTCGTCTACATTATTATTTTAAACTTAAAAATGATGAAAGGGAATTTCGAAACCGTGTAATAAAATAAATAATGAACGAAATTTTTTGTCCGAATTTCCTGACAGGACCGCGGCGCGCTCGTCGTCACCGCCGAAATAATTTATACGCCGACTTGTTAATCCACAACAAAAGCCTTTGATCTGTAGTACAAACTTCCGCCGTCCTCCGCCCGCCCGCTTATCCACTGGGAGGGGGGGGGGGGGGGGGGGGGGTAGGCGCGTTCGAAAGAATTCCTTCACTTTTATCTCCAAATGGCGAACATTTGCCGAGTTTTTAATTCTTCGACTCGTGAGAGCGAAATAAATCTTTACTTTCTTTTATCCGTATTTGGAACCGAATAGTAAAGTTCGTCGCGGAACTCGTGTTGTGTCGAATGCGATTGATTTTTTCTCGGGATAAACTTTTAAGCGGTTCACGAAGTTGACTGTCCCGGGCCGGTCCCGCTCCGGCGGCACTTATCGCGTTAATTACTCCGCCTCTGAACTCTGTTGGGCGTGACTTTTTAAGAAAACAAGAGACAGGCGCGCTTTTGTACGAACTTGAACATCTGAATAGTTATTTTTCCTGTGTAATCGTAGTACTTTTCTTTCTGAAATTGAAATTGTTTTTACCTAAAGAATTTAAACATTCTCAACCCCCAGATTAGTTTAGGTAATGAAAATCGATCTCGCGAAAATCTATATTATATATTATAAATAAAAAAAAATATATATATATATTAATATCTAATATTATAAATGTGAATATAAGTTTGTTTGCTACGCTTTCACGCGAAAACTACTCAACCGATCATCATGAAACTTTGTACACATATTCCTAGAGATAATAATAGTAACATAGGATACTTTTTATTGAAAAAAAATTCAATGCGAGTAAAGCCGCGGGTAAAAGCTAGTGTCAATATAAAATTCTGTATTGTTTTCGTGCTCAACAAGCGTAAATTTCTGGATACATTATAACTATACATATTAAATATTATATTTCAAGAATTAACATAATATTAGTGTTAATAATACAAAATCATTCATCGTGTCGATTGTATTAACATTTAAGAATGTAAAAGTCACTGACAAGTTAGAGATAAGTTCGCTCTTGGAAACTTTCTATGTAATTACAATTGTAGCACTATTTAATTTAATATATAATATATAAAGTCATTTGCTTTGAGTTCGAATTGAAGCTCATTTTAAAAGGTTTCTTCTACCAATCAAATATTCCATCATAAACACTTCACAATTAATAACGTAGAACAAAAGGTTACTAAAACATCATACAAATGGATGTCAGATGACGCAGCGGCTTGTCCGAGGCTCAGTCGAAGCTGGTTTAGCTGAAACGTTCAATAACAGGAATGAATTTATTACGAACTACTTTATTAAAACCCTTCTGTAAACACTAAAGATGAAAGATGCGTGCGCGTGATTTAATCCTTGTGTTTTGTACATTGCGTGCTTTACTTAGGCAATAATAGATAATAGATATCGAACGCGGTCAATAGAATGTGAATGCCAATTGTGGCCGTTGCATTCGTCCCATGTCGTAAAGCTTAAGCGCGCCGTCGGCTGCAGCGTCGCAATCAAGTACCGTTGCGAGCAAATTGGCAGATATTTTACATTCTTTTATTTATTTCATTCTTTCACAACGACAGTCAATATTGTTAGGGTTGTTTTAATGACTTTCAAATATGCAAGTGTTTTAATGTTGACATTTGAGGAATGCTTCTTTATTTCTTGTAAGTGTATTTAAAAATTGTTTAAAAAAATTAGTTTAGAACAAATTTAGATGATGCGAAGACGGGAAATCTGTCCATAATCTTTTTTATTCGATTAATTTTGGGGTACAAAGAAGACAAATAGACCAGACAAGATAGCCAGAAGACGACCATAAATCCAGTCCATTTGTGTTTTGATAATTGTTAATTAATTTTTATTTATTATGTTTTGATATAAACTTTCAATACATACCGTACTCGACGAACTACGATAATTGTGTTTGCAGGCAAAGGAAGAAAAATCGACTTCAATTATATCGATAAGTAATACAACGTAGGTAAACGAACAAATAGTCAAGTAAATACGCATTATCAAAGATTAGTCCAAAACATGTCCTCGATGAAACTTAAATGTGAACACAGGATAAACATCGGCTTTCCAGTAAAAATTTATGCGGGTTTTCGAGAGTTTCCCTCGATTTCTCTGGGATTCCATCATCAGATCCTGGTTTCCTTATCATGGTACCAAACTAGGAATGTCTCCTTTTCAACAAAAAAATAATTATCAAAATCGGTTCATAAACGAAGGAGTTATCCCGAGCATACATAAAAAAAAATATATCTATACAGTCGAATTGAGTAACCTCCTCCTTTTTTGAAGTCGGTTAAAAAGAAGTGCTCATAATTTAATAAGTCGATCGAAAGAATAATTCATTCAAAACATTATCAGTGCTCTAAGCCACAAAATATGAATAAAACTAATTCATTACATTACATCGGCATGGTTATTTTAAAAGATAAACATACTTCAGCGAATAAAAAGAATTTTCAATCGCTTTAATGTAGTTCCGAAGTCAAAGCTTCACAATTACTTTTAAAATACAAATGCATATTCCACATTTTCACTCCGCAGAACCGTTTTAGTAAAGATTTAAAATGATTTATCAGCATGAGATTAAATTTGAGCTCGCGTCACCGGAGCGGGGAAAGTCGACCTTCGCGACGAGACAGCACGGCTCATTTTGCAGAGGCGAGGCTTGCCAGTTTATAAAAGAGTTCGGAAGGTGACAATGGTAGGCAGTGAGACATTTCAATAATCTCGTAGTCGCGCTGCTGCGGGTGTGTATTATTTAGATTCCTCCCCCCACTCCCCGCTGCCCTGTCCCCCGCTCCTCACTCCCCAGAAACCCTCATGACATTTTAATTCCGCACTCATGTTAACGTTACAGCCGAGGCCATGTAATGGCTAAGTAATAATTCTTCCTAATGTATCTCCGATGACTCCGAGGGGCGATAACAAATCTGTTACAGACATTTCTATAGTTGCCGATACAGTTCCTAACTCCCCAACGTAACTAAATTATAACTATCTTGCTGATTCGTGAATGTAGGGAACGTTTAATTCTCAATGATTGATACTGTTTGTTAGAGTATTCTACGAGTGAACAAACAAAAGTCTTTTTTAATTAGGTAAATAATATTTTTGTTTTCGATATTAGTTTTAAAACAATACATTTTCAGTTAATTTTATTTACAAACTGAAAGTTGTTTTTGTTGTCTTCGTTTTTCTTTGTTAATTTCAATATTAAAACCAGCGTCTCCAAAATGTCTTCTTTTTATACCTTTTACCATTATTAAAATTGATACCAAAAAGCCCAACATCTAAATAAGCCGAACGCAGCAAAAAAGAGAATACGATACGATTTGTAAACTTCAATAAATAATGTAAATAAAAAATATTTCATTTAAGAAAGCAACACAATAGAGGCGTCGTGTTTAGTTAAATACCTGGAGTAGAGCAGTCGCCGGGACATTGTACATCTGAGTCGCGGAGAGGCTGTTTACGAGCGGCCTTTGTTACAAGTTAAAGATCGCGATTTCATAATCAAGGTTTCATTAAGTTATTTTCTGGAGTCCGACTATTTGCCGAGAGCGAAATTAATGATAATTGGCTGCCGGCTGCCAGCGGTGCTGTCGTTAGAGGTGTTGCTTTATTAAATGATGCTGAATTAAAAGTGTAAGATCTAACCATTTTACTCTAATGGCTAAGTAGAGCAATTTATTTGAATGAAAAAAAAAGTGTGCTCTAGACCACACCACCGCAGTAAGACTTCTTTAGCAATAGACCTGCACAATAGACCTGCACTGTGTCTTAGATGTACGAAACGTGAACTGCTATGAGAACTAAAAGAGAAAACTGACTATCAGAATAATTGTGTTTGCTCGCAAACGAAAAAAAACCGACTTCAATTACATCGAAGAGTAATACAACGTAGATCGACGAAAAAATACTCAAGTAACTACGCGTTATCAAAGATTACTCAAAAAGTAGTGATCAAATCTCGATAAAATTTATATGTGACCACATGATAAACACCAGCTTTCGAATAAATTAAAAATTATCAAAATCGATATACCCAGTAAAAAGTTATTGCGGATTTTCGAGAGTTTCTCTCGATTTCTCTGGGATCCTATCATCAGATCCTAGATCAAAAGTTCTGATGTAACATACATAAAAAAAATACAGTCGAATTGAGAAACTCCTTCTTTTTTGGAAATCGGTTAAAAAGAGAGAAAGAAAATGTCTGCTTACACCTTGCCCTCTTGCTCCGTTCACCTCGCCGATCACAGTTTTCATAACACACTCGTCAGGCCACCATTTTACTCTAAAAGTCAGGCATGTGTAAAGAAGTATTACTTCAAAAATACATCTGAATACAAACAAGAGGTGGCAGGATACGAGGAAATGTCACTCATTTAAAATACAGACATTGTTTTAATAATAAGGAAGGTTGTAGCAACGACATTTAATTAAGAAAACGCTAATGAGAACCGACTTCCCATTTAGCGGCGCTGTCGATGAGCACGAGCAGAACCAGCGTGTACAGATGTAGCCGCAGCAATACGGATGTCTAGACAAATAAACGATTGTCGCGACACGCGCGAGCGACAAGCGCGCAAATTAAGCAAGAGCTCGCATCAACCGGCAGGGAGTAATTGAAACGAGCCACGGCAGCGGTTTTTATCATAATCTCGGTATTTAAAGAGCTCCCGCAGTCGCGGAGAACGGATGTTTTCGAGGATGAAACGAACGCTTTGCATTTCTAAATACGAGATACTGCTGGAAATTAAAGAATGCTATTTAATATTTTAAAACTTTAAAGGATTTCTACGTTGATACAAATTGTGGAAGTGCAGACAACAAGACTTGGATTATTTTCATTTTACTTAAACAAAGAATAATAAGTTGCTAGAGAATAATAAAAAATGTATTTCTTAGTAAAAATTAACAACGAAATCCTATTGAAGGAAGTGAAAGAAACAGCGAACAAGAACAAATTTAGTTAACGGTCACTGGATTCGTTTGTAAACAATTCGACTGTCCCTACGTACAGTATCGAAACTGAAAATTTTCTATTTTTTTATTGCATGAAAAAACTACTTTTAATGTATATTTTCAATGAAAAAAGAGAAGAAAATGCTATAAAATACACATAAAATCACATTTTTCATGAGCTTATGCTGAGCTTACTCAATATCGATACTTAAAAAATCATTCAGCGTAAAAAATTTAAAGTGCCTTTTTTCAATTTCGATATTATACGTAGGGACAGTCGAATTACTTTTATCAAAATGACAAACAGTGATGAGTCACACGTTCACGTAGTCTCGCAAATTTACAAATCTCACTCTTCTGCCAAGACCACTTCATTTATTTTCGAAAATAGTTACAAAATATCTTAAAACGATTACTATTAGCATTTGCGAGATTTTCATCAGGAAAGTAATAAAGCACGGATAAACGATACAGGATTGGAAGGTTAAACCGACGGAGGTGGCCACTTTGTGCCCCAACTTTATGAATACGCTCCCGCAATTACGGAGTTTTACGCGCCGCGGTTCCGCGGAACTGCACGATAATGTTTAAGTTTCTCTATATTTCATTGTTGAAAGTACCGGCCTATAACTTGCTATGTCTTTTCATGTATAACAAAAAATATCTAAAATATTTGCGTCGGTCGCTAACAATAGAATTAAATGAAATAGAAATACATAACTAGATTTGAGATTGACTTTTCTCATTACATTTGTGTTTGTAATTTCAGCCCATATGTGAGTTATCATATTAGATATAACTAAGTTCAGTTGTAATACAATATTAAACCTACCTAGGGTACCTTAATTACTCATGTTAGATAAAAACCGATTGAAAAATATTTTTTTATTAAACTTACATAAGACTCGAACCCACAACCCTGGAGCGAAAAGCAGTGTCACACCAACTAAACCAACGAACTATTCAACATAATAGCATAGAGTTTTTTCTCACGTAGCTAGCTTAAAGGTAATTAAATAAATTGCACTCTGAATAGACTTACAACTAGAGGTCGAACTCAGCGTATCTGAATACATCTAAACAAGATTATCTAATATATAAAATTCTCGTGTCGCGGTGTTTGTAGTTAAACTTCCCCGAAACGGCTTGACCGATTCTCATGAAATTTTGTGTGCATATTGGGAGGGTCTGAGAATCGAACATTTATTTTTCATCCCCCTAAATGTTAAGGGTAGTCCTAATTTATTTAGATAAATCGTTTATTTTTTTATTTTATTATGATTTGGCGTTGAAACATACATACAAACCTAAATTTTCACCCTTCTAGCACCAACCCCTATTTTTAAATAGCGTTAAGCGGCAAGACAACGTTTACCGAGTCAGCTATATATATATATATATATATATATATATATATATATATATATATATATATATATATATATATATATATATGTATGTTTCATTGTAGGCGAGTGGATTATAGAGAGGATTACATACAGTATTGTACATAGAGGTTCCATTTCCTAGATAATGGATAACAAATTTACAAAGGATGCACTTGCTATGCAAATACTCGACCGCGCCGGAGACGAATCTCGGAGCGTGTCGTTAACTAACCCTCGCGCGTCGAGCGGACTCGCGGGCGGCCGGAGGGAACCCGGTCACTCGCGCTGACACCCGCTTGTGAGTACGGAATCATTCCTTGATGCTTGCAGATTAATTTCTCAAAGATGTTAACGTTCAATGTTTACATAATAATGTAATAGTCTAGGTATTAATCTATAGTAGTAAAAAAATTACATCAACTTTAAGCGACTTCAAAAAGGAGGAGGTTCTGTATTATTTTATGCTTTTTACCTCATAGGTTGGTACTGGGCTAAACGATTTCGATGGTACTTATTTTAATCGAATGGTGGTGCTTGTCAAGTAGTACAAAATACAAAAAATACAAAATAGTTTATTGATAATAATAAGTTTTAACAAACAAGTCGCAAGGGCCCCTGTACTGGGTGGTGTCCCGTAATACTGGGTACCCCGCTCATCCACCAAGGCAAGGCACGCAAGGCAAGTAGTTCTGTTTAAATTTTATTTAGATCTGTTAAGCATTTTTGGAGTTTTCTCTAATAGTGCTTATTTACTTGTTTTTTTTTTTGTCTTACAATACTGTAATTGAAATTTTTTTTTTATAGTTTACCAGCAAACTAAAATAATATACAGTTTACTTTAACTCATCATGAGTAAGACAATCTACGTATATAAATAAAACTACTAGCCCGATGGTGCAGTTTGTAGTGACCCTGCTTTCTGCTCCGGGGGTAGTGGGTTCGATTCCCACCCCGAGTCTGCGTGTAGTATGAATTTATTTATAGATTTATATAGGTATTATTTATAAGTATGTTCATCGAAAAAAAAAAAAATGTAGCTATAACAGTCGGCTGTTACCTATCAAACACGCATTAAGTTAGTGTAGATATTTATTTATTTATTTAAAATGATAATGTTCTGTCGTTAGGCGGCCATCAAGGAGTCTACTTGATGTATACTTAGTCTTACAAATTTTATTTATATGAAAGCTAATAAATTATGATAATCAGATTTTTATAAATACTGGGTATTAAACAGAAATATTGTAAGCAAAACTTATTTTCGCTTCCGATTTTGATTAAGGTATTTTAGTACACATTAAATACTGATAGTTGTAAATACTGGAAAAATAAAAGTATAATAAGAAACTACTTCACTTGCTTATAATTGTAGCGCAAAATTATGTTCATAAACATTTCAGTGTTAACATACAAACAAGGAACACAAACTAAGGTAACATATAAAAGATTTCTCCGTAACAAGCCCGTAATAATCTGAAAGGTAACGCGGGCGTATTGTTCCTTGCCGCTCGCCGGGCTAATGTACCCGCTATAAATATTTAAGGGGTCTCCGCGACCCCTACAGCAGGTTGACGGTAATCGTGTCGCAGATTTAATAACTGCCATCATTTATTTACCGCGCGCTAGTTGTTGGGACCTGGGTCAAGCTGTCGACGCGATATTTGTTACTGTAATGACAAAAAGACAAGCGATTAGTCCCGCTTTCAATATCGCTGACTTCGTTATGAACTGGTGAGATTGCTACTTAGAGTTGAGGATTCGATTTGATTTTATCTTTTTCTAAAGGGTAAACTAAAACAATTTCATTAACTTAAATCATTACACTCCTTCTGCAGTCGGGTAGGTAATTACTGTATTAAATAAAAAACGTAAAAGATAGACCCTGAATCTCTATTAAAATACGGAACCTATCATTACGAGTACACGCAAAAAAGGGTTTAATTTTTTAATTTCTTTTTAATAAACACTAAGTAAAGTCAAGGGTTCTACTATGTGTTTATTTCAAAAACAATTTAACTTTAATAATCGAATAATACATTAATAAAAAAGAAATATTCCACGAAATAGATGAAATAAGATTATCATAAATACAAATGACACGTAACAAAAAACAGACATCAATAACGTCTGTGACCTACTTACGACACAATAATAGTTATAAATTACGCACAAACACGATACAAGGAAGCAAAACGCGGAATGATACACTTCATGGGTTCGAACAACTTACTGAGACTCTAGGAACGATCCCCATAAACATCCCCATAGCGGTTAACGTGCGTGGAATGTAAAGAATAAAAAGTAACTTTGCTCTTACGAGAACTTCAGACCTCTGACGACACAATTTAGATTATAACAGTTACGCGTCATCCAGGCAGCATTAAACTGTCGTGTCACAATAGCAAATCCGTCGTCGGTGGATAGCTTCGTAATGCTCGTTTTTGAAAATTTTATTAAATTACTAAATTATTTTAAATTAATTATACCTAAATGTTTTAAAATGTTTTTCGCTTACATAATTTGATATTTTTGTCGTAGATATTTATAATTTGCAATAAAAAATCTCATAGTAAGCGTAAATTGAACACATTTTAAATATTAACGAATTAAACCTATGATTAAAAGCTAATATATTTAAACCTATTTAAGTGAGTGAATATTACCTGTAGGAAAACAAGCCCAATCAAAGTACAACTATTACATAAACGCCATTGCACTAGGTACAATTTCCGTTTGCGTTTCTTTAATCGTGCCAGCGTAAAAAATAATGCAGTAAGCTTTTCATTGATTCTTTCAGTAAACCAAATTTATCCGACCGTAATTAGCATTAGTGGACATCGATCGACACGATCACTTGTAAGTGTCAAGGTAAGCAACTATTTATCAGAATGTGTCATCGAGCCGACCTCAGAGGTATCTCGTCAGTGATCCCGGGCAGCGCTCGGCAGGCTTCTTTAAATCGAAGGAGCATTTCAGATCTCGTTGAATACATATTTAATTCAAACCATCGTGCGGCCGCCGCCTATTACTGATAACCACGCGCTTCCAGCTAAATTGTTTCGCTTTAGCTATAGCTAGCTATATTTGTAATATTTAGTAAAAAAATTTGGTTTTGATGTGTTATTTTTAATTAATCTTGTTTTGTATTTGTTTATATAGAGAGTAGTTGTGCGTGCTGCATATCAACTGATATAAACTCATCACCAAGTAACGGGATATTTATATAAAAAAACGAGTGTGCTTTAGACCACACGACTGAAGGAAAACTTTGTAAAAACGTAACTCTCTCTTTCTATCTTCCCTAACTTATATCTCCCTCTCAACTTCCGTTTGTCTCGCCCAGTCACACCTTTCGTAACACTTCCGTCACGCATTTAAAATCGTACGTAAAGAAGTTTTATTTCAAAAAGTACTGCACAATACCTACTAACATTTACATACTGTACATTACATATTTCTCTACTCTAAAAGCATCACAATATTAAAACATAAAATTTATTTCCATTAAAATATCTTCTCGTAGGAATCTTAAACATTTACCGCAATAAAATTCAAGCAGTAACGTTTCCCTGGACGGCGATCTTTATCTAACTTTCCTCTCCGGCGCCGGCGGTGAGGAGCGCGTGGTAAATGACGTTTGAATCATTCGGGCATGTTTCAGGCGATTTACTATTAATTTGGAACTATTCACTGCTGGGAATTTATTGTAAGTTCCGAGTAAATAAGCGTTGATAAGTCTTAAATTGTATCAAACGCTGCTGTGACACTACTGCGAGTACAGTCAAACGTTCAAAGTAATTCGATTGATTAATAATTTAATATACGGTACACAGAACGCAATAAAAAACGAATATTTTATTTAGTGCTTCATAAATCATTCCGAACGGCGAAGTATTAGTTAAATTAAGGGCATGCGTTATTTTGAATTTTGAAATGTGTTTTACGTTTTGTTTCATGTTTCAAATATTTTAAGATATTTTTCGAAGGTTTAAACGTTTTATTTTTTATATAATATGAAACGCACATGAATTCTCTAATTACTGCAGTCTGGAAGGCGTCGAACAACAGAGCGCAGTACATTAACGGAGACATCAAAGCGACTCGTAAAATAATTACGAAGTGCGTTACCATTCCCCCGCCCCTCACCGCCCCTCGCCGCCCCGCGTCGCCACGAGCATTACACTCTTATAATACGTTTCTGTTCAAGTGACGACTAAGGTTTTAATGTCAATACCACCCAAGAGAAGTAAGAATTACATCTATTTGTTTTTGGGTGGTCGCAGTCATCTCTTAATAAAATGCTTATGATAATTTTTTTATGGTTGAAATTATATAAAATATAAAAAAAAATTAGTGCGCTTTAGATCACACGACTGAAGTACAACTTCTGCACAATAGGCCTGCACTGTGTCTTAGATATACGAAACGTAATTGGCTATGAGAGAAAGAGACTTGCTCTGTTTGCCTCACCTATTCACACTTTTCGTAACGCTCTCGTCACGTATTCACTATACTCCCCAAGTCAAGCGTGCGCAAAGAAGTCTAACTTCAATAAAAAAATTACAGCACCGAGTCTAAAATATACAGACACCGTCTTATAATAGCTGCGTTAGTGACGTATCAATTTAACATCCAATTGTCTTTAAGCGGACAATAGCTCCATTTAGTTATTTGACTACAGATAGAATTTATTATAGAAAAACGTTCATACATCCATTGTAAACTTAATATAATTTGTAGATCCAAGATTGTAAACAGATAAAGATAATCAACTAATAACTGAAATAGTGAAAGACAGACTTTCTCAGTATTAATATTAGTACCTGGGTGACCGAGCTTAGCTCGGTATTTTTAGTAAATGGTGTTTTTTGGAAATCATATTTAAATACGAATTACATATTTATAAAATATGAATAATATTTTTCGATTTTACTGATAATAACAAAAATAAAAATAAATATAAAAAATCAAACATAAAAACTTGGAGACGTGGGGATTTGAACTGACTGACTTGACGGCCGATTTATTACCGACTGCGAAATTATCTTCGTATTATAACGATGTTGTAGCTATTTATTCATTTCCGGAAAACAGGGATATAACGACATTTTCTATAAATGAATCCTAGCTAGATAGATTTATCGCCCCGAAACCTCCTACATACTAAACTAGCTGTGCCCGCGGCTTCGCCCGCGTTGAAATTAGTGTGTCGCAATGTTTTCCCGGCAAACTTCTAGTGAAACTCATCAAAATCGGCTTAGCCGTTCCGTAAACCTTCCTCTTGCCAATGGTGGAGCCCTCTCTCCAATGGTGAAACCGCATGAAAATTCGTTCATTAGATTTTGAGCGATTCGATCACATACACTTTTGGGGACTTTGTTTTATAATACACTAACTGTTGCCCGCGACTACGTCCGCGTGGTTATGAAGATATGCATTACTTGCTTTAACGCAAATTATTTTTTTATTTCAGTCACTTGAAATGCTTATCAAACTAAGTAACTTTTTAAAAGGCACAATTTAGTATAATTTAATAGTTATTTTTATAAAACCTCTCTATACACCACATTTTTTGTTTTATTTTCAGGCTGTATATGTTGCATACAAACTATCAACCCCAATTAAACCCCCTTAGCGGTGGAATATTGTAAAATCCGTTCTTAGCGGACGTCTGCTAACTATAATCTACCTCCCTGCTAAATTTTATCTTTGTCCAACCTGGATGGATAGACCATCCAGCAGTTTTTGAGTTCTCGTGATGAGTGAGTTAGTGACCTTTCTCTTTTATATATATATAGATTACGATGAATTATTTGGACACCTCCTTACCATCTATAGAGCATATATTTTCAATTTCAAGTCTCTTACTTCAAAAACATAAGACTTTCATACAATCTTCCGATCCCCGTTTTTATCCCCTAAGGGGTCGATTTTCGTAAAATCAGTTCTTAGCGGATGTTTACGTCCTATAAGGAATCTACCTGCCAAACTTCAAGTTTGCAGCTGTTATAGTTTCGGAGATTTCGTGATGAGTGAGTCAACCTACCATCCCCCGTTTTAACTCCAAAAGGGAGTCGATTTCTAAAGATACATTATTTGGTCACCTTTCTACCATCTATAGAGCATACATATTAAATTTCAAGTCTCTAACTTTAAAAACATAGGACTTTCATACAACCTTCCAACTCCGGTTTTATTCCCTTACGGGTCGAGTTTCGTAAAATCAGCTCTTACCGGATGTTTACGCCCTATAAGGAACCTACCTGCCAAATTTCAGGTTTGTAGCTGTTATAGTTTCGGAGATTTCGTGATGAGGGAGTCAACCTACCATCCCCCGTTTTAAACCCAAAAAGGAGTTGATTGCTAAAGGTACATTCTTTGGACACCTTCTCATCATCTAAAGAGCTTATATTTTAAATTTCAAGTCTCTTACTTCAAAAACATAGGACTTTTATACCAACTTCCAACCCCCGTTAACCCTTTAGGGGTCGAGTTTCGTAAAACCCGTTCTTAACGAATGTTTACGTCCTATAAGGAGCCTATCTGCCAAGTCCCAAGTTTGTAAGTGTTATAGTTCCGGAGATTTCGTGAATAAGTGAGTAAACCTACCATCCCCCGTTTTAACTCCAAAAGGGAGTTGATTTCTAAAGATACATTATTTGGACACCTTCACACTATCTATAGAGCATATATTTTAAATTTCGTCTCTTACTTCAAAAACATAGGACTTTCATACAAACTTCCAACCCCCGTTTTACCCCCTTAGGGGTCGAATTTTGTAAAACCCGTTCTTAGCGAATGTCTATGCCCTATAAGGAGCCTATCTGCCAAATTCCAAGTTTGTAAGTGTTATAGTTCCGGAGATTTCGTGATGAGTGAGTAAACCTACCATCCCCCGTTTTAAGCCCAAAAGGGAGTTGATTTCTATAGATACGTTATTTGGACACCCTCTCATTATATATAGAGCATACATTTTGAAATTTCAAGTCTCTTACTTCAAAAACACAGGACTTTCATACAAACTTGCAACCCCCGTTTTACCCCCTTAGGGGTCGAGTTTCGTAAAATCCGTTCTTAGCGGATGTCTACGTCCTATAAGGAGCCTACCTGCCAAATTTCAAGTTTGTAGGTATTATAGTTTCTGAGATTTCGTGATGAGTGAGTGACCTTTCGCTTTTATATATATTATAGATTATAGATTTCATGAAAATCGTTGAAGCCGCTTCCGAGATTCATATTATATATAAATTGCTCGTTTAATAGTATTAGATAATTATGAAATTGATAATTAAAATATTATGTCATACGATATCTTATAAAAATAGAGCTGCAACAGTTATAGCGCATATTTTGAAACAAGATCTCAGGTAACACCTGGTAGATTAATTACAAGGTACACTAATACATTCATGTCGTGGTGTCAGGGTTAATATTTAAGTATCAATCCCATTATCTATTCTAGAACACTCGCTAGCGGTTCCAATAGGACGCACACCGGGGACGAGATCGAAGACGTATCTCGAGACACGTTAATATTCGATGAAGCGGCGCCGCGGGGCTCATCGCTAATATAAGAACAGGTAAATATTCAATCAGCTTTATTTGCAATGCCTTATTCATGCTCACAACGAAAAATTCCCTCTGCGCTCTTCTCGTTAGCAGCTGGGATTTTATTTTCAAATCATCAAATACTAATTAGATTTGTAGTTTCCTTTACTTAAACGAAGCAATGGAAGTCAATAAAGATTCAAGAACAAATAAAAAGCAAGAAAAAAGATGAGCAACGAAATTTTTATGCTTACCGTAGAGGCAAAACCCATTATTGATAAGTTGTTGGACCCAACGTTGTCCTTAATATCCAAGACTATTATATTTTTATTATCAGCATTATTAACAACGAGAGACATAAGGCGATATTACACATAAAACGACGAAGGTCTTCCAGTTTCCTTTTATGCCGCGTCAGTCCGCAATTATCGGCGATATTGCGATACGGCCCTAACCTATAATTTCACGTTGTGTCGAATCACGTGATGAATATGTTACGTTTCTGCTAACGTCTGGAAAAGGTCGGCTCCTGAAATTTATTTAGGTTTTTTTCCTATAAAATAAAAGTACGATCGTAAGGTAATTTTTTTGCTAAACGGTACTACTCAAGACATGTTAGCCGTTAAAATTAATTTTGTTTTAAGTACAGAGACTTAAGAGTCCTCCTGTAACTATGGTTGCTGTAAAGTATCCGAAAAATCGGGCATGTAAAAAACTAATAAATTATGAAAGAACTATGTGGTGTCATGGGACACCAGGAACGAAGTTCCTTCGGATAGTATAGAAGCAACACAATTTGAAAAAAAATGTTGAATTTATATATATTTTCTAGTTCTTGATTTTTTTAATTTTGTTGATTGGTTTTTAATTAAGTACATAAAAGTATTTAGGAAATTTAGTATCTTAGAAAATAGCAAATACCGTAAAATAAAATAAATCAAACAAAATAATAATGATAATATTTTAATTTTACAAACGACATAGGTATTATACAGTCGTGTGACTGATATTACGTCACTTCCTTTATATATTTTTCTTACGGTTTTAGTATCACATTTTGTTCAGTTCGGTCGCCCAGCCAAATGTCAAGCCAGGAACTTTTAAGGGACTTTGTTCCAATAAAATCCGAAAAAGTTGTTTCATTATGAGTGAAATTCGCGTAAACATTAGAAAACAATAAGAGACTTAAGAGGTAAATTCTAGTTTCAGCAGCGTTGAAGCAAGAGAACACATCCCTTATTCAAATCATAAATGTCGTGAACGCAATGGAGGCTTGCTAGTGCTTACTATCAGATGTCCCAACTGTTATCCATACATAAAGTGCAAACAACGATTTCCGCCATTTATTGATTACATTTAAAACCGAAGTTATTTTCTAAATACGGGTAAGTCGCTGTTAACATTTCTGAATTTAAAACAATTTGTAAAGTTCAAAATCTGTAGCAGCCCGACGGGGGTAGTACCTCGACCTTACAGAAGATCACAGATAAATAATACTGTTTTCAAGCAGTATTGTGTTCCTGTTGGTGAGTAAGGTGACCAGAGCTCCTGGGGGGATTGGGATTGGGTCGGCAACGCGCTTGCGATACCTCTGGTGTTGCAGGCGTCTATAAGCTACGGTAATTTTTACCATCAGGTGAGCCGTACGTTTGTTTGCCGACCTAGTGATATATATATAAAAAAAAAAATTATATATTTTTTTTGTGTATAAAAATAAAAATTAATAACCAGATTTAGCGCATTTACTTATTATTCAACACAAGAGAGAGACAATTTAATTATTCATCCACGTATAGAAATCCTCCGCTCGGAATACCGCTTGTATCGTTTTTGAATTAATTTTACTGTATTCATTTGTACGCTGTTGATAAAAACGTAACTGCGAGATGAAATCTCACTCATTAATGTATTACAATGCAGCTGATTTAATTACGGTTAATTTGATTTTGCTGCAGCGTCCGAAAACAAGGGCGTCGGCGAGTGTAAAGTGATTATTATGAGCATCGCTTGATGTTGCAGCTCCATCAGCGGTTGCCTTACCGCCGATGCAATTTATCGCTTTTTGAGCTTAATGTCGGACGCTATTCAGTATATTAAAATATTTAACAAAACTGATTACAATTTTCAGAGTCGGGACAGATTCATTGAATGATTCAGACTGTAACATGCCACTGCTGGGCATAGGCCTCTCTCTCTATGTAGGAGCAGGGCCGATCCTTCTTAATCCACCACGCTGTTCCACTGCAGGTTGTTGGATACATTTCCTACTATGTAGCGATCACTATAAGGTGTCTGCGATAACAACCTGAAACCGACAGCTTAACGTGCTCTCCGAGACACGGTGGAGGGTCTCTCACAAGGACAGACACCCAGACCGGATAAAAATAATTGTACGAATATATTTTAATTATATTCATTCCAAACGGGAATCGAACGCGCAAATGATGCATGCAAATGATGCTGATGTTTAAGCACTTACACGTCACAGTCGACATTACGCCAGTCAGTTAGTCAGTCATTTCCGTCTATCGCAGTCACAACAGCTGAACACAAGCCTCCCTAAGTTCGCGCCGGACTACCCGGTTTTCCGCAATCCTCATCCAGCCTGCATTGACAATCTTACGTAGACCGTCGATCCAACGGGCCGGAGGACGTCCCACACTGCGTTTAGCAACACGCGATCTCCACTCCAGGACATATTTGCTCCTGCGGCCACCGGTCCTGCGACATAGATGACCAGCCCACTACCACTTCAATTTGCTAATTCTACAGACTATATCGGTAACTTTCGCTCTTATTTCTAAACCTATCTTTGAGAGACACCCCAAGACAAGACCGCTACATCAGAGTGGTCGTGAAATCCGCAACAGCTCCGACTTAATTCAAACTGTTCCTGTAAATACCGGCATATGGTTATTTGTTGTCCTTATTCCGGTTCGAAGCCAGAAGCAACGCCGACATTTGGCATGGTTAGTTACAGAGGCGTTTATCTTGATTAGACAAGTGGAATAAAATCAACATGAGGGACGACGAAAACTGAAGTCGTTTTAATTTGAAGGTTATTAACAAATGAAAAGATTAATTGGTGCGCAGTTTTGTTAGTTTATTACTTCTTGGTTGAATATTATATTCAATAATATTATATTTAGTGTCGTCGGCGAGAATATTTGTGTTTATACAAATATTTATTTCCGATCAGGATTTTAGTCCTTGTGGGTCTCCCCACTATATCCCGGAGAGTGCGTTAAGCTATGAGTACCGGTTGCTATCATAAATATCTGATAGCGATCATTACTCATGGTAGGGATATCCGCCAACCCGCATTGGAGCAGTGTGGTGGATTAAACTCTGATCCTTCTCCTATATGGGGAAAGGGTCCTATGCCCAGCTGTGGGATACTATAAGCTGAAGCGTATATTATATTATATATTTCTAAAGCTATGTTATAGCTGATAAAATCTCGATATTATTTTTAATTTTGATATACTCGCTGCGCTATTTGCTTTAATTATAGCAATACCAGTCGGCTGTTACCTATAACACAAGCATTAAGTTGCTTACTTTAGGAACAGATGACCGTGTGTGTATATTTATTTATTGTTGTTATTGTTACACCTGCGTAATTTTCGATTTCATGCGAACGTCAGCATAAAAGTAGCCTATGTATGTTCTAGGTATCCAGCTATTTGCGTACCAAGTATTAAAATCGGTCCAGTGATTTTTGTAACAAACCTCCCTTACAAACAATTCATACAAACAAACAACAAACTTCCGCATTAAAATATCAGTAGGATAGGCATTTTACTGTGTGGCTACGGTACTAAAGAATATAGCCACCCCCTTTCTTCCCGTGGGTATCGTAAGAGGCGACTAAGGTATAACACAGTTCCACTACTACCTTGGAACTTAAAAAGCCGACCGGTGGCGGGATAATCATCCAACTGCTGGCTTTGAAATACACAGGCCGAAGACGGGCAGCAGCGTCTTCGGTGCGACAAAGCTAGCCCTGCGGTCACCAACCCGCCTGCTCAGCGTGGTGACTATGGGCAACACACATGATTTCACGTTATTTTTGGCGTAAACTTGTGGAGGCCTATGTCCAGCAGTGGACTGTATAGGCTGTAATGATGATGATGATGATGAGGATAGGCATTTACATAAATTTTTCAAAAATGTAATATAAACACTTACCATACTTAAAACTTTTCAACGCTTGTAATATTTCAATGTAGTAAATACTGTTCAAATTATTGTTTTCTAATGTTTACGCGAATTTCAATCATTATAATGAAACAATTTTTTCGGATTTTATCGCTGTGAAATCCAAGAAGTTCTTTCATTATACTATTCAAATTACCCAATTCCTGATTCTTAATACGTGATTAAATGTTAAAAATCACTTGTTGATAAAACAAATTCTGGATCGAAAGTAATTTTTTTTTTGTTTACTAAGCCTAACTGGGTAATCGAATTAACGAACACTAAAGTGGTAAGATCAGTGTGTGTTTATAGCAAAGGTAAATGGGTTTGCGTGAAGTTCCCCTTAGGCTTGGAGATCGATAATCTCAAGACAGTTTTGGCTCGCAGTCAAGCCGTCTAATTCACTGCAGACCAGCAGGATCTCCTGCTACTGTCTACGCTACTATTCTAAACATTTAAGTACGCTACATAGAAAAATAGGCGTTGAAAAGTTCACTATTGGAAATATTTTACTTCTGGACATTTCTTTTCTAATATTATGATAATAAATTGAATGACAGAAGTAAATTTATTACAACTTTAGGACTTTGAAAAACGTTATTGGTTCTAATAAAAAATATACGATGCAATACCCAAAAAAAAGTAACGAAATAAGAAAAAACAAAAAACAAATCGTAAACAACAGACCTTTGTTAACGAAAAAATTGAAACTGTGTTCCGTCGAAAAATACCAAAGCAAACAGTTACATAAAAAGCAACAGAGTTAAATCCAAATGGTGATATACAGCGATTCGCTTCGAGCCGGGCGTCTGAGAAAATTGCTGACGAGGCGTTTATGTGAATAAGGCGTTTCCGTTGGCGTTCACGTAATACCCCGCAACCTGCGGCCGGAATTTCGGTAATAGTTTCTTCAATCTGCAGTACTTTATTTACGCTGATGACCTGTTTAGGGGATTTATTTTTACCTTCTTCGGATAAATTAATACATAAGGAAAAACACTTTTATAAAACGCTTCACTTTGTGATAAATGCTTGAAATTATTAGACATTTATATATTTTTATTGCAACTGGACAATGTCAGACGTGACAGACTTCTATTTTTTAAAGACGCTGTGTCCAGTTAAAACTTTTAAAGTATTCTCGTGATAAAATCGTCTGTGTCCACTATGACAAATTTTATAAGTACACGGAGGAAGGAAATTCGATGTAGTTTGAAACTATGCAAAGACTTCCACAGTGAAGACAGTCTGCTTACAAGACGTCCGCTACAACACGTACAGTTTATTTCGAGTCTGAATTGATTTAACACGACCTTAGAGCATGGAATGAGAAGTGCAAACAGTTTTCAGAAAGTATTTATTACTTATATAGCAAAATAGGTTTGAATACGAAATTAATACCTATCTCTAATTTTGATCTGAAAATCAAATTGAATGAAATGATATTTAAAGAAATAAGTTTTAGCAAATAGTAGCGTTGAGATAATTATTTTATTGGGTCATGGTTTTATTTCAGTAAACGTGCGGTAGTTTAAAAGATAGACCAGATAGTTCTTCCACTGTTCGCTACTCTGTGGATGTGAACACAGCTTGCTCATTCTGAATGCAAGACTTAACTCTGCCAACACTGAGCCATTGGACTATTTAGATTCACAACTTAGTCGTTAAGATTCGATAACAACGTTACATAATGAACGTTATCCTGGATTATTAGCCGTATTACAATTATAAAGCAGAGAAAGACAGATTCTATAAAATACATAAACGGATCAGAGTATTTGTTGCAACAGGCCATACTATATTTATTAATCATGAAAAGGTTAATATTTTATATATATATTTACACAATACAAAGATGGTCGTCTGTTCCTAATGTAAGCAACTTAATGCTTGTGTTATAGGTAACAGCCGACTGGTATAGAGCTACATATTTCTTTTTCCGATAAACATACTTATAAATAGTACATATATAAATATATAAATAAATATTTTTATTACACCCAGACTCGGGGTGGGAATCGAACCCACAACCCTCGAAGCAGAAAGCAGGGTAACTACAAACTGCGCCAACGGGCTAGTCAAATTATTGATTATTATATTCAATATTATTGACAGTAAATATAATAATAAAGGTTATTTTAATCAACGAAACTACAATCCGTAGGAATATTTACCTTATCATTAAGCTTAAATACACCAATATTAATATCAACATACAGATAATGTTGTTTTCTAAGTATGATAGTGTCGTATCACGTCAAGTAAATAATAATAATAATAATAATAATAATATTTATTTAGATGAAGATTACATTATGAGGAAAATAAGTTATAAGTAATTTTTACACAAAGTTTTTTACACAAAGTTTGACAACACGATTAGCGAAGGACTGGTGCTCAAAAAAGGTATAAAATACCTGTACTATAAGTCACCAGGTCCCCCCCCCAAAGTTAAGAATACAGGATCATGTGCTCAACTTGTCCAAATGGAGACAAGCCTCGCAGATGAAGGTATATGTAAACTTGTTTTACCAATTTATAATAATTGCCAACAAAGACCCAAAAGGTCAACAAGAAAATTTAGCCTAATTAGAAAGAAAAATAATAATAATAATAATAATAATAGTAATAATAAAATACAAACAATTATATACCCAGAGTCAGCTGCTAGTGAACAAGTAGGTTTTCGGTATCATCGTATGTGAAAGATTTGAGCCAGTTGGTAATAGTGAATTTACATTTCAGTCTTGGAAGGTGATAAATAGGTATACGGGAGTTAACCCTGTTATAAAGAAAGTTTCCCAAGTAATAGTACTGTCTCCGAGCTAGAGCCGTTGAAACCTTGATAGAGGGGCATACTTTGTTTTTACGTCTTTTGTCTTGATTAATTTTAGGATCGAATGGGAGCTGAGAATGCTTTTTTAACAGAATATGAGTTATAAACAATTTCCTCACCGATAGGACATCCCAGGATTTATAAAGATCGTCGGTCGGATATCTAAAAGGAAGTGACGCTGCTGTTTTAAGGATTGCTCGCTGGGCTCTCTCTACACCAATAAGGGCTGACTTACACGAACCACCCCATACAGTGATGCAGTATGTTATAAGGGATTGGCAGAGCGCATAGTAGACAGATTTGATAGTATTCCGATCAGCTACATGTCTTAAGCATTTGAAAATGTAGATGAGTTTCCTTAGTTTAGCTACGAGAGACAAAATATGGGGCTTGAAGGTGAACGCAGAGTCAATAATGACCCCCAAGTATCTGATATTGTCCACTCTTTCAAGAACCGGACATACACAACTGGTGTATGAAGCTGGGTTGCAAACATGTGCTCGAATGATGCCAAAAGATGGTAAACCCTTTTTAGTGGCGGAGAAAGCCAGGTACTTGGTCTTAGTTGCATTTAAAGTCAGGATGTTATTTTTTAACCATGCCGATACACTGTCAAATCCACGCTGTGCAGCATCATACACGTCCTCCCACGTACTGCCGTCAAACAGTAAAGCAGTATCATCTGCGAAGGAAATAATTTTTCCTTGTGGGATCTTCATTCGACAAAGTTCGTTGATGTACACTAGAAACAACGTGGGACCAAGAACGCTACCCTGAGGCACCCCATATGAGATGGGTACAATGTCGCTTGTTGTTTGACCGATCCTGACTCTTTGCCTTCGGTTTTGCAGGTAGTTTTTAAAAAGCAGAAGAGATAAGCCTCTCACACCAACCTCCTCCAACCTATCAATTAGTATAGAGATAGCAACCGTGTCAAAAGCCTTGGCAAGATCTAGAAAAATTACGAGAAGTTTCCGTTTATTCTCAATTCCAGACATTAATGTGTTTGTCATCTCGATCACTGCGTCCTCCGTTGATCTACCAGCACGGAATCCAAATTGTGAGTCAGATAATATATGGTTGGACTCAAGAAAAGAAACTAACCTTTTATTCATAAGTTTCTCTAAAATTTTGGAGAGAACTGGCAGAATCGAAATGGGCCTATAGTTGCTGACGCTGGACTCATCACCCCCCTTGTGGATTGGCTTGACAGTAGATATTTTAAATTGCTCAGGGAAGCAACCCGTGCTTAGTGCAACATTACAAAGATGGGTGATGGGTGCAACGAGCAAATTACAGTTGCGCCTAATAAGCCAGGCGGGGATATTATCAACTCCAGCGGCACAGCCATCTTTCAGAGACATGATAATAACCTTTATCTCTCCAGGATCAGTGGGCCAAAGCAGCAGAGAGTTGGGAGACCTGGGGAAATCATGCTTACTTTGAGCAGGTGTGACACACGGCTGAATGAGCTTCTCAGCCAATGACTGTCCGATTTCGCAAAAATATTTGTTGACAGAATTAGCATTAGCAACAGGATCGTCACCACAGAGTAGGCTCGTAGATTTGTCCACCTTATTGCAAGTATAAGTAATGTTTCTTACTGCGTTCCAAAGTTTCTTTTTATCTGAACCAGCTTCACAAATCAGGGACCTTTCATATTGCCTTTTGAGTTTATGAAGTAGGTCGGTACAGTAGTTCCTATATCGCTTATATGTGCACTTTAAACTATCATTATTAGGAGCCAGTTTAACTTTTTTATTTAGTCTATCGCGGTTTTTTAGGCAGCGTAACAGATCAGGTGTAACCCATGGTTTTGCTATTCTTTTTCTTTTTGACACAATGACCTCTCTTGTGTTGGAACTCAAAGCATTCTGCAATACATTAACTATAAATTTTGTAATATCATTAGCATCATTCATAGTGAATACGGAACTAAAGTCAACGTTATTTAAGTAGTCACTAGCACCACCTCTATCAACGATCCTTCTGCTATAAGGACCATAGTTATAGTTCTGGGATTTAATATTAACGCTCACGGCGACACTCTCATGATCAGTTATATCAGATTCGATAACAAAACAGTAGGATGATTCTTTAGTTTTCATCATGGCATGATCCAAGCAAGTTCGACCATGCGTAGGTATATTATGGGCTGCTAAAATGCCGTAGCTAGCAAGGAAGTCAAGATATTCATTGTGTCTGTTGTCAGATGAGAGTGGCGAAATATCAATATTAATATCACCCATGATAATAATGTTCCTGAATTGAGTATGATCTCTAAGAAGCAAATCAAAGGAGTCAATAAAATTAGAAATATTTTTATAACTTGGTGGGCGGTAGATAGCAATAATGCAAGTAGTTGAATTTATTTTTAGAATGAGACAGTTTGCATCACTGAGAGACGGCTCCTCATGTCGTACATTTATAAAAGTTTTGTAATATATGACTACCCCTTCGTTTTGTGTTAAATTATTGAGGGTGTGGATTGAGCTATAACCATCCAACACAGGAATAGGCTTGGGGTCATGCAACCAACATTCAGTTAGGATGATAATATCCCAATCAACCTGAGATCTTAGGAGAATGGTATAAAAGTGGTCAAAATTGCGAGAAATACTTCTAATATTTTGCGATATTATAGAAAGGTTGCCTAAGCCCGTGGGCATAAGATTACTCACGTCGTCCACGCCACACCTTATAGCCTTAGCAATTTCAAAAGACTCCAGCTCGGAAGAGATAATATTATTTTTCCCGTCCACAGTCATCACTAATCGAAGTAATAATTATCGCAAATAATCTATTTAGTAGTGGTAGCGAATATACAGTAATTTTGAAGCCCACATTCACCTTCCATAAGATGTACATTAAACTTAAGACACAAGATCGATTGGAAGAAAATACGGTTACACAGTAATAAGTGATATACCGAAAACATGTTATTTTTATATCATGCACATTGACATAATAGAACAAATTAAATTTACAAAGCAGCAGAGTACCACGATCAGCTGACTCATACCTACAATATAATATTTTCATTTTATTAACCCTGCCGTAATAACAAAAATTAAGTGTAAAGAATATAAGAAAACCACCATAATCAAATGACTCATACAAACAATATAACATTTCTATTTTATGTACTTTGGCGCAATAATACAAATTAAATTTAAAAAATAATAGATAACTACGGTCAGCCGACTCATACCCACCATATAATATTATTATTTCGTTTACCTTGGCGTAATAACACACATTAAATATATAGAATAAAAGAGAACTACAGTCGGCTGACTCATACAAACAATATAATATTTCTATTTTATGTACTTTGGCACAATAATACAAATTAAATTTAAAAAATAACAGATAACCACGATCAGCTGACTCATACCCACAATATAATATTTTTATTTCATTTACCTTGGCGTAATAACATAAGTTATATGTAAACAACAGTAAATAACCACGATCAGCTGACTCAAACAAAACATATAATATCAAACATAAAAGACATTTAAGCGATAACAGATATAAATTAAGGATGTGTAAATTAAACAAAACTAAAACTAAAAAAAAGTTTTGAGTTCACTTTCGTCGTTAACTCTCATAGCGGGTTTACCCTCTTCTTTTCTAATGAATACCCTTCCATAAGACACCCAGGTTGAAAATAGCTTTTTATTTTTTACAAGGTCTCGGGTGAGGAAATAAATTCGACGAACTTTACTGGTAAGGGCCTCAGACAGGAAAACAGTTTTCTCTGGCCCTGAGATCTTAAGAGCGGATGTCCCAAGAGGTCGCTGATTGTTTTGACGTTTTGCTTTATTATATTCATTAAATTTTTGAACTAGAGATTCCTTTCTAAATGTCGTTGTAAATTCCACCACAATTGCCTGCGTTTTAGATCTATAAATGTTTCGTATTTCTGTCTCCTGAATTACGGGATCAGCATTTACAACTGATGCCAAAGTTTTTAGGGTGTTAGTTAGTGCCTGCTTATTTTCAGGTTCTAGTTTCGGAATGTTACGTAATTCAATTGATGATGACTTCGAATCCCTCTCCAAAAGGTTTAGTTTTGTCTCGAGAGTTTTAATATATGATTTGTACTTCTGGTTTTCAGTTTCCAGTGTTTCGATTTTACTGATAAGGGCATCGTACTGGGATGACATGAATTCAACAGATCTCTTAATTTCGGTGTTTTGTTCAATCAGTGAAGAAATGGAAGCATTCAATATTGAAAATTTCGCTTCCTGCTGGGAGTGAAGCTTTTCGTACATAGTTCTAAATTCACTAATCAATTCATCCGAGCCACTGGGAGACTCGACAAGCCTTCGTTTCATCCTTTTAGTAATATTTAAGCTACCATCCTGTTTAGCCGAGCCTGAGCAAGATAAATTAATATCTGAGTCAGATCCATAGTGGGTAGGTGAAAGTCTAGATTTGGTAGTCAGCGTATCTATACTCCGAGGCGGCGAACGTTGAACCCGAGGCATATTTATTTACTAAACAGGTGATTTGTAGGCCTAAATGATATGCGTTGCCGTCGGCAGACGATCCGTTCAGGGGGCAGGGCTTGCGCAGGCGCACACCTTTAGGAATAGCAGCGTTGAACTTATAGCTGTCTTACTCACGCAGTGCTATGCCAGCGAATGGATGAGTCAACAAGTTGCCAGTCTCCAGGTATCACTTCAAACACAAACTTGAATTTGTCAATACTTAACGTTAGCAAAATAAAATAAAGTTTAGCTTAATACGCGACTGGTCGCCTCAGCGGTCCGGGGGGGAATGAAATGAACTTAAACAGTGAATGGAAGTTCCAAGGTAAAAATATTATAGCTTACGGCTACAGCAAATGTTCGCATGTTTAGTGCTAGTAGTCCGCCCAGAGATTCAGCTTATTGTCGCGACACGAGCGACCGAGTCGTGATCCTGGCACCCGCCGGCGCCCTAATTACCTCGTAGTAAACAAGCCAGATCAAACAACCATCTCATCAGCCCTAATTGATTTCTAATGTGCTAACATGTTATTTATTATTCCCGTTGATTAGGAAATAATAGTGACACGAGGAGGGCGGGACGAGTCGCAGACGCTGCTAAATAATTCCCTTTGTACGCCGCGTCATTCCTGTCTTATTCAAACTTCAATGCAAAATTCATTCAATGGATTCTAGCCCTTTTTCAGATTGAAGATAAAGGTGTTATTTCCGTAGCAAGTAATTCAGCTTAGGTTGTACTCGTGTTGAGTCTAACTACAACCGACAGCTCAGGTACGCTGGCTAAGCGAATGTGATGTTAAGTCCGGATTAGTTTCGTTAAAATTAGTTCTATATCAAAGATCAAATAGAATATTTAGTTTGCAAACAGGCTCGTATCTGGGATATCAATTAATATTCTTGATGGATAACTGCTTGATAAACACCACAAAATATTTTAATAAACATTCACATTATTTAAATTTTTATTTTATTTCAATTTGATCGTAATAAATTGAAACAAAATAGACATATTTTATATTAGATTAAAAAGGATGGAACGAAAATGCAATATGAATAATGATGAATATACTAATATGATTATTAATTTGTTATCCTTTCGCTCCAGCCTGTAATATCTCATTACTGGGCATAGGCCTCTTTCCCTATGTAGGAGAAGGATCAGAGCTTAATCCACCACGCTGCTGCGGGTTGGCGGATATATATAGGATACTATGAGTAACGATCGCTATCAGGTACATGATAACAACCGGGACCGACAGCTTAACGTGCTCTCCGAGATACAGTGGTTAGACCCACAAGGACTGCACAAACACTCAGACCACAGCAAACACCTGTATGGCCAATACAAATGTTTGTCATGTGCGGGGATCGAACCCGCAACCGCCAGCGCAACCGGCACAATCCATTCCCGTGACCGTTGCGCCAACGCGGCGTCATCCTGACTATCCTTTAGATATCCTGTATATCACTGATATTACGCTAAAGATTAAGCGTCAGGTCACTCGCAATATAAAGTCCACCATTACAGTCTCGGTCTGAAAACCTTATCCATAATAATGTTAGTAATTAAGCGCAGTAAATCTTCCCAAAGTACTTTAAAATCATCAATTAGGCTTTGCTCCGGCACACGTTAAGAAGAGCGCGTGCTTATCAGCCCTAATTCCCCGCCGACACTATTCTGGTGACGCTCTGTTGACACGGTGAAAGTTGTGTCGACTCTCGCCGTGAACGACTCGAGTGCAGTTTTATTTACGTTTCCGCAGAAATTTGTTGAGCGATCTTTGTTTTATGCTGTTGTTATCTTTATGAGACACAAGTTTTCAAAAGATATCTCCAGGAATTTAATTTATTTATAGGTATAGTATACAAAAATTTATCCCTACTAATATTATAAATGTGAATGTAAGTTTGTTTGTTACGCATTTACGAAAAAACTGCTTAACCAATCATCACGAAACTTTGTACATATATTATTGGACATATTAGAAGTAACACAGATAAATTTTTATTGAAAAAAAAATCAATGCGAGCGAAACCGCAGATAAAAGCTAGTATTTAAAGAATTCTACTTTCGAAAGCTACAAGCGAAGAAAAAAATAATTAAGAAGTCACACAGTAACATGAATTTACTAGTTCGATTATACCTAGCTATAACAGTCGGCTGTTACCTGTAACACAAGCATTAAGTTGCTTACTTTAGGAACAGATGACCGTGTGTGTATGTTATAGATATTTTATTTGCTTATTTATAACGTACCTACAAACCAGTCTGAGTACTTGTCGAGTCTAAAATTGATGATTAAACATTAAACTTAACGAAACATAACTCATTTAATGTCTATTTTAATTTTTATGCCCTAGTTAACTGCTATCAAGTCTAAACTAATCTCGAAGATAGCACGTGTTCAATACGTTTATATTTTTATTTTTATGTGATAGCTTTATAGCTACGTAATAATTTTTTTGATATGTTAATTATATATTTATACGACATTCTGTCATCTAATAGTTACTTATTTATTAAGTATATAATATTCAATCTTGATACGGACTCGAAGAAACTCTGCACTCTATCAAACGGGTCAAGTAAAATTAATAGGATTCGGTGTAAGAGATGGCAACACTTTTAACGCACTATTAAAATAAAGAACTTTTTGAATTTGGGGACTTAGAATAGTCTGGTTAGCTGTTTACGTCGCGATGTCACTTTCATATGTTTGCATGTCCTGAAAGTTGCGATCATTAAAATCACACAATACATTTCAATGCTTGAAAGTACACGTATTGAAACGTACTAGTTGTCTAGTTGTCGCCCAGTCGTCGAAATTCGACCATAATTTAACCACAGACTTTAACAATAAACAAAAGAGTATGCGTGTATGTGTGTCAAATACGTGATAGTGTGTGAAACATATTATTAATGTATTTTTATGCACAAATTTAAAATAATATTAGAATTCTGCACTCCTTCTCTACCTATATATAAACTATAAGCGTGCGAAATTTCATAGTCCTTCGCTCAATTTTCATAAAAAGGGGTACAATTTTTTTAATTCACGTATTAATATATAGAAGAAAATGTATCAACATGAAACTTGTTTACGAGTGTTAGAGTGGTAGTTGTGTGATTGTCTGGTGAGATTGCTCACCAAAAACGACGTGAACTCATGAGTGTTGTCTATCGTCACCACGCTAGGCAGGCGGGATGATGATCGCAGGACTGGCCTTGTCACACCGAAGACGCTGCTGCCCGTCTTCGGCCTGTGTATTTCAAAACCAGCATTTGAATGGTTATCCCGCCACCGGTCGGCTTTTTAAGTTCCAAGGTGGTAATGGAACTTTATTATCTCTTAGTCGCCTCTTACGACTCCCACGGAAAGAGAGGGGGTGGCTATATTCTTTATTGCCGTAACCACACAGCAACTTTACTTGTTGAATATTATATAATACAATTAATATACTAGCCCATTGGTGCAATTTGTAGTGGTCCTGCATTTTGTTTCGCAGGTTTGATTACCGCCTGAACCTTATATAAAAAAATAGCTATATCAGCCGGCTGTTACCTGTAACACAAGCATTAAGTCGCTTATCTTTGGAACAGACGAAAATTTGTATTGGTATCGAGAAAAGAGTACGATATGTGTCGATACGTAGCACACAATAACTTGAAAGTGTGAATATTTATACGTCAAGTAAAGTATTGTAGAGAAATTTGTGACGACAGCAATTCTGAGACATTTAATATAAAGATAACGAGACTAGAAGATTAAACGTTATACTTTTCAATAGAAAGCTTTATTTTACTTGGTGATACTCAGATAAACGATACGTTTTCCGACGTCGACGGCTCTTAGACAACGTCGCTCAGAGAGGCGGCCCTCACGACGCAAGTTTCCTTTGATGTTCCTTGTTTCATACACTCACCTTTGCGCCAGGTTTCAGAAAGTCGTCAAAACTTTGTTTGAATTCTAAAGTAATTCGAAATACTGAGTATTCTTAACTGTTTAACAGAAAACAGTTCTCATTTCACCTTATATTCCTTTCTTCGCTACAAGAGATACTTTCTGGAGTGTCTTCAAACTCAAATTATATTCAATACACGAGTAGCTCTTTGTATCCATTTTGCTAATTAACTTAATATTAATTATGATAGACTTCAGTACGAAAACAACGTGCTTGGTGACTTAAATTACGATTTGTGTTTTATTTTTATTTTCTTGTAGTCTTTATGTTCGGACGACGCGTTGGCGCAACGGTCTCAGCACTGGTTTATGACTGTTGCATTTGTATCGACCATAGATATGTTTGCCGTGGTCTGGAGGTTTGTGCAGACCTTGTGGGTCTCCCTACCGTGCCTCGGAGAGCACGTTAAGCCGTCGGCCCCGGTTGTTATCATGTACACATGATAGCGATCGTTACTTATAGTAGAGAATAGATCCGCCAACCCACATTGGAGTAGCGTGGTGGATTAAGCTCTGATCCTTTTCCTACATGGGGAAAGAGGCCTATACCCAGCATTGGAATATTAATTAAAGACCAATGATATACATTTAGATATAACTCCGCAATCAAGTATATAAAGTAGGAAGACAGCATGATAACTTATATCTACCGACCGATAACATGTCAATGACACTACCAAAATTAAAGGTTACTTCTGCCACCAAGGTTATAAGACTCGATATTGATATAAAGTAGGAAAAAAATAGCATGTAATGTCGTGAAGAAATTCTGAGACTTGTACAAGTACATTCCCTAATCCGTAGTAAGGCAACTTGAGGGTTAGAGCTCAGAACATCTTTTTAAAAGGAAAACAGGATGAAGCTTAGAAGTGGATCATTGAGGATATAGGAAAAAGAAGTGTGTACATGTATTTATGCTCGTTTCAATTCATTTTCAATGAATCGCTCGTAGCGATCGTAGCGTCCGTAGCATTCGTAGCGCATGTAGCGCCGGTAACGAAGCGATGTGGCCACAAGCTTCATTATCGACGGCGATTCATGCCAGGTTTTATTTTAACTCATGTTTGGAAGAGTATATATTTATATATTATGTCATTGAGCAAGTTAGATTTTTGTATCTAAACTCCGCCAACCCGAATTGGAGCAGCGTGGTGGATTAAGCTCTGAACCTTCTCCTACATGGGGAAAGAGGCCTATGCCCAGCAGTGGGATATTACAGGCTGAAGCGTATCATGCTTTCTTACATATGATACGATATATATTTTGTATGTACATATTTGAAAAAAAAAAACATGTGGTCTCGTGGGATACCAGGTAGGAACGAAGTTCTTTATTATAAAATATCAATTTCAAGTTCTATTCGAGCTATAAAAAAAATAATATCTATCCCATATTACAGGCTGAAGCGGGCGATCTGAACTCAACTTAATGTTGTTTGGAAACACATTGTCTAACAGCTACTTGGAATATAACTTATAAAAACTTCATCATTAATTTAACAATTAACCTAATACTCGTCTTCATTGAAAAATTGATGTTCAACGAGATCTCTTTTCTTAATGGTATATTTGTATATTATGTTTGAAAATCCTAATAGATTTTGAATCCTGAGAGAATTTGTGTAATATGTTATTAATAATTGTGTTTGCTCGCAAACAAAAAAAAAAACTACTTCAATTATATCGACAAGTAACACAACATAAGTAGACGCAAAATAGATAAGTAAATACACATTATCAAAGATTACTCAAAAAGTAGTCATCAGATCTTGATCAAATTTAAATGAAACCACAATGCCAAGTACAGATTTCGATTAAAACAAGAATAATAAAAATCGGTATACTTCGGGAAAGGTTATGAAGAAAAAAAGCCAAGTAAATATGCATTATTAGAAATAACTCGAAAATTCCTGGTTAGATCTCAATTCAATTTAAATGAGACCACATGACACCACCACCTTTCGAAAAAAAATATTCAATTTCGGTCCACTCAGTTCAAAGTTCTGAGGAAACATACATAAAAAAACAATCGAATTGAGACCCGACTCCGTTTTTGATAATCGGTTAAAAAATTCATAATTTTATCACAATTTTTAACAATTATGTACTCAATCAATAAAACTTATACCAAAATAAAAGCGTACATACTGGGGAATAATTACGACGACCGTAATTGTAGTCGGTATAAATGATGAGGTAGTCGTATTCAGTCCAAATTCACGATTATTTGTAGTTTGTTCGAGCAGATATTACCATTTATAATGCGGGCATTAAACACTCTTATATCGGCGCGTAACGGCTTATTACTGCTGAAGGTAAAATATTACCGAAATAAATGGGAATCGCTTATTGCGACGTAATTCCAAGAGCAACAGGAACAATCTCAATTTATCTCGACAATGAAAACGGTTATATTTCCATAATCTTCGTGTGAAATTACTTTTCATAAATAAAAATTTTAATGCAGTTTTATTCCACCGCATGCAGCGCTTAAATAAAATTATCAGCAGCGTGATACTCTGAGTAAACGTAGATTATACATCGTACTTAACTCGTAATGGTTTTATGAAATATTCAAAATTAATGACGACAGATTATATTGTTATAAGAAATTGGAGTTGAACTGGATAATTCCATAAAATGTTTATTAAAATGATATGAGATGACCACGAACTTATTTTTGTGGAGTAATTTGCTATTTAAATTTTAACTTATAATTTTATATTTTAATTAGAATTAAAAGCCATTTTTTTACTTTGCAGTTACTATTTATTTATTTTTTGGTAGTTACTAGTTACGCATATGAGTAAATGTATAAAACTATACATTTATATATATAATTTAAACTGGTAAATAAAAAAATACTGAAATCGGACTGATCCGTCAAAATATCTTAGTCCAACTAACAGCTATCACCATGTTTAAAAATCTTTTTAAATCACGTTTTTCATATCAAATTTTAAACATTTAATGCGAGGATTGTAGTAATTCGTAAATGAACGATATTCTGTTTCACATCTAAGTCTACTTTGACAAAAGAATAGTTTCAGCGCAAGCGTGATATTCATAACAATAAACGAAGAACACGAAATCTGTTTTGGCAAAGAGCTTACAAAAGCGGCCTACTTACGAAGTGGGGCGTGAACAACGCCAACGCCAGGCTAAATGCAACATTTAAAATACGTCCCTTCAGAGTCGCAAGGGCAGTGTGTTAAGAGCGCACCGCGACAGGCACGCTCCCGTCACGCCACGGCCCGCTTTGTCTCCGTGCTTGAACTTATTCTGACCTTTATAAATTTTAAAATGTGATGACGCTACTCAAATGTTCCTTTGTCATCAATTTTTATATGTCTTCCGTTTTGTGTTATTCAATCTAAGCGACAATGGCAAAAAATCTGTGCTCAGATGGCACGATTAAAAGTCATACAAATAATTAAATTAATTGAAATGTATTTATAGGTATTAGTATTTATTAGGTATTAGTACATACAAATCATAATAAACCACAACAGGACATGTGTTTGTTTTAAGATCTGAATCTTATCGATGAGTTAGTCATTTATCTTCGGCTACTGATTACAATTTTTATCTCAAATGAGATAATTCTTTAAAAATTTATTCCGCCCAAAATTGACAGTTCATTCTATCCGACATTTAATTTTTGTAAAAATGATAAAAAAATATGTTTAAAGATTTTTCACTGTCAGTCACAGAGATAAATTTTAAACATCTTATCAAAGTTATTTCACGTGACCTGTGTCGCTGTACTATTATTATATTTGAATTTTTCTAATCAGTCAAGAGGTTTGAGATAGTCCTAAATTTAATAATATTATCGATAGCTGTCCAATATTCATTTTTTACTACCGAAATTTTTAACTAAATTAAAATTTTAATAAAGAATAGAAATTGATAATTGATTGTACAAGAAATTGTTGTAGAAATATTTAAGAATACACATTCGTCAATCAATTTTTTATACATATACTAACTGTTTTCTAATTGATCATAGATTGTAGTGATTCTTTTGAATACTACAAGTAATCATGAGAGTGTGATTGTAGCCATCTACATCATAAACTCCCTTAGGAATTATACCCAAAAGGTAACTTGACACTGTTTATCTACAAAGGTTTCTAGCATACCAACTTGAAATTAGAATAAGCTTTCTTCGAGAACCTTCTATTATGTTGATTATACTTCTTTTGTGGCGCATTTATTTCATCTTTCTATAATTTTTCAACTGTATCGAAACCCTCCACAGTATATAATTAATAAATTTCATTAAAAAATATATAAATAAAATAAATGTTTCATTTCTAGAAATTTATGATAAAGAGCGAAATGACGAAGTCTTTCAACTTTTTAATTGGGACATAAATTATTTAGTCGATTTTTCTTTTGATCATGTTTTAAAAAAAGTTTCTATAAGTCAGGTAGACTTTGAAACACGAGGAACGCTTTTTAATGACATCTACCCTCGTTAATGTTCAAACATTAATTATAGTTTCTCTTATATAATGAAAAGATTTGTTATAATTGGTTTTATAATACTAAATGATGACTGAGGTTTATATTTGATGGTTTTTCACTACGTTTTGCAGTAGGTTTAATTATTTAATTATTTATTGCCATAAATATACCATTACCGGTTCATTACCTAAGACATACTAAAATATTTTAACAAAATAAAATAACAGATAATAAATATATAATATTTTTTTTATGACACTAGGTCGGCAAACAAGCGTACGGTTCACCTGATGGTAAGCGATTATCGTAGCTTATAGACGTCTGCAACACCAGAAGCATTGCAAGCGCGTTGCCGACCCAATCCCCAATCCCCCCCAGGAGCTCTGGTCACCTTACTCATCAACAGTAACACAATACTGCTTGAAAACAGTATTATTTTAAACATTTTTGAATATCATATCAAAAATTGACCGCTCCAGCGGGATTCGAACCCGCGTCTCCGACTGACCGTGTCGGCGCTCTAGCCAATTAAGCTATGGAACGATGTACCCGCTAGAGCGAAATTTTTGATATGATGATTTTATTTACAGTATTATTTTGCTGTGATCTTCTGTAAGGTCGAGGTACTACCCCAGTCGGGCTGCTCCATATTTTGAGCAGGAAATTCCTGCTGTGCCCTACCTCAGTTATATTCTTTATACTATTAATACTAATATTGAAAAATGTCTAAACTATATATAAAGAAATAAAGATTAGATAAGTAGAATATAGTTTCATATCATCATCACCAGTCCATTGCAGTCCGCTATTGGACGTAAGCCTCCTCCAGGACGTCACAAGGCCCATCACCTACTTTACCCATCCAGTCACTACCCGCTACCCTCCTCAATTAATCGGTCATATACAATGAATCATATTTTTCCAAAATCTAATATTAAAGAACTGTAACAGGTCGATGTATTTTACTCTTAAAAAATTCGTCGTTAAATAAGTCCTTTGATATTGACACAGTTTCTCTTTTATATTTTTACTAGCCACCCGCCCCGACTTCGCACGGGTGCAATACCGATACTAAATGTACTACAGGATGTCTTTATTTATAGTGTGAAGCTAGCTTATAGCGTGGTTATTAACATAATAACAACATTCAAATATGCGTCGTTAGATTACACGTTGTTACAGAATGCGTTGAAGAAATAAAGATTCACTGCTCGTTCCCCGCGTGATAATATGTAGCCTATATGTTGACCCGACTTCTTAATAATATTCGTGCCAAATTTGAAGTAAATCTATGCCATGCTTTTTGAGGTTATCCCGGACATACATACAGACAAACAGATAAAAATTTTAAAAACTATGTTTTTGGCTTCGGTATCGATTGAAGATCACACCTCAAGTATTCTTTTAAAAAAATATTCAATGTACAGTTTTGACTTTCGTACCATTTTATTATATTTATAGATATGGCGAACAAAGTCCTAATTATTTGAGTTGGAATTAATTGCTTTCAATTAATTTTTTCGGTCCTGATGACTAACTAATATTTGCATATTAGCAATTAGCATTGCTTCAAAGATGTACTTATAAATATAGGAAGTAATCGTCAATGAAAGGGCACGTTAAATAATATTGCAACAGTAGAAATAATATTTTACATAATTACTGAAACCACTCGGGTGTATTCACGTAAACGCACCTAACAAGCAGTTTTGCATCTTTGTCTTCGTGAGAGTTTTTACGTTGCAGTCATTTCATCCTGCTCCACAGCCTTTCATCGGGTTAAGCTGACAGGCCATTGCTCGCTTGTGCATCAATCTTCAAGTAATTATTCCGAGAGGAAACAGTAAGGCTTAAGTGTGTTCGATTTTATGAACTAGAGGTTATATCAATCTCTGTAGGATATTGAACGAAGAATTTTACATAATATTTTGTGAGAAATATCTATTACCAAACATAGATAATGTTACAATAGTGCACAGCAAAATTTCGAATTTGTTCCAGACTACAAAACATTACTGCTTAAAACTGTTCATCTGTAAATAAATACACATATATCACTACAATGTATAAAACAAAGTCGCATTCTCTGTCCATATGTATGCTTAAATCTTTAAAACTACGCAACGGATTTCGATGTGTTTTTTTAATAGATAGAGTGATTAAAGAGGTAGGTTTATATGTATAAAACATGCATAATATAATAGAGGAACACTGATAGTTTTTGCAACCGTGCGAAGCCGGGGCGGGTCGCTAGTATATTATAAAGCTGAAAAGTTTGTTTATTTCAATGCGCTAATCTCAGGAACTACTGGTCTGAATTGAACAAAAAAAAAATGTACTGGATAGCCTTTTTACCGAGGATGGCTATATAATATTTTAGTATGCTTTTTCTCAAATGAACGTGGGTAAAACCACGGAGCACAAGCTGTGCCTTTATTGCCTTACTTAGGTTTAAAGAATATTTATTTTCTCATTGACATCTCACAGTCACTTACATGAGAAACTATCAACATATTATGTGGGTAAAAATACAAATCCAACAGTTCACAGATACATTACGATTTGTTTTACACTGTAACTACAACAAATTTCTGTCACCAAACATTTTAAATACTAAAATTAGACCATTCCTCAACTTATATGCATTATTATCTATCCATTACTTATCTTGCATTCAAAATAAGTGGTGCCGACGCGCGACCGGCAAAGTACTCGTACTAAGATGGTACTGTCACGTCGCCGGTCGCACACGGGTCGGCCGGTCGAGGCTACGTCCGCATAGGGACGCAAGTAAAAGTTCACTTTATTTAAAATGAATGCAAGACATGTTTTCTAAGTCCATACTTTAAGCGGCTATCATGATATCAAATAACAACTAACTCTGCTAAGTCGATAAGACTCTCAGCAGTCATTAGACGCGAGCATTACAAATGCATTTGTAACGGTTTGAACAAGAAACCTTACAAATACTAAGATACAGTCACATTAAATGTTAAGTACTTTAGCGGAGATCAAAGAAATGTTTAAATAAATAATTGTGTTTGCTCGCAAACGAAAAAAAAACCGACTTCAATTACATCGACGAGTAATACAACGTAGATCGACGAAAAAATACTCAAGTAACTGCGCATTATCAAAGATTACTCAAAAAGTAGTTATCAGATCTCGATGAAATTTAAATGTGACCACATGATAAACTTCGGCTTTCGATTAAATTAAAAATCATTAAAATCGCTAAACCTAATAAAAAGTTATTGCGGATTTTCAAGAAGTTCCCTCGATTTCTCTGGGGTCCCATCATCAGATCCTGGTTTCCCTATCATGGTACTAAACTAGAGATATCTTCTTTCCAACAAAAAAAGAATTATCAAAATTGGTACACCTAGTAAAAAGTTATTGCGGATTTTCAAGAGTTTCCCTCGATTTCTCTAGGATCCCATCATCAGATCCTGGTTTCCTTATGATGGTACTAAACTTGGGATATCTCCTTTCCAACAAAAAAAAAAGAATTATCAAAATCCGTACATCCAGTAGAAAGTTATGCGGTATAATACAACGTAGGTCGACGAAAAAAGCGTCAAGTAAAAACGCATTATTAGATATAGCTCGAAAAGTAGTTGTTAGATCTCAAATAAATTTAAATGGGACCAATTGGCACACACCACCTTTCGATTGAAAGAAAATTTGTCGAAATCGCTCCACCGAGTCAAAAGTTCTGATGTAACATACATAAAAAAAAAAAAAAAAAAAAAAAAAAAAAAAAAAAAAATACAGTCGAATTGAGAACCTCCTCCTTTTTTGGAAGTCGGTTAAAAAAGTTGCGACAGATCGGAGTTCTGTCCTACGGCTTAATACTTCGAGGAGGGTTTTACTCTCAAGAGCTTCCGAAGGGCTCTTAAAACTGTTTTAATAAAATAAATATCACAACCTTTTAATGCTATAATACCGATATAATTATAATTGTCGTGTTTTAGGATAAGACTAGTTTCGTTCATGATACGTCCCTATTAAACTGGACTTTAAACAAATGCAATATTTTCGTTTGATGATGGGATCCCAGAGAAATCGAGGGGAAACCCTTGAAAATCCGCATAACTTTTTACTGGGTGTACCGATTTTGATGATTTTTAATTTAATCGAAAGCCGATGTTTATCATGTGGTCACATTTAAATTTCATCGAGATCTTATTACAACTTTTGGAGTAATCTTTGATAATACGTATTTACTTGACTATTTTTTCATCTACCTACGTTGTATTACTTGTCAATGTAATTGAAGTCGGCTTTTTTCGTTTGCCAGCAAACATAATTATATATTATTGTACAGTTGCTGTAACTTTGAAAATTGGACGAAAAAATCTAAAAACAAAATAAAACTTGAGCGATAAAGTTCAAGCAACGATCCTCTTTGCCTGAAATCTCTATCAAGGAGAGACCATTTTGCATATTATTAAGGCACGTATCACGCTTTTTGTAACTTCCCGGCCTACGCTCGTTGGCCGCGCATTAAGCCGGCGCCCGCCTCGATCGCTTTGACATGCTAATGTGGCCCAGGCGACTCCGACTGAGGATGTGTTTTTTCCCGCGTTCGATGCTTCGCTTTCCTGTTTATTCTGCGACGTTATTACATCTCTCCATGTCGAATGGAATAACGAAGCGCGGATAACAAAATCATTTGCACCACGCGACCTACTTTTGTATGTAACTCTTTGAGCGAATTGAAAGGATATTGAATTCGATATATTTATTTTACAAATACACAGCTATGGAATTCTTCTATTCCCGTACAACAAAATGTTAACGGCAAAAACATTTTTTTTTTTCAGGAAAAGTAAAAATCAATTTTGACAACAGTGTGAGAATCAAAGACATGGTTAATGAATTATTTATTACTGTTTTCCGAAAACAAAATATTACAATATTTAATTATTTATAGATAATTTAATAATAAGTGAAATATAATTATTACAATATCAGTCACCAGTCCGCCAGTCCACCGTGGTGACTATGTGCAACACACATGAATTCACACCATTTTTGTCCAGCAGTGGACTGCGATAGGTTGAAGTGATGATGATGATGATGATGATGAATAAGCATTGTTTCAGTAATTGAATGTTTTACTTCTTTAAGAATTAGTATATAACAAGGAAACGTCATTATTCAAAATTATTTATATATTTTTCCCTGCTAACATCGTTATATAAAGTGGAACATATTTTTGTATGGATTGGAAAAATTTTGTATCGTATGGGTAGGATTATGCAATTCAATAATAAAATGAAATTGTAATAATAATTGTGTTTGCAGCCAAACGAAAAAAAAACTGACTTCAATTATATCGACAAAGTATTACAACGTAGGTAGACGAAAAAATAGTCAAGTAAATACGTATTATCAAAGATTACTCCAAAAGTTGTAATCAGATCTCGATGAAATTTAAATGTGACCACATGATAAACATCGGCTTTCGATTAAATTAAAAATCATCAAAATCGGTACACCCAGTAAAAAGTTATGCGGATTTTTGAGTTTTCCTCGATTTATCTAGGATCCCATCATTAGATCCTGGTTTCCTTATTATGGTACCACACCAGGGATATTTCCTTTTCAACAAAAAAAGAATTATCAAAATTGCTTCATAAACGACGAAGTTATCCCTGAACATACATAAAAAAAATATATATATATATATACGGTCGAATTGAGTAACCTCCTCCTTTTTTGAGGTCGGTTAAAAATGTATACAAAAATATCACAATTTAGTTATAAATTAAAGGTACTAAAAAAAAAAACATTATTCGCTAAATATGATTTTAATGCTATAAAACTAAAATCATAAATCATATTTGAACTAGTTTTTTCTGAAAGGATTTTTTACAAGTGTTATGAAGTAACTGTCTAACTTACATTATATTTTTTCGAGCAGGCTAATGTTTCGGTACAATAAAGAACGTTATCGGGTTTTTTCGTAACTTTTAGAATAAGCGTAACATATCACAAAAAAATGTTCTTTGATATTACTTCGCGCGGGAGAGTTCTAGAACGACGATACTTAAAGTAAGTTAACTCCATTTCTAGGGTTGGCGATATCACGGACACATCAAATTCAAATTCAAAATATACATAATTCAAAAGGGCTTTAGTAAGTACTTTTCAACAGTTGCTTCATATATAACTACAGTTGGCTTTAAGAGGTTACTGGTTCCGCTTTTGTAAGTAGTAGTTTGATGTAGTCAATTAGGTATAGCTCTGTTCATTATTACCGTCTACTCAACTTAGTTATTCCTAGACGTACCTTTATATTAATAACAAAAACAAAATTCCGTATAGACTTAAAACCAGCTGACTACGTGGACAAAGAGATATTATTTACGCAAAGGAACACTGATAATTTAAGAGTTTTAAAGGTGATGTCGTAAATAAACACATTTTTGCGCTTACATTGCGAACGCTAGCTGAACCCTACGAGATAGATCAAAATAATGTACTACAATGTTTTAAACACATTACATTGCTGTGTGGTTACGGCATTAAAGAATATTGCCATCCCTCTCTTCCCGTGGGTGTCATAAGAGGCGACTATGGGATAGCACAGTTCCATTACCACCTTGGAACTTAAAAAGCCGAAAGACTGACGGCGGGATAGCCATCCAACTGCTGGCTTTGAAATACACAGGCTGAAGACGGGCAGCAGCGTCTTCGGTGCACCAAAGCCAGCCCTGCGGTCGCCAACCCGCCAGCCCTGCTGTCGCCAACCCGCCTGCCCAGCGTGGTGATTATGGGCAAAACACACGAGTTCACGCCATTTTTAGCTCGAACTCGCGAAGGCCTATGTCCAGTAGTGGACTGCGATAGGCTAATGTGAATGTTTTGAAGATCTAAGCTCACGGACAACGGGAAACAACTTTGTTTTTAACCGACTTCCAAAAAAGGAGGAGGTTCTCAATTCGACTGTATTTTTTTTTTTTTTTTTTTTTTATGTATGTTACATCAGAACTTTTGCCCGTGTGGACCGATTTCGACAAATTTTGTTTTAATCGAAAGGTTTTGTGTGCCAATTGGTCCCATTTAAATTTATTTGAGATCTAACAACTACTTTTCGAGTTATATCTAATAATGCGTTTTTACTTGACGCTTTTTTCGTCGACCTACGTTGTATTATACCGCATAACTTTCTACTGGATATACCGATTTTGATAATTCTTTTTTTGTTGGAAAGAGGATATCCCTAGTTTGGTACCATGATAACGAAACTAGGATCTGATGATGGGATCCCAGAGAAATCGAGGGAAACTCTCGAAAATCCGCAATAACTTTCTACTGGATGTACCGATTTTGATAATTCTTTTTTTGTTGGAAAGGGGATATCTGTAGTTTGATACCATGATAAGAAAACCAGGATCTGATGATGGGATCCCAGAGAAATCGAGGGAAACTCTTGAAAATCCGCTATAACTTTTTACTGGGTGTACCGATTTTAATAATTTTTAATTTAATCGAAAGCTGATGTTTGTCATGTGGTCACATATAAATTTTATTGAGATCTGATAACTACTTTTTGAGTAATCTTTGATAACGCGTAGTTACTTGACTATTTTGTCGTCGATCTACGTTGTATTACTCGTCGATGTAATTGAAGTCGGTTTTTTTTTCGTTTGCGAGCAAACACAATTATATACTATGTAATGATGACAAAGAAGCTGTGAACGTTGTATATAAAGACATTCTGAGTATATTTAGTATTTGCTTTGTAGTATATTTAGTAAATGCTTTTCACCCGCGCAAAGCCGGGGCGGGTCACTAGTTATATATAAAAAATAATTTTCATGTTTTATATATCATGACGACGACGTAAATTGTCAATCGCAATTTGAAATTATTATTTTAAGTGAAGATAAATTCCTACTTATTTTCTTTAAAATAATTACAATGTTTGTTCGAGAGATGTGATCAAAAGTCGAAGAATGTCACAAGGAGCCAGACTGTTCTTGTGAGATTAGCCACTCGTGAACCAATCGAGCGGATTTAATTTTATGAGCTCTCGAGTTCGCGCCGGATCGACGACGCACTTACGATTTATTTATGTACCATATGTAATTACATGTGAAATTGAATCACTTCGAGTGTTGCACTTGTTACAAGGAACTCTCCGACGATATAATTAGTGTCTGACTTAACTTAGACGTCTACATGTTTATGATTTATCAGAAGAAGAGAATGATGCCTCTATCTATACCAAGATATGAATTATTTTTATATTTTATATTTGTTTTGATTTTAGAGTTCTGTCGTTTTAATTAGTTGTAATTTGATTAAATTAATAAAATATTTGAATTTTTAAATATCACAGTTCTTAACGAGTAGTGTGCTGTGTGGTTATGACAGTAAAGAATATAGCCACCCCCTCTCTTCCCATGGGTGTCGTAAGAGGCGACTAAAGGATAACACAGTTCCACTACAACCTTGGAACTTAAAAAGCTGACCGACGGCCGGATAACCACCCAACTACAGGCTTTGAAATACATAGGCCGAAGACGGGCAGCAGCGTCTTCGGTTTGACAAAGCCCCAACCTGCCTGCTCAGCGTTGTGACTATGGGCAACACACATGAGTTCACGCCATTTTCGCCGCGAACTTGTGGAGGCCTATATCTAGCAGTGGACTGCAATAGGCTGAAGTGAGTAAGGAGTAGTAGTTCCAGACGAGTGTCGAAACTGACTGATACTTCTTTAATATATCAAAATCTACACTAAGATTTTATAAACAAAATAGTTTACAAACCGATTTCTGACTTATAATCCGAGGCTAAATACCTCAGTGGAGTGGAACAAATTGAAGGCAGCGAGTACGCCTGTTTGTCGTCGGTAAATAATTAAGCGGAATATGTACGGAACAGTAATTAATTCAGGCTCGAGGGACGGTTTATTATTTAATGCGGAGCAAGTTTAACCACGATGGCTGAAGCGTTGTACTGCAGTGGTATGTAGTAGTGATGATCGTTGGTAAGTCCCTCCATGCACGATATAGTGACTGCTGTATGATTTTATTGACAAAGTATTTTGTGATTGGCGCTGTCTTTGTTGTATTGTTATGTTGAGCGTTACATTGAGTTTTTTTTGAAGTGAAACTTTTCTAGAATCGTTGTGATTTGAAACTCGATGGAACGAAAATGGGACCCGATAAAGAAAGGAACTAGCCCGTTGGCGCAATTTGTAGTGACCCTACTTCTGTTCCGCGGATTGCGATTTCGATTCCCGCCTCAGTCTGGGTGTAATATTTGTATTTAGATATATATATATATATATATATATATATATATATATATATATATATTATTTCTCTGTATATATATAAAAAAATAGTTATAAGAGTTACAGGTAACACAAGCATTAAGTTGCTTACGATAGGAACAGACGACCGTGTGTGTATGTTATAAGATGAAAAGAATAAAAAAAAAGAAATATAAACATACAGTGATATGAAAGTAGATAGTGAGGTAGAATACATTATTAATCTGTACGATTTTATTTTTTTGTTACCCACACATTAGGAAATTCTAAACATTTTTTAATATCATATCAAAAATCGACCGTTCCTTCGGGGATTGAACCTGCATCTTCGACTAACCGTGTCGGTGCTCTAGCCAATTAAGCTATGGAACGATGTACCCGCTAAATTGAAATTTTTGGTATGATGATTTTCTATTCGGTCTAAGCGACCGTGGCGCCGTCCATAGTGAGCTCTTTACAGAAACCCGTAACTATTCAAAGTTTCATATTACAATGAACACGGTCAGTTGGAGATGCAGGTTCGATCACCGCTGGAACGGTCGATTTTGATATGATATTAAAAAATTCATTATCACTTAAAACGCATAAGTGACGCGTTTTGCATGGCGTTTACGATCTTTTTAACGAGACTGTAATCATAGTCGATAGAACAAATCGCACCGGCCTACCTTCCTTCGACTTTTTTACTGGCTCCCCAGTTTCTCGATTCGACAGAATTTTTTATTTATGTTACCTCAGAACTATTTACCGGGTGGACCGATTTTGATGATTTGTTTTGAAATTAAAAGGTGGTGCGTGTCATGTGGTGTCATTTAAATTTAATGGAGCGTAATTTTTAACGAGTAATTTTCGAGTTATATCTAATAATGCGTATTTATTTGATTATTTTCTCGGGTACCTACGATGTATTATATCATAACTATTTACTAGGTGTACCGATTTTAAATAATTCTTATTTTAATCGAAGACTGATGCTTGCATTGTCGTTTAATTTAAATTTGATAGAGATGTAATGATTACTTTCAGAGTAATCTTTGATAATGCGTATTTACTTGACTATTTTCTCGTCTACCTACGTTGTATTATTTGTCGATGAAAATGAAGTTAGTTTTTTTCGTTTGCCAGCAAACACAATTAAAAAACAAATACAGACGAATTGAGATCATCCTCTTTTTTGGAAGTCGGTTAAAAAGGCGGAAGCAGTAACAAGTTTAACGACTTTACAGTCAATAAACCTGACTGAAAGCAAACAAACCTTTTAAAGGAACTACTTTGTGAGAATTACTTCGCAAAAGATAATAGATATATTAAAATTTATTTCAATAATTGAATGTAAAAGAAAAAATTGTAACTTATATAACGTTATAAAAAGAAAAGTGTATAAATTATAAATTAATTAACTTAAAAAAATAATTCCAAGATATCTTGTAATTTTAATTAAGGTGTTTATATTAATTGTATATAGGTGCTCAACGCTTCTGATTAATATACATAAGGCGCTAAGTGCTGATTATATATTCTAGGAATGTTCGCATTCCAACTCGGTGGATACATAATTGCCGTTACGTGTACAGCGAACGATGACCACGATTGTCATATCTTATAACGCAAATCTGATATTTGGACTTATGACATAAGGGTCAATTTGCCATGAACTGTTTTGAAATCTGGTCAAGTGCGAAATTCAGGGCATACTTGGCTACGGATTTACGTGTACCTTGTACAGTGTGATTTCTAACTGAGTACCTATAAGATAAGTTGGAATTATTATCTAGTGGAGAAAGAGAAAAAGAAAATGTATGCTCGTACCTGTCTCTCTTCCTCCGTTCGCCTAACCCGATCACACTTTTCGTAACGCTCTCGTCACGCATTCACCAGCTTACTCGTTAAGTCAAGCGTGTTTAAAGAAGTTTTACTTCAATGGTCTTAATGGTGATTCGATTTCTAGAGAGCAAAATAAGCTTGGTACTAAGTTCTACAAGTATAACGACGTATTGTGCTTGTAATTCATTATAAGACAAAGTAATTTGAATTTGAGCATGGTCGCAATAAATGTAATGTGTTTTATTTATTTACAAACGAGATACGAGTATTATTTATTCAGTAAAACTTAACAACATAATTGAGAAATTTTATTTAAAGATAATCCGTCAAATATTACTTATGTGAAAACTGTTTACTCAATTGTAATGTGCTTTCAGATGTATATTGTTGAAATTCCGAAATAATACACAAGTCATTACTACTCTTGAATTTACCACTGATCGAAATTTATGCGGTCTTAACATCGGTTACGACTAAAGATTGTAGTTGATGCAGCAGTCACAGCAGCTGACTGACGTGATAGCGGTTACGAGTTCGATCACCGCAGGTAACATTAACTGAGGTAGGGCACAGCGGGAATGTCCTTCGACCTTACAGAAGACCACAGCTAAATAACACTGTTTTCAAGCAGTATTGTGTTCCTGTTGGTGAGTGAGGTGACCAGAGCTATTGGGGGATTGGGGATTGGGTCGGCAACGCGCTTGCGATGCTTCTGGTGTTGCAGGCGTCTATAAGCTACGGTAATACTATAATCTCTTACCATCAGGTGAGCCGTACGCTTGTTTGCCGAACTAGTGATATATAAAAAAAAACAATTATTTGTATAGGTCTTACAAATACTTGGCGTGATCTAGGTATCATTGCTTATGTGTTATGGCTGTATGTTTCGCGACCTTAGACACAGGATTTAGTGCAGATGAATTTATGAAGCGTTACTTATTTATTATTTATAAAACTATTCTAGCCCAACATTATCTCACCCTCAAAGCTTTCGAGAATCGGACGGTAATAGTTAAATTTTTAATCTATCTCATCTGGTATATTCTGAATAAAACATGAATATGCTTTGCATATTTCTTGCATTTGTTGATATATCTCCGTGTACAAGTTGCGCAGGAAGCCGTTGCTTACATTGTGATACAGCGTTCGTTGTCCGAACGCACTGGAATACAACTCATTTACATACAAATTTTAAATGAATTTCCCTCGGAAATTTTATACTTATATGGTTTGAAATGAAAATTCTTTTTCGTATACAATAGTGTCTTATAAGTAAATTTTAAAATTGCGTCATAATTTTTATTGCACATTTCTCTAGGTCAGTTTTAAAAATAAACTTCCAACATCACTTTCTCGTCTTTGTGAATTTTATTTCACTTGGAAGATTCGTTGAGATGGGGTGGTTTTATATACATATAAATAAAATTGGAATGTCTGTTTGTAATATTAAAATAACCGATTTTCACTTATTGCATATGGATCTATACACGGTACATATACCAAAATAATACTTTTTACAATTTTTGTCTGTCTGTCTGTCTTTCTATTTGTTCCGGCTAATCTCTGAAACGGCTGGGCCGATTTCGACGGGACTTTCACTGGCAGATAGCTGATGTAATAAGGAGTAACTTAAGCTACTTCTATTTTAAAAATGTATTTATTATATGACTCTGCGAACTGAACAATTACTTTTTTGTTAAATTTCACGCGAACGAAGACGCGGGCACAGCTAGTGTGTAATATTGTAAAATATTGCTCAGTGTGCCGTATTTGCAGTCCTCAATATTTTAAGGTTAAAATAGGTATATATATCCTAATTCTTACCATATGTAAGCAGTTTAATCGAGTAATACATACTTTCGAAATATTTGATGACAGTGGCTTTCTTGATTTTAATATCCAGTAGTTAATCAGAATTACTTATTATATTACTGTAACATTTTACCTCCATCGACTGAAAACGATTGGTAATTTATTTTCATTAACGTTAATCTTTTTCTTTTCCTTAACTTCCACACCTTCCTTTTAAACCTTTGTTATAAATTCCTTAATCTGCAATTACATCAACCGCAGCTAATCAAATTTTTACACATCACCTGATATTAATAACCCTGCATATTTCAAACCACTTTAAACCCACGAATAAAATAGCCAACGCTTATAAAATGGCAGTAAAAACCCTTCAAACAATTGAACAGAGTTTCGTATTAAATTAGAGAGGAGAGATAAATAAACCGGCGGATGTTACAATCTACCGGAGTCTATAAATCTCGTCGGAATTAAGACGTAATAAAAACATGTCTGCGGTCATTAATAACGCACTCCGGTCGACCTCTCGCCGCCACGCGCGCTCTCCGAGAGAATTTGGATATGTTCAGTATTTTCTCTAGATACAGAATTTCGGTATCTTGATGATGTTTTATTTATTTTTATGTTACCACACATTAAGAAATTCTAAACATTTTTAAATATCGAATCAAAAATTAACCGGTCGCTTAGAGCCGAATATAAAAATCATCATATCAAAAATTTTGATCTAGCGGGCACATCATTCGATTGCTTAATTGGCTAGACCATTGACACGGTCAGTCGGAGATGCAGGTTTTTCAGACTTCAATATAAATATTGAGAAGTAAAAGTGTGATCGAAGTTTTAAACAGACATAGATACCGGTACCTTTAGTATATTTTTAATCGTTTTCAGTCTGAAAATAGTTTAGCATTTAATTTTATTTCAGGAGAATTTTAATAATCTTCAACTTTTAAAAAAGTATTTGAAGAACTTTTTTTATAAAAGTAAAGGTGAAGGTTCCTTGGAATTTAGAAATTTAGTGCAAAAAAAATTTTTTTAATGTACTCAAATTTATTTACGATTGCTAAAATTGGCATTCTTTCCACCTTTTTAACCGACTTTCAAAAAAGGAGGAGGTTCTCAATTCGACTGTATTTTTTTTATATTTTAATGTTCACACGGGGATTAACGCGAATTAAATATCAGAATAGGCACCTTCCGGTTGACTTACAGAATAGGGACATAATAAGTGTTGTGTGTCGCGGTACAACTGACAATAATCACGAGTTGAGGGTGGATGAAGAAACATCTACCCTGACAGCGGAGTCGTGACATCGCTGGATCAGTCTGCCTGCGACCACGGCTGGTGTAACCTGGCCGAAACGTCAGGCCTCAAGGTAATATATTTTACCTTAAAAAAATTTTGTTCGCGTTAATCCCCGTGTGAACATTAAAATATAATAATGCAACGCGAAAGTTTAAAAGTTGTATTTTTTTTTTTTTTTATAATGTATGTTACATCAGAACTTTTGACTGGGTGGAGCGATTTCGACAAATTTTCTTTTAATCGAAAGGTGGTGTGTGCCAATTGGTCCCATTTAAATTTATTTGAGATCTAACAACTACTTTTCGAGCTATATCTAATAATGCGTTTTTACTTGACGCTTTTTTCGTCGACCTACGTTGTATTATACCTCATAACTTTCTACTGGATGTACCGATTTTGATAATTCTTTTTTTGTTGGAAAGGAGATATCTCAAGTTTAGTACCATAATAAGGAAACCAGGATCTGATGATGGGATCCTAGAGAAATCGAGGGAAACTCTTGAAAATCCGCAATAACTTTTTACTGGGTGTACCAATTTTAATAATTCTTTTTTTGTTGGAAAGAAGATATCCCTAGTTTAGTACCATGATAAGGAAACCAGGGTCTGATGATGGGATCCCAGAGAAATCGAGGGAACTTCTTGAAAATACGCAATAACTTTTTATTAGGTGTACTGATTTTAATGATTTTTAATTTAATCGAAAGCCGATGTTTATCATGTGGTCACATTTAAATTTCATTGAGATCTGATAATTACTTTTTGAGTAATCTTTGATAATGCGTTGTTACTTGACTATTTTTTCGTCGATCTACGTTGTATTATACGATGATATATATATACGATGTAATTGAAGTCGGTTTTTTTTTCGTTTGCGAGCAAACACAATTATTATAGTTAGTGACGTGAAGATTCAATCCCGTTTCTTCATATGAGACCAGACATTTGGCCCAAGCCAAACAATGGCACACTAGCAGCCTATTACATCATATTTAATACTATAAAAATTTGAAGCATTCACATTGTCTTTATAAAAAAAAGTACCAGGAGATAAATATGACATTTATTCATATTTAATTCATTTAAATTTGAATACGTTAAGATATTTAATATATTTCAATTTACACCTTAAATCGTGAATATTTTAAATGATAAAAACCCGCTCCGTGCGAGCGTCTGAGCGTTCTTTCAATTATTTATCTGCACTCGACGCTGCAGCTCCACAAACAGACTGCGGACGACGCGAGCGCGGATCATGAATATTTTGATCGAATATATCTACGTTACAGTTGTGACGGTATGGACAGTTCAGCCTGTAACATCCCACTGCTGGGCATTTTCTCTTTCATCATGTAGAAGAAGGGTCGGAGCCCCGCCACGCTGCTACACTGCGGGTTAGGGGATATATTCCTGTAGCGACATCTATCTCGCCACATACGAACTAAAACTGACGTGTCTTACATCGCGATATTAAACTTATCCGTGCGGTCGATGATATACATCCTCCCTTTTCAATGGTGGTTGAGTGAACTTTGCACCCTGTTCCTCACACCTCCGATTTCCCTTATATGAGTAACGATCGCTATCAGATCTTTGAGGGATAACAACCGGGACAGCTTAACGTGCTCTCCGAGGCACGGGGGGGACTCGCAATATATAATAATAATAATATTCATTACGGAACTAGTAACATGCTAAAATTGAATGTACTCCGCTCAGATAAAAGTGGTTGGACCTAAGTAGAGAAAGAGGCCAGCTATACGACCTTATAAACTGAATCAATCAGTTAATCAGATAAACTAAAATAATATGTAATAGTTTACAAAAGGAGAACCAGTCTTGACAATCTTGTATAAAAACACGAAATACTTAAATAATAATTTTGCTTCCAACGGCTTATGACAAATATTTTTGTAATAGATGAAAGACTTCTTAAGTTACTGTTCAAATATTATAAAATATTAAGTAGGTAATTTTAATTGGAAAAACCACATTTGTAAGAAAACGCGACGTGTCATGTAACCTATCTGTAACCTTCTACGTTGGACTGAAATCAAATATTTCGGTTACCAGCCTATGTTCAGAAGTATTATTTTGCATTACATCCAGTTATTTTCAGAACACAAGACATCACACATCGTATTTAAAATGCACGCTCAGAGAAACAGTAATATCCTCGGGCTCCAAATGGTCACTCATGCGAAGACCAGTCAACTGGCGTCGCCATTTCATTGTTTTCCCACTAGACAACATAGAAAAAGTCTTCCTGATTTAAAAGTAAAATAATTGAAATTTATGCCATGTTTGTATATTTAATGAACTGCAAAACTGAACTTTGAAAGTACATTCACGTTCCTTTGTATTACAGTAATTAAAAAATCCAAAAAAAAAATAAGTTCTTGCCAATATTTTGGGAACGATAAACGAATATAATTTCGTAAAAATTGAGCTCAAGAACCTAAAAATGTACGTTTTATGGTTCGAAAGAGTTATAATCATTAACTTTTTTTAATTTTATACCTAACTTAAATTTGTTGCCACAGCGAAAAAAATCAGAGGAAAGTTTTAGTACGTTTAATACCACGGTCAAATAAACCGATGTGAGTATTTAAACTGGGTTTTATATCCTTACAGTACGCTGCAAGGGCGTGTAAAGTAAATAGTTATGAATAAATATAGGCGAGAGATTCGGCCCCACGCGAATAAGACACAATGGAAGAGATTTTCGGATTCCGATCTCCCTTTTGTTAAAAAAACAGGGTGATTTAAATTGAAAAAGAAAGTGGAGTATTTCCGGCAAACAATACGAGGCGATAGAACAGAAATTTTATATTCCAGATGCGTCCTGCACCGCGCCGCGCCGCCCGCGGAGCGCCTGCGGGCTGCGTTTACACTAAACAAAAAATATTTAGCAAATCGTACAAAAAACAGTCCGTGTGGACCGGACTGGAGCTTACTTTAAGAACAAAAAAAAACGAGTGTGTGTCAGCTCCGCGCACGGCTGGAATTTACTATTTCAAATCGACATTGTCTAAATAGGCACAAAAAGGCTTACTAGTCTAAGAAAAAGATTAACACCATTATAGACTGAGGTGATCCTGGCCGAGTCAACTATAAACCAAACTCACTAAATTCGCTGCAGTACCACCACAATACTCTTGAAACTAAGCCTAAAAAATAAAAATGAATATGACTCAACGAGATAGGTGGTGTTAGCGTAAACGACACAATGTCCCTTTCATGGAAGTTACCAATTTCGTTCGCTCCCAATCACCGGTAGTGGAGCCGGCGACGAACAGGCCATCTATCTAGCGAACGGGACACGAGTGTACGGCTTCACGGTACACTTTGTCAATGGCTTATACTACCTGATAACCTTTGTTTTGGGTGTATCTTGACCAATAAAAATATGTGTTTATTAAAAATATTTGTTTTAAATGTGTATTAGTTATCCGCCAACCCGCATTGAAGTAGCGTGGTGGATTAAGCTCTGATCCTTCTCCTACATGGGGAGAGAGGCCTATGCCCAGCAGTGGGATGTTACAGGCTGAAGCGATGCAAAGATTATTCTCAAACTAGAAGTACACATATTTTGAAACAGTCTGGTTATTTTACACAGTCTACGAAGATGAAAAAAAGCTGATTTATTTTTGGTATTTTATATAAATACATGCGAATACCATAACACAGAAAGGAAAAGTTTACTTTGCGCAGTCGGAAACTTGGAGTTACAATTTTGTTATTCATTTCGTGTTTGTAATGAGATTAGTACAATTTACATCAAAACAATAATATACTTTGTGAATAAATTGTTAGAGATGTAATTCACAAAAAGAAAAAAGCTTTTTTAGACAAATATTTTTTAATTTTATATTTTTTGAACTGTCCACACGACACAACGAGTTTAGGACCGTCAGAAGAAAAAAACAAACATTACAATATTACCAGAATATAGCCCTATTGTTGCTATGATAAAAATAAAATAGAGTCATATAAGATACATCTCACGATCGCTCTGGTGTAATGGTGAGTAGCGGGTTCGATTTTCGCTTGAAGTGGATATTTGTGTTTATTCAAATATTCCGATCTGGTTGTTAGTTCTTGTGGGTCTCCCTACCGTGCCTCTTGGAGCATGTTTAGCTGTCTGTCCTGGTTGTTATCATAAATAGTTGATAGCGATCGTTAATTCATCATATGGGAACATATCCGCCAACACACAGCAGAGTAGCGTAGTGGATTAAGCTTCAATCCTTCTCCTACATGGAAAAAGAGGCCCAGCAGTGGGATATTACAGGCTGAAACGATATAGATTACAAATTCACGAGAAATTTAATTATTTATCGACTCAATCTTAGCATGTGTATATTTTGTGTTATAAATGAGTACCACTGGCTCTTAGTAATTATTTTTTTAATTTATTATGATTCTCCGCTTGTCATTTTCATTACATAATTACAATGAGCAAACTTTATATATAAAAAACAAAACAACATTAAAATAAACATTTTTGAATATCATATCAAAAATTGACCGCTCCAGCGGGATTCGAACCCGCGTCTCCGACTGACCGTGTCGGTAACATTGTACATTGTAACATGTAAACATTAAAATACTCATTTAGAAAAGACAGTTTTTGAACAATGAGGTTTCAAGTAACACTTATCTCAATAATTATTATATTAAAATTTAGAACAAAAATATTCGAAAAATACAGCCAAAAACACACGGTGAGAAAGCGTCCCATACATACGAACGAAATCGATGTAACCATTTGCAGTAAAATGTAATAGTAGCAATTTTCAGAGAACCCGTTTTAGTGTAAAAGAAAAAAAAAACCAAAATCGCGGCCATAAATCGCTTGTGTATAGCGTCATAATCTCTCGGAATGAATGTCGGTAAACATTTGAACACACATGAGGGTCATTAATACCTCGTGATTGAGTTTTCCTTTGTGGGGCAGAATATGAACCTTTAATTTTGGGGACAGGAATCGAATAAGTAGGTGATCGATATTTTTGTATTTATTACTGGGTGTGCGAGGGTGCTGATTCTCTCATTATTGGTTTTAGAATTTGCTTTGAACAGAATATGACGCACGTGGACTGTTTGCTTATAGTGTAAAATTGAAAACAACATTATTGGTATATTCGTAGCTTATGATAATGTATATGTGTCATTAATTACGTGGATTAATACTTTAGGATTCCCTAAACTTTGTTTTTAAAGTACATTTACTTATTGTACATTTTAAATTAAAACTGAAATTGTATGAGAATTTTTAAAATAAAATTTTATCCATTACTAGGAAGAGTGACTTTGGACAGCATTTCTTGAATGTATCTTTTGGTTTATTTTGGATTATAAGCACCATCGTTTGGGTATTTACACATACATCAGCGTATCGCACACCACTGCTGGACATAGGCCTCCACAAGATCGCGCCAAATATGACGTGAACTCATGTGTTTTGCCCATAGTCACCACGCTGGGCAGGCTGGTTGGTGGCCGTGGTACTGGCTTTGTCGCACCGAAGTCGCTGCTGCCCGTCTTCGGCCTGTGTATTTCAAAGCCAGCAGTTGGATGGTTATCCCGCCATCGGTCAGCTTTTTAAGTTCCAAGGTGATAGTGGAACTGTGTTATCCCTTAGTGACCTCTTACGACACCCACGGGAGGGCCGTAACTACAAAGTCTATGGGTATTTACATGTTCAACGTGATTCTTTAAATTGGCATAACTTTTTTATTTATTTACGAACCGATTGACATGAAACAAACGCTAAATGTTAAGTGGACAAGTCGCTTCTAAGATTAGCGCGCGCAAACATATTACATTTTTATTATATTTATTGATAAAAACAATTAAAGTAGCTTTGAAATAAATGACATTTTTATCATCACTTTAGCCTATCGCAGTCCACTGGTGGATATCGGCATTTTATGTTACGTAAATGTCTACGTAATTCACATATCAAACATCGCTAGAATTATTTGCTTATTACAACCTAAAAACAGAGCTTAGAAAACATATAAACAAAACTGGAACAAGCGTTACATACGAGTACAAACCGCACTATCGTGGGTTCAATCGTTTGGTCGCCATTGACGCTGGTGATACCGACCGGGACTATTTTTATAAACGAAAATAATTTCCGACTGAAAGCCTATGAAAAGATATCAAATATCAATTTCGCTTGACCACGGGCCGATCGCTTTGGTCGCCACACGCTCAGCGTATGCTGACGTATTATATGCGGTAAAGAAAAAAATTATAGCAAAAAATTTGCAGATATATTGTTAATTATTATAAGTTATACATTACTAGCTGGGTGGGCACTTTTACAGGTGTAAGGAAAGAAATTTTATGAAGAAAAATATTGTGCTATTGTAAAATTATAAACTTTAACCAATCGTTTTAAACATTAACCAATTGTTATTAAAAAAAGTTAAAATTATTTTTACGGATATCATTATTTTGTTTGAAAATAAACACGATTCTAAGCTCTGTGCGTCTTCAGCGTCTCAGCGCAAGTTGCGCTTATACACCAGCTCGGAGCGTGGAAGCCAAATATTACTATGATTTGTTGTTGATGGTCAATTTCAATTTGTATTTTGCCATTATTCACAGTTACTATGGCGTTTAGTAGTTTAACTGCGACGTAACTAGTAATATCATTGTATATGATGTGAGTTATTGAATAAATTAGCTGTTTGTTATTTTCCTGTTATTTTATTGATTTTGTTTATGTGCTATAAAATGTACGATAAATTGTATTTTCATTAAAACTTAGAGAAACTTAGTAAATTTGATCCAACGCAGAATTATTTGTGTATGAAGAATATAAATGTAGACAAAAGTTCTTACTGAAGTGTTTTCAGTATCAATTAAAAACATTCAAATGAAATTCAATTTTAAAAATCAATAAGATGTGTTTAATTTTTTTTGTACATTATAATTTAAGTAACTACCATAATATATAAGCTAACTATATAATAGTTTGTCTTTCTAAAAATACCTTTACGTAATTATCATTGTAAAATAAAATAATTATAATATGATGTGGATATTTATATAGTTAAAGACGCCACAGCAACTGAAAATTCATGGTCTCGGGTTCAATTATCACAGATAACATTTTTCCCAAATATGTGGCAATAGAATCTAGGCATCTGTTCATGTGCCTTGTGGGGTTTCAGAACTCCGATAAAATCAAATGTGATGTTGAAATCATTCGAAACAAAATTCTTAATTAATAAACGTATATTCATATAACTTGTAAATTTAATCATGTAACGGAATTGTTAAATGTAATCTTCCACGAAAGTGATACAAACGACAAACACAAAATTATTTAAATAATACTAAGGTGTAATGTTCTCCTAGATTAGCGGAGCACTTTGACACGTGACTCGGAAAAGAGCCACTTTCTAATACACGTAGCTCTTAATGCTACTGCGATAAAGTTCACATTTGTAGAACAAACTTTATTTCCTCGAGAGGTATTTACCGCGAAGCATCTCGGTCAAGCGTCCTCGTCTCAAAGATGTATGATACGACGAGGGAGCGTTTTATGCGACGCCATTATGAGGTAATAAGACTAAATATCACAATTAATTATCAGTGGGCTTCGTTTTGTGAGCAAACGTTGTCATTATTTAAAGAAGGGAGTTAAGTTGCGATGACAAGTCGAGTACACGACAAAAGGAGAAAGGGTAATAAATAGGTTGTTATCTGGGTGGGTAACGCAGATTTCAGTGCAGGATGGTATAGTGAGAAAATTGCGTTGCTTTAGAATAAAATCCCAAAAATATGTATCCATAATCGGCTGAGTAGTAAGTAAGCATTTTGGATTAAGTTTTAACTCGGTGCCTTACAAAAAAAAATTCAAAATAATATCTCAAAAAGTAGCTTGCTTTATTACGCGATTATACTGCGATTTATAAGCGCGAATTCGTGAATAATAAAATTCTTGAATATTCCAAAGATTTGAAATAGTTTTAAATAATTAAAAGATAAAATATGACTTCTAATAAATTGACCACAATTATAATATAACATTAATATTTTCACTTTGGCTTAACGGTGTACTTATATTTTATAAGTACAACTCACGAAATCACATAAAATTTTACGTAGTAAGTACGTTTTCGCGGAAAAATTAAACAGGCGACAAAAACTTTTTCGAACTGTTATGCTTCCATATGAACTCCAGATGACCTCTTTCTTTTAATATGCAACATGCACGGACCTCGAACAACTCGGAGCACATAAAACTGTAATCGAAACTGAAACGAGATAAAATCGAGTTAAATGGAATATCGTAGAGGCAATTAAAACAAGTCAGACAGAGGGGCTTGATGGAATTATTAGAGATGCACTAAAAACAGAAATATGACGAGTTGGCGGGGCGGAGTTGGACGGTTGGCGTATTGGCCAAACGACAGATTTGAACGGAATTTCGTTAAACGAATTTTAACAGTATTTATTATTTGATAACCAGAAATTTAAAATTTCAATCTATTATTAATGAGAATAGGAAATAATTACTAAAAGTTTAGATCGAATTATTATAATTAAAACTAAATTTAGTTTCAATTTTCCAATGAACCCAACTGTTTGTGAGACGTCGTATACTGGTAAACAGTTTTAAAAGAATATAAATATTTTTAATAATAAGTAAAGACTTTATACTCAATGGTGCCTTGCAGAATTGTCTCCCGGGTCCAAACCGCGACAAACATCTATATAGCCACAACAAATGTCTTGCATGAGCGGGGATCAAATCCGCAACGCTGTGACCGTTGCGCCAACGTCTCGTCTTTTGAGGAGGTCAATATCGACATCCTCAACCTTTGGTTCGGCTTTAGTACATCTTGATTTGTACGATTTTATTTTTGTGTTACCCACACATTGGGGAATTCTAAACATTTTAATATCATATCAAAAATTTCGATCTAGCGGGTACATAGTTCCATAGCTTAATTGGCTAGAGCACCGACACGGTCAGTCGGAGATGCAGGTTCGATCCCCGCTGGAACGATCGATTTTTGATATGATATTAAAAAATGTTTAGAACATCTTGATTTTCTTCATTTAGTATTGGAATATTGGTGAGTTGGTTTTGGTATGTTGGCGTGTTCAGCGACGCGAACAGTGTCGATGCGCCGTAAAATGAACGCTGCGACGCCGCAGGGAATACTTGCATTGAATCCGGCCCGCGACGCGACTGATACTCGTACAACTGGTTCGTTACTGTTATAATGAATTGAAAACTAGCTGCTAGTCGGGATAATTTGAAATTAAAACTAAACTTACGAAATTATTTGTTTATGCACATTTAGTTGATGTGAAATTTTCATAAAAAAACGGTTAGCGTTGGAAAACTGTCAGTCAGTCAGTGGAGCCTATTGCAGTCCACTGAGGAACAATGTTAGTTTTACTCCTTCTCAACCCCCTTTTTCACCTTCTTGCTCTCTTTTTTCGTGTGAAAACTCATTATGACCTTACGTCTTTTGTCTTTCGCATCCTTTCTACCTTTTTATATCTAATGTTATACTTATAAGTATAGAGAAGAATTGTTTTTATATTTGAACAAATGAATGCAACATAAAGTCAGAACAATATTCAAAAAATTTATATAAAGGTTTTAATAACTCCCTGTAACCCTTACTTTTTTTACTAAGAAAGCACTCTGAAAGACTCCAACTCGCAAGTAAAGTTCTGCGTGACAAATACATTTCATTTCATACAATATTTCGTCACATGTCACCTTGGCGCGCGGAGACGCTTTATATTGAAAAACTTGGTTTAATCACGAAACAAATATCACCAATACCTTATCGACACCTGATATGAAGAACATTGTAACTGATGAAAGAATGTTTTCTAACTACAACATCAAAGTACTGAAGGCGAAAAGGTATTTTTCTATCTGGGAACCGTATTTATACGAAACCAGAACAATTTTTATACTAAAAAAAATAATAATATTGTAACTCAAGATAATTCAGATTTCTGCTAAAAAACAATGCAATTTCGGTTCCGAAAATAATATATATCCGTAATGAAATAAATATTATTAATTTACTTCCTTACGGATGCGGCTTTATTTAATATCATTTGGCTAATTTTTAAATGCTACAAAATTGTAAAACGCTCTGCTGAAAACTTTACAAAATGATATACAATGTTCTTGATATCAGGTGTCGTTATGGTAATTTTTCGATTTTCACCATCATCAACACTACAGCCTATACAGTCCACTGCTGGACATAGGCCAAGCTTACGCTTATAACGTCAACTCACGTGTTTTGCCCATAGTCACTACGCTGGGCAGGCGGGTTGGTGATCGCAGTACTGGCTTTGTTGCACCGAAGACGCTGCTGCCCGTCTTCGGCCTGTGTATATTAAAGCCAGCAGTTGGATAGTTATCCCGCTACCGGTCGGCTTTTTAAGTTCCAAGGTGGTAGCGGAACTGTGTTATCCCTTAGTCGCCTCTTATGACACCCACGGGAAGAGAGGGGGTGGCTATATTCTTTAGTACCGTAGCCACACAGTACCTACAGTTTCAATTTTACAAAAATGTAAAATTTAATCAGCACTAATTGTCAAAAGTATTATATAGTATATTTCAACTTTCCTAGAGCTTAGACTTCAAGGAACGAAATATGGCCCGTATGAAAAATATATGGTGCGTGAAATCATGTCAAATACTAACGTCAAGCAGTAACGCCACCTGATCTAAGAGTGTTTTATCGCGTACTAGCTTTTACGAGAAAGAGACACATATATTTTTAAATATTACGGAATCGTTTTTAAGGACTAAATTCTAGTAGAGTGTAGGAGCTGAAGTACACACTTTTCGACGTTAAACTTCTTTAAGTACGCTGGACTTGGGTAGTAAGCTGGTGAATGCGTGACGAGAGCGTTACAAAAAGTATGATCCGGTGAGGCGAACGAAAGTTGAAAGTGATATAAGTTAGTGAAGATAGAAAGAGACAGCTACGTTTTGTAAGTTTTACTTCCGTCGTGTGGTCTAAAGCACACTCGTTTTTATTTTTTTTTATTTTACAATTTTATTAAAGGACAATTTTATTAAGTCTCTAACATAACAAATTATAATTTTTTTAAATAAAATCATTCATACGTAATTAATCAGTCATCATACCACATATTACTCTAGTCGTTACTGAAGCGTGATCTGACAAAACCCATTGCATTAGTCCAACACGTACGTGTATTTCAATTGCCGGTACCTCGTCGTGCACCACGCAACTACTAAAGGCTCCTAAAACTGCACATTCTAATCTTAACAGTTGTCAAAACATTCTCAGCGCAATGTGCTCATTTACTACTGTTTTACTACCAACATTCAAACTGAAATACACTTTAGAAATGCAGAAGTAAGTGTTTATTCGTTCGTCCGAACGTTTTGCAATATTTTATTTATTGGCGGGTTGTAAAGAGTCCGCCCTCGAGACGAGTATGAATATTTCAAACGAATAATAATGGTTGATGCGAGCTATGAAAAATTTTCGTCCCCTTATCGCGAGGCGCAGGCCGGGAGTGTTCGGGGATCGCACGAGGTATTGAATAGCAATAGTTTGCGTTCCGAAAGTATGTTTAAAATTTATTTAAAGTTCTATTGACGTTTGTTTTCTTTATACGTAAAAAACGTGGAGATTTTTTTTTAAATTTAATTTAAATTATTTGATAAAGGTTTTGGATTAAGCTCGACCCCTTCTGCTGTATGGACCTGCAGTGGGATGTTACTCACTGGATCACATAAAATTTCTAGTCGATCTCTGTACAAAAATACACGATATATAAACATACAGATATTATAAAAACTGCCATGGTTATTTCTATTACTAAACTACTGGTTATTATTTTTAATACGAGATAAATTTAACACCTGAAAAATTATTACCTGAATCACATTATGGGGTAAAATTAAGCGTATTTATTGAGCTAGATAAACCTTAACAAAACTGTTTCGACATATCCATACATATCTAATTTATATCGTCCTTATGCCAACAAACAACCGAACATCCGCTGCACGATCAATTAGGCCTCTAAACTATTTGGATACAGACAGTTCGTGAAATCACACAAACAATTCATTTCATTCGAACTTAAATAGTAAAATGTGGCAACAACAGCATCAATATCTCGGTGCAAGTTTTATTGCCAGCCCCGCTGTCTGTTCCACGCCACTGCACGCCGACAACTCGCCGACGATACGCCGACAAGCCGCCGAATATACGCCGATTATTTGCCGACACCGCATCCGCACTAATGCGGTATATTAAAACAGTAGATATTGCATTTGAGGAAACCGAGTGTTTTAGGAAGAATCGATATTAATTTGGTAATAGATGATGAAAATTTATTTCGTTTTAGTGTTCAAGTCATTAGACTTGACTATATTAATAGGGTGGTCCAATTTTATCATCAGCTAATTGTTTTTTTTTTTATATATATTTTTATAATTTTTACATACAACACATTAGATAACAGCTTATGCCTATTAAAACTTTACAGTAGTTTTAGTTTTAGTAGAAGAAGCTAAATTGAAATTAAAAATGGCATCAAAAAAAGCTAGAAATATTTTTTAATTTCTCCAAAACAATGTCTTAAAAGTGCTAAACTAGAACTATAACAGTTTTAATATTAAAAGTAAGACTGTTGCCGCGCAGGTCTAGTATTAGTTTATATATTTTATAGTATTATTAGACATTAACATTTTTGAATATCATATCAAAAAATGACCGCTCCACCAGGGACCGTGTCGGCACTCTAGCCAATTAAGCTATGGAACGATGTACCCGCTAGATCGAAATTTTTGATATGATGATGAACCGAAGCCGTTTTTTGGCCGCTCTCTTGCAACTTGTCACCTTGTAACGTAAAAACTCAAAATTAAATTGTACTTGTTATATTGACATACATCTTTTTCAAAAACATTATAAAACTCCTCAACATTGAGCAGTCAATTGAAGATTCAATTCTTTATAAACTGAAATCACATTTCGAATCGCGCGGCGATGTACAACAATATCGTTAAAATTCGAATTCACACAACAACGGCTTTAATGTTTACAGTAAGGCAGCGCTTACACATTCTAAATAAATCGAGCTGAACATTGTAGCTTACATTTTATTTAAAGAACCTTTTAATATATATGTTTGTGTTTTCAGTACTGTATAGGAGTATAATTATTTATATCGCTACATTTTTATTGAATTAGAGAATAGCAGGAAAATACCTTGCTCACAATTTGGAGCAGCCTAACTTGCGAAGTACATCGACCTTACAGAAGAACTTACACAAGAATTTAGTTTAGTGTATTTGGTAGTTGTACTTACAAATGGTCCCGTAAATCTTAATTAATCTTATTGCTTCCAGTTAATATTTAAAATGTATTTGTTCTGTAAATTTGCTTAGAGACGTTCATTTCGGATCTGGTGAACAAATACAAACATTTTGATCAAATTGATTTGAAACTCGAAACTTTGTGATGAGTTCGTTCAATATACTAATTTATTTGTCTAAGCCTCGGAGTTTTGATAACAATTAATCTTATCATAATATTTACTAAGCAGTTCTTAAATTTGTCAGCTAACAGAGAAGCACATTTCACATTGTAAAGACAATGGGAGTAACAAAAAGTTTTACTGTTAAATAGTTTGTAGAGTAAACTGTGTGTGTATGTGTGTGTGTGTGTGTGTGTGTGTGTGTGTGTGTGTAATGTAAGACCACAACTGTGAAAACTATATCATTTTGAAGGAACAGAATTTCCGTAACATCGGAACAAATACACAGACACAAAAATTAAAACTAAATTGCTTGTATAACTACCCCTTAAAATTCTTGTTTCTTAAATGTGTCCATATGCAGCAATGGAAGAATTCTTTTCAACAAAATTTGGCATTTGATTGTTAAAATCACCATGTGTACGAGGTTTAACAATTTGAATATTTGTAGCCGCAGACTTTTTGTTCTCACGCTTGTCTGAGTGAACGGCGCCGGCAACTACGACTTGTTTTCAATACATTTATACTTTTGGCCGCGTTGCGCTGTTTCCTCGATGGCTCTCGTAGCCTTTAACTTAGGCGTAAAATATTTATACATACAGAAACAATATTAGGTTGTATGTTCAGCTTTGTTGTTATGTGTGAGACACTTTTTAGGTTTCGATTTTGTAGAAATAGTTTTCTTTGCAATAGTTTTATCTTCAAGTATACTTCATATTTTACAATGAATCGTAGTGGTTACTGTTATTTACACGCAGTGTTTGTCAAGTGATATATCTACCTATCTATATAAATATATGTATTTGTATTGTATTCTATAAATAAAAATTTACTTGAAATAAAAAGAAATTGATCCTAGTGAGAATCGAAGCAGCGAGTGATAGTCAGAAATATTTAAAAGTCGGATGTTTTTAATTGCAGGTCAAAAAACTTATAACTCAGCACTATTTCTATCAATTAAATCATTTTTGCACCAAAGTAGCATCCCAAATGTGGTACCATGATAAGGAAACCAGGGTCTGATGATGGAATCCCAGAGAAATCGAGGGAAACCCTCGAAAATCGTAGTGACGACTAGTGCGTTTGTTAATTTTTGTCATCTACTTACGTTGTATTACTCGTCGATGTAATTGAATTCGGTTTTTTTTTTTGGTATACGAGCAAACACAATTATTAAATTTACTGGAAGATCTGAGTTATATTATATGAATGCGATAAGTAGTATTGATCCGCTAATGTGTCACGAATACGTAATAAATTTATAACTACATATAGAACACGAAGGGCTTCAATAATTCTATGTAAATACAAGTCCTCATAATATAATAAAAATTACACGATATTATAAAACGCCGACTTACAGAAATACGTATAAAAGATTTATTGAGGTCAATAATAGTATTACGAACAAAGCGAATCCTTCTGATGGATAAATGAAACGAGAAAATTTACGAGCACCGATACAAGGAGCGTTCGTCAATTCTGTGAAGTTACAGGAAATATGGGCGCGGGTATTCGGAGAGAATAAATATTGCGACATGTTACGTATGTGCGTGCCACGAGTTTCGGTTGAAGGCCTCTTAACAAACTAATGCTTATTTGACATGTTCATTATTTATTATGTTGTTACTTTTTATTGGACATTATTGTAGGAGAACAATTATATTTTTTGCTATAAAAGATCAAAGATAATATGTTGTCTTCCTGTTTTTTTTTCTTCGTTTGCCTGCAAACACAATTATTCGGATTATATATCACTGTTTATTAGATTTTTATATCACTAGGTCGGCAAACAAGCGTACGGCTCACCTGATGGTAAGAGATTACCGTAGCTTATAGACGCCTGCAACACCAGAAGCATCACAAGCGCGTTGCCGACCCAATCCCCAATCCCCCCAGGAGCTTTGGTCACCTTACTCACCAACAGGAACACAATACTGCTTGAAAACAGTATTATTTTGGTGTGATCTTCTGTAAGGTCGAGGTACTACCCCAGTCGGGCTGCTCTAAATTTTGAGCAGGAAATTCCTGCTGTGCCCTATCTCGGTTAAACAGTTAGTAGTCAGTTTAAAAATATTAAAAAATATATGATTAATTTAATGCATTGACGTCTACCATTTCGTATTTTTTCAATCGTTTATATCTCTTTATCTATTGAGGTAAAAAATAGCAGAAAATCGTTCTCGAAATCGGCTACAACAGTATTTGATACTTGGGTTGAGTATGGAACCCAAAGTTTTTGAGGAGGACTAGGAATGCGCTTGCAATACTGCTAGTGTAAAGACTAAGGCGATTGCTTATCGTACAGTCGTTTGTTGTAGTGTTAAAAATAGCAAAAATACACGCCTTACACTTACTTTTTTTTTACATTATCACGAAAATTAATGTTATTATATTAACTTCTGTATTAAATTCTGTTTTAAATCACGCGTACATAAGAGACTATAAAAATATCGCAATAATTCACAATAGCCGAGATTTACATAAAAAAGGATGACACTATTCTCATCCGGCCAAAATAAATTCTGCAGAGATCCAATTTCATGAATTCATAATTGATCAGCGCGTAAAATAAAGCCGTAAGCAACTAAAGTAAACACGAGCGCCGGTATAAATGGATATATGTTATTTTTGTGATAATAAAACGAAAGCACAAACTCGAGATGAAATTATTCGAGTTCGTACCTCGACGAGTGCGTTCCGTGCCCACGGCTTTTGGGAGAATACCGCTAAAAAAATTTAGACTTTAATACTAACGTAATAAGGGCCAAATCAGTGCGAGTAATTTTCTCTGTCCGAAAAGTAATGCCAAGTAAGGAGGCGTGTGTGCGTTTCTAAAGCGTACCGGTGAACTCCAACCTCCGTCAAAACTAAGCTGAATTTATTTAATCCCGCTAAAGGGAGGAAGAGACGGAATGTTTATTTTCAATTTACAGCGACATGAGACCGAGTGTCGGTCGCGTTTTGGCTGATTAAACAAAAACTCAGAAACATTTAATGATCTTCTGTGTTTACACTGAATTCGTCTCGCACGTTGAGAGACGTGTCTTATTAAGTAATTTTCAAAGATTTTTAATTTATATATAATTAAACTTTTATGGTTTATTTTGATTATTTATTTTTTAAAAGTATCCATGTCGTTGCTATTACATAAGGGACTACGCGACAAATTTTTGGTACAAATTGATTTGCGCTACAACGATTAGAGTTCTGTACATCAAAAGGAAAAAACGGAACCCTTATAGGATCACTTTGTTGTCCATTTGTCTATCAAGACCCTTTTTCTCTGGAACGAGTGGAGGTATCAAGCTGAAATTTACACCAAACACTAAAGTCTACTGTTCCTTGAAACTTTATAAACTCAAACTTCTAAGCAAATGCAATCAAAAGATACCATCGTTTATGCTGCAAATTTTCGATACTCGCAAGGGAATCAAACCCACGTGAACTCAGAATCTTGAGATTTGGTACGAAGCAACGTCTTATAAGCACAGATAAAGGAAAAATTGCGAAAAGAGACATCACATAATAAAAATATTTTTAATAATTTTTGTATGGAACCCTCTGTGCGCGAGTCCGACTCGCCCTTGGCTGGTTTTTTATTTTTATTTTTTTCGACCTAGTATATTACTTTATTTTTTAGACATAGCCAATAAACGTGCAAATAACTTATCACAGTGATTTCCACTACCTGTTAACGAAATACTAAGAAATCTAACGAAACATACGCAATGTTAGAAAAAAAAAAAAATAGTTTATCAAGAGTCAAAGAACTCATCGATCACTTTATTTGAAGCTGTCTATCTCAACATTCTTCAGCATGGAGCCACATTAATATAATACTACTGTGGCCCACACACTATGTGTAAAAATTTCCTATAATTATACTTTCAACAAAATTATATAAGTTTAGTACTTCACAATACGAAACTGACAAACCACAAACGTGGATCGTAACAGCAGCAGTTAGAAGACTATTGCGAAACCAGCTTAAAGAGGAGAGCAATGCGACAGTTTGCACTTCGCAGTCAAAGGCAAAGAATCTGGCAAGGTAATAGTTGTGACAGCAATTAGGGCTGTCTCGAGATCGAACGTTCTCGAATACTTGCGAGTAACGAGCGAAGTTCCGAACACGTCACACTTTAGCTCCGGTCTTATTGTCTCCGCACTGCGAATGAACGTCTACTGCTCGGTAAATGTTATGTATCGATAATTGCCGTTGTTTAAACTTTTTGTAGGAATCGAATGAATATAAATCTTGTGATAAATTATTGCTTGTTTGAATTGTGACGTTTAGTTTTACCGACTACTAGCTCATTTCCTTGTTTTTACCAGCGTTGTTTCTTGTGTTATTAATAGATTTTTTATGCGGAGGAAAGACGTCTAAAAGATTCGGAAGGAAAAATTTAGTTTCACTAAATATGAGGTTCTTACAAAATTTACTGTTTGAAGGCTGTCTTAATTTTATAAGATAAATACCGTAATAATTTTTGATGAAAACCAAGGGTCACTAAAATAAAGCTGACACAACATTATTGAAATATTTTCGTAGTTTTTTCGTAATTTACGTGAAATAGGAGATTTCTATGATTTTATTCCTTAGTAATCTTCTTCAAATTCGAGACCAAGACCGGTGTCAGTCGATGGTACCCTTCTCGAAGTTGTTCAGGATTATATTTACCTAGGCCATACTATCCAACTAGGCCGCAACAACTTCGAGAAGGAGACCAACAGGAGGATTCGGTTGGGCTGGGCGGCGTTTGGCAGGCTTCGTCGAGTCTTCACTTCAAAGATTCCGCAATGCTTGAAGACAAAAGTCTTCGAGCAATGCGTCCTGCCTGTGTTAACATAGGCAGCCGAGACGTGGACACTGACGAAGGGACTGGTCCACAAGCTTAAAGTCACTCAACGTGCAATGGAACGGGCTATGCTTGGAGTTTCTCTCAAAGATAGGATTAAAAATGAGACTTTCCGCGAGAGAACGAAAGTAACCGACGTAACCCACAGAATTAGCAAGTTGAAGTGGCAGTGGGCTGGTCATCTGTGTCGCAGGACCGATGGCCGTTGGAGTAGACGGGTCCTGAAGTCGAGACCGCGTCTTGGCAAACGCAGTGTGGGACGTCCTCCGGCCCGTTGGACCGACGATCTGCGCGGGATTGCCGGTGTAAACTGGATGAGGATTGTGGAAGACTGGGATGTCTGGCGCGAACTTGCACTCGCACCCAATTATCGACTGTAACCCAAATTTACATACAACCAAGTTTTTTTTTACATGAAGTGAGATATTAGTTGAAACAGCGAAGTTATGTATTTTATATTTACAATGTAATGCGTTCAGAGGTGTAATGAGATACATACGGCGTCTCATTTATAATTACTAAACAGCGCGAGCCTTGCAAGCGTGAGATCTTTTATTATATTACGCTACAGTCTACTAGAAAAATTAAACGTTAATATTTTTACAGAAATGTTACTGTAATTTTCATTTAAGATAAAGAAGTGCGACCGCTTTGTTGTTTGTTTATTGCCTTCATTTTGATGTCTTAAAGATTTGTTGAAAGAAGGCAGAGAGTAATTTTAATGTACTTTAATTTTAATAAAAGCATAAAAATGAATGTGGGTCAGGAAAATGTTTTGATAGAAGTAATGGAAGATTATTATTAAGAAGGTTAATTTAATATTATAGTTATATAAAAGTAATTCAGAGTAATATGTACGATTTTATTTTTGTGTTACCCTCACATTAGGAATTCTAAACATTTTTGAATATCATATCATAAATTGACCGCTCCAGCGGGATTCGAACCCGCGTCTCCGACTGACCGTGTCGGCGCTCTAGCCAATTAAGCTATGGAACGATGTACCCGCTAGAGCGAAATTTTTGATATGATGATTTTTATTTTCGGTTTAAGCGAACCGTGGCGCCGTCTATAGTGAGTTCTTTACAGAGACCCGTAACTATTCAAAGTTTCATATTACAATGAAAATCTTTGACAGGAGACGACACCATGCTATTTTTAATATGTACGATTTTATGTTTGTGTTACCCTCACATTAGGAATTCTAAACATTTTTGAATATCATATCAAAAATTGACCGCTCCAGCGGGATTCGAACCCGCGTCTCCGACTGACCGTGTCGGCGCTCTAGCCAATTAAGCTATGGAACGATGTACCCGCTAGAGCGAAATTTTTGATATGATGATTTTTATTTTCGGTTTAAGTGAACCGTGGCGCCGTCTATAGTGAGTTCTTTACAGAGACCCGTAACTATTCAAAGCTTAATTGGCTCTAAACATCTGTATGGCCTAATTATACAATTATTTGCAATGAGCGAGGATCAGAAATACGACCACCATCATTACAGCCTATACAGTCCACTGCTGGACACAGGCCTCCATAAGTTTACGCCAAAAATAACGTGAACTCATGTGTTTTGCCCATAGTCACCACGCTGGGCAGGCGGGTTGGTGACCGCAGTACTGGCCCCGTCGCACCGAAGACGCTGTTGCCCGTCTTCGGCCTGTGCATTTCAAAGCCAGCATTTGGATGGTTATCCCGCCATCGGTCGGCTTCTTAAGTTCCAAGGTGGTTGTGGAACCTTGTTATCCCTTAGTCGCCTCTTACGACACCCACGGGAAAAGAGGGGGTGGCTAAATTCTTTAGTGCCGTAGCCACACAGCACCACGACCACCAGCGGAATAGCAATTGCTATCATCTCTAATTCCATTACGTACACAATACGTAGTCTAAATTATATTTACCATTTACAATATGTATAATTTTAAACACACAAATATTTTTCAATTAAAGTCGGTTACAAATATAACACTTTAAAAGATACGGCAAGCACGACATAGTAAACGTAGTTGGAACGTAATAGTCGACAGTCGACAATTTCACAAGACTTAACCTTAGAAAAAGCTTCCGAAAATATGCAAATAAAAGTAAAATAGACAGCGAGCGCAAGCTTGCTCGGACTCAAGATCTCGAATAATGTTATTTTGCTTACACTGCGAAATTTAAAATGCTTGATAATATTCAGGATTCTCTTAGAAACTATGTTCTCGAATGCTTCCTTTAAATTTCATTACAACCAAAAACATGATTTTGTAAACAGTAAACATATAACATTGAATTAAAACTTTTTTATTTGATTATATTTTATTACTGAAAATTAAATTACTCAATGGAACATTTTAACCATAATTAAATCAAATTTTAAAATAGATTATTATCCAATATTAAAAATTAAATTACTCAATGTAACATTTTAACCATAATTAAATCAAATTTTAGAATAGATTATTATCCAATATTAAAAATTAAATTACTCAATGTAACATTTTAACCATAATTAAATCAAATTTTAGAATAGATTATTATCCAATATTAAAAATTAAATTACTCAATGTAACATTTTAACCATAATTAAATCAAATTTTAGAATAGATTATTATCCAATATTAAAAATTAAATTACTCAATGTAACATTTTAAACATAATTAAATCAAATTTTAGAATAGATTATTATCCAATTTTTATCATCGGTTCATATTATGTTTTAAATTTGTAAACTTGTTACAAAGTGGTTGCAATTAATTATTTGTTATTGATGGTGGATATTCATTATTTATATTATTGACTTACTGGGAATACACCAGTTAACATGACCAAAATTCTATCATATTGGACGGAGAGATGTGCTTTAGAAAATAGAATATGGATGAAGAAGTGAAAGGCCCGTAGGCTAAGATGAATATTATTTGTAAGCGAATTGATAAAGTCGTCACAGTAGATCTTAATAAAAAAAGTGTGTGTGTGTGTGTGAAATTGATACACGGCAGAATTGAACTCCTGAAAAGTCGTAGGAAGGTAGGCTGTTGTGATTCGTTCTATCGACTATGACAACGGTCTCGTGAAAAGGTCGTAAGCGCAATGCGATATGCGTCGCTTACGCGATGTGAGCAGTAATATATGCTATCTCATTCTTTCCTATACATTTGTGTTTTTCTTTTTTTATCGTGACGCATTTTCATTTCATTGACTTTTGAATCACAACAATTTTAAAGACGTTTCGCTTTAAAAAAAAATTAGTAATTATCCATTGCTAAGCAACATTCTGCTTAATGTAGGTTTATTTGTATTGCAGCCAGACCTGGTCGGAACGGGACGGGGGGTGAACCCAAAATCTACGGAGCAGAAAAACCCTAGTCACAAACCTGAACAAAAACACAAATAAACGAATTGATAAATTTCATCTCAGCCTCGGTCTTTTACAAAGGCAATTTAAAGAAACGGGAAGCCACAAATGAAGTAACATAAAAGTTCCCGGCAGACTCGCTAAGACAAGTGATTAAAAATATTAAATGAACGTAATTAATTAAACCCTAGACGAAGATTTGGTGCGGTCAGTGAGACGGAGAGCTATATCTTAATGTAGACACATCTGAGACAACGCTGAGAGTAATGGTGATCGAGTTCGGTGAATTAAATTAGAATTATTGATTCCACAGACGTTTGCGGACACGGAAGAGGCGGGACCCGACTATTAGGACTCGACGGACGTTCTGACTGCCCATCAGGAGATCAGTAATGAAAATACAGTGAAATCGCACATCCTGTACCTCCGAGACAAATTTGAATCCCAGTAATTACTTAGACTTGAAGAAGATTAATCTTGATTATATTCCCGAGAGCTGTGAGCTTCTGAACTGCATTTTGTTATTACTTAAGAAGTGTTGGGAAGTAATTTCTTTTATCTAGGCTTTAATTTAAAAGGAAGTTTAAAACACGATAATCACAAAGTTCTAATCTTTATTATTACACATAAAATACGTTTAAATGAATGATATTGTATTATGTAACTACGTTTGGTATTATAAATTGATTTAATTGTGTGTATGTAAACTTGCGTTGTTGATTGCGCACTACTACCGACATATTTTTCATATACTACTTTCATTAAAGGTTGCGTGAAGAGATCGCTATAAGCGATAAGGCCGACTTTGCATACATTATTTGTTTTTGTATCTAATCGTTCTAAATTAATGTATCTTATTTTTTGTATGTGCAATAAAGTTTAATAAATAAAAATAAAATAAAATAAAATATGAATTAATTACAACAGTGTAATCTGGATTTCTGTGTCGTAAATAATAAATATTACTTTGTCATATATGTAGGCCACACTCGATCTTTCTTCGTCTTAAATGAAGATAGCGAGTGCATGCAGGCAGCGATTTGTCCGTCAGATTACAAGCTATTTGCGGCGCTGCTTCGCAACCGCGCTCAAATTGTTTCATTACTAGCTAATCTGACGCATTACTCTCGCCGATGAAGCCATTTCGACTCTTATTTTTTACGTAACATTGTAGACGTTACGTTTTGTTTCTAACGAGAATTAAAGAAATCTTTCGTTTTTTGATTTCTTTTTATTTTCATTTGCGTCATACGTAATATTGGTAAATATGTTACAACAGTACTATAGTTAGTTAGCACAAAAAATATTGAAATCAAATTGAAATATTTTTAATTACATTTCTAAATCATCCAGCAAGTTCCTAATCGAATGGAATAAATCGCCGATCGGTAACTAAATGGTAACTAATTTTCACATTGTTCGGAACAAGCTGATACTATTAGCTAACTGGCGGGTTTGCGGTGACAATAAATTAGCCGGCTCGGCCCGCTTCGGATAATCCCGTGAGGATCTAACGCTTCGGTTTCGAACGGCGACTCCTGCACTCAATATCTAAGCCCGATTACATCCGATAGCTTTCTGAATCTACGGTCAATTATTGTTACTGAATATGCGATGGTCTTATTACATTGTACATTCTTGTTCTGTTTATACGGGATAAGTTCCCGCACAGTCACGAGTGCTACATCGGCATTATCACAGTCCCGTTCAGGTATACGTATGCCATAGTAATAGTTTTATTTCGAGAGCTGTCTCGTGATAACTAGGAACAATAAGCAAGGATTGACATAATTATCATCGCATACAATGGCACAAAAGCAAAGATTTTAAGAACAGGTGGATACTGAAACTTTATTTATGTGTTGAGAGACAATACCTTATTCCATAACTGATAACCTTAACATTATATACATTATATACATATATTCTTTCAAGTTATATTCAAAGTCTTCGTAACTAAGTTGGCATTCATAGCAATAAAAAAAGAAAACAGTGTGTATGTCAGCTCCGACGTACGATTGGAGTTTGCTCTTCAGAGTCAGAATCTAACAAAAAGATTGATATCATATCAAATGGTAAATAAACTAATCAAATAACGCCATCTATCGGAACTTAATAGGGTTCGGATAGATGGCGTTCGGGAAAGGCAACGAGGTTATTCATTCATTAAATTTATTCATACCGAGGTGTTATATGAAAATCGATTCTTAAGGACTTAACTCCACAAAACGATAAACAACAAGTTATCACTAGGTCGGCAAACAAGCGTACGGCTCACCCGATGGTAAGAGATTACCGTAGCCTATACACGTCTGCAACACCAGAAGCATCGCAAGCGCGTTACCGACCTAATCCCCAATCCTCAATCCCCAATCCCCAATCCCCCCCAGGAAGAAGCTCTGGTCACCTTACTCACCAATAGAAACACAATACTGCTTGAAAGCAGTATTATTTAGCTGTGATCTTCTGTAAGGTCCAGTTACTACCCCAGAACCTCTTGTTGCAATTGATACTGAAAATGATAAGCCTGTTAGATCTCAACTATCAAGGACCTACAATAGAACAAAATATTCCGCTTAAAATAAAATAAGTCTTGTTAGTTGTATGAAAGTTTTAACAAGCAAGAATGTCGAGTGGAATACATTTGGTAGTTCATTATAACGTCGACGATGTTGCGGAATGAACATGTCACTTGTTACGATGAAACATGGCATGTAAATGGTTTCAATATAAATCTTAGGTATTTTTAAGCTTACAACGACTTTTTCTAATAACAATTATATATAAAATCTGCATGACAATATCATCTTAATAGTTTGCAGCGTAAATAAGACAATTTTTCTAATTTGTAATCATAAAGAGACTTTTCTTGCGTAATTGTGTTTTTTTTTTTAATTTCATTAACAGTAATTGAACACTTGTTTCGAATATCTCCAACGTTCATAATTGGACCATCGTTATATTTTTACACTTAATATGGGCTTTTAAATAAAAAAAAAAAAAAGATTTGCAGAAATCAGCATAGGAAAATATCCTCTAAGATTATTACCCGATCCCGATTTCTCTAACATTGTACTGTCATATTCTGATTTAGAGAACTCGGGACTATAATTCTATTGACTATGTCACGTTCTTCGTTTCTTTTAAAATAAAAGTCACAATAAGGTATTTTACAAAACAATGACATCAGCGACAATATAAAAATATATTTACACAAGAACACGAAGAAGGCTTAAGTTGGAAAGTGACTTTAAACTAGCTCTCACTCTTGCTGGTTTCGTAGACCTAACCCGTAATATCTACAAAAAAGTATTAGTTTTTTAGGTTAGGTTTTTTAAACTATCCATATTTGGTTTCCGGTTTATTTTTATTTAAAATAAGAAGTGTTCGAAATAATAGTATTATTTTGATATATTTAGAAATACGCTTTAGTGAGTCGTTATGAGTGATATTAAATTTCTGAGGGCGCCGCGGGACGAGCCCTAACGAGCCGATGCGTTAGACACCATTAACGTGTCGCGCCTTGAGCTTTATTACCGAATTATACTTCAGAAAAACTGTTTCAATGGATATATGTATGGTAATCATCGAACGATAGATGTAAGTGATAAAAAATTATATTTAAAGAATCAGCCTGTAAATAGGATACTACTGTGTAAAAACCCTAATAATAAACCCTATGTCCATATAGAAGAAGAACTGACGTTTAATTTGAAACACCGCACGGGTCTGTGAAAAATTTTCTTACCATGAGTAACGATGATAGCAACTGGAACCGACAGGTTTATATTCTATTCAATTCGCAGTGGAAACGTCCACAAGGACATGTACCGAGAGGAAAAAAACAGATTAATAATTAACCTTCTTTTTTAATTATTTAAATATCATTAGTGTCTTTATTATATATTAAATATTATCTGTTTTATTTGTAAAAATAACGTTACTATGTGACTATCACTAAATTTTCTAAAGTTACGATTAAGAAATGTGTATTTATAATATATATCTGACTATTACCAGCTAAGTGTTCACACGCTGTTTTGAGCTAGCATTGAATAATTCAGCGCCTCAGCGCTGCACCGTCCGGACAAAGCGCTTTGCGTAGCTCACAGCAAACAAACGCCCAACAAAATAGTTAGAATTTCATGAGACAATGCTCCAATATACTACATGACTACTAGGCCTGTGTTTATAAGCTATTCAGATTTTAATAAAAATGACTATATATCGTTCGAAATTTTCCCTGCGTTGATATTTGGTTTCTGTTCAACACCTCATAGCATGATTTTTATAGCCTGCTTTTATTGTACTAAGTATACGTTTACAGGCAAAGAAGCGTATTCGGTGCGACAAAGCCAGCCCTGCGGTCACCAACCCGCCTGCCCAGCGTGGTGACTATGGGCAAAGCACATGAGTTCACGACATTTTTGACGCGAACTTGTGGAGGCCTATTGGACAGTGGACTGCAATAGGCTAAACTGATTACAGAGAAACATTATATCTTTAACTCAGACCAATAATACCTACGTTTTCAGATGAACGGGTAAAATTAATCGCGTTACAACATTAAACAATGACTTAATGAATTAGTAAAAGCATTTTTTTTTCAATGTTTCGAAATTAATCGTAAGTATATTAACATACTATTTAATTGTATCATCATTCAATAGTAATGCCTTTATTCAAACTTTATAGTACTTCATACACAAAAAATGCATATGAATCATTCTATTATGTTAGAGATAAGCTGATAACTCTAATAAACACCTTTGTATAGCGGCGCGCGTCACGAGACCGCCCGACCACCGGACCACTGCACCACCGACCCGACCAAATAATACGCTCCACTAGACCCGTCCCAATAATACGCTGTAATTGCACGCATGTTATTCATTAAGCCGCACTTGCGGGCTCAGAGAAAAATCACGCGTTACAAGAAAATGCTTATTCGTCTACTAAATCACGCAATCGCCTGCGCTCGTCTGATTTACTTGTGTACCTACCCTACCTCGATTTAACCTACAACAATAAAAAGAATTCCTTTCATGTTTTCATAAAGAATTTATTGTATATCTATTATCTAGTACTTATGTCATCATTTACCTGAACAGTCCACAATTTTGCAAAAATCCTTTCCTCAATAAATGTTTATTATATTAAATTATTATATTAAAAAGGATTTTATCATATTGTATCATCGCGATTATGAATCTAATCTATGACCAACTGATTAAAACGTGTTTTAATTCACAATAATGTGTTTTTGCTCGCAAACGAAAAAAGCTGTCTTCAATTATAACAAATAATAAGAGACAGACAAAAGATATCGGTACACTCATTAAAAAGTTACATACTACAATGTAGGTAGAATAAAAAAATAGTAAGATTATTTAAAAAGTATTAATGAGATCTCAATAAAATTTAAACGATCTTTAGAATTAAAAAAAAATAATCATTGAAATTGGTCCATCCAGTAAAAAGTTCTGAGCTAACACAAATAAAAAATACAGTCGAATTAAGAACTTCCTCCTATTTTTAAAGTCGGTTAAAATAATAATACTTTCTAGTAATTAAATCTACACAAATTAATTTATTCAAAAATATACACATCAAAGCAAAAGTATTCAATCATCATGTATTTTTATGTTTTACTTTAAGATGGAAATAGGAGAACAAAAATGCTCTCATCTCTATTAACATCTGACCTACGCAGTCGACAATTCACATCGTTACGTAGTGCATAGCGAAAACACCCAGACTTAGCTCGCAGTCTAGCGAGTCATTAGCGACAAGTATTATTAAATTGAAGCCTTTTAGCGAGATAAACGAGGAAAAAAATGTAATTAACGAAAATGAATGGAACCTCTTAAAAGGGTGAGTAAGGATTTTTACTTAATGCCTACAAGCTTCCTGTGGAATTATGAAGTCAGTTAGTGTTTAAAATCTTTTCAATTTTATTCTTTAAATGAGGCAATGTTTATTCAAATATTATATTACGTAATTATTACTTGAAAAGTCGTTTTTAAGACTAGCCTACATTTATCAAATATTACGAAAACTAAATAAACAAGTAAGTCGATACAATTCAAATAGCAGAAATGAAACGGTTTCGTTGAGCGTGATTACAGATGATACGAACTAAAAGCAAAAAACGCCCAAGTTTACTAGTTAGCATTATCTAGACACTAACTGCACTAATGGAAGAGGTATATTAGACTCCAATGGAAGACCCATTACATTTCCAATTTCTTGGCAAAAAGCCCACGTACCCTTAAAAGTCGAAAAGTTGAACAATCATCGATTTTCTATTGTGGCGGAATCGAATGTAACGAGGGGTGATTGTGGGGGCATAGTTCTGCGTGTAATGAGTTAAGTTATGCAAAATTTGATGCCGTCGATTGCCATGGGAATGAAGACTTTATTGCACCGGAACAAAGGATAAACAAGATGAAGCTGTGTGCTTGTGGGGAGGTAGTTTGGATTCCACGGAGAGCATCGAAGTCGTAGTCACTGCTATGGCCATGTTGGGAAGTGAAGAACATTTATTTCGAGTGCCACATGATGGATGTTTCTCCACTTTGTTTCGAGGTGTTTTAGACGGAACTGCGGTCGAACTCAGTTTGGTCGTGATGCGACATTTTGATGAATATTTCAAACTGAGCTTGTCAAGTGACATTTTTCGGATGAAATTAATTATTAGTACTTGTTTACAAACTATGGTTTTCATGACTGAATAAATTATTAAAATGATACATTTCCTGCTATAAACAGATAAACAAAATGTCCCAATTTTAAATACCAAATTCGTAACGCAGGCGTATATTATCTATGCGCCAGTTATTCTTCCGTTAATATCATATATTTGATTCTATACATATTATAATATCTAAACATATTATAATATGTTTAACAACTGTGCAATATAGATAATGTATTTTAATTAGAAAATTTAATTTAAAGGTACAGTGTTTAATTATTTTATTTATTTATTTTGTTTCAGACATAGTCCATATATTAATTTAATTTTCTCTCTAACACTCATTCTAGGGATCTTCGTTCTTCTCTTAACCTTACTCTATGCATACCTTCTCATAAATCTGGTTTTGTGTCTAATTCTTTTACAGTTAATGCCATCAGACTGTGGAATGAGTTACCGGTCAACATCAGGAACTCTCCTTCTCAACTTTCTTTTAAAACCCAGGTTAAAAAGTGGTACCTAAAAAAACTCTGTCAATAGCCCCTCCTTATTTATCTTTTTACTCTCCTCATCTTAGGCTTACACTAAATATAACTTCATGTCATGACATTTCTTCGTGTGTTTACTTTTGTTTGAACGTATTTTTTTTTTCTTCTCTTTTTTTTATATATTTTGTTTGTAGTATGTATATATGTATATATATATATAAGTATATTTATGTATTTATATGCGTATGTTTATTTTGCTTATATTGTTTTTATAGTCCTACCTCAACACTTACTTTTACTATTTTTTTACGCCTTAAGGTTGACTGGTAGATAAGGCTGTACGGCCTTAAGTCCGCCTTTTGCGCAACGTGTTATCTTGATGTGTTGTCATGTTGTTTTTTTTTTTTTTGGAGTTGTGTAATAAAGTTCAAATAAATAAATAAATAAATATAATGTTAGTATTACAAAAACAACTTATATCTAATGTTACTAAATCAATATAAATATATATATATATATATATATATATATATATATATATATAGAAGCAAATAAAAAAATATATATTATATTATATTATACTCGTATTTATGTGAAACAAAATTGCAAAATAATTGTGTTTGCTAGCAAACGAAAAAAAAACCGACTTCAATTACATCGATAAGTACTATACAACGTAGATCGACGAAAAAATAGCCAAAAATTATGTAGTATCATGGGACACCAGGTAGGAACGAAGTTCCTTCGGATAGTATAGAAGCAATACAATTTGAAAAAAAAACGTTGAATTTTATATAAATTTTTAGATCTTGATTTTTTTTTAAATTTTTGTTGATTGGTTTTTAGGTACATAAAAGTATTTAGGAAATTTAGTATTTTAGAAAATAACAAATACCGTAAAATAATATAAATCTAACAAAATAATAATAATAATAATTCAAACTATTAAGTGAAATAAAAAAAACATATGTCTTTAATTATTGTTGTCAACAGTATAAAATTACATGAATAATTTTTAAAAAAGTTTACTAGTAATATTTTAGTTTAACAAACGTCCTATTATACAGTCGTGTGACTGCTATTACGTCACCTCCGTTATATATTTTTCTTACGGTTTTAGTATCACATTTTTTTCAGTTCGCTCGCCCAGCCAAATGTCAAGCCTGCCGTAAGGAACTTCGTTCCAATAAAATCGCATTATTAGATATAACTCGAAAAGTAGTTGTTAGATCTCAAATAAAATTAAATGGGACCGAATGACACGCACCATCTTTCAATTAAAAAATTAAAATTGGTTTCGACATTAAAACAATTGTTTAAATTCCTTATATAGAGAAAAAGTACAAGAACTAAGTCAAATATTAGTCCAGCTCCAACAGACAAGTGATAATTACTGGCTCACAGGAACTTTCGGTGTTCCTCGGCCGACGAGTTGATCCCCTCGTCCGCAGGTATGTGGAACAAAAGCAACACAGATTGTTTTCACTGCGATTACATTTCGTTTGTAGAGAACTAGTATCAAAGGTTTTGGTGTAAAGACTGGAAATCTAAATCGTACGGAGTTGGACTTGTATTGTAGGTTTGTAATGCTTGCAATTGTTTCCACAATCACTAAGCAAAATGTTTCATCTGGAGTTCACTACGAGTACTACGTTTTTGGAGATACTAATTTCATTTGTAAGTGTGTTTGTGTAGTGTTAGTAAAAGCATTTATATCATTATTACGGTAAACGAAGAGATATCAGCCTTATAATATCAGCCTTTTAACAATTTATGTTCTTCATTGTTGGATCAAAATGGTCTTAAGACATTATCAAGCATATGTTTTTACGATATAAAAATAATGTGAATGAAATAAATAGAAAAGTTATCTCATGCGGTAGACCGCAGTTTGGCGTAACAACAAATAAACGCAAAGTGTATCCGAGACAAGACAGGAGGCGTGCCAGCCGCGTGATGTATGTAATGTGCTCCGCCAGACATTCGGCTAACGAGAGGATAGGAAGCGCCAAAAATGTACTAGACCGTATCCCGTTGTTCTATTTAGCATTTGATATGTATTTCTGTCACATAGCGATCTACCTTCTTTGGACATATCTCTGATATAATCTTTGCCTTTTCTATATTATCAATGTTCTTTGACATTTGCTATTTATATTTTGTTGATATCAAGTTTAAGACAATTTTTCTTTTCTATATTATTTTCCTTACGTGTTGACTCTTGAACGTTATAATATAAAATTAAGCATAACCCTTTTCTAAATATGCTAAATATAAAAACGTGGACGTCGTTAGTTTTAAATGACAAGTTATTTTATATAGTTATTGTATCGTATGTACGTATACATTTTCCACTGTCACTGAAACTAAACTGTCGCATCTGAAATTAATTTGAAACGAAGCCGCAAACCCGTAGCAGCACACGCACTGACAGTCTACGCAGGCGTTAGTTTCAAAAAGGTCAATCCAACTACACGTACCCTAGATAATTTTTCATACTAAAATTATTGTTACAATGTTCAAAAAAGTCAATCCAACTACACGCACACATTAACACCTAGATAATCTTATTAATGTTTCTCGTCTTGTGTGTTCGCCTGCTTGTTTGCTATCGTGAACCTCTAGGGACTGTTAGCGTTTTTAACCGACTTCTAAAAAAGGAGGAGGTTCTCAATTCGACTGTATTTTTTTTTTTTTTTTTTTTTATGTATGTTACTTCAGAACTTTTGACCGGGTAGACCGATTTCGACAAATTTTGTTTTAATCGAAAGGTGGTGTGTGCCAATTGGTCCCATTTAAATTTATTTGAGATCTAACAACTACTTTTCGAGTTATATCTAATAATGCGTTTTTACTTGACGCTTTTTTCGTCGACCTACGTTGTATTATACCGCATAACTTTCTACTGCATGTACCGATTTTGATAATTCTTTTTTTGTTGGAAAGGGGATATCCCTAGTTTGATACCGTGATAAGGAAACCAGGATCTGATGATGGGATCCCAGAGAAATCGAGGGAAACTCTCGAAAATCCGTAATAAGTTTTTACTGGGTGTACCGATTTTGATAATTTTTCGAAAGCTGATGCTTATCATATGGTCACATATAAATTTTATCGAGATTTGATAAATACTTTTTGAGTAATCTTTGATAACGCGTAGTTACTTGACTATTTTTTTTTGTCGATCTACGTTGTATTACTTGTCGATGTAATTGAAGTCGGTTTTTTTTTCGTTTGCGAGCAAACACAATTATTTATCTTTACATTTTATATATTTTTCTCATATTTGGTTTTATTGTAAGTTCAAATAAGCACACACGGCAGCTGTGATGAGCCGGCGTGTCGGTTCGTTACACAATATTGTTATTATTTGCTCTCGGTTACTTAACGAGATTATGCGGAGAGAGCCGACATTTTAGCGGTCCACATTGTCTGCGGCTAGCGATGGAAGCGCACAATGGGTGTAATTTTATTATGAACGATTTTGGGCTCATGTGTTTGGTTTTTATGGAGATGGTTGATTTTACTGAAATCTTTTATGAGACAAATTTTATGTACCGTTAAAATTATCTGTTGCCTAAGTAACGAACAACGACATGGAGAAAATATCTTTAATTTTGTTGTCATAGATTATTTTGTAATTTAGGCAATAAGGTTAATTTATAGCAATTGTAACAAGTCGATTGTGAAACATCCTTTACAATGAAGCCGAGTTTGTACGTTTATTATTATTGATGTGACGGATTAAATTTTGTAACACATTAAACTATTTGCACATTAATACCGTTAACTGCACTTCATATAATTTACTGACACTGTTTTAAATCCACATATCGTACATATTATATCCACATATCGTACATCTAGTAGGTACTAGATGTATATAATAACCTTCAAAGCTGCAGTTGTTATTTATATTTATAATTAATTTAAGTATTTTTAAGGTATCGTAGGTCCAGAAGTATATTATGCTGATAGATCTATGTATACTGTTTCCGCTATATATCCCATTTGTCTGTCTGAAATGTTTTTTACTAAAATAAGGTCGATTCTGTAAAATAACCGCTAGAGATGATTTTAAACATTATTTTATCAATTTTTGTTATTATCAAAATAAAAAAGTTATAAAAAAATAAAATATACTAAACAAATAATACTAGTTAAGCCGTCAGTCCCGGTTGTTATTATCTACGCCTGATAGCGATCGTTACTCATAGTAGGGAATATATCCGCCAACCCGCCTTGGAGCAGCGTGGTGGATTAAGCTCTGATCCTTCCCCAACATGGGGAAAGAGGCCTATGCCCAGTAGTGGGACATTACAGGCTGAAGCGTTAAACAAATAATAACGTAAGACCATTATGAAAAGTGATTAAAATGGTTGCAAATTCATATTCAATTTCTATACTGATATTTTTAGCAAACTTCACGATGTACAGGAGAATTAAATTATTATAAATAACTTTATCATAATAAAAACAATTACGAATAAAATATAAACGAACACAGAGTCTAAATTACCGCTAAATGATCTCAATGAAACGTCAAAAGTTAGAGGGCGTTTGTTGGGCTCCCTTCGCCTGTTCACTCGACTGCAACTTTAAAGCCCTCCGAACATTAACTAAAGAACAGCTGACTCACTAGACTGACTCGCCACAATGACCGCGGTTTCGTCAAGGGTGCTAATTACGTACAGGATGTTCCCGTCATGACAACTTTGTCACCATTTTGTCACTAGTCATAACCCTCGACGCATTTGTGTTAATGATACTTATAACTTTTGTTACTTCGCTTGTAATGTTAAAACAAGCCTGTGAATGACATGCAAAAAATTATACGCAATTTGCGTTACAAAATAAAAGCTTGATTGAATAATTGTATCATATGGTGTTTTATATGCGAACACAAAAATTAATCACCATATGTACCTATGTACGAAGGCTCCGAACGACGCATCGCACAATATTAAATAATCCTTTTTTGTTTGCGTTTATTATTGTTAGGACAATATTTCTGTAAATTAATGTAATTTAACAAATTAATTAATTCATTCATTTATTTATTTTATTTATTTATTAAATGCTGATCAACGCAAGGTACACAGCAAACTATCTAGCGTACGTTCATTTTGTTAAAATGTTCGTCTACCCGCAATTACAGATGGGCACGGCATTTACAATACTGACGCTCGGATAATTAATCAAACAGTAATACATATTTTTACAATTAGTCACATTTAAATATTATTGTACAATAATGTTAGCAAATATTTCGCATTTGTTTTTTATATTAGAAAAATAAAATTTTTCTATATTAAAAAAAATTTACTTGTATTAACTATTAACTTATATCTACCTCTAAGTAAGACTTAAGTATAGAGAGAACTCAAAACCTAACACTATGCCTTGCCAACTTACGTTTTGCTAGTTATAAGAGTGCTTGATATTATAAATCGTCACTTGTAATGAATTATGAGTGTCTGTTTGTAATATAAAAATAACCACTTTTTACTAAACGCATATGGATGTATACATACATGATGTACACGGTACATATACCAAAATAACATTTTTTACAATTTTTGTCTGTCCTTCTGTCTGTTTGTTCCGGCTAATCTCTGAAACGGCTGGACCGCTTTTGACGGGAGTTTCACTGGCAGATAGCTGATGTAGTAAAAGTAAATTAGGCTACTTTTATTTTAGAAATGTATTTATTTTAGAAATCTACGAGCTGAAAAATAACTTTTTGTTAACGAAGTTGCACACACAGCTAGTGTATATATATATATATATATATATATATATATATATATATATATATATATATATATATATATATACAGTGACTCCACAAAGTATTCATACCCTAATAAAATTTATGATATCTTTCTATAGAATGAAAATTATCCGTAGCTACTAATGTAATAGTGGTGTTTCAGATAAATGTAAATGAAATATATAGTTACTTAAAGTTTATTTATATTTTATTACGTGTAAAAAATTTTTTACAAAATTATTCTCACCATAAAGTATTCGTACCACAACGCAAAACGAAATAATTTTACTCTAATATTTTATTAATACTTTGTAAATAATCCATGATTATCAATTACTAATTGTAAACGTGGCATTGACTCAATTAAATTTTGTACATATTTACTGGATATAGTATACCATTGTGATTCCAAGTGTTGTTTCAGTTCATTTTTATTTGATATTTTAAATGTTCTAATTTTTTTTGTGAAGAAATGACCACAAGTTTTCTATGGGATTTAAATCGGGCGACTGGGGTGAAGTTTTTAGCTGATGTGGAACTTTGTCGCGAAGCCAGTTCTGGACAATTTGAGCAGTATGCTTCGGATCGTTGTCTTGCTGAAAATAAAAATTGTCGCCAAGTCGCACGATTTTAGCAGATTTAAATAAATTATCTTGCAATATTTTCAGGTACATTTTTGCATTCATTATACCCTCAATGAAATGAATTTTTCCTACAGCATTGTTTCCCATGCAACCCCAAACCATGACACCACCACCTCCATATTTAACTGTTGGAATAACATTTTCTTTCAATAACGCCATACCTTTTTTTCTCCAAACTTTTCTTTTGCCACTAGAATCGAAAATTTGAAACATGCTCTCGTCTGACAAAATAACAGATTTCCAAAATTCCAATGGCTTACTGAGATACTCTTTGGCGAAATTTAATCTTTTTTTCTGTTAATTTCACTAATATACGGTTTTTTAATTGCAGTTCGTCCCTGATATCCACCTTTTCTGATAACTTTCCTCAGTGTCTCAGCACCGACACTCTTTCCTCTTAATATTGCGAGGTCTGTTGCAATTGTTTGTGCGGATACAAAAGGATTGGCTCTCACTTCTTTCATAATGTGTCGTTCATCTCTGGTACTTAAAACTTTTGGACGTCTTTTTCTTGGTAAATTACTAGTAGTACCAAATTTTTTCCATTTTTGTATAACATATTGTATAGTCGAATTACTTTTATGAAGCATTTTTGCAATCTTTTCATAGCTATTGCGTCCCATGTGAAGTGAAATAATTTTTAATTTTTCATCACTAGAAAATTCTTTAGTTTTCGCCATTATATATAAGTATACTTACGTAGAAACTGTGATTAAAACCGTTTGATCATCGACGTGTCGTGACATGCACTGGTTTGTGTGACGCATCGGGATCAGCAGCTTATGTTTATGGTAAGGTGGTGGGGGTACGAATACTTTGTGGTGCGAAATTTTTACATTTCATGATTTTTTTTCTTATTTTCATAGCTAAACGGTAAATAAATAATGTGTAGTGTAAATACTAATGATGTACAATATTTCACAAATATTAAGTTTTATTAAATGTTAACATTAATAAAAATAATATAGTATTTGCCATCGTACGAATACTTTGTGGAGTCACTGTATATATATATATATATATATATATATATATAACGATGATATACATTTAAATCGACGTATTAACACCGCGCTATGTTTGTGGCTTCTGGCTCAGAGCCCTGCGAAGGGATTTCACGTGACAGACACGAGGCGACGCTAAGCCTTATCAGCGCTGATGAAGTACTAATAAATTGTTGGTTGTACCCGTTGAATACACGGCACGTCTTAATGTTGACTGTACAAATAATATCATCTTTATAATAATAACAATACATTGTTTATACAAATAAAGATTTACATCTTTACTTATGTAATTTCAAAGCAATTTCACAGTAATTATATCTATGATGCCCAGGATGTTGTGGTCTTTGGATAGATCATTATCAATTTAAAAAAACCGCGTGGTGTCGTGGAACACTAGATATGAACGAAGTCCTTAATTACAAAATATTAATTCCAAGTTCTACTCGAGGTATAAGGAAAATTATTATTCGGCTATACATTCTTTTATTATGATTTTTTTATCAATTAAAATAAAAAAAACCCTAATCCCCTTATTTTATTTACAATGATTCATAAAAATATATAGTAATATCGCCAACTATAATAATAATAATAGCAAACTGCAATAAGAATAACAGTCATCACTAGACTATACATTAGACACTGTATAGCCATCGCACATGACTATACATAAGAATACTACGCTTTTATTTAACGTTACGGACATTTTTTGCTTGATAGGGTGCCCCTCTGCAACGCCCCATAAGGAGCTTCGTTCCAAAAAATTGTATAGGCTATATATTTGTCATGATTCAGGCACTTACACTTTTTTTGTTACTTTCTTTATCTCCAAGATAAGAATTCGTCCTCATGGGGAACGTCGAGTAAGACCTTTGTCTTATTGAGGATAATAAAATTGTAATACGAATATCATATAACATAAGCTTCTTTTAATAATTTTTTAACCGACTCCAAAAAGGAGGAGGTTACTCAATTCAACCTTATATATATATATTTTTTTTTATGTATGTTCGGGGATAACTTCGTTGTTTAAGAACCGATTTTTCATAATTTTTTTTGTTCGAAAGGAGATTTCCCTGGTGTGATACTTCCAGAGATCTTCAAGAAGCCAAAAATACTTCTGAAGTTTCTGGAGGAGCTTGGGTGGCAGGAGTGAATAGATTATTCCCACACACGCAAAATAGGCGCAAAGTCATCGAGTTGCGGAAACCAGCCCGTGTTTACCATACCATCCCTGGTGTGGTACCGTGATAAGGAAACTAGGATTTGATGATGGGATCTTAGAGAAATTGAGGGAAACTCAAAAACCCGCATAAAATTTTACTGGGTGTACCGATTTTGATAATCTTTAATTTAATAGAAAGTCGATATTTATCATGTGGTTACATTTAAATTTCATGGAGATCTGATTACTACTTTTGGAGTAATCTTTGATAATGCGTATTTACTTGACTAATTTTTTATCTACCTACGTTGTATTACTTGTCGATATAATTGAGGTCGGTTTTTTTTTTCGTTTGCCTGCAAACACAATTATTATACTACACAAGATACAACTTATGCATTTTAAAGGAAAAAAAAATAACTATTTAAGTCACTTCTCAAATACCTTCTCGAATAATCCAAAATCGTCGCAGACAAGGTTAGTAAAGCGTATTTTGGTTTCGTTAAAGCAAATTCCGCTGGCAAAGCGTTTCAACATCAGACGTCAACTGCCTCTTAACATTAGCCTCGATCGGATTACCTTTGACTTTTAATATCTGATCCTCGAATAATCTCATATAAAAGGCGAACAAACTCTTTTCAATTACGATAAAAGCTTCTTAGTTCAATGAGAGAAAAAAATGGATCATCGAAATCTGCGATGTAATTATATTGTCGTCGCTTCATTGACCTGTTACCTTTCAGATGTGGAAAAATTGAGAAAGATGGATCGATCGACATCCGGGTAGTTTATGTGACTTTTATTTAAACACAATTTTTTATGTGTCATTTATTTTTGTCTGATATATATTTGTTTATCTGGTATTATACTTATTGAAGTATTGTGTTTGATTGCAAACGAAAAAAAGTAAAATTGTATGTGGTATAAATATAATGTAGATCGACGAAAAAAATAATCAATTGAATACACATTATATTTATATTATATTTATTATTTATTTAGTGCGCATTACTAGCAATAACTCAAAAATTACATGTCAGATCTCAATTAATTTTAAATGTGACAACATGACCACGAACGCACCACCTTTATTTTTCTTTATTTAAGGAGTTTTAGTCCATAAGGACTACGCCACTCCATAGCAACATCACACATTTACATACAAGAAATTAATGAGGTCGTCGTCGCATACCAATAGTTACAATTTTGTACAATAGTTTAGCCGGTTTTCAGAGAGGATACGCCAAAATTGAATTACAACCTCCAAGTTCTTTAAAATTTTGAGTTATTTGCAGAATATCATTTCTAATATCCTCATTTCGGACACATTCCACCATAATGTGAACTGCATCTTCAATGATGCCGCATTCGGTACATAACGGAGGTGGTATCTTTTTTATCAAATAAGCAAACTTATTAAGTGGAATGTGACCGGAACGGAGTCTAAATGCTGTGGTTAACGTTTTCCTACTGAGCTTACATTCATCAAACCATGGTATTCTTCAAGGATCATTCTGCATAGTTCTGTACCATATGCTATGCACTACCTTTTAATTGAACAAAACCATCGAAGTCGGTCCATCCACCCAAAAGTTCTTAGGTAGCATGCTTAAGAAAATACAATCGAATTGAGAACCTCCTCCTTTTTTGGAAGTCAGTTAAAAAGAAATACTTACCGCAATCCTGTTTAGGAAGCCTGGAAATACAAGAAAAACGCCTAGAACACAAACGTCACACACACGTCTACTATGGCATTTACAATTGTTATGTGCGGGGACCGGACCTTTGACGGCCACCACATCAGTCAAATGATGTGATTTCTGTGCAAACGAGTTGTTAAATTGTATTCCTTACATTAAAACTCATTTATATTTCTCTCTCACAATACAAAAGCCATTCTTTCACTTTATGCCATCAATAATTTCTAAGATGTAATTTCTTTAATTAAGAAAAATTGAAACGTTTACTACGAAACTCGACGATATTTCTCGAATAAATCAAATAAATACCTTCAACAAAATTATTACTTGTCGGACTAAAGAAAATGGCGGCAGTAAAAATTTCGCCAGTGGACTGTAAATTAAAATTAGCGAGCAAATAAATGAAGTCCCGTGATGTAATTTGTTCGTGATTATAACACAAAGGAGAGCCGTCAGATTGTTGTGTTTCACTTGATTGGATCGAATATTGTTCCGCGACTCGAAACAACGAATTAAGAACTCCCTTGAAAGCGAGATACTTTGATCTAAATCAGGAACAAATATAGGAAATAACAGCCTGATAACTTCTATACATGTAGGATTTGAGAAACGCTGGTTAACTTTCTAAGCATTTGTTAAAGATTGTAGTGTAGTGTTTGAGAGACCAAGCAGTTATTTAACCAATTGATTTTACTATATACACGTAAATTGCAAAAATTTTAACAAAAAAAGGCTTTAATATTTCATCACATTAACATGTCATCTGTAAATATGTGAATTACACCTAAATATCTCTCTTGTAAAAAATAAGCAAGAATTTTTTATTAAAAACGCGACAAAAATGTGATCCATCCCCATCAGCATGTGTATATTAATTTTGTTGTTAATATTTTATTATAAGAAATAAAAAACGGATCAAAAACTCTAAAAATAACAACAAAAATATCAATTAATTACGCAAAACGCACAAACGTCAACGATTTTTAATTAAACGCCGAGAAGCTACTAATTCAATACGCCGTACACCGAATAACCAAATAACGAACTGAAGGCGCAATTAATCTAAGTCAAATTATTCTTTATTAATTAATCGTCTGCGGAAGAGTTTCAATTAAAATGGAAATCCATTCGTCTCTCGCGATCGACGAACGAATAATAATAACTGTCGGGCCTTGAGGGCTCGGTGAGGAGCGGCGCACCGACTGATGTGGCAAAGTGAATACAAAATATTCAATGTAATAGTTAATATCAAGAGGAGATAAAATAACACAGAGAAATGATAAATTCGCTAAAGATATATAATAGCTGTGTGATATAGTGACTGGATGAGGATTGCGGGAAACCGGGACGTTTGGCGCGAGCTTGGGGAGGGAGGAGTTGAGATATAATTGTAAAAATGGTTAATATGCTATTCTGTGTCCTATTTTAAATACATACGTACGTCGTTTTTTTATTTGAAAAAAAATAAAAATAAAATTTTAGTGCGTCGCTAAAGAGTTGGAAAAGCATGAATGATAGTTTCGCAAAAAATTGAACATATAAAAATAAATAAAAAACGTGTAACATTTTTAATGATCAAACAATAATACACCTTATATCATAATTAAATCATATTAGCAGTAGCATATGAAACAACATATTTCAACGATTGCTTTTAACGTCCACAAACTATAAAGTCAATGATGGGCGAAATAAAGTTTCCTAGTTTGAGCAATTTTATGTGGACTCACTAGACGTCATCGATCTGTATTCGTATACGTTTCGATCATATTCGTAAAAGTTATATAATTAGCATAAGTACATAACAACAACCTTATGTACATTATGTAATATGGTCCAGTATTATATGAATCGCGCTGTTTTACATATCACATATAATTTAGGGTTCTATTGCTATGAGTTCTTGAAATTAACGAAGCTTCTGGGGGAATTTGTTATGGGGTTGGCAACGCGTTTGCGATGCTTCTGGTGTTGCAGGCGTCTATAACCTACGGTTATCGCTTACTATCAGGTGATCCGTACGCTTGTTTGCCGACCTAGTTAAGTATATGAAAAAAAAAAAACAGAATTATGATAAATTATTTTTCAATAGAAGTTCATAACTGAGTCTGAGTGTAATATTTGTATTTATATATTTATATAATTATGTGTAATGAAATGACATTTCATTAAATTGAATTTGCCGCGCTTCGCGCGTGTATTTGGTTGTCTGTGGAAGTAAGTAGAAGCCGCATCGGAGTGACACGCATTTCAATGACGGATGACTTGCAAATTATTTTATGATTTTATTTTTATAAAAAAAACTTGTAGAACGATAAGTGAAAGGATATAATTGAGGAGGCGATATTAGTGAACTTTAATGTCGTTTCTTTGTATTTTCAGAGAAACAATTTGTGTTTAGTTGCGAAAATCCTCAATAATATATGTTATATATGTATGATTTCTAAATACATTTGTCACAAAAAACTATTAGCTATAGCAGTCAAATATAAGTAGTATAGCTAAACTAGCAATCATACTACTACTAGTCAAATATAAGTAGTATAGCTAAACTAGCTTAGTATAGCTAAACTATTTAGCTATAGCAGTCAACTGTTACCTATGACAGAAGCATTAAGTTGCTTACCTTAAGAATAGGCGACCCACCGTGTGTGCATGTTATCAGATATTTTTGTTTATTTATTTTTAAAATCATGTTATTCTGGTCTGATTGTTCATTTTTACGTCTCCCGTATGTGATCCTGGTCGTTATCAAAAGACACCTGCTTATATCATGTGTCAGACACATGACAATGATGTCAGACATATATTATTATATGTCTGACATCGTGGCCTAATGTGTGGGTAACACAAAAATAAAAATCGTACATATTAAAAATAGCACGGTGTCGTCTCCTGTCAAAGATTTTCATTGTAATATGAAACTTTGAATAGTTACGGGTCTCTGTAAAGAACTCACTATAGACGGCGCCACGGTTCGCTTAAACCGAAAATAAAAATCATCATATCAAAAATTTTGCTCTAGCGGGTACATCGTTCCATAGCTTAATTGGCTAGAGCGCCGACACGGTCAGTCGGAGACGCGGGTTCGAACCCCGCTGGAGCGGTCAATTTTTGACATGATATTCAAAAATGTTTATCATTCGTTATATTGGCAGAGAATTCCAGAACCATAAAAGTAATTAATAAACGTAATATATAAAGCAAAAAAAAAATCTCCTGTATTAAAAAAAAGTAATTCCTTCAGTTTCCTAACAAATAAAATCAAAACAATTTATTAAACGAAAATATAGACTTAACACACATCCTCGTCAAAAGTAAAAATGTCTAATAAGGAAGTAGTTGGCTGAGATCTACGGCAAACACACAAACACGGACCCAGATTAGATTATGTGCGTTTACATATATTTAACTTGTTTGCCACTGAGCTCAACATCCCCGCAGTCACAACATGATATCTAGCGACATATAGGATTACATCGATTCTACTATAGCATCATCTAGTTTTATAGTCTATTGAACATTTTGAGTCGAAAAAAAAAAGATGTTAGTAATATTCAAAATATTAAAAAAAGTTTGTACTATATTAATTAAGTCAAAGATAATTTTTGTGTGTGTGTGTGTTTGTGTGTGTGTGTGTGTGTGTATGTGTTCCCGGATAACTTCGTCGTTTATGAACCGATTTTGCTAATGCTTTTTTTGTTAGAAAGGGGATATCTCATGGGTAGTACCATGATAAGGAAATCAGGATCTGATAATGGCATACAGAGAAATCGAGGATAATGTTCGAAAATCGTAGTCGAGTTCGAATTCGAAAGTCGGCTTTTTTCGTTTACTAGCAAACACAATTATTAAAGTGAAATTTCTTTACGTACGTTTGACTCGGGAGTAAGCTGGTGAATGCGTGATGAGAGCGTTACTAAAAGCGTGATCGGCCAAAGCGAACGGAAGTTAAGAGGGAGATATAAGTTAGATGGAGCTAAATAAGTTTTACTTCAGTCGTGTGGTCTAAAGCAAACCCCTTTTTTCTACAAGAATGATACAATTATATAATAAGTACAAATAAGTCAGTTCTCTGTAACATTGTCAACGTAATGGATGAGAAGAAAACGATGAAAAATTTATGAACTTTTACATAAACGATTAGTAAAAAGATTTTTTTTTTCGCATAAAATACTAAAGTTGTAATAGCGAAAAAGTCAAATTATATCTCGGATTAAGAACTACTTTCTCATTCGTAGCCGTTGCTCTCTTGTGATTTATGGATTTATTCCAGTTTCTTTGTCGTCGAAAATAAGGACAAAATTTTCCTCTTCTTATATAATTTACAAATAATTATTATTTCTTAACAATCTTTTGTGAAATGTTATATTTTGTTTTATTATTTGCCTAAAAATATATACATGTGGTTAGGATTTCTTTTACTAGTCATTAGGATGAGATGACCGATTATGCATTCAGCCTCTAACATCACCCCCTCCCCCTAATCCCCTTATTCACTACCTGAACCTGCAAAAAAGAACCTGATTTTTTCCATTATGCTGTTCACACTAATTGGTTATTATAATTTGTACACTTTTGTAATAATCGAGCATAATATAGAAGTACACTTACAAGAAAAATTTGAATTGTCACCAGAAAATATGGCTCCTATAATATCCATGTAGGAGAAGGATTAGAACTTAACTTACCACGCTGCTCCAACGCGGGTTTATTTATTTATTTATTTATTTATTTATTTATTTATTTATTTTACAGGAAAACTTACAGCTAAATTACATGGATTTAAATATACAAGTAGGTTCATAACCCTAAACTTGGCAGCGATAAAAGTGATCGATTTATTATATTTTTTTAATCTATATAGTTAATAAGGCATAATAATATATGAGAAAAATCTAAAAAAAATTATATTTTTTATATATTATGATATATAGCATGTATCTTATAAGATACATTGCCAAGTCTTCTACATTTTATTTGAAAATCAATGTGTGTCCTTAAGGATACATTGCCTAGGGAAGAGAGAAAAATATTTTTTTTTAAGACAAAGTACTTTAATATGACATGACTTTTTAAACATGAAGTATGAAGAATAATAATGCTTATTAACATCTTTTTTCACGTTAGAACAATTACAAAACAAAACTTAAAAAATTAACGTATTTTTTTCTGTCATGGCACACATAAAATGTGTTTTCTGTGGCTTCTACCTTCCTTCTTCCTACGACCTTCCGTCATAAATCGACTATCAAACAACTAAGACGAACACTTTCAAGAAATGGTCGGATTTTGTAATATCGATCACCGTTGTCTCGTAGATTATCTGCAAAATGCAGATATCTTCGAATTTGCTGGAACCGTTTAATGCTCATTACATCAGCTACTTTATCGAATCTTAAAAAGGCTGACCAATAGTCAGTAGTATTGTACGCCAACAATGTACCTTTTAATTGGAATTTTTTTTTTTTTTTTTATGTCACTAGGTCGGCAAACAAGCGTACGGCTCACCTGATGGTAAGCGACTACTGTAGCTTATAGACGCCTGCAACACCAGAAGCATCGCAAGCGCGTTGCCGACCCAATCCCCAATCCCCCCAGGAGCTCTGGTCACCTTACTCACCAACAGGAACACAATACTGCTTGAAAACAGTATTATTTTGCTGTGATCTGGAAATGGTACAAGGTCGTTTGTTCCACCATCATTTGTATTATATCGTCAGATAGGAAGATAGCAAAATATTCTGCAGGAGACTGTGTATTAGGAGGTTTGCTAAATATTTTTCGATTTCTGCATTCCCACGAAAATGTTGGGTTGTCCATTTTTTTTCTAGGTTTTTTGTTTGAAGGTTTTTTTTTATGACGACTGTAGATTTTTTTCAATCCGGACTGAGTGGCATTAGAAGAGGAAACGGCCGGACAACTGCTCAAGCTATTTGTTGCAACTGATGGTAAGTGTGGATTTATGTCAGAAACTGCTACATTATGTTGGAACTGCACATTTCGAGCAGCTGGAGAATTAGACTGTACTAATGGAGTCAGAGGTGAATGTGTTGGAGCCAGTGGACTACACGTAGTAACATCGGGACAAGACGAAGTCGATGTAGGTAGAACGACTGATTGATTTCCATCTTTAGTTGATACTACATTTTCTTCTGTTTCGCTATTATTGTTTAAAAGCAAATGTAAGTTTTCTAACGATGGAGCTTTAGATGGAACAGGTGAGCTGTCAGAATCAGATATATGTGCAGGAAGTTTCAATTCGTCTTCCGAAGTTTCGCTTTTTTCTAAACATGAATCTGCTCCTGGCTTAGTTACTAATGCCAAAATTCGCTGAGATCTTGTGATTGATTGCAAACCATGAAATTATTAATGATAAAACAACGTAGAAGATTCAAACAAGACTTAATTAACTAAATAGTGTTTATTTTATTAATTATGTCAAGAAAAAGATAAAAAAATGTATTTATTTATTTCACCGAATCACTGGCAATGCATCCAAAAATGCACATTACCACTCCCAAGCAATAATATTCGTAACATGGCAATGTATCTCTAAGTGCACACGACAAAATCAATGTAATCCGTCAATGAACCTGGCAATGTGCATTTATGGATACATCAGGAAAGACGTCTGTATTTTACCAGGAAATTAAACTATTTACTATCAGATACAAATTAAAACCTATAGTTCAATTATTTAACTATAAAATAAATACATTAGCTACTTCCTAAATAAGCAAAATAAGAAAATTTAGTGAATTCTTGCCTTGAGCCTCGTAGCCGCACGCGCAGGGTCCGAGATCTTGCGAGCTACTGTCAAATCGTGTAACCAGGGTACACAAATATATTTATTGGTAGAAAGTTTATAACTCATGCTACCATTATATGACAAAAATATATTATAAAGCAATCGCTGTAACCCAGCAGATTTTTTTAAATAAAATGTGCATTATTAGATACGCTGCCAAGTTTAGGGATAAAGGCCAATTAAAAGTTTCCACATATAGGTACACAAGTGAACTTAAATATAGGACAGACACGTGCACTACTAACCAAAGCCTAGAGGACTAAAATTAAAAAAATGAAATAAAAATGAAAATTTGTTTCCCTAGGCCAACAGTCTGGGTTAGCAGATATGTTCCTACTATGAGTAACGATCGTTATCATTTATGATAACAACTGAGTGAGGAGACCCACAAGGACAGCACAAACACCCAGACCATGGCAAACAGCTGTATGACCAATACAAATATTTGTCACTAGCTTCTGCGTGCGACTTCGTCCGCGTGGAACAGAGGCGCGCGCAATACTTGATCATTATTTTGCTGCGATGTTATTTAAAAACTGCGATATCTCTTGAGATACTCATTGAAATCGAATTATGTAAAAGGCTGTTTCGTTTTAAATTAAATACTTGTGATGAATAACGTATTTATTTAGATAAGGATTAATATCATGTTTATAAAAACATCTTCGCAAATAATGCATTATTTTAGAACAAACTTGATTAGCATAAAAAAAGGTTATAGTGAGTCAACCTTAAAAGATAGATATATGGTGTCTTGCACTTTTTTTAGAACTTTTAGAGAGGATCAATTCTGCCATACATTATTTTTGAGAAACTTTAACTGTTAGGAAAAAAGAACCCCCGATTTTGAAACATTCTTCATTGGTGCTCCGCTCCTTTTGGTCTTAGCGTGATGATATATAGCTTATAACCTTCTTCGATAAATGGGCTATCTAACACTAAAATAATTTTTCTAATCGGACCAGTAATTTCTGAGATTAGCGCGTTCAGATAAACAAACAAACTCTTCAGCTATATAATATTAACACGCAACTGCCAGCGCAACAGCCACAAACTAGAGTTGTGACCGTTGCGCTAACGCGTCACTTTTTGCGTACTCCACGATGCTTAGTAATATTTTCCAATGTTATTATTTATTTTGAAACTCAAACCAACATTTAAATTATAATTGATGATGACCATTTTTATTTTAAATAGTTTTGAAAGTAGAAAATGAAATATCGTTGAGAATATTCAAATGATATAATTGTAATATGAAAATGTTCTGACGTCTTTGTGAAAAAAAATTATTTCACTTTAGTAACAAAACAACGAACGCTAAGAAGCGAACAGCGGAGCGTCTGTTTGTTGTCCGACCGAGACCGAGCTCTTTAATGTAATTTCACTTTGTACCGAAGAAAGAAATTAGGAATAAATCAATTATATTATCAAATTTTGATAAACGGAATAGCGCTAGTTGTACACGTCACGTAACATAGACATTAGATTTTGCCGTGACAGTATCTAATGAATTGACGATCGATGGCTGCATGTACGAAAAAGGATGACTCACTGTCTCGTTACGCTCATTGTACGCTTGCGCCGCATCTATCTCTCTTCCACTCGATTGGCCTGTGCGTCCGAGGAGATGTTTTGTTATGACGTTGTCACGTTAAACTATCGTCCGTAAACCAACTTTACAGACAACCAATTTTTTTAGTTAATTCTTGAAGCTCTCTCTATACAAAACATACTTAGTTATTAATGTTATAATTGTTGTTGTTTTAATATTGCTGAGATGTGTGATAACCCAATTCAAAACAAAATCAAAACCAACTTTATTCAAATAAGTTTCAAAAACACTTTCGAATCGTCATTTTACAAATTAAAGTTTTAAAGTGATTATTAGTTTTTAAAAGTAAGGCTTCAGTTAAGCCCTCGATTCGGGATTCGGGAAGAAACTCCGTAGTTACTTTTGAAAATAATATACAAACTCTGTTTTAGTACAAAATTAGTAATCATCATTACAGCCTATACAGTCCACTGCTGGACATAGGCCTCCACAAGTTTACGCCAAGAATAACGTGAACTCATGTGTTTTGCCCATAGTCACCACGCTGGGCAGGCGGGTTGGTGACCGCAGTACTGGCTTTGTCGCACCGAAGACGCTGCTGCCCGTCTTCGGCCTGTGTATTTCAAAGCCAGCAGTTGGATGGTTATCCCGCCATCGGTCGGCTTCTTAAGTTCGAAGGTGGTTGTGGAACCTTGTTATCCCTTAGTCGCCTCTTACGACACCCACGGGAAGAGAGGGGGTGGCTAAATTCTTTAGTGCCGTAGCCACACAGCACAAGATTGGGTTGTCTGGAAGAAATGGCTGAATAGCCATAAGCCCGCCCATTGTACTTCACAGTCTGTAAATATTTTTTTTAAATGTGTTTATTGTTTAAAATGTAGTTGTGGTGTACAATAAAGTATAAATAATTATTTATTAAATAAATAAATAAATAAGATCGATATGTCGCGAATAGAAATATTGGGTTGATAATGGCAATACTTAGTAAATAAAGTTACAATTAAAGAAAGATGCACGAAGGCGGTCTCAGGCTAGAAGAGCGATCTCTTCCAGACAATCTTTAGTTAGCAAACGCGACGTAGAAAATGCGGTTAGAAAGTACAAGGTACAAATAATTGTTATATTAATTAAACTAGCGACCCGCCCCGGCTTCGCACGGGTGCAATTCTGATACTAAATATACTACAGAATGTCTTTATTTATAGTGTGAAGCTAGCTTATAGCATGGTTATTAACATAATAATAACATTAAAATATGCGTCGTAGAGACATGATGTTACAGAATGCGTTGAAGAAATAAAGGTTCACTGCTCGTTCCCCGTAAGTGATAGCGTGATAATTTGTAGCCTATATGTTGACCCGACTTCTTAATAATATTCGTGCCAAATTCGAAGTAAATCCATGCAGTACTTTTTGAGTTTATCCCGGACATACATACAGACAAACAGACAAACAGACAAACAGACAAAAATTCTAAAAACTATATTTTTGGCTTCGGTATCAGTTGCAGATCACATCCCAAGTATTCTTTAAAAAAAATATTCAATGTACAGTTTTGACTTTCCTACCATTTTATTATAAGTATAGATTACAGTGATAATCTTGAAAATTGACTAGAAAAAAAAAAGTGGTAATAAGCAGTTTTACTGAAATGGCAATTGGAAAAGAGAACGATATTAAAAATAATTTAGAAAAGCAACACATACTTACTGTGTTAAAGATACTCAGATAGGATAGAGTAGGGAAGATAGGTCTGGTCTCATATACTTAGGATCATTATACTTAGGATTAAATACGACTTGTTTATTTACTTAACGATCAAAAAAATTCTAATACGTTCTTTTATCGAAGCGAATCTTTACCCATAAATATTTAATATATTTTTCTTCGTTTTTATGAGTAAAAAGTTTTACTTTACGTTAAAACCCGATTTGAGCGATCCCTCGATTGGCCGATACAGGTCCAATATTCTTCGCGCCGCAATTCTTTGATTTGTTACATAAATAAAAGATGAAGCCGCAGCGTCGGATCGAAGTCACGAGATGTTTCGGTTCCGACTTAGCGTCAATGGAATAAAGAGAAAATAGAATTAAAGCCTCGTTAGAGTTTTGAAATAAGAACATTTTAAAAGGAATTCATTTAAAAGTATTCGCTTTAATTCTTAAGACGAGAAATAATTTTAATTGGAAATAGTTTAAAATATTTGCTAAGCCCTCTTCGATATGATGCAGTTTGTTGTCCAATATCCATAAAGCGTCGCTTATAAAGACTAGGAACGTATTACGATTCTAAATTAAATTTTCGCTGAACCGAGCTTGGCCACGGGCACACTCCGTGTTATTAAACGTTGCATCATGGATAAGCCGAAGCGAAGCGAAGTGGAGCCTAAACCGTCGCTTACGTTCACTATTTTTATATTCTTTTTTTATTTCGCTCGCGCGACTGCGCGGCAATTTCAGCGGCATGAAAATTCATAGGTGTCCGAAGCTTTCATAAGGATTCCCGATGGTCAGGGAACAAAGGCTCGGCGTGTTTCCGCCCATCTGAAGCCGGAGATTGCACTCAAATACATTTTTCCACGGCAGCTCCCCCACCTGCGCTCGGCGCCGTAACGAGGCGCCTTTGTTGCCACTGTGTCACCGGGGCCGACGATTGTTCGACATTTATCACGTCATTACTGGACCATTAGGCGAGGAAGTAAATTATGAAAAACGACCTTTGTCCTTGTCCGTTCCTTGATGTAATTAAGAAGATAAATTCGTAAACATGTTTCACGTTCTACTTTCCGTGAGTTATTTTTGAGATACGTAATTGAAACAAAAGTTTACGACGTTGTAATCACATAATAGTTGGTAGAAACTCGTACTACTTACTTGTTGAAGCCTTGATCTAGGTCCCGATTACCACTTGGGAAAAGTAATTACAAAGGCCATACTCACAGATGATTGTCATGGTTAAGACATTTGTGGTGTGTACGTTATTCGCAAAAATACGCACAGTTCTATTAAAAGTATTTATGACCCCGCGTTGACGCGTGGCGGTTGCGGGTTCGATCCCCACACATGACAAACATTTGTATTGGCCATACAGATATTTGCCGTGGTCTGGGTGTTTGTGCAGTCTTTATGGGTCTCCCCGTGCCTCGAAGAGCACGTTAAGCCGTCGGTCCCGAATGTTATCATGTACACCTGATAGCGATCGTTACTCATAGTAGGGAATATATCCGCCAACCCGCATTGGTTCAGCGTGGTGGATTAAGCTCCGATCCTTCTCATACATGGGGAAAGCGGCCTATGCCCAGTAGTGGGATATTACACGCTGAAGCGTATTAAACGTATACATGGCAAGCCATGTATGTTCACGAGACGAAAGAAATAGCATACAATGAGACACGTAAGTTGTATAGCATTTCAATACAAGAACGTACGTCTGCAGAATCCAACATTTTTTCAAGCAATCGTTCGAATTAAACGCCCGCTCCGAACAAAAGACGAATCCCCTTATTAGAGCTAATTGCGCTGCGAACAACAGCGTCTGCTTTAATTAAATTCCGACCACACGTCTTGTCCTTATTTGAGCTCTTTGAAATACATATGCCGGCGTTTAGGCGCCGTAAATACGGACACAATAATAATATTAATTAAAAGGGTTCGCAGTTAAACGCTCAACCGTTAATTGTAACCGTCTTTTGTTCGACCAATTGAAAATGAGAGCAATACAAGTTGAAATTGAATGAAAATTGTCTGTAAATAGATGTGTTAATTTCTAATTGTTTGAAAAGTTGGTAGGTATATTTTTCGTGTTCGAGTAACAGAAATTATTGAAGATAAAATTAACTTAAAATCGTTACGATTTATAGTAATGGATCCTACCTGTAGATATTCCTTGCTTAGTACTGGTGTACTACAATTGAATTGAAATGAAACAAGATATAAATGTCTCAATTCTAAGCAAAGGAAGTCACTTTAGTAGTACCTCGTTCCACTGCGGTCTAAAAGATGATTTACCGAATTATTTTTACACAAATCGGTCGGCAAACAAGCGTATAGCTCAACTAATGCGTTAGCTTATAAAAGCCTACAACACCAGAAGCAATACAAGCATTGACGACTTATTTTGTCCCTCATAAAATATGAACTTTGAAGATAGTTTTTGTAAATTAATTTGTAGTAGTAAACAACAGCCACTTTTTTGTATTTGATAAGGTCGGCAAACAAGCGTACGGCTCACCTGATGGTAAGCGATTACCGTAGCTTATAGACACCTGCAACACCAGAAGCTTCGCAAGCGCGTTGCCGACCCTATCCCCAGTTCCCGCAGGAGCTCTGGTCACCTTACTTAATAACAGGAACACGACACTGCTTGAAAACAGTATTATTTAGCTGTGATCTTCTGTAGGGTCGAGGTACTGCCCCAGTCGGGCTGCTCCATGTTTTGACCAGGAAATTTCTTGCTGTGAAATAATATCACACTCCAACAATTTTTCTCCTCCCGTAACCATGGTTGCTGCAAAGTATCCAAATTGTTGGGCATCTTAAAAAAACATTATAAACCGCGATAAACTCAGATATATTTTTAAACGCAAAAATGAAATAGTCAGCTTTACCATTGCATTAATCTCTACGATCTTAGCTCTCAGTATATTAGAGGAACGAACCCTGTAACGGGATGCTACCCAAGCTGTATCGACGCAAAAATAGAAAACCATGATTGTAATGGATGGCATCGAATCTCAGCTCTTCTCGACTGGCCGTGGCGAATCCTTCAAATTGATCGATGAGACTGCAGCGCCGCGGAAACGGTTCACTAACACTTGAATATCAGACTAAAGAGGTTACTTTTTAAACTTGTACGTTAACGTGGCGTCGAATAAAGAAAGGTATTCTGTTTTTTTTTGGTTCTGTGTAAAACTATGGTTTGTACTGCATGGGTTTGAAAAATGAATAGAAATCCTAAGGATACAGATATAGGTGAACTAGATGACCCGGTAAAGGTTATTTTGCCATATATATTATGATAATTTATGGTTTTACGCATTTTTCAATGATAAATCATAATTAAATAAAAATAAATATTTTTGTCAAAAAAATAAATAAAAATTATTAGGGGTGATAACCTTTATCATTTAGGGGCATGAAAAACAAATGTTGGCCGATTCTCAGACCTACCCGATATACACACACATAAAAATCGGTCTGGGTTTCGGAGGGGTATGATAACTAACATTGTGACACGAGAATTTTATATATAACAAGATATATCCTCGTTTTTCTGGAAAATGTAATTTGAGTGTATGGTTTTGACGGGTCATTGTGTCAGTAAGAACGTCGTACACACTGCTTTATTTTGCAAACAGCATTAGTCAAAAAATATGTTCAACATAAGGCATTTATTTACAGATATTATATATTTAAAAAAAATAGTCTTTTCTTGACATACATTACAAATGGTGTATATAGATAGATCCAGAGACGAGCTTCAAAATGGACTAAAAAACTAAAATCTATACAAAAGTATGTGAGCTTAAGCTGTTAAGATGGTTTTGAAATACGTCAAATGACAATTATATCCTTAATTATTTTGAACGTAACGACATTTTTGCCAACACAATGTATAAGCAATTTAAAGTTTTTTTTTCCTAAATTGATAGAAAGTTGAACATAAGGATAACACTTATATCTATCGCTGGGGAGTTCTTGAATTTCAGCTTACAAATATCTCATAATATATACCTAGAAAATGCATTATTGTATCGAATTTCATCGCTTGCTAATCTTTGCCTTATTACGGCTTTTCACGAAGTTTTATAAACAGTATAACAAAAAAAAATGTATATATATATATATATATATATATATATATATATATATAACTTTTTTTCTAGCATTAGCGTTAGAAAAAAATATAAAAAGAATAAATATTAATTATTATAAGCGATTATTAATAAGTCTATTTATAAGGGAAAATATTTACGCAGAAATACACCAGCTAATTGCACGGCGGCCTCGGCGGGGATGAAATATAAATTAGGCTAATAGCAACCTGCTTTGCCCTCAATATATAAGCAAGCGCGCGTGTATGTGTTAAACGGTTTGTGCCTGTGGATCCCTTTCTTCTATTAGTGCTTACATGCATGATAGTATGTTAATGTTTCGCGTGACCTTTAGTTTGTTTAAGTGTTACTAGATGGCGTTACGTGTATCTTAAATAACACTATCGTAGAGTCTATATTCTCAAATATAATTCGTTATTGAATGAGGCGTATTATCTCATATGGAGTACGTTCTAAGCTGGAGGTGTAGTCTTGCTAGGTGAAACCCTTAGGACGAACAGACATCCCGAGCCTTCCTAAAGGGCTCCCCTTTTTCTTTCACGGCTGGGTCTCAGTGCCCGGCCACCCCCACCCGGTGACGCTGTCGAGGCCGCTAGGGCCAACAACAGTAGATAATCCAAAAAAGTGCCGTGTTTTAAAATCGTTGTCGCCGCAAAACAGTGATAGCAATGCGATCTCCCTGCGAACTATCCTTAGGACGAATGTTTCTTCATAACATTATTAGAGAGTTATGTTTTAAAGATTAGTTAGATAGATAGATAGATTAAAAAAATGCTTAAAATTTTGTGGAAAACAAACACAATTTATTGAAATAAAACAGGATAACGCGTACGTTATTAAAATTATATTTTGTAAGCAATTATTTTCGTATAACGTTTTGATCGAAAACGATTTCCCAGGACGCTAGCAAATCGATTTTATAAGCTCTGTTTTGACAAATGCGAAATATATTACATAAAGACCCTTCGAACGATGGGTTTACGATAAATCCACTTACCGGTGACGTCCACAAAGAGTTCGCTTGTTTATCGCAACGGAGGCCCAAAGACTTCAAAGCCAAGGGACGCCCCTGTTTAACTACACAGTAAGCCGATTTAAAGACAATTTTATTAAACCGAGTCCGCACTAATCCTGTGTCTCAATTGGAATCCAATTATTATTTTTGGAAATTGTATCGCTATGTCTGAAAGCGATTAATTTGTAATCTAACTAGATTAAATGGTGACTGTTTTGTCATTTACTTTTTGAAGGCAGTTTTCGATTACGCTGAAAAACGAGACTCTTAATTTGTAGTATAATCGTGTATTTTTTGTAACAAAAAAAAACAACTTCATATACATCGATAAGTAACACAACGTAGGTGGACGAAGAAATGGTCAAGTGAAAACGCGTTATCAAAGATTACTCAAAAAGTAGTCATCAGAGCTCGATGAAATTTAGATGAAATAATGAAACCAATTTACACAATAAAACTCAATGAAGTGTAATACAATCAAGGTCGACAAAAAATAGTAAAGTAAATACGCATTATTAGATATTAAATGATACATGACATGCACCTTCATTTGATTAAATTTTTTGTATTGAAATCCGTTTATCGAGTAAAAAGTTCTGAGGTAATAATATACATAAAAAACCGTCGAATTGATAACCTCCTCCAATCAAGTCGGTTAAAATTACCATAGATTAAAGACTCAATTAGCACATTCTGCGTAGATAGGAACTAAATAAAATATTGATTTATGTTGGGTAGTTTCGAATAACTTTATAACGTTAGGACGTCTGACACCTCAGTCCTCCCGTGACCATGGTTGCTGTAAAGTATCCGAAACGTTGGGAATCAAAAGTTAATAATAAACCGCGATAAAATCCGGAAAAAAGTTGTTTCATTAAACGGTTAAAATTATATTCAAGAGTCGGTACTTTTATCTTTGAAAACATTTTGTAATCTCTCTCTCTCTCTACTCATTCTAAGTACGGACGTCATCTTATTTTAGACTTTTTGTGACCACGAATGACATAACCAACATTAGATGACCATGTCAATGTCATGAGCTATAATTGAACCTGCGACTGCTAGAATTTTGTGCTCTCGCCATTTGCCTTCTCTTGCCAAGTTGTGGGAGCGAAAATTTGTCGCCTAACAATTGTGCACCTAGCCAACTACGTACTGTATCCATCGTTTTGTTATCCATTTGGTATTTTAGTTTAATACATTAAAATTAAAATATCTCAAAAATTCTTAAATTGCCTTTTTGTAATTTCATGTGAAATATGCCTGCTATCGTGGCGTAGGTTTATGCGTGTGGTAAAAGCAGCTATAAGAAACAGAACTTTACCTTTGTGTAACTTCAAATTTTAATTACTCTACGGACATCATGTTTGAGATCTAATATTTAAAAACTACTGTTTATATTATAGAAAAATAAATCAAATAAAATTAAAACTGTACGCTGTATTTTGTGAATGAAAGACGATAGATAATTTTCATTCATTTATTTCATCTTTATTGCACCGACAAAACAGTTATTTAAAACATTTTTCATCTATTCCAAGGATAAATATTACGTATATTTTTTTTAAAGTTTAGCGAAAAATCTTTATATTTGAAAAACTCTAAAAATTGTAATCCTTCGTCTCAAACACCTTTTATCCTTACATTCCGAAGCCGTCTGAAGACGGACCCGCTCCCCCAGGCTTTCACAGACATTTCTCTCCTCTAATGCGTCTCCCACCATTAAAATCTCTATAGTTTCCTTATCCGAAAGCCTTTGTCGTAAAACGGACTAATCTTAGCCGTGATATAAACACAAGAAAGCTTTACGCAGGTTTCGAATTTAACAAATGGTCTCTATCACGTGGGCCGTAGGGGCGAAGTTTCAATAAATTTTGTGGGTATTTAATTTCCTTTTACATCAGAACGTTATGTATTAAACCGTTTTGTGAAGCATATACAGTTATCACTGATAGCGACTCCACATTCGTTCTCGGAGTTGGAAATAATATTCGTGTTCTTATATATGTTAAAATGTTTGTATATTTTAAGCAAAATTTAATAAACACGTTTCTGTGTCCAGATTCGTAGATTTAAATTACATTTTCTGAAGATGTTTTTATGTTTGTAACATCAGAAAATTAATATTTAATGCTTTGAGGTGTGAGGTACGGGGAGATACAGTAAAAGGCGCACAAGTGTTCCGGACAACGCTCTGATTTATTCTGCATACATATAATGAAAATACATGTCTTATAAACTAAATGTTACTACACTACACCACCGGGGCAAAATAAAAAAAAATAAAAATTAATTACATAATTAAGTTTTTTTTTTTTGTATAAGTATATAATGTAAATATGAAAAGTTTTAATAAGTAAAAGTAATATTAATAAAACAATTAGTATGTATCTAAATATAGTATACAATAATTTGAAATGATTTAGAAATAAACATTAATTATTTATCTTTTACAAAAAGTTTTGTTCTATTTTTATGAATAATTTCAATTTTATTATTTCTCAAAATTTTTACATTCGGTTCCTGCTCTTCAATAACTAAATACGGGCCATTATACAAGGTATCTAATTTTCCTCCTGTTTCATTTTTTACTAATAACATATCATTTGGTTTGTATTTTATTTTATTTACCTTTTTATCATATTTCTGTTTTCTTTTCTCTTTAGACTTTAACAAATTTTCTCTCGCATCCCTATTAGCTGTCTGTAACCTGTACTTTAATTCTAAACTGTAATTGTCTGGATTGTATAAAGGTTCAATGTCAGAAGAAATTCTACTAGGTATTTCACATGATTTTCCAAAAACTAACTCGTATGGTGCATATCTTGTACTTGAGTGAATTGTATTATTATATGTAAAACACCAAAATGGTAGCCATTGGCTCCATGTCTCTGGATGGTTATCACATTGTATGCGCAGAAATGAACCTAAATGTTTATGTGCATTTTCAAGAGAACCAATAGTTTGATGATGGTATGCAGTAGAACTTAGTTTTTCTATATTTAGTAACTTACAAACCTGTTCCATTGTATCCGATATAAATTCAGTTCCACGATCCGTAGTGATGACCTTTGGGATTCCGAACCTTAAAATGAAATTATTCACAAAATTCTTAGCTATACTTACCGTTTCCTTATTTCTAAGAGGATATGCCTCTACAAATTTACTTAATTCACATTGTATTGTTAATATATATTTATTATCTTCTAAATCTCTATCTAATGGACCTATTATGTCTAGAAAAACTTTTTCCAAAGCAGAACTAGCTGTGGTTGTAATAACTAGGGGTTCCTTAATATGCCTAGAATGTTTACTTTTTTTGACATTTTTCACACTTTCTAACGTAACTCTTAACATCATTTTCTATTCCTGGCCAGTAGAATTTACGTTTTATGTTATTTACCATTCTGCGAATCCCAGCATGTCCGCTTGTGGGTAGCAGATGATAGTCATTCATAATAAATTGTTTTTCCTCGTCACTATCTATTCTTTTTATACCTTTCAAAATACAAATCCTTGGACCGTTATATTTATTTTTACTTTTTATTTCTTCTATAAGACTCCTTATAAATAACGCGTTATCTTCTTTCTTTATAATGCATATTTCTCTAATTTCTAACTTTTCACATATTTTCCTCAATTTTTCCACAAAAACGTCTCGCGTATAATGTGCTTTAAAATCAAGGTTAACATATAATATATTTTTATTTTTATTAAATGCGAAACATTCAGATTCGACATCCATATATTTTTTCTCTTTCATTTTTCTTAGTTCTTTCCCTTGTATTAAACTTAACTCAACTGATCCACTCGGTATTCTAAGTATTTCCACAACACTTGGTTGATCAGGCCAATTGTTCGGGTCAATACTTGGAATATCGCTTATCATTCTATCATCTCCACTTTCATTCTTTCTTTCTGCCTCTTTTACTTTCTTAGCCTGTGCTCTTGTTGTTACTGCTAATAAACTTTCATTCATAGCTTTCAAATCTTGGGAAGTCATACTTATTCGCGATAAAGCGTCCGCTATTACATTTTCTTTACCTTTCACGTATACTACTTTAAAATCATACTCTTCTAGTGCTAACCGAAATTTTAAAAGTCTACTTGAAGGGTCTTTTAGTCCAAATAGGTATATAAGGGGTTTATGATCCGTCATAATAGTAAAAGTACGTCCAAATAAATATGGTCGAAAATATTTTACACTCCAAACTATGGCAAGTAGTTCTTTCTGTATAGTTGGGTAATTTAATTCAGCTTTATTCAAAGGTCTACTAGCATATGCTACAGCTCTCATGTTATTATTACAAAGTACTGCACCTATTGCTGTCCCTGAAGCATCAGTTTGTAATATAAATTCTTTTGAAAAATTAGGGTATTGTAGAATGGGTGGATTTATTAAAGCATTTTTCAAAATATTAAATGATATCTCACATTGTTCAGTCCACTCATATTTGACATTCCTCCTACAAAGTTTATTTAAACAATTAGTTAATTCAGCAAAATTTTTAATAAACTTTCTATAGTAATTACACATTGCCACAAAACGTCTCAACTCATCGACGTTCGTCGGTATTGGGTAATTTTGAATAGTCTTAATTTTGTCTTGGTCTGGTTGAATTCCTTTAGAGGATATCGTATGGCCTAAATATAATAGTTCTGTTTTTAAGAATTGACATTTACTCGGATTTAGTTTGAGATTGACTTTACGTAAGCGTTCGAAAATTTCTATTAAGTTTTTATTATGTGATTCTAAATTTCTTCCGAAGCAAACACAATCGTCTAAATAAATAAAACAATTTATATAGTTAAGACCTGACATAGCTACTGACATGACTCTAGAGAAAGCGCTGGGACTGATCTTTAGCCCCATAGGTAGACGTTTCATTTGAAACTGACCTGTACTAGTTGTAAATGATGTGATTGGTCTAGATTCGGGTTTTAATGAACATTGATAATATGATTGACTTAGGTCTAAATGAGAGAAATAAATTGCGCCTGATAACGAATCCAATATCTCTGTTATGTTTGGTAATGGAAATTTATCATCCTGTATTACTTCATTTAACTTTCGATAGTCTATAACTAATCTCCACTTTTTATTATTTTTGTCATCTGATTTTTTGGGTACTAACAATATCGGACTGGACCATTCACTTTGTGATGGTTCTATTATGTCATCAGCTAACATTTGTTTAATTTGTTTATCTACTTCAGGTTTTAAACTATGTGGTAATCTATATGGTTTTATATAAACTGGATTTACATTTCGTTTCAAATTAATTGATTGTTCACACAAGTTAGTAGTCGTAAGCTTATCACCGGGTAAATAAAATATGTCAGCATACTTTGAACAAATACTCTCTATACTGTTACGTTCACTTGTACCTAAGTGATCAAGTTTCAAAGATTGCAACAATGTTTTTGCACGTGTAGAGTTCGAAGTACACTTATCAAAAGAACAAACATTATACTCTTTTAATGCTAATAGCTGAGGTTGAAAAATTGGAATAATAATTTCTTTGTCACTAGTATTCATTAATCTAATAGGTATTATGTTATTTTTTGGTTTTACTATTAAACTAGCTAAAAATAAATTTTCTTGTAATTCTTCCTGTACAATCACACTATCTTCTTTCACATCTGAATTTAACTTTATATAATGAATAGTTTCGCATCGTGCTGGTATCGTTATATAGTCTGTACATAATTTAGGTGAAGTATATAATGGTATCTGGCTTTGTTTTTCATTTGTTAACATTAATATATTTTTCTCTAAATCGATAATCGAATAAAAATTGTTTAGAAAATCTAACCCAATTATTCCATCTGATTTACAAGGTAATTCCTCAAACAAATAAAATTTGTGTTCGTAATTAGTTCCATCTAACGCCTGTAAAGTTAAATAAACATAACCCTCTGAATATGTCTTGCCACCTATACCGTTAATGACTATAGGGTCTTTATGTATCGGTGTATGTTTCGATAATATACTACTACGAATAGCCGATAAAGATGCACCGGTATCTAGTAACCACGAACATTTTTTTTCTATAGATATTTAAGAATATGTATTTTACATTGTTTTCGTAATTTAAAATATAATTTTTAGTCCCGAAAAAACTGTTTCGGTTCAGTAGTTTTTTCTTCTTCAAGTTGTACCGAACAAATATTTTGCTTACTACGGTTACCGCTACTATTGTAAACTCGACGGGGACCTCGAGTCGGGGTCGAGTGGTTTTTGTTAGAATAATATCCTGAATTATTATAATTATTTTTAACATACATACCTGTACGAGGGGTATTATTGAGATTGTTGTTCCGTCCACGATGTGAGTAAAAATTAGTTTTATTGGTTCGTCCGCCTCTGCCTCTTTGGGAAGACCTATAGTAGGGGATTCGATTACCTCTTCTTTGCGCGTTGAATATATTGTTAGACGATGAAGGTTGTCCCAACTCCTCGTCTTCAGCAGCACGGACTGCATCCTTCAACTCGGAGTAGTCTCGAGCTGATATAATTGTGCTGAGTCGCCTATTACGTAATCCATCTGCAAATCTTTTAATCGCTAATTTTTCATTAATAGGTCTCAATATCTCACAAGCCTTCGGGTTTCCGTTGCTCTGTGCTATAGTGAGGCCTACAAATAACTCAGATAATTTATCTCCATACTCATGAATTGACATATTATTTTGAGATAAGTTATTTAATTGGCTAAGTATCGCATTTGCTGATTTTTTTGTTAATAAAGAATTTCTAATATCATGGATTAAGCTCTTTACATCACTATATTCGCTTTTTAATTTTAATTTAGCACATTTAGTTAACCTGGTTTTTAATACAAATGAAATTAATAATTTTTTCTGTGTGAAATCTACAAGATACTCATCATACATTTCAATTCCGTCAATAATTTTTTCAGTAGTTTCTTCCGTATTATCCATTACGGGAATTAAAGAAGTAGCAGTTTTTAAGTCGAACCTATCCATTTTTGTTATTTCCGATTTTTCCATTATACTATCCACACAATTAATTTTGTAACTTAAAATTTTATTATATACTAATTCAATGCGTTCTAATATTCCATAAACATAATCTTTTAATTCAACTTTACATTTTTGTTCGTTAAAAATATTAATAATATCTTTATATTCACGAAATAGTTTTTCAGCTTTTACAATTTTTTTATTCACATTACCTGTATATTGTAATCTTCTAGTGGGACCTAATTTCCTTAAATCAATTTGAATTTCACTTAACTTATTTAAAATAATTTCTAATTCTTTTTCCATATAGTTTTAAACTTACAGTCAATATTACACATAGTTCTTACATATTTTACGTAAATATGGTATGAAATCTATACACAGAAATTAACAATAGAGGGGAGGGAAAGGTTTTCACTTCACATATTTTCACTTTTCATTTATATTATTATTACTTTTTAACTTTTTACTTTCACTATTCACTTTTCACTATACCGTATCTCCTCCGTCAGCGTTTGTAGGGTTGAATCTGCCAGAAAACCTCTGCCGAATTCTCGTAAAAAATTCAGACTGCATTCTTTTTTCTATCCATTTTCTTTCTTTATTTCTCCAGCTTTTCCATGCCAAGTAAACCATAGTACAAATAAAAATTATTAGGGCCACGGTGATTAAAATATTACTCGTTTTTATGTTACTTTCGATTTCTGTAATTCCTCCAGTGTTACTCCCTGCAGCGGCATTCTGCGTTATTAATATTTCCTTATCTTCGTTTTTCGAGTAATTTTTCCCCATATTATTTATTAATTAGATATAGTTTTAATGAAAGTTTCACTTTATTCACTGCTCGTTATAAATTATAAATTCTTTAAAAGTTGCACCGAGGCACACTGGAATCCGTCGCGTTTGCGTTTTGCGCCGGTCACCCGACACTCGCAACCGCCACGGCATGGCAGGGTCGCCATGAGGTGTGAGGTACGGGGAGATACAGTAAAAGGCGCACAAGTGTTCCGGACAACGCTCTGATTTATTCTGCATACATATAATGAAAATACATGTCTTATAAACTAAATGTTACTACACTACAGCTTTGATAACTTGGAAGATTTTGTAGAATCGGCGTAATGTGATTCCATTAGTTTTAATGAAGGAAAATTTTAGTCCAGCAAATATACATATATATATATATATATATATATATATATACACATGTATGTATGTTCGGGGATAACTTCGTCGTTTTTTTCGTCGACCTACTTTGTATTATACCGCATAACTTTCTACTGGATGTACCGATTTTAATAATTCTTTTTTTGTTGGAAAGGGAATATCTTTAGTTTGGTATCATAATAAGGAAACCAGGATCTGATGATGGTATCCCAGAGAAATCGAGGGCAACCCTCGAAAATCTTTAATAACTTTTTACTGGGTGTACCTATTTTGACGATTTTTAATTTAATCGAAAGCCGATGTTTATCATGAAGTGACATTTAAATTTCATCGAGATTTGATTACTACTTTTTGAGTAATCTTTGATAACGCGTATTTACTGACTAATTTTTCGTCTACCTACGTTGTATTACTTGTTGATATAATTGAAGTCGGTTTTTTTTTCGTTTGCCTGCAAATACAGTTATATTAACAAACAATTGTAATACGCTTTGATAAAGTTACAAATATATAATAGAAATGTTCGCCCGATAAACTTAAATAGACGCTACGTTGTTTAGAACTCAGTACACCTAAGTCTGGATATGTAATTTCGAAACTTTACTCGCGCCGTTTCTTGGAAATTTCTTTTCCAGACTTTAAAAGACTTAAGACAAGGCACATGTACAGTATCTTTCAGATTTTCCTTTGAAATTCCATCGTCGGACATGTCTGAACGAAACTAAAACGAAATTATTTAGACTTTGACAAATCGTTATTTAAATAAAATATACTATGGAATACAATTTTCCATGTTATTTACAGCAGTTGGATAGTATTTTTCATTTCCACGCGTGTTTTTTTTAATTTGAACATTATATGCGGTGTATTTTTCAGAATAAACACTATGCATAATTGCATTTTTCCTAAGTTTTCATTCAAAGGTTGCCTGAAAGAAAGTCCACATGCCACAAGGCCGTCTTTAATACTGTTCTTATTTTTGTAATTAACTTATTATAAAAAAACACAGTATTTTAAAAAGAGTAACTGCGTTGTTTCTTGTCGATTCCCTCCGATTTTGCTTTCTGAGTCGACGGTAGTTACACTTTAACTACAATCGTAATTAATGATTAACACAGATATAATTTTAATTTGTAAAAACCGCATTAACAAGAATTAGTTACATTAAACGACTGAAGCGCCATTATATACAGGGAGTTGGTGACAGATGGTGAGGAATAAAGGGTCTCCTGATGAGGAGCCTCTTCAGCGTGACGTGTGCGGCTTGCAACAAATCCGCTCATAGCCTAAGGGCTGATCGCAGTTAAGCACAGAAAAAAAAGACGATTTGTAAGAAAGTACTTTTGAAGCCTAATTGAACAAAGTAATTTTTGATAAAATTTTTTTTTGGAAATGAAGCGTGCGCATATGTGCGTTACTATAAACAGCTATTTATTTGTGTCTATATTCTATAGTCTGCCTGTCTGTCCGTCCGTCCGTCCGTCCGTCCGTCCGTCCGTCCGTCCGTCCGTCCGTCCGTCCGTCCGTCCGTCCGTCCGTCCGTCCGTCCGTCCGTCCGTCCGTCCGTCCGTCTGTCTGTCTGTCTGTCTGTCTGTCTGTCTGTCTGTCTGTAAAAGCAAATTACAAAATAATGTGTTGAATGAAAATTTGTTGAGCCTTAAAAAAGCTCTGTGGGTAAAAGTGAGGAAAATACCCAATATCTGCAAATATATGTGGTTGGGAGAAACAAAATCCACATTAAAATAAGTTTGCCTATAAAAAGTTTAAAACAAAAATTATATAATATAAAATAATATATATAATTATATTTTACCAATAGGGTTAAACAGGACAGGATAAACTACTACAGTACTGCTGCTACTGGGAATAAATTACTGTAAACAAGATTATTCTTTAATGCTTAATAAACGAGTAAAGCCTTGTCTTTCAGCAAGGTTTCAAAGCTTATTTTACCGCTCAACTCCACTGCGGTTTGGCGAATACGTCTTACAATTTTGTCTGCATTCTGCCTGAGCTCAAAGCGGACGCACTGTGCTAGCTCGGATTTGAACCAGCATCTAGCGGTTAATAGATATAGACGACTGAACAGTTTTTAATATCTGTGTTAGTAGATATGTCATTGATATGGAAATATTAAAAAAAATACCATAAATAGAAGGGAAAATATATCTATGTTATATATATTTTTTCGTTATAAATACTCCAGTACATTCTGCAACGTTTTTTAGTACATGTTTTTTTTTTGTAATCACAGGAAATTACTAAACTTGCATAAATATTATAACTATGATTAGTTCATCCTCAAATTCAAACAATTCAATTCAAATCATCAAACTAATTTCATTGAATTAAATTAATTCATTTCTCTCTTAAATATCAAAATTAAAATCATAAATAATTTTCTTCAAATAAGCTTCAAAGAACACTTTCGAATCGTCATTTTACAAGTCAAAATTTGAATTATCGCTTAAAGTTAAGTCACTGATTCGAAATGTTAATTCTGTACAGAAGAATCACAAACAAATTCCGCAGTTACTCTTTAAATAAAATAATATAAAATTGGTATTATCTTGCATGAAATACAGCGTCACTATATTCACATCTTTATCTTTTGTTTAATTCTGAACCGCTAAGCTTTAGTTAGCCAAATATATCATTTCAATCTGCAACTATATAAAAATTACCTTCTGCAACTATATAATGTAGAGCTTACAACGCATCGTATTGTAAAAACAAAATAAATTGCTAAGAATAGCAAAGGTCTGAGCCCGGAGGCGCGTCTTTGTGACGTGTGGAGGGATTTTTCTTTCAAACAAAGCCTCACTCTAAGACTGTGCAAAACTGTGCAAACTTCAGCCAAAGTCGACAGTTGCCAATTTAGCTTCGAAGTGCTACTTTACTTTCACGCTTAAAACAACTCTTACAAGCGAGCTTTAAGGAATGTCTTTTTCGAATTTTTATTTTTATATGTGTTGAATTTGAATACAAAAGTATCACATAGTTAAATGTATGTTATTTCAATCCTATTGTATTGAACATTAGCATCTAAGGCTCTATTAATAGTACCTTTTCTATTAATAATAAATTGTCATTATATAATTTGAGTGTTTTAGACCTTTATTGATGCTACATAAAATTTTATAAATATGGTAGAATGGATTAAATTAATTTTTTTGTTAGAGTTTACTTCTTAAAAATCGATTTATAAAATCTATTTGTATGAAAAAAATATGAGGAGTAAAATCTACTGAACGAATGACCTCGTTACGTTTCTCGTAACGCCATCTATCGCATAAAGTCTAAAGGCGTAACGACATTTTCTAATAACGCCATATTACCGTAACGTATCATCCATAAATGGCGTTATTTGATTCGTTTATTTAGCATTTGATATGGTATTAATCTTTTCTTTGACTAGTAAACCTTTTTTGTGCCTATTTAGACTGTCGACCTGCAAGAGTAAACTCCAGTCGTGCCTCGGACGGAGCTGACACACAAACTTTTTTATCAAATAGACTGCAAGAACAGGTTGCCACCAGAAGTGACGTGAAGAGAGTCCACAAACCTGTTAAATAATAGACTTGATGCATATTTGGTACAAAAATAATATATTGTTTTCAGTTAGACAGGCTTTCAACTAATGGCTAAGCCGTTTGTTTCACTTACAAGGCTTTCAACACTCGTCGATGATTCTTACTTGTACTCGAGATAGTTTTATGTCGTTTGATGCATTTTATCCATTATTTTATATTGGTTTATGTCGTAAAGTTCTTACTTCACTTCTTAGACCATATTCATAAATAATACTGTTTTCAAGCAGTGTCGTGTTCCTTTTAGTCAGTAAGGTGACCAGAGTTCCTGCGGGAACTGGGGATAGGGTCGGCAACGCGTTTGGTACGCTTCTGGTGTTGGAGACGTCTATATGCTACGGTAATCGCTCACTATCAGGTGAGCCGTACGCTTGTTTGCCGACTTTATTCAATACCAAAAAAGTGGCTGTTGTTTACTACTACAAATTAATTTATAAAAACTGTCTTCAAAGTTCCTTATTTCAGTTGCCTAAGATTTTATTAAGTTGGTCGCAACATAAGGAACGTAAATAATTTACTTGCGAGGTAGGTCTCCGGTTCACTCCGTCGTTCCGCCTCATACTCATACTCCGCCAATACAAATGTTTTTGCCTTACTGCTCACTATAACTACATTTGAAAGCAGCTTTTAGTTTGTTCACAGAACAGCGAACTTATCAGATTATCTATGTATATGCTTAAACCATATGTATTTAGAAGTTATTGATGTGATATATACATAGGTTTTTCTAACCTACGTGTTGTTGACCTTTTGTAGTTGCGTAGTTAACAATTCCTTGCTATTAGAAAGCTTTAACTTTTAAATAAGGAGTCCCCATTGAAGTCATTGAGTTAACTATTGTTATTTCCTGAAAAGTTCAAATTTGCGAAATGTTCAACTTTGAAGGCAACGTTTAATACAATAAATATTACTTCTTTGCAAAATTTGGCTATAGCTAAAACACTCCCTTTTCACCCATTAATTACTGATCCTGTGGGTGTGTCGGCATAAAAGTATGTTTATCTATTCTGCCCAGTCCTATACCCTAAGGTTGTCTAGAAGAAATCGCTTTTAGCGATAAGACCGCCTTTGTACATCTTTCTTCGTATGTATCCCTTTTTGTAACATTTCTTTGTAATGTACAATATAGAGTATTTATTATTATTATTATTATTATTATTATTATTATTATTCTTGATTGACAGCTATCTACGTACCAACTTTCAATAAAATCGGTCTAGTAGGTTTTGCATGAAAGAGTACAAACATACATACATATACATACATATATACACTTACCCGCACAAACTTTCGTATTTATAATATCTAATAATAACAATAATAAATAAAATAATAATAAAAATTAATAAAATAACTAAATACTACGCTCATATTAGTGTGTGTTAAAAATAATGTTACTTGTCATTTCCACAACATAGTTCGTCTGAGGAGCGCAGCATGCGGAGTGGTGTAATATCCGTCCGAGGGATGCTCCACGTGCAGCTCTGTCTAATTGTTGTTGAAAAGCAAGGAAGTTAGACACACATAGGTCTGGAGGCAGGTACGGATGTGAGTCGGCGAAATTAAATACTGAATGTGCGAGTTCATTGTTTTACTTGAAATATTACAAGAAATTCGCTTCGTTTGCTTTTTATATTTCGTTGATTTTTCGTGAGTTTATAAGTTGTGATCTGAAAATATAAACAATGAACAGTTACGAAGTAATAAAAATATACAAAATATACGCTTCAGCCTGTAACATCCCACTGCTGGGCATAGGCCTCTTTCCCCGTGTAGGAGAAGGATCAGAGCTTAATCCACCACGCTGCTCCGATGCGGGTTGGCGGATATATTCCCTACTATGAGTAACGATCGCTATCAGTTGTACATGATAACAACCGGGACCGACGGCTTAACGTGCTCTCCGAGGCACGGTGGTGAGACACACAAGGACTGCACAAATACCCAGACCACGGCAAACGCCTGTATGGCCAATACAAATGTTTGTCATGTGCGGGGATCGAACCCGCAACCGCCAGTTCAACAGGTACAATCCGCTGCATTAACAACGGTCACAGCCATTTAAAATATATTCAAATTAATTTGATTATTTATTTAGTTATCGACCAATATGAGAGACAATCAGCGCTTAAAGCGCTTTATATCCAACGGTGCAAAGTGTGGCCAAGCAGGATAAAAATTCTGTGTCATGAGCCCAGAAGAATCTTTTTATTTATAATCAAATATAATTCGAGAGAAGATTCCGAACAAATAGTCAAATAACTGTAACAAAAGCAGCAACACAGTGGAGACATTACAGTGTAATTAATAGCGCTAAATTTCAACCAATAGAAGTCCGCTTAGCGCTGCAGATGCATTATGCATTAGCATGCGCTGAGCGCGGCCATGAATATATTTTCCTTTTAAGTAGTGATTCTTAATATGCAATATTGATCAAATTATATAATCTTTAAACAAATGTCGTGTGTTTTATTTCTCAAAATGTGAAAAATCTTTATCCAAAGAGAGGTTTTTTTTCATATGTCTCTTTTAAGACCATATAATTTAATTGGGGGGTGTCGTATCAAACACACACTCACTAACTTCAGCCTAGCGCATTCCGCTGCTGGACATAGGCCTCCCTAAGTTCGCGCCAGACATCCCGGTTTTCCGCAATCCTCATCCAGCCTACACCGACAATTTTACGTATATCGTCGGTCCAGCGAGTCAGAGTAGGCCCCATACTGCATTTGCCAAGACGCGGTCTCCACCCAGGACGCGTCTGCTCCAATTGTCGTATATGTAAAAAATATTAGTAATAAAATTCAAAATAAAAATAGAGATATTGCTAGCTTGCAGGGCTACACTAAAAGGTAAAGTTAAGATTCGATGTGCGTAAAAACAAACTATTCAGTACATATAAGAACGACCAATATGTTTACTAACAGAAGACATAATTAAATATCTTAAAAATATTTGACAGTTTATATATGTAACTATCAAAATTTAATCCATGTCAAAATTTAATCCAGGGTTAAAACGGCCATTCTCCGATTAGCAAATTTTTCGTGTCCGGGCTTGTTTAAACCGTAATATCATCATATTCAATCATGCACTTTTTTATATATTAAAAATAGCATCCGTACCTAGCTGTAAAAAAAATATCGGCTTCTGTTTTAAGTAATTAAGACTAAATTAACTTAACTTATGTTCAAAAAACCTCTGTTCTCTAATTACCGTGGCGTGTCCGCACACCAACTTAATCTTAAAACTTGCTTGTAATTTTTATAGCGTATAGATTTAGTTTGACCCATTCAACGTTTTAAACGATATTAAGCAGCGTCTATCGCATAACAAAATATCAACTCAATAGAACCAGCCTACAAATAATTATTATGAAGTAATCGTATGTCCAATGGAAACTTCTAATTACCGTAACATCTGCTGTTCTCGAGTGCACATCCCTAAATAAAAGTATTTGGCACATCACTACCGTACGCATCGCGTCTCCTCAGTGTGTACCGAGGTCCATCAGCAGTTGTATGACTCTCATGTTAGTGTACCGCCAATGAAGCACGTGAGTATATAATTACCGTAGCCTTGGTTAAAAACTTTTCTAATTACCGTTGTTTTTATTTTAATACTAGATTTTTAAGATAGACCCAAGTTGATCATGTAAATGGAGACAGTACTTTGGCCTCCGTACGTTATAATAAGCTAGAATTTGTATACTGTGTCGGTTTTAAACATTTTTATGAAAATTTATCGTTTTATAATTACCGTATACTAATTACCATATGTTTATAATTACCGTTGTATGAAAAAATAATACTTGTTTACCGCGGTTTTCGTAGATTATTATTATTATTGTCCGTAAATATGTCTATATTATATGCTGACCATTCATCAAATTATTTAATTTATAAGATAGGAAAACCTAAAAAGACCAAAGAGGAAGTTAAAGAAAATAGAAGGCTTGCCGCGCGACAATGCCGAGAACGAATTAAAAATGCCCCTTTTTGTATTAGCAATCAAAAAAAATAAAGGAGAAAGAAGGTTACAATAAAAAAAAAATACTGCCTATCTGTGAAATGTCACCAAAAGCCGGAAGAAAACTCAAAAAAGAAGTAGAGAAAATTTCAGAGCTTACTATAAAAGACAAAAGGAAAAGGGAAAATTGAAAACAATCGAGGAAGAAGTGACCTTAGATATAGAGGTGCTTGATAACAATATAACAGATCCTCTTGAAACTTTGTCACACCACATCTCAATGATTTATCATACTCGCTGCGCTAAAAAGTACACTAAAAGAGTACAAAATTGTCCCGAAAATCCCAAATCAAAAAAAGAAGATAATCAGCAAGACCAATTTTTCTGCAGTCGACTTCTTTCGAAAAAGAATTAGTTCCCTTGAAAAAGACACCAAATTTTAAACCTTCTTTAACCACATCAACGCCGCGTCCATCTAGTGCTCTGTCATCATCTTCCACTGAAAGTATGTTATTTTATTATTAATCAATAATGAGCATTTGACCGAAAATAAAGATACAAGTGTGAATATTACGGAACGAGCGTCTTCCTTGTGTTCAACACCAACTTCACCAACTTCACCATCTTCAAAGATAACTGTCGAGAAACCGATACGTAAAAAAATCTCACTCTTATTGTTATTTAGAAGGCATGTATAGAAAACAAATAAATAAATGTCATATTTGAGACCAAACAGTAGAGATAAGAAGAGCAAAAGAAAAGTACAGGAAGCAAGCATTAAGAATGAAATATAAAACACGCCACATCCAAAACCAAAACAAAGTCATGACAAAGAAATAGCACCAAAGTATTTACATAATAATAATATAGGGACTACTGTAGAGAAAACCAAACAAGACGTCCAAATTTTTGTAGAGTAAGATGAGATCAGTCGCATTTGTCCTGGCAAGAGAGAATATATTTCAAGAAAAACGTGGCGTGAACTCATGTGTCTTGTCTTGTCTTGCCCATAGTCACCACGCTGGGCAGGCGGGTTGGAGACCGCAGGGCTGGCTTTGTTGCACCTAAGACGCTGCTGCCCGTCTTCGGCCTGTATATTTCAAAACCAGTAGTTGGATGATTATCCCGCCATTGGTCGGCACTTTCAAGTTCCAGGGTGGTAGTGGAACTGTGTAATCCCTTAGTCGCCTCTTACGATACTCACGGGAAGAGAGGGAGTGGCTATATTCTTACTGCCGTAACCACACAGCATATTTTCTAATTACCGTTACATTAAATATAAAAATTTTCTAATTACCATACCCATACATTTTTTAAGTCTCATTATCTAGAAAACCACAATTAACTGTTACATGCCAAAATAATTATTGAATTCGTATTTTTGATTTGTTTCATATTTTAATGTGTTTAAGTCAAATCATTAAAAAATAAAAAACGTCACGGTAATTAGGCAAAGAACGCCAAATTGGAGAATGACCGAAAACCTCACATGAAACAAAAACAATAACGGTACACACACGACCGATTTTGTAAAGAATTGTTAAGGAAAACCTGTGTTCAAAAGCAAACGTGTAACATGAGCTGACCCTTTACTGTTTGAGAATCATATCAGGCTCGCGGCAACAGACTCTATACATAGCTTATGGCGTATTACAAAAGTAGCTTTAACATTATGTGGTCGTATTTAGATTCGTCTAGAGCTATAATATGAAGGGGTTCCGGTGGTCTAGAAGCTGAGAATTACATAAGTTTATACATTTTGTTTAATATCTGAATAACAAACAAAACTTTTAAAACTTTTAAAGGACTATATTATTACTATTTTATACAATAAAAACATTTGTTTATATGTGCGTATACACTCAAATTTTTATTTTTGTATATGGTATCACTCTTGTCTTGTCCTCGATGGCGGCTAAAGATGTCTGCTAATTGCTCTGCTGTATTTTTGCCTTTGTTAAGTCCACGTGTGCAGAATAAATTCTAACTTCTCTAGAAGTTAGAATATAAACGCATATTAATTAACCCAAACCCAATAAAAATCATAATTGCAAAGAAAAAAAATATATTTTAACTATTTTATAGATGGCGTCTTCTTAAAAAAAGTACCTGGCGGCGCTCGATGATTTAGCTCTTCTATGGGTCTGAAATATAAAAAAATAAACGGATTTTTAATCATTAAAAACAAATCTATCGCAGGAAGTAAAATGAAAAAAAAATTTTTTTTTTTGAAGATTTTGCGCGTTGTTGAAATTTGTAGTCCGAAAATTTTTATTTTTTAAATCACATTTTGCATGTAATAAAATAATTTTAACTGTATATTTTTGAAATACTATACTTTCGAAATACGAAAAAAAAAACCTATTTTTCGAAATTTCTAGACTACGAGGTCCCCTTAATGAGTTGATTTAGATTCCTACAAGGACCAATGATTAAATAAGAAAAGTATTTTTTATATAATTTGAGATTGATATATTTTTTCAAGATATAATTATACGCTTTGGTCTATAATTTAAATACCGAGAACATTTATGAAGCACACGTCCAACAACAATTAATATTTATTTAGTGACCTCCGGACTCACATGATCCCTCAGTTCAAAGTTACGTCTTCCCTTTGAGCTGTTTGTAAACTAACTTATGCACTAGACGTTACGGCCCTTAAACATGCCGATCACAAAACTATTATTAACTGACTTCAAAAAAAGGAGGAGGTTCTCAATTCGACTGTTTTTTTTATGAATGTTACCTTAAAAAATTTTGCTGGTTTGGACCAATCCATGATTATTTTTTTAATCGAAAGGTGGTGCTTGCCATGTAGTCCCATTTAAATTTAATCGATATCTGACAAATTATTTTCGAGTTATATCTAAAAGCGCGTATTAACTTGACCTTTTTTTAGTTTACGTTTTTTACATTACTTGTAGTATTTTATATTTCTTGTCGATGTAATTGTACTCATTTTTTTTTTTTCGTTTGCGAGCAATCACAATTATTTTATTTACGAGAAGAGTTGAATATTCACGTGTAATAATTTCTTCTGACATATGTAAGTTTTCTGAAAACTCGTCTTCGACAAGCATTTGAATCAACAATCATCTGATTTCTTGTCTTTGAGTTATAAGAAATGATAAATAAATATGTGTAAGATACACATACACGATCTTTTGTTCCTAAGGTTAGGACTATGCATGTATTTTATTTTTAGGTACCACATGATTGATACGTATGTTTATTCTTTAGAAGTATACTTATGAATAATAACTATACACAAACATTCAAGACAAGAATAGGGGGGAAAGCAGGGTATAAGTCAATTGCGCCAGTGAACTAGTCCATGATCACAACTTATACGAAGTATTACCATATTAAACCAAAACTTTACCCTAATCCGGTTTCCCGTATAAGCGCTGTTTTTCAATCACAAAGCCGTCCAAATCGTCGACTACGTCCCGTCAATACTTATACAGTGTGACGCGCATACAAATGACGGATACGAGACCAACACCTACTTGTTATGTCCGGAGCATCGCGGGCGAGAGTTTAATACAGCCGTGCATAGGTAAAAAGAAGTAACCGCTTTTCACCGATTTAGTACATTTTTGACGCCATTACATTTCTTTTATGATATGAAAATCGTAATTGAAAAATATATCGCTAAAGCGATTTTTAACCGACTTCAAAATAAAGGAGAATTTACTCAATTTGACTGTATTGTTTTTTTTTGTAACTCTTATTATACTCAACTATATTTTTTATGATGATAATCATGAAAAATGATGTATATATAAATTTCGTGTCACGATGTATGTTAGCAATAAACTCCGAAATTTCTTTTTTTTCTTTCCGTACCTTGAGTCCGCTAACTCTTAAACGCTTAAATGCTTTATATAAATTCTCAACATGTTCTTGATGATTCCGTCCCGTTATTGTAATATCATTTAAAAATACTCCTACGTACGGCAATTCAGAAAATAATTGCTCTAATCGTTTTTGAAAAATGCCAGGGCTAGACGATAACCCGAACACTAAACGATTAAACACAAAAAGTCTCTTGTGCGTATTAATTACTGTATATTTCTCACAGTCATCTAATTCAATCTGTGCATAGGCCTGTGAAAGGTCGAGGTGCGAGCAAGTCTTCCGTACGAGGTAGCGGGTAACGGTCAATCGCGATCACCTTATTGAGAGTTAATTTGTAATCAGCGCAAATCCGTACATTACCGTCATTCTTCATAGCTGGCACTATCGGCGTGGCCCAGTCCGAGCGCTCGACAGTATGAGGATGCCATCGCGCACCATCTGCTCATGCGCATGCTCCACCGGGTCGCGCAGCGCGTTCGCCAGGGGGCGCGCACGCATAAACACCGGCCGCGCTCCCTCTCGTACTAAATGCTCGCTGCACCACCGGTGAAACGTCCGAGGCCATCCGCAAATACTTCGTAATATTTGGAACTGAAATCATTGATATTAAAATTATTATTTGTTATAATTATAATTTACTGCATCAATTTCTACTTTAGGTAATTTTATGTTTAATTCTAATAACTGAGGTAGGGCACAGCAGGAATTTCCTGCTCAAAATCTGGAGCAGCCCGACTGGGGTAGTACATCGACCTTACAGAAGATCACAGCTAAATAATACTGTTTTCAAGCAGTATTGTGTTCCTATTGGTGAGTAAGGTGACCAGAACTCCTGGGGGGAGGGTTGGGGATTGGGTCGCCAACGCGCTTGCGATGCTTCTGGTGTTGCAGGCGTCTAAAAGCTACGGTAATCGCTTACCATCGGGTGAGCCGTACGCTTGTTTGCCGACCTAGTGATATAAAAAAATAATAATAATAATAACTATTGCCTCCCCAATAAAGCAGACTTAGCATCACGTATATCTACATCTACATATAGTTCCAAATATTTTTTTCATCATTTCAGCCTATTGCAGTCCACTGCTGGACATAGGCTTCCACAAGTTCGCGCCAAAAATGCGTGAACTCATGTGTGTTGCCCATAGTCACCACGCTGGGCAGGCGGGTTGGTGACCGCAGGGCTGGCTTTGTCGCACCTAAGACGCTGCTACCCGTCTTCGGCCTGTCTGTTTTAAAGCCAGCGGTTAGACGGTTATCCCGCCATCGGTCGGCTTCTTAAGTTCCAAGGTGGTACTGGAACCTTGTTATATTTTTTTAGCTCGCGGTATTTAACCAGAGGTCTAATGACCCCGAACGCGCGCACCGCCTCCCCGTTTAACTTTTAAAATTTTTTTAAAATGAGTTGACAATCTTCTCATTTGACACAGCCGTATCACATTTCATGGAAATGGCTTTATTTTTAACCGACTTCAAAAAAAGGAGGAGGTTACTCAATTCGACCGTATATATATATATTTTTTTTTTATGTATGTTCGGAGATAACTTCTTCGTTTATGAACCGATTTTGATAATTCTTTTTTTGTTGGAAAGGAGATATTCATAGTTTGGTACCATGATAAGGAAACCAGGATCTGATGATGGAATCCCAGAGAAATCGAGGGAAACTTTCAAAAATCGTAAGGGTGACTAGTAAATTTCATCATGTTTTCATTAAGTACTATAAAGCACTACTATTTAATAAAGGTCTGGAGTCGATCTGATGATGGAGAAGAAAGATAGTCGAGGGAACTCTTCAACAATTTAAAGCAATTACCTGCTGTTTGAACTTAATTCGTTTCTGTTGATAAGAACTTTGCACCTGTATGAGTTATAAGTGCCATTACAGTCTGATGATGGAGACAAAAGTTAGTCGAGGGAACTCTTTAACGATTTATAGCAATTACCTGCTGTTTGAACTTAATTCATTTCTATTGATGAGAACTTTGCATATATATGAGTTATAAATGCCATTTCAGTCTGATGATGGAGACGAAAGATAGTCGAGGGTACTCTTCAACGACTTATAGCAATTACCTGCTGTTTGAACTTAATTCGTTTCTATTGATGAGAACTTTGCACCTATATGAGTTATAAGTGCCATTACAGTCTGATGATGGAGACAAAAGTTACTCGAGGGAAATCTTTAACGATTTATAGCAATTACCTGCTGTTTGACCTTAATTCGTTTCTATTGATGAGAACTTTGCATATATATGAGTTATAAGTGCCATTTCAGTCTGATGATGGGGACGAAAGTTAGTCGAGGGTACTCTTCAACGAATTATAGCAATTACCTGCTGTTTGAACTTAATTTGTTTCTATTGATGAGAACTTTGCACCTATATGAGTTACAAGTGCCATTAAAGTCTGATGATGGAGACGAAAGATAGTCCTTTTCCACGATTTATAGCAATTACCTGCTGTGTGATCGTCTGTGTCGCAGGACCAGGTTTGATGATGGAGCCCATAAACACTCGAATGAATTTCTCAACAATTTACAGCAGTTACCTTTTGCTGTTTGACGACCGCTTTGATATAATGGTGCATGTGCCGTGTCGGCGGCGCCTAAACACCGACGGTCGCGGGTTCTATTCCAGCTCGGAGTGGATATTTATGTTTATTCAAATATTTATTTTCGGTCTAGTTGTTAATCCTTGTGGTTCCCCCAACCTAGCCTCGGAGAACACGCTAGGCTGTCAGTCCCGGTTGTTATTACGTACACCTGATAGCGAACTTTACTCATAGTATGTCGACGCGTTAGCGCAGCGGTCACAGCACCGGCTGTTGCGCTGGCGTTAGTGGGTTCAATCCCCGCGCACGACAGACTTTTGTATTGGCCATATGTTTGTCATAATCTGGGTGTTTGTGCTTGTGTATTGTGTATGTTTCCGAACCCCCGACATAAGAGAAAAAGCATCCTTATTAGGTCTACCCATCACTAAAAATTGTAAAATAAAATAATTTTTAACAAAAAAAGAAACCGACTTCAAAAAGGAAACTAAAAAGTGAAAAATAAATTTAATTAGTACAAAGTGTAATAAAACTGCTTCGTAGGTGTTCACTAATTTATTTTCACAACTTCACACAACCCAACAGATACTAAGAATGCCCCACTTCTCTCTTAACACGTATTTATATAATATGAACAAAGTCAATTGATTGTCTAAATTACATTGAATTACCAAATAACATATTCAAATACATTTAATTATATAGTATTACTATCAACTTAATTTTAACTAAATTTAACACTTAGATATCTAAAACAATCCAATAAAATTATAAAATGAATATATTTTAAGTAGACCATTAAGATCACTTTTTTTTTCAAATACCCTACTTTAAAAATTACTAAAATCACAAATTGATAGTTTATTTAAAATACAACCTTATGAATTTAATACACTTTTAGTAGACTTTTAACAATTTTTAAAGGAAACCCAACACTCGACCATCCTGACGACGTGTGCGTCCTCGTACACGAAGCGCGTGCTAACCCAACACTGCCATATAGATAAAGAAGAAAAGAAGATAAATTTGTAAACATATATAATAATTTCACTACATTACATTACATTTAACTCATAGACTTCTTCCATATATAATTTACAGTTCTACTTTATTTAATGAAATCGTGAAAATAAATAAAATAAACGAGTCATGAACCAATCACTTCTCATGACTTTTAAGATGTGAACCAATCACTTCTCACATCTCAATCTCAAATTTCACTGAACCATGAACCAATCAATTCTCATGGACTTTACTATATGGTAGGCTAGTCATGAACCAATCAATTCTCATGACCAGAATACCAAAGATACTAACCAATCACTTCTCACATCCTAACATCACATTATATTTCCAGGTAAGTGAAACATTCCTTCGTTTACTTCTCATGAACTTTATCACTATGTCATGAACCAATCAATTCTCATGACTTCATAGTGAAGATCTCCACCAATTCCTTTTCGCATCCATATAGGCCGTTTCTGGCGTAAATTGTCACTTATACAATTTAATCGTTTTCTAGACCTAAAGCAGCCACGTGAATCCATGGCTGCATTCGATCTGCTGCGACTACAGAACCGCGTTTGTTTTTAGTGTTACTAAAACCTGGTATTGACGCGATCTTATACCGATCTTGTCCTAAAACTTTAACTACTCTAAAGGGGCCAATATGCGACGGAAGAAGCTTTTTGCTGTTACCCTTATTTTCAAACGACGTTTTCACAATTTTAACCAAATCACCTTCTTTGTACAATCGGGCTGGTTTTCTGCCCTTATCGAAATATTCTTTTTGCTTCTGTTGTTCCTTATTAATTCTTTCTTTTGCGTTAAGCCTTATTTCATTTAAATCAACTTCTTGTCGTGTGTTATCGATAATTTCATTTAGGGTTGCACTGATTTCGCTATTCATAGATGTTCCAAACATGATTTCTGCTGGAGTTCTACAAGTCGTCTTTTGAACTGTGTTATTGAGTCCCCACTGAACTTTACCAACCTGATTATCCCAGTCCTTTTCATCATATTTCAAATTCTGTGCAGTCAGAGAATCTAGGATAGTACGGTTGTACCGTTCTACCTGACCATTTGATTTTGGGCTCGCTACGGAATTTAAAATATGTTTAATACCTTTGTCCAGACAAAATCTTTTAAAAATGTGCGATGTAAAACAGGATCCTCTATCACTAACTAATCGGTCGGGTGCCCGAAAAGTATAAAAAATATCATCTAATGTCCGTATAACGTTTCGAGCTTTTGTATCTCGAACTGGTTTAATAAAAATAAATTTAGTGAATCCATCCACTACTACTAACAAATACGAATTCCCTCTTTTGGACCTAACAAAGGGTCCAAGATGGTCAATGTGCAGTGTATGGAATGGAATTTCCACTTTAGGTATAGGATGTAGTAGACCTTCTCGATTATTTTTATTGTTTTTTGCATATGCGCATTCGATACACGCTTTAACATACTTTCTAACAAATTTAGTCATCTTTGAGAACCAGTAATTTTTCTTTATTCGTTCTAATGTTTTCTCTATACCAAAGTGTCCAATATCGTCATGATTCATGCGGCATATTTGCCATCTTGCACCCTTTGGTACAACCCAACGAATATTGTTTCTATCGCCGTCTAAATACCTGTAAAGCTTGTTATCTTTAATCAAAAAGTTATCTTTAATATATTGTAGTCCTTCAAAATCTTCCTTACTGGCTAAAATATTTCGTATCCTACACAGTTCCGTGTCTCCAAGTTGAAGTGTATGTAACCAGTCTTCATTAGCGATCGTCATAACAGCAGGACAACAATCAATATTTCGTAAGTCATTATCATTCACTGGGTTCCTTGATAGCGCGTCTACGTGTGCCATTTTAGCTCCAGCTCTATATTCGATTGAACAGTCATACTCTTGCAAAGATAACCACCATCGTGCTATACGTGGTATTAAGTCACGCTTTGCAAAGGTGGACCGTAAAGCACAGCAATCGGTCACGATTTTAAATTCTTTCCCTAGTAGAAAAACTCTAAATTTTCTTAAACAACAGACTACAGCCAACGTCTCCAGTTCATATGAATGAAAATTCTTCTCCTCGGGGGACGTTTGTCGACTGTAATACGCGACTGGATGGAAAATATTATCTGTTGTAGACCTCTGCAAGAGTATTCCGCCCACACCGATCTTACTGGCGTCCGTGTGTAGTTCTGTTTCTCCAATAGGGTTGTATAAAGCTAGAATAGGTCTTTCGACTAGTTTAGCTTTCAAGCTCGCAAACGCTTTTTCCTGTTCCTGTTGCCATTCCCAAGTAGCATTCTTTTTAAGCAGTTTATTAAGAGGGAAAGCAATTTGAGCAAAGTTTCGAATAAATTTCCGGAAGTAACTGACAAGTCCAAGAAATTGTCGTACGTGGTGCACATCATTTGGGCGTGGAAAATTTATGAGGCTATTTATTTTCTTTTCTCCTGGACGAATACCTGAACCGCTAATTTCGTATCCGAGGTAATCGATCTTGTTCTGTAAGAAAGCACATTTTGTTAAGTTTAACGTTAGATTAGCCTTTTCAATCAATTTTAAGATTTCTTCCAGTCGGTCTAAGCACTCTTCTGCATTCTTGCCAAATATCAAAAGATCATCGATATACACTGTCGCCTTACTAAAACGTGCGGAACCTAATATTTTGTTCATCGTGCGTTGAAATACAGCTGGGGCATTTGCCAAACCGAATGGCATTCTGTTAAACTCGTAATGTCCATCCGGGCTGACAAATGCTGTTAGATGCTTACTTTCCTCATTGATAGGTATTTGATAGTAGCCCGAAGTCAAATCCAAAGTAATGAACCAGGCCTGTCCAGATAACTTTGCTATCTCGTCCTCTATGATCGGCATCGGGTATCTTTCTTTGATAGTAATTGAATTCAATTTTCGATAATCAATACACATTCTGAAATTGCCATCTTTCTTTCGCACCAAAATCATGGGACTAGCATATTCGGATACAGATTCTCTAACTATGCCAGCTTCCAACATTTCGTTTATCATTTTCTGCGCAGTTTCTCTTTCGTGGTGTGATAATCTGTATGGTCGGTACACGACGGGTTGCCTATTCTTTATCTCTATATTCATTTCACAGACATTTGTACAGCCAAGTTCTTTTAATGAAGTAGCAAAACATTGTTTATAACAATCTAACATCTGAATTAACCTTAATTTATCATTTTCGGTCACATTTTCACCAATTTTTATGTCATTTTTGTTTATCCAGGTATTTTGTACACTTAGCGTGCTTGTTGTGGCAGTTTCAATTATTTTATTCACCAACTCCACCTTTTCCGTACGACATATCAAAACATCCTCCATAAGTAAACAAGGGATCATATATGGTAATACAGTCACAAACAGTAAACCTTTTGTCACAGTGTATATTCCACCTTTAATGATGTACTGCTGATTAGGTTTACCCAATAATTTACTATTTAATACTATATCCCCACTTATTGCTGGTTCACAGAGTGCTTTTATAGACGTCTCTCCATATATTTCTACATCCTTTGCTATCCTTATCTTAATGTGCTCTTCTTGCTTTAAGTCCGTGTTGCTAAATGGTAATTCCTTTCCAATATTGAAAAAAATGTAATCGATTCGCGTCCTTATAAACTATAACATGACATTGTTCTGTAAAAAATTGACCTATTAGAAGAGACGTGTCCAATAGGTTGTCGCCAACAACTTTGCAAGTTACCTTGGCTTTTACATCATCAATTAGAATATCCAACACTACGCTTCCTGCGGATTGTACTAACTCATTCCCAAAACCCCTTATAAAAGATATAGCTTTGTTGATTTCGACTCCTAACTGTAATGCCACAGTTTTCTTAATTAATGATACTTCGCTGCCAAAATCTATAAATGCATCTAATAGGTTTCCATTTACTGTCACACTTTTTACAAATTTCGAATTAGGTCTTGAATCAGTGATACACATCGTACTAGGTATTTCGTTTCCTAATGGTCTCTTGTCTGTATTCATTAAACAACTTTCCGTTTTATGTCCGATCTTATTACAACGGTTGCATCTTATTAAAGGCTTAGGACACTGCAAGTAGGGATGACCCTTTTCCTTACAATTAAAGCAGAATATTAGATTCGGGTTAGATATAACAGCGTACTTTGAATCAAATCTTTTAGTCTCGACAAATTGTCTATTCCTATAGGAAGATCGTTCAGAAAGATTACCCATATCTTTATTACTCATTAGGTATTGTAAGAGTTGTTCTGGATAAGAGCACCGCAATGCCAAAGCACTAGATTTAAGCATTCTGTCACTAATTCCATGAATAATGCAATCCACGGCACGTTTTCCACTGATATCGCATTGATTCAAAAGTGATAACTTTTCATAGTAGTACACTTCTATAGGTTCGTTGAATTTACTTTTTCTCTTGAGCATGTCTTCCAAAATTTGACCGTAATTCTGTTCACAGGGAAAAGCCGCTAACAACTTATCTTGCCATTCTTGCCATGTGAATAGTATTGAATTTAGCCCCTCGTACCAAGTTTTAGCCAATCCTTGTAACTTTTGCATAGCAAAATGTGTGGTGGTTCTTTCGTCCCAGCCATAAACACAAGCACATTCGTTAACTTTACGTAACCAAATATCGATGCGCTGATTTTTAGTTGAAGGGTTAAAATTTGATAAAATATTTTGATGATCTACATTTTTGTTGTTATTAGTAGTAGTTTGTGTTGATGGCTGCATCTCTTTTGCCTTTAAACTATTAACTATCTGAATCACATCCTGAATAGTAAAAGATGGGCTCTTTGATGTTAATTTTTGTTGATCGTAGTCTGGTATATTCTGTGTGTCCTGACCACGCTGCTCATGGAATCCGGATTGCCGCCGTAAACCACAGCCGCCATTTTGTTCGTAGTTCCTTCTTCGCAACCGACGTTCTAATGAACGTTCTCTGGACATCCCACGCTCCCTATTGTTCTCGGCCCATATCTCTGGACTTAGTGAGGCTTGTATTCTTCGGCTCCTTATTATTGGACTTCGACTTCGTGAGCGACGACCAGCATGTTCACTTCGTGCAGACCTTGTTTCATTTATTTCTGCCTCGAGTGTTTGCGGCTCAAACATCTGGTCATCCTTTCGCCCTCGTCTACTAGTACTCGACATCTGAAACTCGAGAAAAAAAATGTATTTTAGTGTTTTGTTCAAGTAAATTCGTCGCATGGACATCTCACGTGATTAATTTACATCCACACATAAAAAAATATATTGAATATCTAGTATGTATCCCATTACGGAGTACTCAACGTTCCACAATATATTAATGTCACGTAGTACGTATGATTAAAATTACTTTACATAAAATTTAAAAGTAAAAATCCTACTTATTATCAATAAAATTCATTTAAAAAAAAGATCATTACTCAAATTTATATATAAAAAAGTCGAAGGTAAGTCAAGAAAATATTAATAATCATACATAACTAAAAGTCAATAATAATAAATTCAATAATAAATAGATAACTAAAATTGAGAGAAAAAAAAATTACATTGCTATTTGTAATTATAGTAGTCATGCAACAAAAGAGAGCATTTTGAGGAACCAACGCTACTTAACACTGACTTCAATTTCTGGAGAGTAGCCCCAGACAAAATCAAATGCCAATGTTAAGACGCTACATAAACATGCAATATTATCAGGGAGTGCCCTGACCTTATATTGACATGTTCAGCAGTTCCACCAAAATACAGTCATTTTCTTATTACACCAACACTGCCAAGGAGTTGCCTTGACCAAGTGTTAAAGCAAATAAGTTTATGCCGCATGACATTATAGCAATAAGAGTATTACGTTTACAATTAAAATTTGTAAGTAACATAAACTACGATTACCGGAGAGTAGCCCCGAGCCAACCGTCAGTAAATGTTATCTCACTGTTAGTGTACGAAAATACTTTCAATATGTGAATCAAATTTAAAATGTATACAATATATATATTTACATTATCAGATAAAAGTAAATAATAAATAAAATAATAATCATATATTATAATAATAATTGTCACTATTATCGCATTAACATAATAACGTCCGAGTACTAATACGAAAGCTATGCTTATTACATGTAATTTTAAATGCAAGAAAAATACTTACACCACTATAGCCAGGATCCCACTTCTGAGATGTAATAAAACTGCTTCGTAGGTGTTCACTAATTTATTTTCACAACTTCACACAACCCAACAGATACTAAGAATGCCCCACTTCTCTCTTAACACGTATTTATATAATATGAACAAAGTCAATTGATTGTCTAAATTACATTGAATTACCAAATAACATATTCAAATACATTTAATTATATAGTATTACTATCAACTTAATTTTAACTAAATTTAACACTTAGATATCTAAAACAATCCAATAAAATTATAAAATGAATATATTTTAAGTAGACCATTAAGATCACTTTTTTTTTCAAATACCCTACTTTAAAAATTACTAAAATCACAAATTGATAGTTTATTTAAAATACAACCTTATGAATTTAATACACTTTTAGTAGACTTTTAACAATTTTTAAAGGAAACCCAACAAAAGTAATTCGTATTTTGATTTAGTTAATCAGAAATGATTAAATAAATATTTTATAATTTTGAAGTTGGTGCCAAGTAAATACTACAACAACCTGGCTACAAAAACAAATACAAACAACACACACACACAACAAACAAGTACAAAAAATATTATTAGATATGTCAAAACAATAACAGAATAATAACAGTATTCAACCTAATAGTCAATGAAACAAATTATGAAAGAAAACTGAATACAACTTATGAGTAGATACTAGAGTAGTTATTGTTTTACTTGGCACCGACTTCAAAATTATAAAATATTTATTTAATCATTTCTGATTAACTAAATCAAAATACGAATTACTTTGTACTAATTAAATTTATTTTTCACTTTTTAGTTTCCTTTTTGAAGTCGGTTTCTTTTTTTGTTAAAAATTATTTTGAACATTCAAGGTCACCATGAATAGTTTACATTGTTCTAGGGCTAATTGGTTAAGTTCAACTACTATTTACTCATCACTCTTCGCTTGCTGTAGTCGTTGCCGCTTTCATCGTATTCCCCTCGATGCTATGGAACGATGTACCCGCTAGATCGAAATTTTTGACATGATGATCTTTATATTCGGTTTAAGCGAAGCGTGGCGCCGTCTATAATGAGTTCTTTACAAAGACCCGTAACTATTCAAAGTTTCATATTACAATGAAAATCTTTGACAGGCGACGACACCATGCTATTTTTAATATGTACGATTTTATTTTTGTGTTACCCACACATTGGCTATATTTGGCTAATTGGCTAGAGCGCCGACACGGTCCGTCGGAGACGCGGGTTCGATCCCCGCTGGAGCGGTCAATTTTTGATATGATATTCAAAAATGTTTATACTATAACATGATACAAAAAATGTAGTTTAAATAAATCCAAAACTTAGCTCAATTTTCTCAAGTTTCACTATTTATAAGTTACTGTCTTTTACCCGAGCACGGCAGGATAATGTTATAGGGGTTTATGGCTTGGCTTTATAATCAAAAGCGAAGATGAACTCTCTATTAATATGTAATGTTTGGTAAGAAGGGATATATTAAGCGAGGGAAGTAATCTTGAAAGTTGGAGATGTGTTGTGTATCAAGTAGTGTGACTAGCATACAGAGAGCTACATTAAATCGCTTAAGATGACTCTTGTTGCATCTTACTTTTATCCTCGTATTCGATTGTCTTATCGTCTACTAGTTGAATCAGTGAACTTATTATTATTTATTTCTTTAAGTCGGCAAAAAAGCGTACGGCTCACCTGATGGCAAGCGATTACCGTACTTTATAGACGCCTGCAACACCAGAAGCATCACAAGGGTGTCGTCGACCCTACCCCCAATCCCCCTGAGCTCTGGTCATCTTTCTCACAACAAGAACACGACATTGCTTGAAAGCAGTATTACTTAGCTGTGTCGAAGGTCGTAAGGTCGAGGTACTTCCCCAGTCGGACTGCTCCAGATTTTGAGCAGGATGTTGCTTGCTGCGCCCTACCTTAGTTACTGTTCCTAACCTGGTATCGACACATTTTTTTTGTAAATCTATTGAGCAGCTTATCGATACTCAATTTTCTGTATATACACTTCTAGCAACCTCTATCCGTCCATATTTTTTATTCAATAAGTAATCACCACGCTTCAGCCTGTAATATCCCACTACTGGGCATAGGCCTCTTTCCCCATGTAGGAAAAAGGATCAGAGCTTAATTCACCACGCTGCTCCAATGCAGGTTGGCGGATATATTCCCTACTATGAGTAACGATCGCTATCAGGTGTACATGATAACAACCGGGATCGACGGCTTGAGGTGTACTCCGAGGCACGGTGGGGAGACCTACAAGGACTACACAAACATCCTGTAAGTACGTAAGTACACAAGTAATCACCAACATATCATTTATTAAAATCTTCTCGGAAACACGCTGCATCTTATTGTATAAGTGTTAATCCGATCGGAAAAACCAGCTCTCCAATTATTCGTATAGATAGATAGATAGGAGATTATACAAACGTTCGTCAATGACGTGTACAACATAAAATAATTCTCAATTTTGGTGCAGCTCCTTAAGTATTTTCTGCAATTGGTTTTCATTTATATAGATTAGCTTAGTATAATTATGATTTCATGTCCCTTCCATAGCTTAATTGGCTAAAGCGCCAACGCGGTCAGTCGGAGACGCGAGTTCGATCCCCGTTGATTTTTTTTATGATTTAATTTTTGATGTGATATTCAAAAATGTTTAGAATTCCTAATTTGTGGGTAACACAAAAATAAAATCGTACATATTAAAAATAGCGTGGTGTCGTCTCCTGTCAAAGATTTTCATTGTAATATGAAACTTTGAATAGTTACGGGTCTCTGTAAAGAACTCGCTATAGACGGCACGGTTCGCTTAAACCGAAAATAAAGAATCATCATATCAAAAATATCTAAGATTTTATTTTTGTGTTACCCACATTAGGAATTCTAAACATTTTTGAATATCATATCAAAAATTGACCGCTCCAGCGGGGTTCGAACCCGCGTCTCCGACGTACCGTGTCGGCGCTCTAGCCAATTAAGCTATGGAACGATACACCCGCTCGAGCGAAATTTTCGATATGATAATTTTAAATTACGGTTTAAGCGAACCGTGGCGCCGTCTATAGTGAGCTCTTTACAGAAACCCGTAACTATTCAAAGTTTCATATTACAATGAAAATCTTTGACAGGAGACGACACCGTGCTATTTTTAATATCTAAGATTTTATTTTTGTGTTACCCACATTAGGAATTCTAAACATTTTTGAATATCATATCAAAAATTGACCGCTCCAGCGGGGTTCGAACCCGCGTCTCCGACGTACCGTGTCGGCGCTCTAGCCAATTAAGCTATGGAACGATACACCCGCTCGAGCGAAATTTTCGATATGATAATTTTAAATTACGGTTTAAGCGAACCGTGGCGCCGTCTATAGTGAGCTCTTTACAGAAACCCGTAACTATTCAAAGTTTCATATTACAATGAAAATCTTTGACAGGAGACGACACCGTGCTATTTTTAATATCTAAGATTTTATTTTTGTGTTACCCACATTAGGAATTCTAAACATTTTTGAATATCATATCAAAAATTGACCGCTCCAGCGGGGTTCGAACCCGCGTCTCCGACGTACCGTGTCGGCGCTCTAGCCAATTAAGCTATGGAACGATACACCCGCTCGAGCGAAATTTTCGATATGATAATTTTAAATTACGGTTTAAGCGAACCGTGGCGCCGTCTATAGTGAGCTCTTTACAGAAACCCGTAACTATTCAAAGTTTCATATTACAATGAAAATCTTTGACAGGAGACGACACCGTGCTATAAAAAATAAAGAGCTCACTATAGACGGCGCCACGGTTCGCTTAAACCGTAATTTAAATTATCATATCGAAAATTTCGCTCGAGCGGGTGTATCGTTCCATAGCTTAATTGGCTAGAGCGCCGACACGGTACGTCGGAGACGCGGGTTCGAACCCCGCTGGAGCGGTCAATTTTTGATATGATATTCAAAAATGTTTAGAATTCCTAATGTGGGTAACACAAAAATAAAATCTTAGATATTAAAAATAGCACGGTGTCGTCTCCTGTCAAAGATTTTCATTGTAATATGAAACTTTGAATGTTACGGGTTTCTGTAAAGAGCTCACTATAGACGGCGCCACGGTTCGCTTAAACCGTAATTTAAAATTATCATATCGAAAATTTCGCTCGAGCGGGTGTATCGTTCCATAGCTTAATTGGCTAGAGCGCCGACACGGTACGTCGGAGACGCGGGTTCGAACCCCGCTGGAGCGGTCAATTTTTGATATGATATTCAAAAATGTTTAGAATTCCTAATGTGGGTAACACAAAAATAAAATCTTAGATATTAAAAATAGCACGGTGTCGTCTCCTGTCAAAGATTTTCATTGTAATATGAAACTTTGAATAGTTACGGGTTTCTGTAAAGAGCTCACTATAGACGGCGCCACGGTTCGCTTAAACCGTAATTTAAAATTATCATATCGAAAATTTCGCTCGAGCGGGTGTATCGTTCCATAGCTTAATTGGCTAGAGCGCCGACACGGTACGTCGGAGACGCGGGTTCGAACCCCGCTGGAGCGGTCAATTTTTGATATGATATTCAAAAATGTTTAGAATTCCTAATGTGGGTAACACAAAAATAAAATCTTAGATATTAAAAATAGCAAGGTGTCGTCTCCTGTCAAAGATTTTCATTGTAATATGAAACTTTGAATAGTTACGGGTTTCTGTAAAGAGCTCACTATAGACGGCGCCACGGTTCGCTTAAACCGTAATTTAAAATTATCATATCGAAAATTTCGCTCGAGCGGGTGTATCGTTCCATAGCTTAATTGGCTAGAGCGCCGACACGGTACGTCGGAGACGCGGGTTCGAACCCCGCTGGAGCGGTCAATTTTTGATATGATATTCAAAAATGATCATATCAAAAATTTCGATCTAGCGGGTACATCGTTCCATAGCCTAATTGGCTAGAAAGCCGACACGGTCGGTCGGAGACGCAGGTTCGATCCCCGCTGGAGCGGTCAATTTTTGATATGATATTCAAGAATGTTCATGTCCCTTTCTAATAAAATTGATTTTGACTTTACTATAATCATACAGTAAACAAACATATAAATAAAATGAAATGCCAACCAGTGATGACATTTTAGGACGATAACTTAAACAACCTATTATCTAGAACGTTCTAAGCTTAACTTACTACCTTCTAAAATAAGCGCTGGAATGCAACGATAAAATGTCACCCAGTCACTGTAGCTGCAAGCTGTACTAAGTAGTCGCGTTAATTTACGTCATTTGAAGTGTAATTCGTGCTGTGTCGCATTATGTCACGACGCTTAGGCGTTGTCTTAGCTACGAAAATTAAATTTAGCACATTTGTCGCTTAGAACAAGTGAGTAAAACTAAGTTAGCATCCTAAAAGTACGTTTTAGAACTATAAGGACAATTTTATAGTCTTGACTGGAGCAGCGCGAGGGATTAAGTGACCCTTCTCCTATATGGGAATGAGGTTATGCCCAGAAGTGGGGTATTACAGGCTGAATCAGACCTGGTGTTTTACTATATTAAAGAAACATGATTTATCGATATACATTATTAATGACGTCGTTCATTGTTAGTTACGCTATTCCTCTGGGCGCATACCGCAGTCAAATTAAATTCAACACGAATTTATTTTGTATCGTTCATTTAAACTGAATTTTAATGTTTTTTAGTTAACGGATAACTCGATAAAAATTAACATTGCGAGGTTACGTTTTAAAACAAAAGGCCAAATAAAATCATTCGTTATAATTGCATTATTGATGATTTTATTTATAGTAGACATCATTTTAAAACAATATTTTAATTTTACGGGCGTAACTTTATTATACTTTTATTGAATGAATTGCAACACTGCGTCACAGAGCACGGTAATTTTCCGCTAATACAGTCCTTAACTGATATACAATATAACCTAATTTCGCGTGAAACATTTTACCTAACATCACTGTATCCCTTTTAATCTGCGTGGCATGCGATCGAGCGCCCGTTCAAAGAGGAAACTCGATTTTCGCAGCGATACGGTTGACCGATGTTAAAAATATGAATAAATCTCTGAAATAAGTGAAATTTTACCAGATAATAAAATTACGTCCCGTTGTCGTTGTGATGAAATTAAAATTCCCTTCGACCAATAACGGGTTGTTTGTTTTGTGTGGCGAGGCTCGCGGGTAATGTAAAGTAAACGTTGTCGTCGGTCGCTCGATGTTTCCGTCGGAGTTCGATTTAATTGTAATTTAGTACCCTAATGTTATTGAGCGGATATTGAAAACAAAAAATTGCTTGTTTTTTTTATGCAGAACATATTTGACGCGTTGGCGCAGCGGTAATAGCAGTGGCTGTTGCGCTGGTGGTCGCGTGTTCGATTCCCGTTCACGACAGACATTTATATCGATCATATAGATGTTAGTCGTGGTCTGGGCGTTGTGTTTGTGTATTGTGTGTTTCCGGACCCTCAACACAGGAGAAAATCCTACTGGGTGAATATTGAAAAAAATATAATAAAAGAATAATTGTAATACTGGCGATCTGTGACCTGTTATTATCGTAATTTCTTATTATTCTGTATTGTTAATTATTTAATACTAGCTGACCCGACAAACTTTGTTTTGCGATATATGTATATATTTTTTTACGCGATATCATTACAGCCTATACAGTCCACTGCTGGACATAGGCCTCCACAAGTTCGCGCCAAAAATGCGTGAACTCATGTGTGTTGCCCATAGTCACCACGCTGGGCAGGCGGGTTGGTGACCGCAGGGCTGGCTTTGTCGCACCGAAGACGCTGCTGCCCATCTTCGGTCTGTGTATGTCAAAGCCAGCAGTCGGATGGCTATCCCGCCACCGGTCGGCTTTTTAAGTTCCAAGGTGGTAGCGGAACCGTGTTATCCCTCAGTCGCCTCTTACGACACCCACGGGAAGAGAGGGGGTGGCCATATTCTTTAGTACCGTAGCCACACAGTACGTTTTTACGCGATAAATAATCACCAACATATCATACACTAATACCTTCTCCAAAACACGCTGCATCTTATGGTATAAGTAATATTCCAATCATTTCAGTAGTTTTCACAGTACCAAGTATAACAACAAGAAAAAACAGCTCTTCATTTATTAGTATAGATTTTTTCTGTAACATATTCTTAATCTTCATTGATTTTCATTTTTTTTCAAATGAAAACACATTATATAACGTCCACGAGTTTATAATTGGTCGTGCCCTTTGTTAGAATATCATGCATTATTTATTTCTTATGCTTATGTACGATTTTATTTTTGTGTTACCCACACATTATGAATTCTAAATATTTTTGAATATCATATCAAAAAACGTTCACTTAAACCAAAAATAAAATCATCATATAAAACATTTCGATCTAGCGGGTACATCGTTCCATAGCTTAATTGGCTAGAACACCGACACGGTCAGTCGGAGACGCGGGTTCGATCCCCGCTGGAACGGTCGATTTTTGATATGATATTCAAAAATGTTTCTTATGCTTATCATACAGGCGATTAATACATAACCGACTTTAGATCAGCTATGTAATGACTACCTTGAAAAGCTAGTCGTTTATATGTTACTGAATAAAACTACAATAAATAATTAAAGCAACGCTCACTTGTTTTAAAACGAAATACAAAACAGCTTCAATCTGTCCTCCCGCATTTTCTATTACTTTCCTCCTGGTAGAACTTGGTCAGAAACATATGTAAACGAAATTCATAAATATTTAACCGATAGACACGAGGAACAAAAGAAAATTCCACAGCCCGTAGGCGTCTCCGTATTTTATAACAATAAACATATTCTAAGGTACAATAGAACAAACGATTATATCACATATTGACAACACATTAGAGACTGTATTTATTTAACATACATTTTATTTAAAGAAATGTTATGAACTTTAAAGTTAAGAATAACCAATTCAGGTCAAAAAGGTCGTTTTTGTTGTACATTTTTAATCAATTGACAACTCTATTGTTAGAGAAATAGGTGCTATTTCTGCTAGATAAGATACGCATGGGCCTTATAAGAACGAGTTTACACAGGACCTTCACTCATTGTCTCGGTCGACAACGCTCGTTTGAAGTTACACAAGTTAAATATGATGTTTGTCCTGTAAGGTTGACATTCGTGAAAACAATTAAAGCGACTGTTCAAGACACGACAAACACCGAAATAACAAAAAACAAAAAAAAAAAAAAATCACAGCCAAATGATGTTTCTCTCAAGAAGTAATGAGTTACTGTGGTAGGTAAGGTAACGAGAGCTCCCTGAGATATGATGTGTGGACTTAGTGACGCTGTATTTCATGCAAGATTGTATAAAAACGCATTTTATGTATTTTTTTAAAAGAGTATCTGCGAAGTTTCTTGCCGGCTCTTCTCTGCAGAATCTGCATTTCGAACCCAAGGTAGCTTCGGCTTTATATAATAAATATAATTTCATAAATTATTAAAATTAAAATTCTTAAAATAACGATTCAAAAGTGCATTTGAAGCCTATTAAAGTAAAATTATTTTTGATTTTGATTTTGACTACTGCGGAGGTCGAGTCGGCAGTAGGTTTGCTATGCTTCTGTTACTACAACTATCCACATACTTCATTAGCAGCAATGTATTTGTATGTGTGTGTGTGTGTGTCCAGCTAGAATACTGTTTACCCAAAGTTTGTCATACACCTTGTGCTCTCAGTGCGACAGTCGTACCGTGAATGGATTTTGTAAGGCAAATGAGAATTGTCTGTATACTATCTTTGTGAATTGTTCCGAACTAAAACATATTACTTTCAAATACTCATAACTTTGAGAGAATAATTAATGAGTCAAAGTCATACATATGTCTGAAATCTTTAGTTTGTTACAAGGAATGTTTAAATATTCATATCATTTAGGTATTGTGATTGGAATAAAGGAAATACTTATTTGATTCTAATGATTATACTTTATTGTGATTGTAATTGCTGATAAGTTTCACTTGACGGAGCAGGCGCCATTTTGTCACATTGTTAAAGACACGATTTTGAATCTTAATTGTACAGATTAAAATTACATTTGTTTTAATTAATTAATTAATTATAGTTAAAGTGCCGTAGTGTATGTCGTGTGGTTAAGGCATCAAAGAATATAGCCACGCCATCTCTTCCCGTGAATGTCGTAAGAAGCGACTAAGGGATAACACTGTTCCACTACGACCTTGGAACTTAAAAAGCCGACCGATGGCGGGATAACTATCCAAATGCTGGCTTTGAAATACACAGGCCGAAGACGGGCAACAGCGTCTTCGGTGCGATAAAGCCAGCGCTGCGGTCACCAACCCGCCTGCCCAGCGTGGTGACTATGGGCAACACACATGAGTTCGCGCCATTTTTGGCGCGAAGTTGTGGAGGCCTATGTCCAGTAGTGGACTGCAATAGGCTGAAATAATGATGATGAATGATGAAAGCTATCTTCCATTTGGAATGTATATTGTACGGTGAAGAATCAGCAAGAAACTGCGAAGTAACTTTTTTAAAAATAATAACAGACATACACAAAGAGAGAATGATTTGACTTATCCTTCAATTTCATGCCTCCGACTGCATATTATCTACGACGTTGCATAAAGTTTCGAAGGACTACCGTATTAATATATTTTAAATGTACAGCACAAAATGTTTGATATTGTTTCTATTTATTTCGCTGACTTTGTGTGCATATTGAATTTTTATCTTGTTCCAGCTTTTTCAGTTCATTTTCTATTAGTTGTTCTTCACGCAGGCGAGGTTTTTTTTTTTTTTTAATTATTATTTTATTTATGTCTTTTTAGTCAGACAAATTACGTAATCGGTTTAATTCATTAAAACAGTTTACATCATGTGGTTGATTAAGTCATTTTTTAGGGTCAAGAGAACTGATAGCAAGCCCAGAGAAAGATCTTACTCTGCTCAAAGCAACGTAAGCCTGACCTTTACCAAATAGGTGACTGCTTATGTCAACAACTATTAGTTTTAATATAATAAAATTATTATTAAAATTATTTGTTTGTATTTGGTATTATGTATTTGTTATTGATTTTATTAATGTAATTGTAAATTGGTGTGACATTTATTAATTTTTATTTGTAATTTTAATTGTATGTTTTTTTTAAACATTGTATTTTATTAGGCTACACCCCGAAGTTGATCGTCGCCTAGGAGGCGAGTTTGGCATGGCTTAGGCGTGGGAAAGAGCAAAGTCCACATTTTTTAAACTTTAATATTGTATTTCTTTATTAGTATTACGGTAATAATAATCATGATATACCTTTTTAAAATCCTTGTATTGTGCCCTTCAATTTGATACCCATATTGTAGTATTCGAGAAAAAAAAATTTTTTTTCATTAACTACAATGGCTTCGCGCAGCCGCCATGTTTGTTTTTTTTTAATGTCACCTATCTAAGAACACTTGGGCAGCTAAGACGAACCTAACGATACCTCAATTATGTAAATCCGTTCAGTGGTTCTGGAAATATGAGGTAGTAAAGAATATTACATATATTGTTTTCTAATGTTTACGCGAATTTTACTCATTTAATGAAACAACGTTTTTCGGATTTTATCGCGGTTTATTATTATCTTTTGATTCCCGACGTTTCGGATACTTTACAGCAACCATGGTCACGGGGGGACCGTGTTCATGGTTGCTGTAAAGTATCCGAAACGTCGGGAATCAAAAGATAATAATAAACCGCGATAAAATCCGAAAAAGGTTGTTTCTTTAAATATTACATATAAATATTACATATAAATATTACATATAAATATACATACATACAAGATACGCGCGAAAAACATAACCCTTCCTTGGCAGTCGGGTAAAAACTACGATTGACGGATGCCCACATGATAAAATTATTATACCATACAGATTACAGATGCTTTTCATTGTTTGGACGATTGTGTGTGCCTCGTGTGTATTTTAGCTCTCAACACAGTACGAAAATCCTTTGACCAGTAAATTAATTGGAACGATGTGTACGTAACATCTTAATCATTAATACTTCTTTCACATAATCCATTTGGTCAACGTCATAAGGAAAATCAGCTAAATTGCTTTGGCTTCCGACTTCAGGATATCTTGCTTACATTTCCTTGATGTGTATTTTAATACAGTACACGCATACAGAAAGAAAATGAAGCGTGTATATGTGTGCGTCAATAATAAATTGTTATTTCTATAAGTATGGTAAATAGCTGATGATTACAAAAGAATACTGCATCTTTGTTTTAACCGACTTCAAAAAAGGAGGAGGTTACTCAATTCGACCGAATATTTTTTTTATGTATCATCATTACAGCCTATACAGTCCACTGCTGGACATAGGCCTCCACAAGTTTACGCCAAAAATAACGTGAACTCATGTGTTTTGCCCATAGTCACCACGCTGGGCAGGCGGGTTGGTGACTGCAGTACTGGCTTTGTCGCACTGAAGACGCTGCTGCCCGTCTTCGGCCTGTGTATTTCAAAGCCAGCAGTTGGATGGTTATCCCGCCATCGTCGTTTATGAACCGATTTTGATAATTCTTTTTTGTTGGAAAGCAGATATCCCTAGTTTGGTACCATGATAAGGAAACCAGGATCTGATGATGGAATCCCAGATAAATCGAGGGAAACTCTCGAAAATCCGCATAACTTTTTACTGATTTACGATTTTAATGATTTTTAATTTAATCGAAAGCCGATGTTTATCATGTGGTCACATTTAAATTTAATCGAGATCTGATTACAACTTTTGGAGTAATCTTTGATAGTGCGTATTTACTCGACAATTTTTTTGTCTACCTACATTGTATTACTTGTCGATATAATTGAAGTCGGTTTTTCTTCGTTTGCCTGCAAACACAATTATTTTGTAACTACGTCAGCTATACCACTATATGAAGTCGCTCTGGTGTAGTGGTGCGTATACTGTGTGGGCGCGCACACAGTGAGGATTGCGAATATTTGTATTTATACTAATAATTGCTTCCGGTCTGGTTGTCTGTCCTCGTGGGACTCCCCACCGTGCCTCGGAGAGCACGTTAAGCTGTCAATCGCGGTTGTTATACCGTTGAATATATCCGGAACCCACAGTGGAGCAGCGTCCTGGATTAAGCTCCAATCCTTTGTCTACAATCGTATTATCGTATATCCTGTCTACGACTAGGGTAGTATCTCGACCTTTCAGAAGATCACAGCTAAATAATATTTCTTTGAAGCAGTACTATGTTCCTCTGGTGAGTTAGGTAACCAGAGCTCCTAAGGGGATTGGGGATAGGGTCGGCAATACTGGTGGTGTCTTTTCTGGTAATTGCTTACCATCAGATTAGCCGTTTACTTTTTTGCCGAATTAGTTGTATAAAAAAAATTAGTAAGTCAGTCAGTTAGTTTAATCTATTGCAGTCCACTGCTGGACATAGACCTCCCCAAGTTCGCGCCAGACGATTCCAATATTTCGTGATTGGTTGTATAAATAGTCGGTACAACGAACTACTCTGTAGTCCACTTGCGTTGCGTCTGGCTTCGCACGTGTGCAAATTACGTTATCGCCAGCGAAGGCGCGTCAGCTAGTCAATTCGCAGTTACTGATTTTTTTGGGTCTTCGACATGATAATGTTTTTTGAAGAATTTATTTGACTAAATAAATGTTTGAATACAAGCAGTGTCCAAAATCAAATTTGCAGTAAACTGAAATAACGTTCTGACGGATCTTTTGATAAAATCATATACTAAACTTGGAGAATAATTACAACACATAATTGAATAATTTTGTTTACTGGCAAACGAAGAAAAACCGACTTCAATTATATCGACAAGTAATACAACGTAGGTAGACAAAAAAAATGTCAAGTAAATACGCATTATCAAAGATTACTCCAAAAGTTGTAATCAGATCTCGATGAAATTTAAATATGACAACATGATAAACATCGGCTTTCGATTAAATTAAAAATCATCAAAATCTGTATACCCAGTAAAAAAGTTATGCGGATTTTTGAGAGTTTCCCTCGATTTCTCTGAGATTCCATCATCAGATCCTGGTCTCCTTATCATGGTACCAAACTAGGGATATCTGCTTTCCAACAAAAAATAATTATCAAAATCGGTTCATAAACGACGGAGTTATCCCCGAACATACATAAAAAAAACATATATACGGTCGAATTGAGTAGCCTCCTCCTTTTTTTGAAGTCAGTTCAAAAGAAAATATAACAATAAAAAAAAAACAAATATCCCTAAACATCCGTGAAGGGAAATTTTGAAAAAGTAATTAAATCCGCTTTCACGGTCCGCTGGCCGTACATCGTACCCGCGTCAAACCTCGACATCGCACAGATTCAGCAAACAGTTTACATGACCAAATATCTATACGGGACCTTGCGGGCTCCTCCGAATATTTTTAAGCCCCAAACGATATTCACATCACTCATATACCAACGAAATAAAGTCACGTTTCGCTCGACTTTTTCTACGACAAACGTTTGACAATTTTGGTAGATAATGGTTATTTGTTTTGCATTTTGCGACGGTACATGAGACAATTTCTCAAGTCAAATATTATCGAACGGCGTCGTGATTATCTTTTCGTTGTCTTCATATTTGTTTACGGGTGATTCGTGTTTGTTGAGGTATGTTTTGTGATGTTATACTTGCATTGTTTTCTTTGAAAAATAGTTTTTGTGAATGATTTGTTTTAATAGTGTTAGTATACATTTTTACTTCTATAGATGTATCTAGTTATTTATAGAAGATTTTTTTTTGATAATGTTAACTTTTACAATTTTTAATTAATGAAACATCCAAAATCTTTTACTGATGTAGAATTCCTTGATGTAGTAAATAAACCTATGGAATAAATAGGGTTTTTAACTTAAATTTATATAATTTAAATACTAAACACGACACATTTCTATTTAATCATATTAAAAAAAAACCTTTTTTTCAGCATATTTCAAAACAACAGTAAGACAAACTATGAAAGCTAGTACAAAATTATCTACAAGTCAGCCAAGAAAACAATATTTGTACCAACGTCAACATCTTCCCGAGCGGCAAACGAACCGGTCACTGGATTTACACGCATTACGTATAGAACGTAATACCAACAGCTGGAATATCTTGAATATTCTAGAATATTCTAGCTTACTTATATAAGTATACTTATTTATATAAGTTAAAGAATTACTAGTTGGAACGAAGTTTCTTATGGGGCATTGCGGAAGAGTACCCTAGCCGGCCAAAAAGTCCATAACGGTAAAAAAAGCGTAAGATTTTTATGTAGTCATGTATGACGGCTACAAAGTGTCTAATGTTTAGTCCACGTGATGACTATTTATTATTGCAATTTGCTATTACTATTATTATATCGTTCGATAATCTAAAATACTCCTCCGAAACGGCTGGACCAATTTTTATGAAATTTTGTGCGCATATCGTGTAGTTCTGAGAATCGGCCAACATCTATTTTTCATACACCTAACTTATAAGGGGGGGGAGTAAGGGGTTAATAACATACATGGCAAAACAACGTTTGCGGGGTCAGCTAGTTATTTATATATTTTTATAAATAATTGTAAACAAAATAAAGATGTTAAGATCATTTTGTAACGTAGTTTTATTTTTTTATTTTTATCAGGTCATCGTCGCTGTTTTAGTCACCTATATGTCATCATATCACTACACCAACATGTTTAAAACTTTCTTATAGTATTAAACTTAATTTTAATTAGTAAATACACGAAAAACTAAATCTTTATATATAAAAATTACGCGTCACGTTGTTTGTCCGTTGTTTTCAGCTTTTATATAAATATTATCATAAGTAGATGTCAACGCGTTTACGATCATAATCCGATCATTTGTTTTCACTATAAAGCAGTTTATTTCCCTCCTCCACATTATTAATGTTAATATAGCTCGAAGAGTGTGTATAAGTTTCGCCTTACATCTCAAATGTAAAGCACACATCAGACGGGTATTTGGGATATTACTGTGTACTTAGTTTTTTTTTTTGTTGATATTTTAAGTAATTTTAACTACTTATTCATAGTTAAAAATATTACCCGTGTTTTTGTATTTGTTATCTTATTAGTATTTTGTTTAAGTTTTTCTAAGAAATGTAGAAAGTATTCATTCATTCATTCATTCAGATTAATGGATTCCAACAGTGCCAAGCTAACACATATGATTTCGCCAATGGCACGTAGAGTGGAAAAGACACGAAGGAGATTATTTATTTATTTATTTCCATAAATATATGACCTTTACAGCCTTATTACTTAATACGATGGTACATATAATACTAAAATATTGTAACCAAAACCAACTTCTAACCATAACATATAATAAATAAAGGTGTGTTTTAATCGGTGCGGTTGAGAATACGGCATCAATAGACTATTGAAGGACGTATTAATAGTAGGTATTTAATAGTTAGCCCGTAACCTAAAACGACATAAACATACAGAGTACAACAAACACATCCAAACGTTAGTAATCTATGTACAGTTAAGTAATTTTAGAACCATTAACACATATTTACAGTTTAATTTTATTTCGTTTAATATATTTACATAAGTAAGCACAAAAAGGACTAAACACGAGCATTAGCAGACATTCAATATTTACAGGACGGGGGATTTTACAAGGAAGGACATCATAGATGGGACAAACGAGTATAGGACAGTTGAAAAGGATATGGGATGCTCTACCTTCGTGTAGATCACATTCACACAGGGAATGATCACGCACCCTAATCTTAGCCAGATGAACTGGATTGCACGAATGTCCAAGACGCAAACGACAGATTGTAGATGTAACCCAGCGGTCTGCATGTCTATGAAAAATGTAGAAAGTATTTATTTACATTAATTCATTCATTCAGATATCTTTAACCTACCAAAATAGCACGGATTATTTCGTCAATGTCACGTAGAATGGAGAAGACACGAAGGAGACTAATTAGTGCGGTTGACTTTACGGTATCGATAGATTTTTGAAGGTCATAAAAGTACTAAGTATTTTATAGTTTACCCGTAATATAAAACAACACAAATATTCCAAGTAGGTACAACAAGCAAATTCAAGCCACCCAACCATATCGCCCATATTAGCCCTTAGCAGTCAATTACCTGAATATAGGCCTCCTCTATGCTACTTCCATCCTTCCCGTGTATGGGCAGCAGCTTCTCCTGAGTATTATATCATTAATGCGATAACCAACACACAGTGCCGAGCGCAGTGACTACCGCAACATCCTCCGTATTCGGTAGTATAGTGGTCAGTATCCCAGCCTGACAAATTCAAACATTGTTAATAAACCATGTATGTACAGCTAAATTATGTCAGACTATAAAATGAACTCTAAGCACGAGCAATAATGAACATTCAATATTTAAAATTACATTAATTTGTTTTAATGTGTAGTATTATTTTTAAATATGTCATATAAATGTACGAAATATTAATTCAATTTTAATTAAAAAAAAATTGTTAATTTTATATTCCTATAACTATTTTAATTAAAATATTAATTTAATAAATAAAAAAACCGTTTCAATTTTATTTTGTTACCAAATTATCACTTTAAAAAATTGAATGAAAGATCAAAATTAATGGTTTCGTCCGTGCGGTCTGACATCGCCCTAACCGACGTGTACCGTACGTATAACAGGCCGCTCGTGATAACTTGACGAAGGGAAAGTGATAGGTCCTGACATTTTTTCATAAAGTATCCTGTTTGGAATTTGATATTCTGGTTATGTAAATAAACGTGGAAATATTAGGCTCGACCGAACCACCCGCGGATGAAAATAGCTTTTTTTATACATTTAGAATGTTCTATAGATGTAATGGTGCTTTTTCTTTTTCTGGCGAGTTTCTTGGTATTTTATTTTAAATTTAGTTATGATCTTTATAGTATACCAAAAAGAATTTATATTTTAGCAAAAAACAGCAATCTCTTAATAACAGTATCTACATTCCAAATAGCCAGTAGCTTTAAATCAACCATTATTAAATGCTTAAGAGTGTATGCTACCTCAAATTGCTTATTTTCCACTCGGCAGGATGTCCATATCTTCCAAACTACTGAATATTTAAGTTTGAAATTTATGTATGGTAAAGTTCAGGACATAAACTATCTTTCGAAAACACGATTCCATAAAATTTTCTAGATACAAAAAAATCGCAAAGTTACCTCTATTTTTGTATTAAAACCTTAATATCTCAGTAAATATAGAAGTTATGGACTTGAGATTAAGCATGGTAATTGAAATAAGTATGAAGAACATTTTATATGTTGCGTTTTTTAAAAAATAACTATTGATAATGTTTGTGGGGAGAAAATACATATAATTCGCGCGATGAACAACCAAGCGCTCTCAATTTTCGTGTCTATTTAGTACGGGTGAAATCTGAATTCGAGCTGAGGTAGTGTAGCCCCTTAAAGATTACAATTATTACAATCTGTTTAGTGTAAATTAAAAAATTCTTTTGTTGCCTACTTATATTGAGATTTTTTTTTTATTTTTTAACCATCTTCAATCAAAAAAGGATGAAGTTCCCCCCAAGAGCTCCGGTCACCTTACTCACCACAGGAACACAACACTGCTTGAAAACAGTATTATTTAGCTGTGATCGTCTGTAAGGTCGAGGTACTGTCCCAGTCGGGCTGCTCCATATATATTACTAAATCAGTTCAGTTCAGTTTATAGATCTAATATGTAATTAAGTTTGACATGCACTGTTGAAATAAAGTTTAAAAATAATGAATTATAAGACCGTTTGATCTTCATTGTAAGTGAGGCAGACTATATTATTCTAATATTTTATCTCGGTAATTTTTTAATAATCTATAAAACTATTGCGCCAATTGTTCCAAGCAACCTTTCATCTTTCTCCAGTACAAAACTCATAAAACACAAGCCTTTGTTAAAATGTTAATAGAATGATTCCAGATAGTTATAATGAAATCACCTTGAACAAATAACTCGTTAGTTAAATGAGATACCTACCAAGACAATAGAACATTTTTAATTAGTGATTAAAATTATTAATGTTTTTTTTATATTGTTTTTTCTTTTATTTTTGTGCCTTGACACTGTTTTTAGGAAGTTCTCTGTTTGACTGTATTTTTTTATAACCGCATACATTTAAAAGTCGGTGCTAGACATGTGGTCAAATTTTAATTTGTTTCCGATCTAACGATAGCTTTTTGAGTTATCACTAATAATTCTTATATAGTAGTTTTCGCGTTTGCAAAACGGTCACAGCACTTGTTTGTAGCTGTTGCGCTGGCGGTTACGAGTTCGATCCCCGCACATGAAAAACATTTGTTTTGGCCATACAGATGTTTGCCGTGGTCTGGGTGTTTGTGCTGTTTTTTGTTGGTCTCGCCACCGTGCCTCGGAGAGCACGTTAAACCATCGGTACCGGTTATTATCATGTACACCTGATAGTGATCGTTGCTCATAGTAGCGAATATATCCACCACCCCCATTGGCAGCGTGGTTGATTAAGCTCTGATCCTTCTCCTACCGGGGAAAGAAACCTATGCCCAGCGGTGGGATGTTACAGGTTGAAGCGTAATAGTTTATGTTTTCGACTACATTGACGATGATCTCAAGGTGTGACCATGTTATTGTTAATTGAATTCGATTTTTCGTTTTGTAACAAATACAATTTAATCATGTATGTTTTAAAGTCGGCTGGTACATAAGGCTATAAAAATATAAGTATCCCGTTTGCGCAACTTATTTCGTATAGTTGTGTAGTAAAATGAAATAGAAATAAAGGTCTCAACAACCAGAGAATTCTATTAAGTAAGTACTAAATAAATTGAATAAACGTTAAGAAAATGAAAACAAAAAGTTACCTATTTAGTAGTTAAGTTTTAATTCGATAAGTCGCCACTAACCCTGAGTGACGGGAACGTGAGTGTAATTTGTGAGATTAGAGTCCGGGATCGGTCGGGATAAGCCGGGGAGATGTGCCCGGGATTGCGGGCCGGGATTACAAGGCACGAGTTACACCGCACCGAACGAATTAGTTCTACATGCTCTTGTATGACGTCTTATCTTGAACTTACATCAGGTACACGTTCTGTTGTAATGATAGAGGTCAAACTTGACACGGATGGAGGTTAAATGGAAGTGACATTTGCATTTCGCCCACAATTATTTTTTAGTTTGGTTTAAAATTTGGATTCTCTATTATGAAGACTTTTAACAGTGAGTATCTACTGCTCTAATTATTATTTTAATTTACATATCTGTTGATTAAATATTTCGCCAAGATCAAGTGTTAAGACTAAACAAATTAAATCGAGTGGGTTAAAGTATATTTAATATAATAAAATATTGAATTGTAAATATGTATAATATTTTGTATAAATAAAATTATGTTATTAGATACATATTAAATTGAAAATAATAATAATAATAATAAATGAACTTACACATAGGACGAAATAAAAATTTGGTGAACATTATAACCTTTACCCCTTTTACCTACACCTTTTACCCTTACCTACCCTTTAATTTGTAAGTAGCGTATTGCACAAACAAAGATCTTTCTATTCTGTTCCAAACGCTTTGGATATCAACTTAATTGGGTTTAATTTGAACATTACAATTAAAATGACAAAATGTATTCAAAACTATAGATTGCGTAAGTATAATAATTGTGTTTGCTCGCAAACGAAAAAAAACCGACTTCAATTACATCGACGAGTAATACAACGTAGATCGACGAAAAAATAGTCAAGTAACTACGCGTTATCAAAGATTACTCAAAAAGTAGTTGTTAGATCTCAAATAAATTTAAATGGGACCAATTGACACACACCACCTTTCGATTAAAATTTTTTTATCGAAATCGGTCCACACGGTCAAAAGTTCTGATGTAACATACATAAAAAAAATACAGTCGAATTGAGAACCTCCTCCTTTTTTGGAAGTCGGTTAAAAAATGAGTGTGCTTTAGACCACAGAACTGAAGTAAAATTTCTTTGACTGGGTCTAACTTATATCTCCCTCTCAACTTCCGTTCGCCTCGCCCGATCACACTTTTCGTAACACTCTCGTCACGCAATCACCTGCTTACTCCCCAAGTCAATCGTGCGTAAAGAAGTTTGACTTCAAAAACAAATAAGTTCGAAGTCATAGATAGTGTTCAGTCATTCATCTTCGTCAGAGGCGTCATTAGGCCCCGAGCAGCGCGCTTCAGAAACGCTGGCTCATCCCGAAGTAACGTAACGACTCTGTCAAGAGGATCGGAAAGGATTCTCTGATTCGTATATTTACTAGATTATGTTAAATTATATTTAAGAGTTCGGGTATTCATAATATTAAATATTAATTAATTTTTTTTTATTGTTACTTTATATATTTTCGTTATTTTGTAAAAGATAGTAAAGTAACTAGTTCTCTTATAAATTAAGGATTTCTGTTTTGTAATGCTATTCGTACGACTAATTTTTTTTTTGACATACTTATTATTTTAAATTTCTTTATTACAGACAATATCGAATTGACTGATTGACATTGATCGATTTGATAATAACGAAATTAAAAAAGAAATATCAAATAGTCATCAAAATGGCATCTTAAGCCCTCTAAAAACAACTCTTAAGTAACTAAACCTAATTAGCAGGTACACAGGCATCGCATTCAAGAAAACGAGTCGTTAAACCGTAACAAGCACACAACATACGAACAAACAGCTCAAGTTGAGCGATAAACGCCGAACTTCAGCAGTTTCGAGCCAGTTCAGCTAAACCGTGCTTCGGTTGGAATAGCCCAACAGCTCGGAAGTGCTGTTCGCAGTCTTGAATAGGTTCTAACGGTATAAGTAAACAAGTATTTGCGGTAAATATAATGTAATGTATTACAGCGACCACGTTTTATCATTCCGTGCCGTTTAGTCAGTAAAATATAATTTAGATGAATATTATATTGAATTTTCAGCCATCTCACACATTTTCACACATACACATTCACACAAACACACATTTACACATACACATTCACACATACACATTCACACATACACATTCACACATACACATTCACTAAACAAACACACACACACGCAGAATTAGGATTGATGATACAGCTAAAGATCACAATCAATTGAGACTTCTGTAATTGTAACACTCTATGGAGGTAGGCGTTAATACTTTCAATACTAGTAACTCAAGTAACTTGAAATCTGTTAAACTTTTAGCTATAAGGATTATATTGTAAGTGCAATATACATTTAGCAATTTGTTCGCAAGGTATCTGTGAACTGCTGGACACTTATTGTATCTTACCCATGTTATTGATATTAATTTCTCATGTAAGTTACTGTGTGGTTTTAATGATAAATAAGTATTTTTATTGAAGTTATACTTCTTTTGACCCGTTAGAGAAAAATGATGAGTGTAAATTTTTATGATGCGCGCACACCGTCACAAAAAACCGACACCCTGAAGTTAGCTAGTCAACGAAGAAGTTAGCAACGTGAAGTTAGCTAGCCATTGGAGTATAACTTCTTATGTGCATAAGTACACACATACACTTTTTTTATATCTACATGGAGAAAGATGCCTATGAGATGTTACAGGCTGAATCTTGAACGTGATCGTTATTATTATAGATCTTCAAGTTACTGCATGACCTCTTAATTTTTTCTTCTTCTTCTAAATACACGTATAAGACAGTAAAAAATATGCGAACAGGTCCAGCTGATCAAGTTTTGTGCTTTGCAATAGATTTAGCGGTTCACTTTTATCTACATATACATATATAAATGAAACTGGCTGTGCCGCGCGGTTTCGACAGCGTTTTTGAGGATAAAAATAGCGTATAGCCTTTCTCGGCAAATGAGCTATCCGATACAGAATAATTTTTTCAATTCGAACCAATATAACCTGAGATTAGCGCATTTAAACAAACAGCCAAACTTTTCAGTTTTATAATCTAATATATAAAATTCTCGTGTCGTGGTGTTTGTAGTGAAACTCCTTCGAAACGGCTTGACAGATTCTCATAAATTTTGTGTGCATATTGGGTAGGTCTGAGAATCGAACAACATTTATTTTTCATACTCCTAAGTTGTAGGGGGGGATTATAGGGGATTAGAAAGATATAGCAAAACAACGTTTGCGGGACCAGCTAGTATTACTATAGATTTTATGGTATTATTATATAATATTATTATAGAAAACCTGTTCAATATTTATTTCCTACGATTAAAATGTATAATATATTCGCGACTTAAAGCAATAAATTTTTATAATTTCAAATATTTCAAATTGATTGCTCACAGATTTAGGGTCGGGATATTTATCCCTTTAAATAAATTTAAATTTTTAATGAAAAAATCTAGTTCTCCCAACTGTGAGATCTGTCAGATTGTCGAAGATGTGATCATTTGCAAATCGAATATATACGATTTCAATCTGGCAAAGAAGCCATTATGAGACTTATGAATTTGAGTATGTAACAAAATATATGAACATAAGATTGACATTGTTAAGTTTCACACTCGTCACTAGATGGCGCTGACCTCCGGTAAATCGCACTATCAAAATTTATCATGAGAGTTGTCGATTCAGTCTCGAGTCAATAACACGTGCACGCATTAGATCATTGTATTATATATTTCTTTAAGTAAACAAAGGCGCCCTTGAGCGCACTCGGCTAGTGTCGAAAATAGAACCTTATGGAGTATGAGTGAAGGTGCGATTCAAGATAATGAACTTGAAGATATTAATATAATTATGCAAGATATGGAGGAAGAAGACTACACACAGGGTGAAACCCACTTAATTAATAATGACAAGAACTTACACAATACGGATGAGGGTGATGGTAATATAGACGGCGATTGGACTTTATCGAGATCAGAAAAAAGAAGAAAAATTGAGAAATTTGATATTTGTATCACCAGTTCTGAGAAGTTGCCTAAACAATTTTCACTAGCAAAATTTTTTGATAAAGAAAAAATTATTGGTATAAACTATGTAAAGTATATTAATGCCTTTAAGGTATTGGTTCGATTTGTAAATTTAAGAGATGCAGAAAAATTAATAAATTGTCATAGTGTTAAAGAGAATGGCTGGAAAGTATACAAGACATGGGAGGTACAGTCATCGTATGGAGTTATACGGGATATAGAACCTGAGCTGTCAGATGAAGAGCTTATAGAATCCATAAAAAGCAGTAATGGTTGTAAAATACTCTCTGTAAAAAGATTATCAAGAAGAAATACGTCAGAATCTGGGTGGTTACCGAGCGAAACAGTACGTTTGTGTTTTTTGGGGAGTTCAAGACCGGAATATATCACCATACATAATTTAAGAGTAAGAGTTGAACCCTTTGTCTTCCCTGTTACTCAATGCTCGCGGTGCTGGCGGTTTGGTCATGTAGTAAAGTTCTGCCCATCAATTAAAGTTATCTGCCCTAAGTGTGGAAAAAATCATGCTAATTGTGAAACAACTACTTTCAAATGTGTGAACTGTCGGGAAAATCATATGTCTTTAGCCAAATTCTGTCCGGTATACGTAAAAGAAAAGAAGATTAGAGCCTTAATGTCGGAATTCAACTGTACATATCGTCGAGCATTAACTATGTACGTAGCTCCATTTTCACCTAGTTCAAATCGTGTATCTTTGTCATATAACGGAAATAAAGAAACTAATCATAATATTTACACGAACATTTTAGAAAATAATAACAAAGCTAATAAAGATAACGAGACCAATAATAAAAGGAAGAAACGTAGTTCATCAGAGCAGATTTCATCGGACAGTGATTTTTCAATTTCATCGAAACCTGACGCATGTACCTTGGCGGAGAACGAAACGTCTACGCTCAACGGCGCACGACCCCGTACTGAGGTCTGGCCGTCACTGCGTCCGCGGCGTCACCGAGCTAAACCTAGTGGTGCGGAGTTATACATAAACACGCGAGATAGGTATAACACAGTTGAAGAGGAAATTAATAAACAATCGGACTCTGAGCCTCAGTCAACGTCGAATCCAAGGAGTGAGTCGTTTCAAGAATTAATTAACAAAATAAAAAATATTATATTTTCTAAAAGGTGTAGTTGTATCGAGAAAGTTAAAACAATTATTTGTATGTTTGTAGAATGGGGAGTGTCAACAATAATGCATAGATTTTCGGATATGTCTTTGTTTAATAAATTATTTGAATCATTTTTAAATCCCAATAATGTCTAGTTATAATAATGTTAAGGAAAATATTACAATTAATATTATGCAATGGAATGCGCAGAGCATCGAACCTAAACGGTTAGAGTTAGAACAATTGTTAATTCAATATAAAATTCATATATCTGTGATCAGTGAGACCTGGTTGAATTCTGATATTCCTTTTAAAATCAACAATTATAGGATTTTTAGGGCTGATCGAGTTGATGGCTATGGCGGGGTTTGTATTGTTATGCATAAGTCTGTACAAGCTCAGTTATGTCACTTTAATCATCCAAATACAGATATTCAGATTTTATATGTCAAGATATTTAATTGTAAAAATATTCAGAATTTAATCGCTGTGTACTGTCCTCAGTGGGTGCGTACTTGCCGTCAGGACTGGGACTTATTATTTTCAAAATTTAATTCTAAAACTTTAATTTTAGGAGACTATAATGCGCATCACTTTACTTGGTCTCACACAACTAATGCCAGAGGCTCTCAAATCTATGATTCCATCAGTGAATATAATTTATTATCATTAAACGATGGCAGTCACACACGAGTAAAGCTGGTGGGTGGTACAGTTCAACAAAGCTCGCCAGATATTTCAGTGGTAACATCGGATATAGCATGTTTTTTTAACTGGAAGATAACCAATGAAACACTTGGAAGCGACCACTTAATTATTATTATTTCTACTGCTTCCCCTTATACTCCTAGTTTTATGCGGAAACGTAATTTTAAATTAGCCGACTGGAAATCATTCACAGCATATTTAGAACAATCCTTTTCTAATTTTAATACACATCGAGAACCTCAGTTAGTATACGATAGTTTTCTTGATAATATTAATAAGGCTGCAAATGAGTTTATCCCTTTTAAAAAAATTAATCTAAATCCTGTTTCTAAATTTACACCAAAACCATATTGGTCACTCAATCTGTCTCATTCTGTCGCCAAACGAAGATTAGCCCTATCAATTTTCAGAAAAAACCCAACTCCTTCTAATTTAGCTAAATTAAATGAATGCGTCCAAATTTCTCGAAAAATGATTAAAAAAGCATCAAGGGATAGTTGGCATAGATTTTGCGATTCCTTGGATCACGCCTCAGCCGCAAGTGAAATATGGAAGAAGATGAAATGGATGAAAGGAAACAGAGCGCAAACTTCTTATCTAGATAAAGAGAAAAGCGAATCTTTTTTAGTAAATTTATGCCCTGCATTTGTAGTTCCACCTAAACCTACTTTTACTTCTTCTAATGTTAAATTAGAATCTCCCATTCTACTTCACGAATTAGATGCTTGCATTAAATCTCGAGATTCGGCTCCAGGATGTGATGAGATATCTTTTTCAATGATTAAAAATTTACCGCCTATAGGAAAAAACATCTTACTTTCTTTATTCAACAACTGTTTATCGACAGGTTTCTGCCCATCTCAGTGGCAAGATATATGTGTTGTAACGATTCCCAAACCTGGTCGAGATATAACGCTCACTTCATCTTTACGCCCCATTAGTTTAATTTCTTGTATCTGTAAAATATTCCACTTAATCTTAAACAGGCGGCTAGATTGGTTTTTTGAAAAAAATGACTTATTTTCAGTAGATAATGTTGGTTTTAGAAAATCTAAATCAAGTGTAGATAGTTTAACTCGTTTAGTTTCGAGAGTTCAGTCTGGTTTCACAAAGGGCTTATCAACTCTGGCTTGCTTTGTGGATATCGATAACGCGTACAATAACGTAAATATTAACGTACTACTTACAATACTTGATAAAATTGGTGGTGGATCAAAATTATGCAGTTATCTTTGGAACTTTCTTACTTTTAGAAACTTAAAAATTAGACACGTAGAAGGATTAATAAGTCGACGCACAGGACAGGGCTTAGCTCAAGGAGATCCATTATCACCACTGTTATTTAATGTTGCTACACTCAATATTTGTAAATCAATTAAAAATGTTTTTGTTTCTCAGTACGCTGATGACTTTGCTTTGTATGTTTCGGGAAAAAATATAGAAGATGCCTGTAGTTCTCTTCAAAGTTCTTTAGACTACTTGATAAATTCATTACACAATTTAGGATTAAGTGTTTCTTCTTCTAAAAGTCAAATGTGTATATTTAAAAGGGGTGTCAATAGAAATCATGTTAGTTTGAGGATAGATAATAGTCCATTACAGGAAGTATCTAACGTAAAGTACTTAGGTATGTGGTTAGATCAGTCTTTGAAATGGACCAAACATATAAATTATTTATATCAAAACGCGCATAAGATTTTGAATTTACTTAAAGTACTGTCCGGTTCAGGTTGGGGCGTTCACCCTAAACATTTAAGACGATTATATATTTCAATTTTAAGAAGCAGATTAGACTATGGTTGTTTTCTATACGGTAATGCCTGTAAATCAAAATTGTTTAGTTTAGATAAGATTCAAAATGAATCCTTACGTGTAATCGGTGGCTTTATTAAAAGTACTCCCATCCACGTGATGGAGAGTGAACTTTGTATACAGCCCCTACATATTCGAAGAGTTTTCCTTGCCGGTAAATTTTGGTTAAAATCTATTTCCCTATATAATAATAACACAATTAATGTTATCAATGATCTATATTCTCTTAGTTCACATAGTTATTGGAGACGTAAAAAAGCCCCAGTTATCGTAGATATACACTCGAAATTTAAAAATTTAGCTATGGATCAAAGGAAATGCTTGGGAATGTATTCATTAGATTATTGGATTAGTAGGTATAACTTCAAAAGTCTGTTTAGATGTGAAATAGATAGCATATCTCAACCCAAAAGAACATACGAAATTTCGTCTCTGCAACGTAATTGTTCTGCATTTTTGGAAAATAACTATTGTAATTATTATAAAGTTTTCACAGACGGGTCAAAAGATATAATGTCAAATAGTGGTGCCGCATTCTTTGATCCACAAATCAATAAAGGCTTTAAATTTAAAATTTGTCACAGTATGTCTGTTACTCATCTAGAGCTTATTGCTATTTCTAGGGCACTATCTTATATTAAATTAATTAATTGTACAAAATTTGTCATTTTAACTGATTCCAAAAGTGCTCTTCAACACGTGGCTCGGTGTTTCTCTTATTTAAGAGGTACATCGATAGCTTACGATATCATAAAATCCATTGAAGATTTAACCTCTCACTCAAAGGAGATAATTCTACAATGGATTCCCTCTCATATTGGATTATCTGGAAATGAGGAAGTAGACATACTGGCAAAACAAGCAGGTACTGATGGTGATAGTGTAAACGATATGCCTTTCTTCACTGACTGTTTACATCTAATTAAAATATACTGTTATGACATGTGGAAAGTTTATTTTGATGAGCGATCAGTGGAGAAGGGCATATGGTATAGGACTATGCAGATTGATCCGTGGAGAATACCATGGTTTGATGAATGTAAGCTCAGTAGGAAAACGTTAACCACAGCATTTAGACTCCGTTCCGGTCACATTCCACTTAATAAGTTTGCTTATTTGATGAAAAAGGTACCATCTCCGCTGTGTACCGAATGCGGCATCATTGAAGATGCAGTTCACATTATGGTGGAATGTGTCCGAAATGAGGATATTAGAAATGATATTCTGCGAATAACTCAAAATTTTAAAGAACTTGGAGGTTGTAATTCAATTTTGGCGTATCCTCTCTCAAAACCGGCTAAACTGTTGTACAAAATTGTAAATATTGGTATGCGACGACGACCTCATTAATTTAATGTATGCAAATTTGTGATGTTCCTATGGAGTGGCGTAGTCCTTGTGGACTAAAACTCCTTAAATAAAGAAAAAAAAAAAAAAAAAAAAAAAAAATTTATCATCATAAGATTGATATTGTTAAGTTTCGCACTCGTCACTAGATGGCGCTGACCTCCGTTGCATCGCGCTATCAAAGTTTTATGAAGAATAAATATATCGTGACGATTACCAATTGTATGCATGCACTTCGAAAATGCAACTCTAGCGGATTATATACTGCCATGGTACACTCGCGCGCCGAACCTCTAATAATAAAGATAATATAATAATATAGATTTTAGAGTTATAAAGAGGTTACGATGGGACTGACATGTAATAGTGTATGAAAGTCCTTAAAAAAGAGTATTTAAGTTGAAACAAATATACCAACTTTGCATAATCGAGTGTAAAACAACATTGTATCAAGTTGAAAACACAATTACCGCCGTGTATCTGTCACGCGTCCTCTGAACGACGTGATTGTTACGTTAACTGTGAAACATTTTAATTAATGTAATAACGATCATCGCTCTAATTATTTAATATTCAACTACGTTATAATGCATGTGGAGAATGTATAGAATTTACAGAATTTATAAATTATTATTTGTTTACAAGTAGGTACTTAATGAAAAGCGTTGAAAAAATTATACATTATTGAATAGAACTGGTTATGTATATTTTTAGGGTTCCGTACCTCAAAAAAAAATCACGTTTATGTCCGTCTGTCTGTCAGTAAGTGTCAAAAAGGGTCTCCTTTTTCGCAGAAACGCGTGAAGGCATCAAGCTGAAATTCATATCAAATACTTAAGTCTACTGTCCCCTGGAGCTGTGAAAAAAAATCAAACTTCTAAGCCAACGCAATCAAAAGATACAGCCGTTCATGCTGCAAACATTCGACGCTCGCAAGGGAATCAAAACCTACAGAGTACTTCCCGTGAACTCAGAGTCTTGAGATTTGGTACGAAGCAACATTTTATAGCACAGATAAAGGTGAAATTTTGTAAAGCATCAATTTTTAATTTTAATAATTTTGTTTGTTCGGATTATTTATATTAATTCACAACTTTACCAGCTTGCACGACCAAACAATGATTCATAAACAGACGAGAACAAAAAGAAACGAATGTGCTTTAGTCCACACGACTGAAGTAAAACTTACGAAACGTAACTTTCTCTCTTTCTATCTCCACTAACTTATATCTCCCTCTCAACTTCCGTTCGCCTCACCCAATCACACTTTTCGTAACGCTCTCGTCATGCATTCACCAGCTTACTCCCCAAGTCAAGTGTACATAAAAAAGTTCTACTTCAAATTATTTCAGTGTTAATCAAAGAGTTATACACCAAAAAATTTCCAACACATCATCAATTTTAATCATATCATAATAATCATAATTTAGAGATTATATTGTTTAATAGCGTTTAATCTTCCCTAGTAAACATGTTATATAAGTTAAGAAGAACAGATCCAGTGGGACTTGTAACTTCCGAGATTGTTGCAAACAAACAAAACTCATTGGCGTATAGTGCGATACAACTTGTCATGACATGACAAAGAAATTATATTATTTAATAAAATATTTCACATCTTGGCGTCTATAAGCTACGGTAATCGCTTACTATCAGATGAGACGTACGCTTGTTTGCCGACTTACTCGTAGTTGTACAAAAAAGCCTTGTAACCTTTCAGAATTGTATAAAGGTAGAATATTGCAAGAAATACATTGCTTAGAATCTGAAGAATTCCGATTCTGTGAAAGTAACTCAACTTTGGAGAAGAAAAAGAAAACAAAAGTGCAACAATACTGTCTCAAGGTGTTGTGTTTCTGTAGTCAGGTGGTAAGAGGACTTTTTATATGCTGTCTTGACGGAGAAAGTAAGGTCAGAGATTCGCTTGTGTTGCTCATAATAATACTGTTGCAAGAGATCATAAGCTAAAGTAACCATCGGCCGAGCATATATGTATGTAAATCCAACATAGTGGTAAATGCCTTTTAAAGACGTGTCCTTTTAAAGGTGTCATAAGTTTGGGTTAACTGATAAGGTACATTTTCCATACTTTCTTTCAGTGCTGTAGAATCTTCAAGCAAAATTTTGTGTATGTATACACATACACGTGTCTGTGTGTGCACAATTCACGCGTGGTAGAAGGGAAACTTCTGAAAAGTTGTAGGAAGGTAGGCCGTTGCGATATCTTCTATCAACGATGATGACGGTATCTTGAAAAAAGGTCATAAGTTCCATGCAAAACGCGTCGCTTACGCGTTTTGTGCCGTAATGTATTCTATCTCATCCTCTTCTTCACACATAGTTGTTTCTTTCTGAAGGATTAGTAGAAGAGAGAGTTAAAATAATTTGCTGCCGGTATGGATGAAGTCTTTTTTAATAATGAACCGTCTCGAACAAAAGTAATATAAATTATAAAATAAAAAATGACGGTGAAATAAAAATTATCAAGCGCATACAAATTACAAGATTGAGTTTGCTTCTACAAACTGATAGGCGCTCCAACATGCCCCCGGGCGTTGAAAGGAACTTTCAACTCGAACATATAACTGGTAACGGGCAGATTCTGTTAAAAGCTCTTCTCACTATTCCCGTTGATGTTTGTATGTCAGCAACACGAACGACTCCATCGGTCCCCGGATAGACGGCAACAATTCGTCCCAATTTCCATTTCAGTGGAGGTAGATTTTCTTCCTTTATCACCACCAAGGAATTTAGCTGTAAATCGTCCTTACATGAATGCCATTTAGTGCGTTGTTGCAATTCAGAAACGTACTCTTTACTCCATCTCGTCCAGAAATGTTGGCGGAGTTGCTCGATTCTTTGAAAACGAGTTAAATGATTTATGGAGTGATCTTGATATTTTGGCTGTGATATGGAAGTAAGTGGACGACCGATGAGAAAATGGCCTGGAGTCAGCGGCATGTAGTCAGCAGGATCTGAAGACAGCGGTGTTAGTGGACGAGAGTTTAATATGGCTTCAATTTGAATTAAAATGGTGTTAAATTGCTCGTACGTCAAATTACAATTTCCCAACACTCGCTGTAGATGATACTTTGTTGACTTAACACCCGCCTCCCAGAGACCACTAAAATGAGGAGTATACGCGGGAATGAAATGGAACTTTATTCCATCATTGGCCATGCTTTCACCCAAGTAATCGCTATTAGTTTTTAAAAATTTCGAAAGCTCATTGTACACACCAACAAATGAGGTACCGTTATCAGAAAAAATATTAGTCGGTTTTCCTCTTCGCGAAATAAATCTAAATAAGGCTAGTAAGAAGCTTTTACATGTTAAATCACCCACAAGCTCTAAATGTATAGCCTTGGTAGTGAAGCAAATAAAAATTGCTATATACACCTTCACCAACCTACATCCGCGACCTTGGCGACTAGCGCACGTCATCGGGCCGGCGTAATCTACGCCGGTTGTCTCAAAGGGATGACCACCTGGAAGGACGCGCTCCCGTGGCAAGTTACCCATTAAAGCAGTAACAACCCTTCATTCCATGCCAGCGCACACATTTATGATAACAAACCTTCGCTAAATTGCGACCTCCTATAGGCCAATAGTTTTCCCTAATTGAAGCTAACAATAACTGAGGGCCAGCGTGCATCAATCTTTTATGCTCATAATCAAATAATATTTTCGTAAAATGATGAGTGGACTGTAATAACAATGGGTGTTTTTTATTATAAAGGAAATTAGAATTCTCAAGACGTCCCCCAACACGCATTAAATTATTTTCGTCTAAGTAAACATTAAACTTTAAGAGAGGACTACTTTTAGGTAAACTTTGTTCTTTAATCAATAAACTATATTCTGGAAAAGATTCCTTTTGACATTTCAAAATAATTAAATTTAATGCATCCTTCAATTCATCGTCAGATAAAAACTTATTAACTGGTAATTGTTTTTTGCAACACCGAATAAACCTCATTACATAGGCTATGGAACGAACAAGACGTAAATAGTTATAAAAACGATTACACTGAACTTAATCCATTATGTAATGTACTGTTGTCAATGACAGCGCTTAACGACACGTCAGGTCGAGTTTCCGGTAGAAGCTCAGAATGTTTGACTTGAGAAGGCCGAACGAGACGAATCTTCCATCAAAAATTCGGGACCAGACCACCATAAATCATGTTTGTGCAAAGTACTAATATCGATACCACGAGATATCAAGTCAGCTGGATTCATGCAGGTCGGAACGTGTCTCCAGATACAAGTGTCTGTTTTTTCTAAAATATCAGCAACGCGGTTGCGTACAAATGGCTGAAGCTTACAAGGCAACATCTGTAACCAACCCAGCACTATGGTCGAATCAGTCCAGCAGAAGACACGACTTATCTTTGCCCAAAGCGAGCCTACGACCTTGTCATATAAACGGGCTCCTACAAGCTCCACACAATTCCAATCGTGGTATTGTCATAGGTTTTATCGGTGCTACTCGACTTTTAGCCGTTAACAAACGAACCATGCAGTTGCCTTTATCATTTAAGGAGCGAACATAGACGCACGCCCCATATGCCCGCTCAGATGCATCAGTAAAAATATGAAGCTCTAATTCTTTGTATGAATCACAGACTACAATACGAGGAATGCGGAAATTATTTAAAAGATGCAAATCTTTGACAATGTGTTGCCTATGCATACTAATTTTAGGCGGTAATGTGCCATCCCATGATAACTTGTCTAACCACATTTGTTGCAATAGCATTTTTATGTTAATGACGCATGGAGACAACAGCCCTAAAGGATCAAAGATGCGAGCTATAATTGAAAGTAGATCACGTTACGTATTACCACGAGATGTCATCGATGAGTCTATAGAAAATGAAAACTCATCAGAATTGGCATACCAGCTTAGGCCTAGTAACTTATTACGCTCATTAGATACAATACGTAAGTTACATAATGATTCAGCAGAATCTGATACTAGGTTCATTGCCATCCATTTTTTCAATGGCATACACGTTGATAGAAGTGCTTAGGTGACTTCGTGCAACGCCGTGATGTCCGCCTCAATGAACGTGATGCTTCAGCTCTAATTTGGTTCATAATACCAACAGATGAAGGACTAATGTTGGCTAAATTGCAACATGTATTTTTAGAAAATAATGTAACATGCTTGTTACTGATAGTACCAGAGACTATCCAACCTAACTTGGTTTCACACAGCACAGGTTTTCCATCACCTAATTTTATTTTATGTGACCCTAATAAGTCCCAGAATAGGTCAGCGCCTATTAGGATGTCTACATCAGAGGGCTTATAAAACGTAGGGTCAGCTAGACATATCTCAGAGGGAATATTTAAATTGGATAAGTTTAATTGACAACTTGGCACTTGAGAAGTAATTGATGGTAAAACAAAACAATAAACGTCAGTAGAAAAACTGTTATCTAATGATGTCATGGAAACACGACAAGTTTTACCTACGTGAGAGCTCACGTTATTTATGCCTAAGATTGACCCATTTATCTGACTAGTTGGTAAATTTAATCTTTTACACAACCTATCAGTCATAAAACTCGAAGTACTGCCACTGTCAAGAACGGCGCGAACGGTATGCACACGATTATTACGATCATAGAGATTTACTAAAGCGGTTGATAACAGAACTTCACGCTCTTTAAGATTACCACAAAATGTGACGTGAGCTGATAAGGCTACATTATTTGTGTCGCTCGTAGTACATGGTGATGTTGATGATGACGGGTTATCGGTCACGCTACTAAAATTATTGTCGTTGCGATTATTCAACATATTCTTAAAGTTCGAAACATGAATGAGCGTATTATGCTTACGTTTACATAACTTACAACCCGATTTTTTACAGCGGTTAGCAAAATGACCCTTATGAAAACAGTTATAACACACCTTATAATCTGGCAATAATTTAAAACGATCATTGTTACTCAACGAAAGAAACTGTGGACAAGTATTTAGATTATGGTCACCTTTACATTTAGGGCAAGTTCTCGTAACAACATCTGTGCCGGAATTGATTGGACTTTGAGCCACCATAGACTTCAACTTAGGACCCTTTACAAATGAATTAGATACATTGCTTCGCGACAGTTCTATTGTTTCAATTAAATCAGCGCGTTTACGCATAAACCTAATGAAATCCTTAAATTTTATAGAATAGTCTTTATCTTCACGTCCCTTAAATTCCTCCCATTCACGAAATGTTTTTTGATCTAACTTGCGTGTAACAATGTAAATTAAAAGTGTGTCCCAGTGCTTCACCGGTTCACCAAGCGACTCTAACGCTCGCAAGTTTTTATTTAATTGATCAATGAGACGTTTCAAAGTTAACGATGATTCCTTTACAATCGGTTCAACATTAAACAAAGCGGCGATGTGATTTTGAATTAACAATCGTTTATTGTCAAACCTATCGCACAATAACTGCCAAGCCAACGAGTAGTTACTCGCTGAGAATTCGATGGATTGAATTACCACAGCAGCAGATCCCTCCAGGGAAGCGCGTAAATAATGAAATTTATTAACGTCATCTATTTCATCGTTAGAATGAATGAGGCTAGTGAAGGTGTCGTGAAACTCCAACCAAGTTTCATAAGAACCGTTAAATTTGGGCAATTGTATAGTGGGTAGTTTAACAAATTTATGATTACTAGCACGAGTACTTCTATTACTACTAATCGAATTATTGTCGTTATTAAACTTAGTTAACAGATTCTGAGCCATTGCTAAATATTTATAATATTGTGACTCAAACTCGGATCGCTCAGAGAACTGTGCGCGAGCATCTTCGACGATGCATTCTAAACGCGTCTGTACCTCATCATATTGTTCGTACAAAGATTCAATCTTACCCAGTCGTAATTTTATCTCAGTTGCATCAAACTCGTTTAATGTTTTAATATTGAGAGCTTCGAGATAATTAATGAAAGCAGTTAATCGGCCTTTAAAGCTCCCTCGCTTTTTTATTAGTTCTCGTTCCTCTGACATTCTGGGAGTCGAGTGCAGTCAACCTGGAATTTGTACAGTACTAAGGTTAAACAAACTCTTAAAAACAATAATGATGATTAACAGAAATCTAATGCAAGATGATTAATAGAAATTTAAAATTACAGAATCTAAAGTAACTGTGACTAGTATAAATTATAATTAAGTCGGTACAAAATCTACGTTAAAACAATTAAAATTAGCAAGTAAATTGATAACAAATTTATATTCGACAAAAAAAAAACTAATAAATACCCACTTTCACTAATCTACAATTTAATATAAAAGTGACAAAAATAATCAAACTTTATTTGTAATAATTTTGAGAATTTAGTAACAATAAGAAACAAGTATCTAATTATATAGGGAATACAATTTTAACAGTACCAATATGTAATATAATAATGTGGGTAACCAAATAATTTTACTAGCAGTACCCAACGTAAAGTATATAATTATTATATTATTGTTACAAATACCTGTTTATTAATATTTAATTATTTAATAGTAATTAATATTGTTTTATAAATCAAGCTAAGCTAAAATAATGTAAGCACTAAACTTACTGTACCTTTAAACTAGGCACGTTAACTTGAATAGAATAACTTGTTATACAATATAATAATAGTTAAAATAATGTAAGCGTTAATTCTTACTGTACCTAATAAATATATAAAAATAATAGGTACGTTTTAACTTTATTGCTAACAATTTTTTTTAAATGTTACAGGTTTACAATAAATAACAATTAACACTATAATATTCTAAGATAATAATTATAATAACTCACCTTATAAAATTAAGCTAATTATGTTACCTGAGTGTTGGGTTAAGATATTATGACTAGTAAATTTAAATTAAGTTCAATATTAACACCATTGAAAAAATCCTCTTCATCCAAATCCCACGATTGCAAATTAATCTTTCTTCTTTTTTAAAAATATATAAATCCTCAAATATAACAGCTGATTCTTCTTTAAATAATATCCGGTTCGAAGTTCGACCACATGAAGGATTAGTAGAAGAGAGAGTTAAAATAATTTGCTGCCGGTATGGATGAAGTCTTTTTTAATAATGAACCGTCTCGAACAAAAGTAATATAAATTATAAAATAAAAAATGACGGTGAAATAAAAATTATCAAGCGCATACAAATTACAAGATTGAGTTTGCTTCTACAAACTGATAGGCGCTCCAACACTTTCTTTGTCGTGACTTGTTTTCGTTTCATCAAGTTTAAGATCACGATGATTCTAACGAAGGTTCACTTCAAAAGTAATTTTATTTAAACTTTATTTCCTAAAAACTTAGCAGTTCCAATACATCATAAAATCTTTAGGACCACCTCAAAATCACACAGTCAGTCAGTTCAGCCTATTGTAGCCCACTGCTCGCATAGGCCTCCCAAAGTTCTCGCCAGACATTTCGGTTTTCCGCAATCCTCATCCAGCTACCATCGGCAATCTTACGTAGGTCGTCGCTTCGGCGGTCCGGAGGACGTCCCACACTCCAAAACCACACATATCAAGTAATTTAAATTATACGTATGTGAAATGATTAATGAATGTGAATGATTTAAATATAAATAGTTCTGTGAAGTGTGAATGAAAGGAAGAATAAGTGAAAGGGATATAGTGTGTTCGGCCATGATTGATTCGAGTTAAGAAACGGAGGAACGAGCGAGCAAGTGCACGGTGAATATTATAGATATAATATAATTAAATAAACGTATTAAGGTGATAAATACGCTTTAGCCTGTAATATTCCACTACTGGGCATAGGCCTCTTTCCCCATGTAGGATAGGGCTCAGAGCTTAATCCACCACGCTGCTCCAATGTGAGTTGGCGGATATATTCCCTACTATAAGTAACGATCGCTATCAGGTGTACATGATAACAACCGGGACCGAAGGCTTAACGTGCTCTCTGAGGCACAGTCGGGTGACCCAAAAGGACTGCACAAACACCCAGACCGCGGCAAACACCTGCATGACCAATACAAATGTTTGTCATATGCGGGGATCGAACCCGCAACCGCCAGTGCAACAGGTACAATCCTTGGCTGTGACCGTTGCGCCAACGCGGCGTCCTAAGGTGATACTTAGTTTCATTGCTGGTATCCTCAATCCCACACGTATCCTTACGTATAAATAAGCACTAAGATATAAACTAATTACCGTAATAGAGCATTATCGGGCAGCCTGTTAGATAGAGTTATGCCGACGGTCGCTTTTACAACCGAATCCTTTGCCAAAATTGAGTCGAGTCTAACGCTCTCGGTGTCTGCAGACGTTACACTTGTATAGCCTAAAAACAATCTAATAGTATCCGAGCGGCACATTCATTGTTAATATTAATTTAAAGTATACATATTATAATTTATTAAATTGTATAAAAAGAAAAGAAAGTGTTCTGTCGTTTTTCTTTTTCAGACAAATGATTGCTACGTGTCATACTTTACGGTAAAAGTCATTTTAAATGAAAATATAACCATATTTAAAGCTTAAGTTATCATTCGCTCTGGTGTAATGGAGCGAGTATTCGCCTAAAACAACGACGTTTACGGGTTCGCTTCCTATCCAGTTTGTTGAATATAGCGGTTATACCGCTGTATTACAATACAACGGATAAGTCCAACTGGAATATTTAACTAGTCTTGTATGTAAGCTACGATCGGAGTGAAGCAGCTGTCTGTAGTCTGTGGCGCGTCTACATCTGTACGATCGTTTCAATAAATAGCGAGGTATCGTGGCTCGTTAGTGCGGGCGAGACTATTGGTTTCAAATTTAAATTTTATTGGAAGTGCTCTGCTATCTGCACTTATTGTTATGTATTGTATTCTTTATGGAAGCTTTTTGTGCCGATAATACTGTTATTGTTGCCTTTTTTTTACAATATCGGGAACAGTTGGTATACTTGTCTAACTTTACGACAGTTAATATTGTTAAAATAGAGACAATTAATGAAATATGTTTACATAACGAAGCTTAGTGAAGAGTATGAAACAAAGTCGCTCTCGACATCCGTCTTTCTGTATCTGATATTTCTTCATTTAAACAACGCAATCGATTTTGGTTCAGTTTTCACTGTCATTTAGAATTTTTTTTCTCGAAGGTCGAATATTTTAATAAAATATTTATAAAATGGAGAGAATACCATTTTTTGTGATGAAGCCGTCAAAAAAAAAATTATTTTCGAGCGCTTACATTGCGAACGCTGGCAAAACTGTAAGAGGTACAACAAAATAGCGTAGGTACGTATTACGGAATTACATAACATAAAAAGGTCTACAAAAAAGTCCGTGACTGCAAATTTCTATTAGCTAAGGTTGACTCTGCGGTCATCAACCCGCCTGCCCAGTGTGGTGACTATGGGCAAAGCACATGAGTTTACGCCATTTTTGGCTCGAACTTGTCGAGGCCTATGTCCAGTAGTGAACTGCGATAGGCTAATGTGATGATGATGATGATGATGATGAAGGTTGACTCACAGTAACCGTTTTTATCTTGAAGTAATTAAATTTAAAATATTACTTTATTTACCAAATAATTATATCACAAAATGTAACCCACCCATACTTCTCATTATTAACAGAAAATCTACAATAACAATATTTACGACTTCTACAGTAACATAGTAAAGGTGCAAAACTTATGAATTAAAAACGTTTTTTAAAATATTTTACTTTAATACTAGCTGCATCCCACGGTTTTACACGTTTTACTTTTGAATTTGAAAAAAATAGCCTTTCTCGATAAAAAGGCTATCTAACAATGAAAGAATTTTTCAAATCGGACCAGTAGTTCCTGAGATTAGCGCGTTCAAGCAAACAAACAAAAAACTCTTCAGCTTTATAATATTAGTATAGATTTTTCATATTACTATTATTCGACTTCACTTACTTCACTTATTACACATTTAAAATTTATCATCAAAAGTAAAGTGTCAACTAACGCCTCTAATAAATAACAATAATGGCACTTCACTCCACTCACCACAGCTCTTTTAGTCATAATGTAATTTTATCCAATCTTTTGTCACCATGTTTGAACAGTGGCTCCATTGAATGCTGCGTAAAATGCAATAATAAGTTTATAGGTCGGCCGTTGTTGTCCCAAGTGTTGACTCTGCTCTCCGCACCCGTTCAAATATTGGTGCAATCACCCTAATGTGTGCTGCGCTACCCAATACGAGAGTCTCGCATAAAATGTCACCTTGTTTATAAATCACGACTCTGTAATTTTATTGGGTTATAACACGCTTGCGTATCGGGCGATTCGAGTTGGCGATATTTATACATTGGCGTAAACCGTCTCCGGGCAAATATGAGAAAAATGAAAGGCTGTTATTGTGACGTCGACGGTGCTTTAATGGAGATTACGCTGGTAAGTGTTGGGCGTAAGGTCGACATTGGCGCGGCGGACGAGTTAATAACGAGAAGATTGGCGAAGTTTGTTGACACGGCCGCGTTGACGCGCTCGTATCTCTTTTCGAGGACATATTTTATCGAGTTTCGATCGAACAATTGAATACAATCGCATTTCTGTAAGTACTTCAAGTTTCAATCTTATTGTTTGTTTATCTAGAGGTTAAGTAAGAGGTAGAATTACAATGTGTATGTGTGTAGGCATATAGATATATAGTAATGTACATGCACATACACATACACACACAAGTACACGCACGTTTTTTTTTTCTTTTATATCACTAGGTCGGCAAACAAGCGTACGGCTCACCTGATGGTAAGAGATTACCATAGCTTATAGACGCCTGCAACACCAGAAGCATCGCAAGCGCGTTGCCGACCAAATCCCCTATCCCCCCAAGGAGCTCTGGTCACCTTACTCACCAAGAGGAACACAATACTGCTTGAAAATAGTATTATTTTGCTGTGGTCTTCTGTAAGGTCGAGGTAAGTTGGGCTGCTCAATATTTTGAGCAGGAAATTCCTGCTGTGCCCTACCTCAGTTATACCTTAGTTATAGCACGTAAAAGCACATGCAAAAAAGCAAAATGCAAACAATTCAATTCATGACTATCTCAACTAGAGAACTCAATTTGTAAATTCTAGATTAAGTATGTTTTCTTATAAACTTTTTCCTCGGAAACTATTTCCAATGCGGATTCTTTTCTCAATTTCCTCGATCCCCTAACAATGCGAGGCCCTTCGTTTCGACGTCAAAATCATTATTCAACGGTATCAGCCTATCCCGGATAAGCCCGGTTCAGACTAGTTGGAAATAAAGGAGTACCGACATATGTTCCTGATGGATTCTCAGTTGGAATATTCCGGTGTAGCTTTGAAAGTGAGATTCGATTTGAATCGAGTTGAATAACTTGTCATATCTAGGGAAAACTTTCAGGAGAATTAGAATAAAACTAGATAAAAGAAACAACAAAAAAAAAATCTTAAATGTCTCAGTTTGTCGAAGGCTTATTTCTTATTAATAAAGCTATAGATAGCACTTGATAGTATGAGTAGGTGTTAAAAAGAATTAAAGAGATTATTTTGTTAATGTAGAAATGGCAGCGCTGGGCTTTGAACCCCACCGAAGAGACCGGAACCTTATACCAGCGCCTTAGACCGTTCGGCTTTGCTACCTGTTACGGTGGCTACAAAATTATTGTGTTACTCTAAATTAATATCTAAACTAAAATGAACTGGATATCTGGCTGGATTGGCGGCTTTATTTTGTGAACGTTTTTCAGTTGGTATCCGTATTATTCGAGTATTTTTTATTGGACTATAGTAGTAGGGATATAAAAAAGTATGTGTGTACTTATGTACGCAAATAAGAAGTTATACTTCATTAGCAAGCTAACTTCAGGTTGTCGGTTTTTGTGACGGCAGGCACGAGCAACGTAAACTAATGCTTAGTAAATACTCTTATCATTATTCTCTAAAGCGCCAAAAGAAATATAACTTTAAAATCCATTAATTTGTATGCAGGTGAAATAGTAAATTCCGACAATCACCTGACGACGTCAATAGCTGTTTTCACCTCGCAGTGACGTCACAGCTACGTAAACAATGGTCGCAATTTTTACGTTACGTGCCATCAAAATTTTCAAACAAAAATAATTTACGACTACCCCCGAATCCCTGAAGAATAGTGGTTGAATAAAACGCTACGGAACGAGGCTGATATATCGTTTCGTGGCAGAGACGAATGTTCCGACTCGCACTTATATTCCGACTACGATTTACGTACTGTTTATTTATGACTACGTACACTTAAATGTGATAGGCGAGGGATAAACGCTCTCGGATCACGGAACATGCAGAAGCACTTGTATTATATGAAAGAAATGGCCCATAAAACAGTAAATGAAGAATTGAATTAAAGAAATATTGATAAAGACATTGAGTAAAACACATGAGTTCAAGCCATTTTTGGCGTGAACTTGTGAAGGTCTATGTCCAGTAGTGGACTGCGAAAGGCTGCTGTGATGATGATGATGTGATGATAAAGACATCATTATGTTCATAGTGTCTTGTTGATAATGTAAAGACGAAATTTTTTTGAAATTACGTATGTAGCTAATTTTACTTTTTGTATTTTATACAACTCTAAAATTCGCTCAAAAGATAATCTTACTAAAGATATGATCTGATGTGATTTGATAAGAGAATTTAAATATACACAAACTCCTTAGGCTCAGTGTTCTAATTAAAATGTAAATAATTTGTCTGGTAACTGGATACTCCAAAGAGTTTTGTAATTGACAAGCAAAAATCAGAGGAAAAAAAGGTAGGGTAGTAAAAAGATAACCGCTATCAAGTACGCGAACGGGCGCTTGTCAAAAACAGAATATTAGAAAAAAAAGAGATAGTGATAAAAATTACTTACTGAAAAAATCCCATTTTTTTTTTTTTGTTTTTACGTGGGGAAAATCCATCATGGATACCCTCCAGCGCGGGGGCGCCAGAGGGTTATGTCAGACTCCTACTGACTAAAAACCACCACGTGTGAGCAGTCATCCGCCTGGGTGGGGCGAGAGGGGTCGCGCTAGCATTCGCCACCTCGCCTCAGCGGTGGGCCCGGACAAAGCTTCTGGGCCCCGGCATGATGGTGGGGTGGCCTCGCTCACAACAAGGCCACCCCTCAGACGTATGGGGTCGTGTCGTCCGGCCGGCCGAACTGAAAAAATCCCAAACCCAACCCAAGGTAAGAATACAATATGGTAAGAAAAAGGACAGAAAAAAATAATAGTACACACTTAACTACTACTTTATTAATTCCTGTAAAATTTAAAGTTTTTAATTAGATACTCGTACATATTACAAATAACTTTTTGCCCGAACTTTCAAACTTCCCACGCTGCTCTAAAGGTCTCTCGTTCACCTACACGAAGTTCTATAACCAGATTAGTTCTATAAACTCTTTTTTTTTAATTTTTTTTATATGTCTAAACATGTCGAACAAATTTTATATTACAAGGAACTGAATTCATAGAACATGTAAACATCCCACTTATGAGTGAAGAATCTTTTTAACCGAATTCAAAAAAGGAGGAGATTACTCAATTCGACCGTATATATTGTTTATTGATAAATCGAGGGGAAACACTTGAAAATTCGCATAACTTTTTACTAACCGATGACCGATTTTGATGATTTTTAATTTAATCGAAAGCCGATGCTTATCACGTGGTCACATTTCAATTTAATCGAGATCTGATTACAGCTTTTGGAGTAATCTTTAATAATGCGTATTTACTTGACTATTTTTTCGTCTACTTATGTTGTGTGTGTTATGTTACTTGTGGATGTAATTGAAGTCAGTTTTTTCATTTGCCAGCAACACAATTATTATAGAAGCACTGAAGAAGCTTGATCTGCGACGCTGGTTCACTATGTGTGATTGTAGGACAAATTCTCTACCAATTTTAAGAATCAAATTATATCAAGTGTCTTTGATAACAAACCAAGACTAATAAGTTTATTTGCTTCTTGATTCGGTGTAAGAAAATCAGTAAGGATCAAACCCAAATTTGTCGACAGCGAGAGTTGAATCTACGGACCGCAACTTCAAGGCCACTTTTTCCATCGCTGTGTACCATATAGTGCTCTAACTATTTTTATTTTATCAAAATTGATAAACTATTTTTACAAATAAGAAAATAAATGTACGGACTTTGAATATTAAACAAAATAAAATATTCAGAAAATTATAATTCAGGGGTATAAAGCAAAATGACTTTAGCACTATTTTTATTTGGAATTTTCAAGTTATTTATTCTCAACGAGGACAGGACGGCTTTAAATCTTTTGAAGTGAAATATTTGACACTAAAGTTTTTGATATTAAAAAAAAAAATAGAATAATTTTACACTGTTCGCAAAGGATTATATGAGCAATCTGACTTCACGAGTATATAATTTTACTTTGCTCTTTCTTTTCTTCTCTTTCTAATGTTAGTATGAGGAATAATCCTCATACTAACAATAAATACGTCAACCCAGCATAACTCATTGCAAAAGGAAGAAGTCCACCGGTTAGAAATAAGAATTAAAATAAAATAAGCAAAAATACTTCTCCCGTTAATCTTGGAAGATAAGACGAGGATACTCCTGGTATCAGATGGACACGACACTATCGCGGGATCTAATTACGGAAGCCTCCTCCTACCCTCCAGTTAAATTTATGCACCGAATATTAAGCGACGTTAATTCTAGAATTCACGCTTATAATATTGACGCCAAGGAGTAAGATAAACGTTTTATTAAATTATTTAAAAGGGAAGTAATGTTATCTGACCTCCTTGAAGCTAAACCAGGATAAAACTGCATAAATCCCTGGATTGTCTTAAGACATTTTTTGGCGATGTAGCTGTTAAGATATGCGTTGTAAGCAAAGTACTGGTTTAAGAATCTTTACACTGGATTTTCGCATTTATTTATTTATTAATTTTATGCTTGATTGCACTTTTAAAATCTATATTAAGTGATTAAGTACATATTTCATCCTAAAGATCCCATGGACGGTGGACAGTGGACGGCGTTTCGCACCAACGTATCCATCTTCAGAGAACTTCGTATTTAAGACAGACTATCAGCAACTGTACAACTACGAATACTAAAGTTCTTTGATCAAATCTCTAGAAATGTAAACTCGATGGAGAAACTAGTGGTGCAGGGCCAAGTGGAAGGCAAGAGAGCACACTGTTGAACGCCAACCCGCTGGATAGACGTCATTCAAGGGCTATTGAGTCCACCATGGTACAGTGTACTCGCGATGCATCCAACAGAAAAACATGGAAGCACATCGCCAGGAAAGCTACTCACGGAAATGTTATCGACCCACCAAACACCCCACTATGTACCTCGTCAGCTCAACCACGACCCACTGACAGAGTGTACGACTAAGAAGAAGACATATTTCATACAATCACCTGTCTATAGATGAAATATCCATATTATACACACACACAAGTAGTCAAACGTGGAAAATAACTTAGAATCTAAACCCGTTAATATATACACTCTTTCAAATAGAAATTCAGTAAAATACTTTAAAAGTTAAAAAAAATCCCAATTAATTCCTATCAATAAAATGTCAATTTGATGCGGAAGGAAAAAGGCCTACGGTAGGTATCTGGCATCTCTCCACGAACCTTCTAGAATAAACTGAACAATCGTTAACGTTTTAAATTATTTATAGAATTTTCGAATCGAATACGATTTATTAAGATTTTTTATTTTGATTTTTTTTTTAAGTTTCAGTCCAATGTATATGTATTCGCCTTATTACAAATAAAGTTATTACATGATAATTGATGATTTTTGTTGATAAAAAGCTGTCAACGACTTCTAAGCAACTGGGATAAAATAAATACATAACAAAACATTATATCGTAGACGTCACGGAGACCATAATAGAAGCATCAAAATTTTGTGGTTGAACTAGCTGTGCCCGCGACTTTGTCCGCGTGGAATTTAACAAAAAAGTAATTGTTCAGTTCGCAGAGTTATTAAATAAATAAATTTCTAAAATAAAAATAGTCATCTGCCTTTGAAAGTCGCGTCAAAATAAGTCCAGCCGTTTAAGGGATTAGTCGGAACAAACAGACAGACAGACACAGAGACAAAAATTTAAAAAAATGTTATTTTGCCATATATGCCAAATGTTTATTTTAATAGTACAAACAGACAGTCCAATTGTATTTATTTGTATAGATTTTCTAATAAGGAATCCGTCCGACTTTACAAAAGATTATGCTTGAGCCTGTTATATCCCCCTGGCATAGGGTTCTTTCCCCATGTAGGAGAAAGATCAGAGATTAATCCACTACGCTGCTCCAATGCCAGTTGGCGGATATATTCTCTACTATGAGTAACGATCGCATCACGTGTACATGATAACAACCGGAACCGCTGAGGAGACCCACAAGGACTGCACAAACACCCAGATCATGGCAAACATGTGTATGGCCAATACAAACGTTTGTCATGTGCGGGGATTGTACCCGCAACCGCCAGCGCAATTTTCGTTAGTGACTCGAATTAAAAATAGGTTTTATACTTCTGAGAAAATGCAAAGTATAAATTATAAATTTTATATAAATATAATTTAATACAAAAAATATTAATATTTTGTATATAAATAACAATAAAGTACCATTTTAAGTTCTCAATTAGATCAGCTGGTTCAGTCGACGCGCTCCAATTTTCTGAACAAAAAAGCCGTGTTGATCTTTTTTAGATTACTTTTTTTTTTAAATATTCTAAACAAGACCGTCCTAATTTTATACACTTGTTCTTTAGAGGCTTTTCGTGAAATGAATTTCATATAATTATTATCTGAGAAAAATGAATATTTTTTAAGGAAAATATTTTAATCAAATTTCTTTATTGGATATGCTATTGAAATAAAAAAGAAAAAAAAAAAAAAACATTTTAAGCAGTTCTTTTAGAAATATTTAGTTTTCTTGTTAACTAGTCCCGTGAGATGAAGTTATGATGTTACTTAATGAGGGAGGTCACCTGTTGAGGCAGATTATCTTACGCCAAATCAACCAATCATCGCCGTCATAAATCAAATATTTATTAAGCACCTTATGTCCTACAAGCGCGTTAATGCCGATACAGAAAAGCTTAATATCAAGTATTTAAAGATAGTTAATAAGAGGAGAGGTTGGTCACCAACCCGCCTGCCCAGCGTGGTGACTATGGGCAACACACATGAGTTCACGCATTTTTGGCGCGAATTTGTGGAGGCCTATGTCCAGCAGTGGACTGCAATAGGCTGGAATGATAATGATGAATGATGAATAAGAGGTTAGTTTTCATTTTTTCACTATTAAAGCGCATAATTAACTATTCATTATACGAGATATGTTTAAAAAAATGACTAGCTGACCCCGCAAACGTTGTTTTGCCTTATATGTTATTAACCCCATTAATCCCCCCCTTATAACTTAGGGGTATAAAAAATAGATGTTATTCGATTCTCAGATCTACCCACACCTACAAAATTACATAAAAATCGGTCTAGCTCTTTTGGAGGAGTATTGTAACTAACATTGTGACACGAGCATTTTGTATATAAGATTAAGTGTAAAAGTTCTAGTAAATCACATTGTGTATACGTACAATTTTTATGTATATTACGTCCATGCTTATTTGTTTTCGTTTTCGACAAAGGTAAATTTAATAAGGATTAACATTGCCATTTTTTTACAAAACGGAATAATTAATAAGGATATATCTAAGCCAAATCCGAGGACCTCAATCATCCGTACAAATTATTATCAAAGCGACAAATCTGTTATTAAGATGAGAGCCGTCTGTGAAACAGCGTCGGATTGATTATGATTGTTGATTAAAAATGTAGAAACATCTGCGCGCCGGAATAATCAAAGCGATGCCGAAGATGCACAGTACATTCCGTATCACACTGAGATACAAGTAAAATATTAAAATTAAACACCAGAGACTTCAGTTGATAGACCAATATCAACAAATAAAGCGAAAATTATCAAACATTAAACTGCTTCCTAAGTATTAGTTAGCTAACTAATTGATAACATTTTCATGGATTTCGAGTGACATATAAGCAATGCACAAAAGCACACACACACTCGCACACACGCACACACACACACGCACATACGCACACACGCACACACGCACACACGCACACACGCACACACGCACGCACACACGCACACACGCACGCACACACGCAACACCCACACGGACACACCCACACGTATACAAGTACATATCCATAATCATATTATAAGTACTCTCAAATTTTTTATCTAGATCTTGCGGATCTGTACACTAGCTTCTGTGTGTAAAATAACGCGGAGCTCATTACAATTGAGCACCTGAGACGCGACCGCAGAGGAATTAAAATTTCATCCGAGATGAAAATACTCTCACAATACATGTACTTATAACTAATGCTCTGTAATTAATATATCAAACTAGCTACGCCCCGCGATTTCACTCACGATAATTTAGGAAAAAATGTACTTAATAAATATTATATTAACTGAGGCAGAAAATACCCTGCTCAAAATCTGGATCATTCCGACTGGGGAAGCACATTGACCTTACAGAAGATCACAGCTAAATAATACTGTTTTTAAGCAGTTTTGTATTCCTGTTGTGATTAAGATGACCAGAGCTCCTGATGGGATTGGTGATAGAGTCGGCAACGCGCTTGCAATACTTCTGGTGTTGCAGGTTCAATAGGCTAATCGCTTAACATCGGGTGAACGGTACGATGTTTTGCCAACCCATTTGTATTAAAAAATAAAATGAAAATATAGGCTATAGCCTTGCTCGATAAATTGATTATCTAACCCAAAAGTATTTTTTATTCGAAGCACTAGTCCCTCAGATTATCACGTTTAAATAACAAACTCTTTAGCTTTACAATATTAGTATAGAGATAACGCTGGTACAGCAACACTCTTCGAATCTTCACACCTTTTACTGTGATGTTAAAATGTTTAGAACTACATTGCTGATGACACTGATCATATCGTAAGCTTTTAAATTATAGTCTACGGGTCGCCTTTTTAAGGGTAGCATGGCCTTGTGCAGCATATAAGTATCCTGATTTGACAGGTTATCACCACGTAAACATTATTTTACATAAAATGGTAAATCTGGTCTTAAACCGTCCTGAATAAACACACTCTTCCTATTTATTATATTTTTGTGGAAATTTAATCGTTAGCATAACTTAATAACCTTTTATTTCAAGTTCTACGGGTAACTTTATAGTTCTAAAATGATTGTTTATCTTAAGATCCTAAAATTGATATAACCTATGGATAACTTCTTTAAACGGGTACCTTCAAGATATTCCCTTGATCTTAAATAAATGTATCCTACTCCTCCCAAACTATTACTTTATCAACTCCATAAACTTTCTTATAGCACCCCATCTGACAACGCAAATCCCACTTAAGTCAAGTCTTTTCATTCTATACCTAAATAAATGTATGTAGCGATTTGAAATCCCTCAGAAACGAATTTACAAAGTAAGGCACGGGGGTGTCTTCTGAACGTTCACTGGTTGCTTCGATCGAATTACCTTTGACACAGCTTAAGAAAGTTACTCAAGAATTCACACTGAAAAGAGCAGTTGAGCAAACTTGCACTTTCGGTGAAACTTAGTCTGTGTACTCCTGGTATTGAGGGTGCTCGAAATGTGAACGTTCATGAACAAGAATAATTTTGGGCAGTCGATACGTCGGTGGGCTTTAAGACAGTTTGATTAGTTGAAAACTTCTCCCCTCTGCAGGAATGTGGGGATAAGGGGGGATACGGGCGGATGGATCTCAGGAATTATTGGGATACAACGCAGCTCCGCTTGCAGTCGCAGCGAGGCGGCGGAGTGTTTCTTATAAATTGTGCTTCAACGCCGTTCGCATTACGATAATTAATTTGTATTTTTCTTTGATTAACGTCTTTTTATTTTCGTTTCGAAATTAATTGTTTTTTATTTTTGTAATTTGCTAATTAATTATAAATGATGAAATTTTTGTATTGTATTCATCATCATCATCATTCCAGCCTATTGAAGTCCACTGCTGGACATAGGCTTCCGCAAGTTCGCGCCAAAAATGCGCGACCTCATGTGTTTTGCTCATAGTCACCACGCTGGGCAGGCGGGTTGGTGACCGCAGGGCTGGCTTTGTCGCACCGAAGACGCTGCTGCCCGTCTTCGGCCTGTGTATTTCAAAACCAGCAGTTGGATGGTTATCCCGCCACCGGTCGGCTTTTAAGTTCCAAGGTGGTAGCGGGACTGTGTTATCCCTTAGTCGCCTCTTACGACACCCGAGGGAAGAGAGGGGGTGGCTATATTCTTTAGTACCGTAGCCACACAGTTGTATTGTATTGTACATTACTTACCACCGTAAACCGAAATTGTCAGATCTTAACATTAAAAAATGTTCACACCCGAAGTCGCTTATGATTGATATTACTATTATTGTATATTAATATTATGATTTCACAATTTTATTAACACTATTTATTAAATTAACATTAATTTATGTAAATTTTAATGAGAACGTAGTTTTAATCAGTAAACTGTAATGTATATCGTTTGTAAATCTAGTCTATAGTGGTATTTTAGGAATTTGATGAATGACTTATTTTTGTTGAAAATATATTACAAACAACATAAATAACTTCTATGGATCTGTAAATATTGAAATACCCTGGTGGTAGCGTTTCGAGTCCATTTATTACAAAAACTTTTAAACTCAAAGCAAAACTTTTAAGCAAGGAAGTAATTATATTTGTCAATCAACCAGACAAGCATTGAAGTGTACGGAGGAGTAAAATGCGAAAGATATTTTGAAATAGGCTGTTGTATGTTTAACTCATTATTTGTTTAGGTGACAAAAAAGCAAGTTTTGATGGCCTTGCTCTCTTCAGCCTATAATATCCCACGGCTGGGCAAAGATCTCTTTCCCCATGTAGGAGAAGGATGAGAGGTTAATTCACCACGCTGCTCCAATGCGGGTTGGCGGAAATATTCCGTACTATGAGTAAAGATCGCTATCAGGTGTATGTATATACATGGCATAGTGGAGAGACCCACAAGGACGGTACAAGCATGTATGGCCAAAACAAATGTTTGTCATGTGCGGGGATCGAACCCGCAACCACCAGCGCAACAGCCAGACACTAGAACTGTGACCGTTGCATCAACGTGTCGTTAATTGGCCTGGTAAAATTCAATTCTCAGACTAAATTATAGGTACTCGACATACAACAAAGAAAACTTAATCTGCCTCGCAGCATTTAATTGATTAAATATATTTATAGTCAAAAAATCAAGAGTCAAAATTTCGTTATCGATTCTCTAACAAATTTACGTGACGTCGAACTTCGAATTCGTCTAGTTCTAATAGTAATTTTCCATTCTAACGATTAAATTCGAGACTGTACATTATGAGACTAATTTGCATCGGCGCAACCCTCGTCAGCGTAGCAATAGCGACGAGCGCTCAACCCTACAAATGCGATGTAATCGGCCTATTAAGCCATATAAATTCAATTAACAAGATTAAAAGCGAAGGAGTATTCAACGGGTTAAGTCGACTGTTTAACCATACTTATATTATTAATGCAAAAGTTACTGTGTGTGCTGAGATTCCGCTGCGGAACCATGGACCGCTCGGCCGATATAATGGGGGTCTTCTGCCTCTTCTTTAATAAAGAAATCTTTGACTCCTTTGTTTATAGAGGTAATATGATAGTGAAACTAAATTTGAAGGATACTCTAATTGAAATTAACGGATACAAATGTCACTTGGTTTAGTGATCGTAGCGGAAATAATTTGTATGTGGCCTTATTCATCTAATATGTGTCGAATTGATTATCTCCTTATATATTCAGAGTGATGTCACAGGATCCAAATTTTATATCCAAGAATGATCTCTAAATAATGAATTCTTTCTTTCAAAAGATATTGCACTGGAAATGGTCTTGGGTGTTTTCCGGTGCTACAAAAATATTATAATTATATAATCAAATCGCTACTGTTAATCACAGAGGAAAAAGATAGGTGGTAGTGATGTAAAATTTCAAGTTTAAAAGTGCCTAGATAATGTGCTATAACTTAATTCTGTATATTTTTCAAAGCCAGAGAACTTCACTTCAAACTGGAAGACGATTTCCATTGCTTGGAGAACTGCTTTTGAGTGAACTATCTACATCACTGAAAGGTAAAACCATTCTTCCGTTGGGACAAAGAAGACGTATTTCTAGAACAACGGTACAAAACGCTTAAAACTCCTAAACGAAATTCTCAAACTTAATAAAAATGGAAAATAATGAAGCAATCGTTAGATAAACAGGCAAATTTGCAAATTGCGGGCTCCTTATCTGCATAGTTAGAATTCTGAGCGAAGAAGCAACAACTGAGGAAAAAATAAGCAAAAGAATAGTTGTAAAGACTTTGTTTATTAGAACCGTTAACAGTTCTCTTATTTCCTGAAATCATCGTCGTTCGCCTTGGTTTGTTGAAATCTTATATCTACACTAACAAAAACAATATTAATTTCAATGAAAAAAAATATATTAATAATGAAGGTTTAAAGGACTGTATTGCAGGAACTTCGAATAAGCTTTATATATTTTTAATGGTTTTATATTGATGATTAAAAAAATGATTTTTATTTTCTTTTTAACAATATTCATTGCAAGACTATGTATTTTACCAAAAAAAAAATATATATAAGTTAACGTTATTTTAGTAAGTTGTAAGCGTTTTTGTTTAAAGATTAAATCTTAGACAAGAATAAACCTTTAGCTATTATTGTATATAGTAAAGTTTCACGCTTGGTAACCTCTAAGTACTACAGCGCATTTCAGCTTCATCGTATGTATATAATAGCAACATAATTTCGCTTAAAACCCGGTCACATTATCGCGTTAATTATAAATCGCCGAGGACTACATAGACAAAGCACTCGTCCAGCGGTCTGGTAACAGTAGACGGGGGCCGTCTCGCTTTGTATCGCTTCATCCAATTTGTAGGCACTTGCGGATTACAGTGGTTGTTGTGATGTTATTTACTATGTTTTCAATATAAAGTATATAATAAGAGTAAGGGTCTATATAATTACATAGTTTTTAAGGTCACGTTCCGATATATATAAATATATAATGTGTATTCGTTTGATAATCTTCTGCATTAATTTGGATTATACAACGTTACCTTCTCATAGACGTACATTTACAAATAAAAATATGTTTGCCGTAATTTATTATTCAACACTTGTTATGATTTTTTTTAAACTTAGTGTATCATGGCGGTTCTTATCATCAATCTTCGCAACACCAACAAAAGACAGCTATATATCAATGGTTACACGTAATTGCTAAGTGGAAATTGAAGAGATCATTATGCTTGTCTGAATAAACTAAATAGTGTTTTGATTTGATTTGAAATACTATTTTTAATGTGTTACCATATGTTTAGGAATTATATTGAACACTAGCGACCTCTGTCCATCCATATTTTTTTACACGATATTAATCACCAACATATCATATACTAAAACCTTCTCCAAAACACGCTGCATCTTATGGTGTAAGTATTATTCCGATCGGTTCAGTAGTTTTCGCAGTATAAACGAACAAATAACCGGATTTATTAGTATAGATTATCATAAATTAATCTTTGAATTTACCAAACATATCAAAAGTCATTACGTAAGATCTTTGTCAAAAAATAATAAGCTTCAAAGAATCATAGAACGGTAATAGTAAAGATTTATTTGTGATGAAGTTTAACTTAGAAAAGAAAATACAAAAGACATTTCATTCTTTTTTTTATGTCACTAGGTCGGCAAACAGGCGTACGGCTCACCTGATGGTAAGAGATTACCGTAGCTTATAGACGCCAGCAACACCAGAAGCATCGCAAGTGCGTTGCCGACCCAATCCCCAATCCCCCCTCCCCCCCAGGAACTCTGGTCACCTTACTCACCAACAGGAACACAATACTGCTTGAGAACAGTATTATTTAGCTGTGATCTTCTGTAAGGTCGAGGTACTACCCCCGTCAGGCTGCTCCATATTTTGAGCAGGAAATTCCCACTGTGCCCTACCTCAGTTAAAATACTCTAATAGATATTCAAAAAATAATCCGATAAATGTATTTATAGACTAGAAAATTGTACTTTTAAAAAGTACTTATCTACTTCACATGTGTAATACGAGGCGTTTTGTTCACTTGAATAGGATTTAAAGAGGTCCTTATATTCTGAATAAAATATATTCCTCGCAATAATATTAAATAAAACGTTCAATCTGCAGTTCAGAGCAGTGGAGTAACGTACAAGAATATTTAAATAATTGGATTTATGAGACTTGGAATCATTTATGCATTTTTAAGATCTTATTCTTCACTGTTATAATAACTGCGTTTGCTAGCAAGCGAATAAAACCGACTTCAATTACATCGACAAGTGATTTAACGTAAGTGGATGAAAAAAATTAACAAACACAATGGTCGTCACTACGATTTTCGAAGATGCCCTTCGATTTCTCTGGGATGCCATAATCAGATCCTGGTTTCCTTATCATGGTACAACCCTTAAAACATTTCCTTTCCAACAAAAAAAGAATTATCGAAATCGGTTCATAAACGACGAGGTAGTCCGGCAATATATATATATATATATATATATATATATATATATATATATATATATATATATATATATACTAGCTGGCCCCGTTAACGTTGTTTTACCGTATGGTGTTGCAGGCGTCTATAAGCTACTGTAATCGCTTACCATCTGGTGAGCCGTACGTCTCTTGCTAACCTAGTTATACAAAAAAAATGTAAATTACTCAATTACGCTAAAACGCCTAAATTTGGAATATATTTGGTACGGCGATAGGTCTGGAATAGTCACAAAGCTGTACTTCCTATGACAGCTTTTTTTTTCCATTTTTCACAAAACATTTTACATGGCTCAATATAATTTTTCCATTGTGATAGTTTAGAGGCCTGTGAATGTAATAGACAGAGGATAGATATTATTTATATATGTATTTATATATGTTATTTGTATGTATATTTTTTATCACTAAAAAATAAAGTGTTTTTATGGGATGCCATAAGCAATATCGCAGTAAGCATATGCTTCTAAATTTCAACACAAACAGATACGCGGAAATCAGCTAGCGTATCGCCTAACACAAACTTTATCGTATGGTATTAAAGTTCAAATTGACTTTTAAGTATTATCACAAATCTTTTGTATGGGAGTATAGAAAAGTGTTGTTTTTAGACATTTCAGGAAATTAATTTTTTTTTTTTTTTTAGAATTTTTCTCTCCGTAAGAACCATCCTCGTACTTCAAGGAATATTTTAAAAAAAGAATTAGCGAAATCGGTTCAACCGTCCTCGAGTTTTGCGCTTAGCAACACATTCAGCGACTCATTTTTATATTATAGAGATATCGTGCCCCATAACAAAGAGGTATAAAAATATGTCAAATTGATCATTACTCATACTTTTGTTTGGCGATGAAGGGTACAAATAAAACTTTGTCAGTTTTTTTGTACCAGTTTTGGTGATTTTCGTTTTTCGCATTTATCAATTTGCGTTATGTAAGCTAAGCGCGCGACGCGTTGGCGCAACGGTCACAGCACTGGTTTGTGGCTGTTGCGCTAGCGGTATCAGGTTCGATCTCCTCACATGACAAACGTTTGTAATGGCCGTACAGACCTGGTCTAGGTGCTTGTGCAGTCCTTGTGGGTCTCCCCACTGTGGAGAGCACGTTAAACCGTCGGTCCCGGTTGTTATCATGTACACCTGATAGTAATCCTTACTCACATTGGGAAATTATCCACCAACCCACAATGGAGCAGCGTGGCGGATTAAGTTCCGATCCTTCTCCTATATAGCGTAAGAGGCCTATGTCGAACAGTGGGATATTACAGGCTGAAGCGTAAGCTAGGCGATTCGGACCATTTTATATTGACTAGCACTTTGATCTTATGGGATGTCGTTTTATTTAATATAGTATATAAATGACTCAAATGAAGAGACTAACATACATATAAATGTATGAATAAACTTACTCTGTCAAACGGATAACTATACGGATCTGTCAAGTGTCTGTCGGTCCCGGTTGTTATCATGTACACCTGATAGCGATCGTTACTCATAGCAGGCAATATATCCGCCAACCCGCATTGGAGCAGCGTGGCGGATTAAGCTCTGATACTTCTCCTACACGGGGAAAGAGGCCTATGCCCAATAGTGGGATATTACAGGCTGAATCGTAAGTCCGATTCGATCGTCCGATTCCGATAGTTATCAAAGGCCTCTCTACTCTATTAGTTACGGGTAAAACGTGTACAGTATTTCAAATAATAAGTCCAAACAAGAGCAGAACAAATTAATTTCTTATTATACGCAGTTTATGTAACTCTTTATCCCGTAGCGACAATGCCCGGAATGTTGTTGCGGCTGTAGCAGTAACGTCGACAAATTAATAACAGGCCCGGCGAGTCTCGCAACTATTCGCCAACTATTGCACGGAGGCCGGGTTAATCGCGTTCTCGGTTACAAGATTTAAACGTTTTGTAATTATGGGGTTTGTTTACGTTTAAGTGTTGCGAGATCGATTTGAAAAGGTTATTTGTAGGTTAGAATAGACTGGTGTATAAATTACAGTTGTATTTTGTTTATCGGAGTGAATATTTTTCGGATATCGTAATATTTGAACTAGTTTTGAAGTAAAACTTCTTTACGCATACTTGGGGAGTAAGCTGGTGAATGCGTGACGAGAGCGTTACGAAAAGTGAGATCGGGCGAGGTGAACCGAGCAAGAAAGAGAGAGGTGCAAACACACATAAACACACATTTTCTTTCTCTCCTTCTCTCATGGCGTATAATTATAACATTATTGGTATATATATTCTTATATCAAAGACACAGTGCAGGCCTATTGTGTAGAAGTTTTACTTCAGACGTGTGATCTAAAGCAGAGTCGTTTTTTATTATAATTTTAAGTATAAAGAGACAATTCTTAAAAATATTTGTAAGATCATTAGTATCTGATTGTAAAAACATCTTTAATCAAAAGAAAAGGATATTATTCCCGAGTTTTTGAGATGATATTTAATGACTGCAATAACAAATTTCAAGAAATCTACTGCGTCGCTTTATCCGTTAAAGTTGACGTAAAGGTGAATGATAAGTTTGTCATATCTCAAAAAAAATATATATAATAATAAAAATAAAATAATTTTTAACAAAAAAAAAAAACCGACTTCAAACAGGAAACTAAAAAGTGAAAAATAAATTTACTTAGTACAAAGTAATTCGTATTTTGATTTAGTTAATCAGAAATGATTAAATAAATATTTTATAATTTTGAAGTCGGTGCCAAGTAAAACAATAACTACTCTAGTATCTACTCATAAGTTGTATTCAGTTTTCTTTCATAATTTGTTTCATTGACTATTAGGTTGAATACTGTTATTATTCTGTTATTGTTTTGACATATCTAATAATATTTTTTGTACTTGTTTACTGTGTGTGTGTTGTTTGTATTTGTTATTGTAGCCAGGTTGTTGTAGTATTTACTTGGCACCAACTTCAAAATTATAAAATATTTATTTAATCATTTCTGATTAACTAAATCAAAATACGAATTACTTTGTACTAAGTAAATTTATTTTTCACTTTTTAGTTTCCTGTTTGAAGTCGGTTTTTTTTTTTTGTTAAAAATTATTTTATTTTACAATTTTTAGTGATGGGTAGACCTAACAAGGATGCTTTTTCTCTTATGTCGGTTGTTCAGAAACATACACAATACACAAGCACAAACACCCAGATCATGACAAACATCTATATGGTCAATACAAAAGTCTTTCGTGCGCGGCGATTTAACCCACTAACGCCAGCCCAACAGCCGGTGCTGTGACCGCTGCGCTAACGTGTCGACATACTATGAGTAAAGTTCGCTATCAGGTGTACGTAATAACAACCGGGACTGACAGCCTAGCGTGTTCTCCGAGGCTAGGTTGGGAGAACCACAAGGATTAACTACTAGACCGAAAATAAATATTTGTATAAACATAAATATCCACTCCGAGCTGGAATAGAACCCGCGACCGTCGGTGTTTAGGCGCCGCCGACACGGCACATGCACCATTATATCAAAGCGGTCGTCAAACAGCAAAAGGTTACTGCTGTAAATTGTTGAGAAATTCCCTCGAGTGTTTATGGGCTCCATCATTAAACCTGGCCCTGCACACAGATGATCACACAGCAGGTAATTGCTATAAATCGTTGAAAAGTTCCCTCGACTATCTTTCGCCTCCATCATCAGACTTTAATGGCACTTGTAACTCATATAGGTGCAAAGTTCCCATCAATAGAAATGAATTAAGTTCAAACAGCAGGTAATTGCTATAAGTCGTTGAAGAGTACCCTCGACTATCTTTCGTCTCCATCATCAGACTAAAATGGCACTTATAACTCATATATATGCAAAGTTCTCATCAATAGAAACGAATTAAGTTCAAACAGCAGGTAATTGCTATAAATCGTTAAAGAGTTCCCTCGACTAACTTTTGTCTCCATCATCAGACTGTAATGGCACTTGTAACTCATATAGGTGCAAAGTTCTCATCAATAGAAACGAATTAAGTTCAAACAGCAGGTAATTGCTATAAGTCGTTGAAGAGTACCCTCGACTATCTTTCGTCTCCATCATCAGACTGAAATAGCACTTATAACTCATATATATGCAAAGTTCTCATCAATAGAAACGAATTAAGTTCAAAAAGCAGGTAATTGCTATAAATCGTTAAAAAGTTCCCTCGACTAACTTTTGTCTCCATCATCAGACTGTAATGGCACTTATAACTCATACAGGTACAAAGCTCTCATCAATAGAAACGAATTAAGTTCAAACAGAAGTTAATTGCTATAAATTGTTGAAGAGTTCCCTCGACTATTTTTCTTCTCCATCATCAGATCGACTCCAGACCTTTATTAAATAGTAATGCTTTATAGTACTTAATGAAAACATGATTAAATTTACTAGTCACCCTTACGATTTTTGAAAGTTTCCCTCGATTTCTCTGGGATCCCATCATCAGATCCTGGTTTCCTTATCATGGTACCAAACTATGAATATCTCCTTTCCAACAAAAAAAGAATTATCAAAATCGGTTCATAAACGAAGAAGTTATCTCCGAACATACATAAAAAAAAAAAAAAAATATATACGGTCGAATTGAGTAACCTCCTCCTTTTTTTGAAGTCGGTTAAAAATCGACATAGGATTCAGTTAATAATAATAATAATAAATACTCTTTATTGTACACCACAAAGAAACATTACAAAAAAGTGATACATGAAAAGAAAGATGTACAAAGGCATTCAGGCAGTTCACAAAGTATAACAATTTCATAAAATTATTGTTTGTATGGAATGTCATCTGTCTTAGTATTTTTTTAAACATATCAACAACCTTATCAATAGGTTTTCAGATTCTTAAACTACAATTGATTGAATAGTTGCTTTGCAATTTTGATAAAAAAAAATTAAAGAAAAAAAATCTTAAAATATACAAACAATATACCTTCTAAAATAATTAACACTCACATTTTTGTCGGACTACTCACAGTTAGTAAGCGCCTTAACTTTCATAAATCCATTCTTTAATTTTTTCCTCACGTTATATAATAAATTCCTAGAAGCGCGTTACTTCAACATCTTCTAGCTTCACTAAATTAGCCTGTCCTTTAAAAGAATTTCATTATGAATATTATTTTTGTTGAAAGAATCTTTTATATTTTTATATATAGTTGTATGGAATGTTTAGGTTAATTGAATTCATGTTGAATTAGTTTAATATGATAGTACGATATAAATCTAACTATAAATACAATAAGACATGCTGGACATAGAACTCTTTTACAATACAGGAGAAGAATCGCAACTTAATCCACCACACTGCTCCATTGTGGGTTGGTGGATATATTCCCTACTATGACGATCGCTAATCAGATGTATATGAATAACAGCCGGAACCGACGGTTTAACGTGCTCTCCGAGGCACGGTGGCGAGACCCACAAGGACAGACAGTCAGACTAGAAATGCACATGTGTATAACCACAAATATTCACACCAAGCGGGAATCGAACCCGCGACTGTCGTTGCTTAAACGTCGTCACGACACACGCACCAACACATCAAAGCGGTAGTCTAATAACACAATAGAAATAAAATCGAAAATATAATTAAAATCGCAACACAGTCTAATATTTACACGTCACTAGAATGTTTGTAATATGAAATAGAAGTGAACCATGAAACAATAAAAATATTCAACCAATTTGTAGGAAAAATCTCTAAAACACTCATAAAACTGACCCACGTGACATGTCCGCTGAAGTGGACAAACAAACGTTACAAAAACTGTCGCGCGATAAAAACGACCACTGATTGGTAGCTTGTTACCGCTATAATAGCAAGGCATCTGTCAATAATTACTGAACGGAAAAAACGCTGCGTTTAATTTTAGATTAATATTTTTAAATACAATTTAACTTTGTAAAAAAATTGATGTAAAATTCTTAAAAGTCAATATATTATTATTATAATTATGTTTTTTTTAAAGTGCAATAAAGAATATATTATTATACATAAAAATCAAAAAAGCAGAATACACAACAAATTGTATGGTTATCTCATAATAAACCTAATTGTCAGTTTTTTGTGGCGTTGTTTCATTCAAAATATTCAAATTTTTACCGTTTTATGGAATAAAACAAGAAAAAATATGACTAACATTCATATAAAAATACCCTGATACACAAATTTAATAATTTTAAGCATTTTTGAATATCATATCAAAAATTGACCGCTCCAGCGGGGTTCGAACCCGCGTCTCCGACTGACCGTGTCGGCGCTCTAGCCAATTAAGCAATAGAACGATGTACCCGCTAGATCGAAATTTTTGATATGATGATTTTATTTTCGGTTTAAACGAACCGTGGCACCGTCTATAGTGAGTTCTTTACAGAAAACCGTAACTACACAAAAATAAAATCGTACATATTAAAAATAGCATGGTGTCGTCTCCTGTAAATATTTTAATTGTAATATGAAACTTTGAATAGTTATATTCAAAAATGCTTAGAATTCCTAATGTGTGGGTAACACAAAAATAAAATCGTACATATTAATTAATTTTGTTTTAAAACTAAAAAGGGATAAGCAAATCAATGTATATTAAAATGTCATTCAATTAAAGTTTTAAAACGCAGCGTTTTCAAACGACAGTGTGTGATCACATACCACTGAAGCGCGAAACAAGCGAATACCGCGACGCCGCCTGCAAAAACACGATTGGCATTTCACAAAGCGGACATTTGCATCGCGGATTGCAGTTCGCTTTGCTTCAATAACTTCATACTCAACTAGTAACAGATACGCTGCAGCGCTTTACAAAACACTGAAAATTTAACAATCAATTTATTATGAACATTTTTCATTAATTAATTTGCTTTGCGTTTAATATTAAATTTTATCTCATTGTGTTATTGTAACCGAATAGTAACTGCGGAATTAATATTGAGTGATTTGTATAGTGGCATAACGAATATGTGGGTTTTTCTTTTATTTAACCTACCGATTTGTACTGTGATTGAAATATTTGGACTGTATGTACGAGTATATATAGGGCGTTCAATAAGTCCCGAGACTAACCTGGAAATGGCGCATATATTAAAAACTCTTTTGATTTTTAAAAAGTACTGGCTATCAATACAAGAATATGTGTCAAATTTTTAAAAATGGAACAAGAAAATTATTGATTTTGAAACATTTAAGTGACGCTACGGTTGTAATTTCGATACAATGAAAAAAAACGAGTTTCGCGTGTTGATAAAACATTGTTTTTTAATGGGAAAAAATACCGTTGAAGCACAGCAATGGCTTATAAAATGTTATGCAGGATCAGCTCCTTCTAAAGCAACCATTTGTCGGTGGTATGCCGACTTCAAACGCGGTCGCATGGACACCAATGGTGGGGAACGCTCAGGTCGTCCAAATGAAGCAGTGACTCAACAAAATATTAACCAAGTCCTCAAAATCGTATTGGAAGACCGGAAGGTAAAAGTGCGAGAGATAGCCGAGATAGTGAAGATTTCAGCTGGTAGTGTTTTCACTATTTTACATAAAAATTTGGCCATGAAAAAGCTTTTTTCTAAGTGGGTGCCACGTTTGCTTACAACTAATCAAAAGGAACAACGTATCAATGATTCAGAGCGATGTTTGGCGCTGATGAATCATAATAAAAAGGATTTTTTACGTCGGTATGTAACAATGGATGAAACCTGGATATACCATTTCACTCCGGAATCCAATCGGCAGGCAGCGGAGTGGAGAGCGGCTGGTGAAAGCCGCCCGAAGCGTCCAAAGACTCAGAAATCGGCCGGTAAGGTTATGGCGTCTATATTTTGGGATGCGCATGGAATACTTTTCATCGACTACCTTGAAAAGGGGCAAAATATAAATAGTGTCTATTACATGTGCTTATTGGAGCGATTGAAGTACGAAATTGCGGATAAACGGCCTCACATGAACAAAAAGAAAGTGGTGTTTCACCAGGACAACGCGCCTTGTCACAAGTCCGTGAGAACGATGGCCAAAATTAACGAATTGGGCTTCGAATTGCTTCCTCATCCCCCTTATTCGCCAGACTTGGCCCCCAGCGATTACCGGCTGTTTGCAGACCTCAAAAAAATGCTTCAAGGTAAGAAATTTGACTCAAATAGTGAAGTTATCGCAGCAACGGAGGCTTATTTTGAAGCCAAAGACAAATCGTTCTACACACATGGGATAGAAAAGTTAGAAAAGCGTTGGAGGGACTGTATCGCTCTTGGAGGAGACTATGTTGATGAATAAAAATTAATTTTATAAAAAATACCTTTTTTTAGTACTTAGTCTCGGGACTTATTGAACCACGTATTATGTAAGGCCATTGTTTCGAGCTACTGGAATATTCTAAACCCAGAAATAAAAATAAGTAAATAATAATATAATATAATAACTGGCTAAAGTAAGTAGCATAATAATTATTTCTAATGTCGTCATCGGTAGCGTGGCCGAGCAGTCTAAAGCGCTGGTTTAAGGCACCAGTCTCTTCGGAGGCGTGGGTTCGAATCCTACCGCTGCCGATGTTTTATTTTATTCACCCTTCATAAAACAATGTCATTACTTCTTCTCTTATCTACTACTTTTATTTTATTATCAGTTAATCCGTCAGATTAGCCGATTGCAGTCCACTGTTGGACAAAGACCTCACCAAGCTTCCGCTAGACATCCCAGTTTTCCGCAATCCTCATCCAGCCTTCACCGATAATCTTACGTAGATCGTCGGTCCAACGGGTCGGAGGACGTCCCACACTCATTTGTCAACACGCGGTCTCCACTCCAGGATACGTTTGCTTAAGGGTCATCGGTCCGACCACACAGGTGATCAGCCTACTGCCACTTTAACTTGCTAATTATATGGAACTAGCTGACCCGGCAAACTTCGTATCGCCTAACACAAACTTTATCGTATGGTATTAAAGTTCAAATTGACTTTTAAGTATTATCACAAATCTTTTGTATGGGAGTATAGAAAAGTGTTGTTTTTAGACTTTTTCACGAAATTTAATTTTTTTTTTTTAGAATTTTTCTCTCCTTAAGAACCATCCTCGTACTTCAAGGAATATTTTAAAAAAAGAATTAGCGAAATCGGTCCAACCGTTCTCGAGTTTTGCGCTTAGCAACACATTCAGCGACTCATTTTTACCCGACTGCCAAGGAAGGGTTATGTTTTTCGCGCGTATCTTGTATGTATGTATGTATATTTGTATGTAATATTCTTTACTACCTCATATTTCCAGAACCACTGAACGGATTTACATAACTGAGGTATCGTTAGGTTCGTCTTAGCTGCCCAAGTGTTCTTAGATAGGTGACATTAAAAAAAAAAAAATCAGACATGGCGGCTGCGCGAAGCCATTGTAGTTAATGAAAAAATTTTTTTTTTCTCGAATACTACAATATGGGTACCAAATTGAAGGGCACAATACAAGGATTTTAAAAAGGTATATCATGATTATTATTACCGTAATACTAATAAAGAAATAAAATATTAAATTTTAAAAAATGTGGACTTTGCTCTTTCCCACGCCTATGCCATGCCAAACTCGCCTCCTAGGCGACGATCAACTTCGGGGTGTAGCCTTTCTAATAAAATACAATGGTTAAAAAAAACATACAATTAAAATTACAAATAAAAATTAATAAATGTAACACCAATTTACAATTACATTAAAAAAATCAATAACAAATACATAATACCAAATACAAACAAATAATTTTAATAATAATTTCATTATATTAAAACTAATAGTTGTTGACTTAAGCAGTCACCTATTTGCTAAAGGTCAGGCTTACGTTGCTTTGAGCAGAGTGAGATCTTTCTCCGGGCTTGCTATCAGTTCTCTTGACCCTAAAAAATTACTTAATCAACCACATGATGTAAACTGTTTTAATGAATTGCACCGATTACGTAATTTGTCTGACTAAAAAGACATAAATAAAATTAATAATTAAAAAAAAAAAACAAAAAACCCGCCTGCGTGAAGAACAACTAATAGAAAATCAACTGAAAAAGCTGGAACAAGATAAAAATTCAATATGCACACAAAGTCAGCGAAATAAATAGAAACAATATCAAATATTTTGTGCTGTACATTTAAAATATATTAATACGGTAGTCCTTCTAAGCTTTATGCAACGTCGTAGATAATATGCAGTCGGAGGCATGAAATTGAAGGATAAGTCAAATCATTCTCTCTTTGTGCATGTCTCCGACTGCATCTTATGTACGACGTTGCATAAAGTTTCGAAGGACTACCGTATTAATATATTTTAAATGTACAGCACAAAATGTTTGATATTGTTTCTATTTATTTCGCTGACTTTGTGTGCATATTGAATTTTTATCTTGTTCCAGCTTTTTCAGTTGATTTTCTATTAGTTGTTCTTCACGCAGGCGGGTTTTTTGTTTTTTTTTTTTAATTATTAATTTTATTATATTATAGATATGTCAGTTGAGTAGTTATATAACTACATTTAGTAAAAAAATAATAATTAAAGATATTCCAAGTAAAGGAAGAATTATTTTACGAAATCCCAATAGTATGTTTTTAAATTAATATAATCTAAATTTCCTAAATTTCTTCAGATTATTTTAGTATGAAATTGTTTAAAAGTTTATAAAGTATTACTATAAAAACTATTATATGATTTTTTTTTAACTGTTATAAAAGCGAAAGCTTTCTTACATAAAACTATTGATTAGACTGTAACGAAAGAAAAGCATAGTGTGTGGTATGTAGGCTTTACTGATTACATGATTTCCATTCAGCATCTGATGAGTCATAACGTGATATTTTATAGCCTTAAATCTTAAAAGAATATAAGTCAGAACCTTTTCAAGACAGAAGTGTACTTGAAAACACAATCGTAACATTTATTCCAGCAGTAGATTTAGACGTCTGTAACTATATGTTGATGTACACATTCAAACGATGCAGTTTGTGTCTCGTATTTCGTGTTCAACGTTAGTGTCACATTTTAGTTCCATTGTCCTCGTTTCCTTATGTTTTATTAATACAGAGATATTTTAAACATAAAATACAGATGTCTTAGTTTCCAAAGATTCTTTGTAGTAGCACGTAGCCTTCTTTCTCTTTAATTTTAAACTATACGTTGACAATAATGTATATAAAATAATATATTTAATTAAACTCTTTTCAAGTTTTCTAAATTTTTTAAGGTTATTTTTGTTTTTTTTTTTTATTAAAATACTATATTTACATTATATTTTTAAAAAGCCGACCGATAGCAGGATAACTATCCAACTGATGGCTTTAAAATACACAGGCCGAAGACCGGCAGCAGCGTCCTCAGAGCCAGCCCTGCGGTCACCAACCCGCCTGCCCAGCGTGGTGACTATGGGCAACACGTATGAGTTCATACCATTTTGGCCCGAACTTGTGGAGGCCTATGTCCAGCAGTGGACTGCGATAGGGTGAAGTGGTGATGATGATGATTATTTTTACCACGCTTCAGCCTGTAATATCCCACTACTGGATATAGGCCTCTTTCTCCGTGTAGGAGAAGGATCAGAGCTTAATCCACCACGCTGCTCTAATGCGGGTTGGCGGATATTTACCACATTTACTCTATTATTAGATTTTAAAAATGGAAACTTGTATAAACATTACTTAGCTGCTTAAAAGCACTAATGTAACCAACAAGCGTATGGTTAGTTGGTTGGTAAGCAGTTACCGTAGTTACCGAAGTATATAGACGATAACATATATAGCCTACGCCACCCTAGATGCTCACTCTCGCTACTTTACTTACTACTACGATACAGGTGCATAACACTATTAGACATCAGTATTATGTGATGACACCGCGTTAGCGCAACGGTTACAGCTATGGATTGTACCTGTTGCGCTGGCGGTTGTGGGTTCGATCCCCGCACATGACAAACATTTGTATTGGCCATACAGGTGTTTGCCGTGGTCTGGGTGTTTGTGCAGTCCTTGTGGGTCTCCCCGCCGTGCCTCGGAGAGCACGTTAGGCCGTCGGTCCCGGTTGTTATCATGTACACCTGATAGCGACTGTTAATCATAGTAGGGAAATATATCCGTCAACCCGCATTGGAGCAGCGTGGTGGATTAAGGTCAGATCCTTCTCTTACATGGGGAAAGAAGCCTATGCCCAGTAGTGGAATATTACAGGCTGAAGCGATTATGTGATGTTAATTACATATTATATTGCGTAATGTCTCCCAAAAATACATAGTTAAGGAATAAATAACTATAAATTGTAGCGTGTTTGATACAAAGGAAAAAATAGCGGACTTTTTTTATAATTGAACGAATACAACCTGAGCGATACGCATTAAAAGGCCCTTAAGAAAGTTTCGGAGGTCGTTCAAACTTTTCACCGCAAATCGCCAAAAAATATGGCCATTATATGACGGTTCGTGATTTTATAATCTTTTCTTGTTTGTTCGCTACTGCGTATTCTTGTATCTATCCGAAAATATTTCTGGGATCAATGAAGAACTGGCGGATCTCTGCTCCGAGACGCAAACCGGTCTCTGAATAAAGCACCGCAAGTGGGCTTGGATTGGACACATCCTACGAAGAGCGCCCATCCTTTCTTTTGCTAGTGGCGTACATGCCAAAGTAAGAAATGGACTAATATTTTGGAAATACTTTCAAATCCGGCGTAAGTGTACATAGTCTAGTAGTGGGTCGCTTAGTCTGAGGTATTTCAAAATTCTACTATAATATTTTATTGCGCTACATTCATATCATATTTATTTTGTTGCTTAGTAAGTATAAAAAAAATTAGTAAAGATGTATTTGAAAACGAATGTTAAACTGTTAAAACGTTGAAATAAAAATCGCGCGCTCGTTATAAAAAATATAAAGTTATGAGATAAAATGTCATAATGATAAGTATTTAAAAACAAAATGGAAGCGTCATGAGACGGAAAACGCTTGCATAGCGATTAAAATAAAATAATTCATGTTTAAATTTTTTTTTAAAAGAGTGCTGGTGGAAATAAATTAGATAAACATTTTTATAACATAAATAGTAGCGTAATTTTTTCAGTTCTAGCAACTTTATTTTTTGTAGCCATTAAGTTGTTTGTCAAACAAAATGTTATTTTGCTATCGTCTTGTTTTTATTACTAGAATTTTGTTTATTGGTTTGTGTGAATTCATCTCCTCAAGAATTAGAAAAAGGATGAATTCTAAATTTAATTTTAAATTATCTGTTTACTAAGGAATATTATTATTAAAATATTGTAGGAGCAAAAAAGTGATGCAATATCAAATTATGCTAATGATACAATAAAATATAAACGCAACCGCTTCACTGTGATCTCAAGATAATAAGTCGTGATGCAGCCTAATGTAAGGTCTGTGTCTAGGATATAAGTCTTCATTTTCTTAATTTAACATAGTAAAGATTTTACTTGTGATAGAAAGCGTTGTATTCCAATTAAGGGTAATAAAAAGAAATAAGAAGAATAGCGGAGAAGACATTTTGTCTTTTACTTCTAAACTGAAAACTTTTCGCAATAAATGCGTAAACAAAATTGACAGTTGATTGACCAAATGTATTCAAAGTTGATTGTTGATTGATTGACTATCATCGGCGCTATTAAACACGTCGTTCAGCCAATGTAACGTTGAGTGAAGAATGCAGGAAAGAGATTGATTGGGACGGTTGAGATAACAGTCTCAATTTAATTTTGGAAACGAAATGCAAAATAGTTAGACTTTCATTGTTACACCTCAATTTAAAACAACTCAAATATTTAATTTTAAATAAAAAATACAGCTATTAGTTGTATTTACAAATGTCATGATTTTCAATTAAATAAGATATTGTTTTGATTTTTAAAATTAATGTGTGTTTTGACTAAATTGATTCCTTGTTTCTTTATTTCCTTTTATTAAAAAGATAGTGTTGCCCTCCAATGCGGGTTAGCGGATATATTCCCTACTATGAGTAACAGTCGCTATCAGGTGTATATGATAACAACCGGGACCGACGGCTTAACGTGCTCTCCGAGGCACTGTGGGAGACCCACAAGGACTGCACAAACACCCAGACCACGGCAAACACCTGTATGGCCTATACAAATGTTTGTCATGTGCGGGGATCGAACCCACTACCGCCAGCGCAACATGTACAATCCATAGCTGTGACCGTTGCGCCAACGCGGAGTCAGTTTTATTTATTTAAAAATATTTATACAGAGCTATTGACGACATTTGTTTGATATATAAAAAGTCCCTTGTTGGAAGTTTTTTATTACAATTTGAAAACACATCTTGTAGTTAAGCAATGTTGTACCACGATCGACTCAGTTCGTAACAACAGACGCAGTATTAATCCAGAGAAGCTAATTAAAACTGTCGGGCTTGAAAAATAGTAACTACCCACGGAACTTCATCAAAATGTTACTCGCAAACTCGGAATGATTTAATTGCATCCCATTCCGCTAATTATCTCTTAAAATCCGTTATGAAATATTTCGAATATCCTCCACACGACTCTACGTAATAATTCCTCAAGTTTAATTTAAATTAAAGATACAGGGAAGTTTGTCCCGGTGACAGTTTTGTTGCTTCGAGATTTTATGGTCCGGCTGCAGCGAGCCTGAGGAAATTAATTAATTTTTCAGACTAGTATATCGTTAAGTTATATAAGATTGTAATTTAAGATTTGTAGACGTTTTATTTTGATATAATTACTGAATCATTCTCAGTTAAGCTCTCTTGCCAATCCTCCTGAAGCTAAATTACTTCTATTGGTAATACCAAAATACATTCCAAAATGCTTTCTCCTCTGGAGGTTAGGGTTCGATTCCCACCCCGAGTTTAATTGTAATATATATACATATGTGTGTATATGTGTGTGTATTATTGGAACGAAGTTCCTTACGGCAGGCTTGACATAATAATATATGGCTGGGCGACCGAACTGAAAAAAATGCGATACTAAAATCGTAAGAAAAGTATATAACGAAAGTGACGTAATATCAGTCACACGACTGTATAATATGACGTTTGTAAAACTAAAAATATATATAAAAATTCAACATTTTTTTTTAATTGTGTTGCTTCTATACTATCCGAAGGAACTTCGTTCCTACCGAACCGTGTCCCATGACACCACATATTTATATTTATGTTTATTCCACAAAAATATTAATTTTTATCAGCCTGCTTATCCAATAAACAGAAAAAGTAAAATGTGAGTTCTGTTAGAGATTCCGGAAACAAACACAAATCACAAGTAAAATTACAGAGCCTACGACAAACCATAGTAACTGGGAAGTCGTGTGTCAATATGGCGTGTACAAATATTTGTCCCGTGCAGAGATTGAACCACACCAACTAATTACCGTGCCAACTGCACCAAATCAAGTCGTCAAATTTTAAATGAACAATTACTGTTTCGATTTGACGACGTTTTGACGCAACGGTCACAGCACTGGTTTGTGGCTGTGTCGCTGGTTCGATTTCCGCACATGGCAAGCGTTTGTATTGGCCATATAGATGTTTGGCGTGGTCTGGGCGTTTGTGCTTGTGTATTGTGTGTGTTTTTAGACTGCCTACACAGGAGATAATCCTAGTGGGGCGGAGGGGGGGGTGTTAAGTGTGAGTCGTTTATTCTTTATTTATAATTCTATGAAACGAAACTTAGTGTTATGCTGTGTAGTGAATATTATTTATTTATTTATTTATTCAGAAAATCAACGGCTCCTTATATACTATTCTTATCATAAAGCATATAACAAATAATCAAGCCAATAACAGGTTTCCCTAAAGTTAAGAAATTAGTATTATAGAGATATCGTTGACAAAAAAGAAATCAACAGTCACAATCAGTACATTCTGATACACAAAAAATGCTTATAAGAGAATTTCTATGTTGAGATGCACGCATTATCTTCCTGAATATCTCCTAATCTCTTCCTAATCTTTTGATTAAGTCTCGGTCGATTTCAATAACATGATAAATAAATAAATAGCTTAAGATAATTTATTTACAAATGGCGTCATTTATTGTATCAAAGTCTGTTTTCGTTTATCGTACAACATCCGCTGTAACTATTCGTCGCGTAAGAAAACTAAGCGTAATAATATTAGTTATAACAAATAGTTTTTCCGGAAAAAATGGCGCCACGCCAGACTTTTTCACAACTTCCTCGACTCATAAATAGTTAATGTGCCTGTGATTCGGTACAATACTGGTGGCGAAAGACGGTTGCTATTAATATATTAAAATTATAGTTTTTAATTTATTAAATTAAAATTAAGTTAATGTTTATAAAATCAGATTGCCTATTTGTTTTATTTTACTTTAATTTTTTGAGCTCATATATATTTTATCTAAAAAAAATGTTTCCTTGCGGCATATTTTACCTTTTGATTAAAAAAAACCCTTTTTCGTCGTAAAAAGGGTTAAATAATTTAAAATGAAAAAAATATTTTGAATAAAATGTATGAAATTTAAATATATTAACGAATCACTAATGTCTTTTTGAACTCTTTACGAGATCATTTATCGAGAGTACACAGTAACTTAGCTCGTGTTATACAAGTGTGGGAGGAACTAGGGTAGGCCTACCTGACAAAGGAACTGGTTAAAATAGTCAGTTAATACTAGCTAAAATAGTTAAAAATTGTAATTGTGTAGTAGCCACCTATAATTGTATTTACTTTATATTTTATCATTGTAAGAAAATGTGTTGCAATTTGTTGAAAACAAAAAAAAACACTAATAGATACTCCAACATTATATGCGTGCATCTACTAAAACTATAAACTCTGAAGCTTCTTCAAAATTATCACAAAAACTCACATATACAAACTAAATGTCCCAACTACATAGCTCCACTAGTCTTGAACCGGGCAGCACGCGATGACAAATAGCCGTTTCGAAGGAATTAAATGAAATACTGCGCTTTTATAAAATATTTTCCTTGGCTTTGTGTTGTATTTGAATATGTAGGAACGTCTGAACGCGATACGTCATTGTTCAGCTAAACTCGTTTCCTCGCTTCGATGCTCTGAATTTTCATAACTTACTCGTTATTACGCTTCAAGGATATTTTAATTTATTAATATATGGATGCGCTTAGTTTACCGCGCGATGTAATTTGTTCACGAATATTTTTCTAGTGTTTACAAATTAAAAAATGAAAATAATAATACCTACTGTATTAGAGTAATTTTATGTGAAATGAGTAATTTACCTCTATGAGTAGGAAAGAAAATAAATATTTTATGAGGTAAGGTACAGTAGGAAATACCTTGGCTAAAATCTGGAGAAACCTTACTGGGGAAGTACCAGAACCTTACAGAAGAGCATAGAAAATTAGTACTGTCTTTGGGTATTGTTTTTCTTTCGTAGTTACAGTGACCACAGCTCCTGGGGGCATCCCCTGGTTTTACAACGGGACAAAGGTCGGTAACGACTCGATCAACGTAAAACATAATTCGCTTGAATTATCCTTACAATAATAAGTTTATGACTACAATACAAACCCCCTCTCTTCCTGTGGGCGTCGTAAGAGGCGACTTAGGGATAACACAGTTCCACTACCACCTTGTAACTTAAACAGCCGATCGATGGCGGGATAACCATCCAATTGCTGGCTTTTAAATAAACAGGCCGAAGACGGGCAGCAGCGTCTTAGGTGCGAGATAGCCAGCCCTGCGTTCACCAACCCGCCCAGCGTGGTGACTATGGGCAAAACACATGAGTTCACGCCATTTTTTGGCGCGAACTTGTGGAGGCCTATGTCCAGCAGTGGACTGTATGAGACTGAAGTGTGTGTGTGTGTACAAAGGTTTGTGTATGCTATTCACACACGCCTGTAGTGAAACTTCTGAAATGTCGTAGGAAGGTAGGCCGTTGCGATTTGTATCATCAATGATAATCAAGGTCTCGTGAAAATGATCGTAAGCACCATGCAAAATGCGTCACTAAGGCGTAGCAGTAATATATTCATCTCTGAGTCTACTAGAAGCTTCTTCTGCTATATAGCAGTAATATATTCGAGCAGTAATATATTGTATCTCATTATCTCCTATATGTTTATGTATTTGTTTTTTTATCGTGACGAATTTTCGTGCCATTGAATTTCGAATCACAACAATTCTAAGGAGGTTTCACTTGAATTAATGTAACTTTCATCCTAGTCTGTGATCCTCAATACTATAAAGCTCAATCTCCATATAGTTGACGACGAGAGGTGATATACACATCAAAACACAAGTTTTACGAGTTCCTTCAGTGACCTTTATATTTTTTATAAGGGACTTACAGTTCTGCAGTATACGTTCTTCGAAATGGAACGTTAGGTATTATGTAAATAGGGTAAGAAACTTTATTGTTTTGTTTGTTTATTCTGTGCTCAGTCCTTTAATGGTGATTTTCGTTCTAATAGGGGTCGCAAATTGTAATTTTGCTTTATTTTTGTACATGATTTGCTATTCAATCATCAATGTAATGACAGAAGTTAAATTTATTTTAAGCCCCACTGCTGGGCCTATTTTTCCATGTAGGGGAAGAATTGGAGCTTAATCCACCACGCTGTTCCACTGCTGGAAGGCGGATGTGTTCCCTACTATGATCAACGATCGCTATCAGGTATTTATGATAACAACCGGGACCGACGGCTTAACGTGCTCTCCGAGGCATGATGGGGAGAACCACAAGGACAGATATTCAAACTAGAACAAAACATTTTGAGAATTACAAATATCCGATTCGAAAGGGAAACGAACCTGAAGCTCTATCCTCCTGAACACCTTTTAAAATTACCGTGCCCAGACAAGTCAAACATTCAAAAGCATCAATAGCATAAAGTAGTTCTTTAAATTTTAGACATTTACTTTGCCAGTGTTGTAGACCCCGGACCGTAACCCCGTTTAACTCAGATACATCCTTAAACGAATTATTCAGTAAATCAGTTTCCCTTTTATCAAAACGAACACGTCACGTGCGTTGTGTGTATTTGAAGAGTATCATTTTAAATGAAACGTATGTGAAAATACAAGCCGGTATAATTTCACACAAATCTAATAACGGCCCTTCCCCGCGTGCGATGTGCGACGTTGCCAGCTCCTACTTCTTGTTTCATTCTAATTTTATTTTTAATCCAATTTTTAAAATGTCTCCAACAATCTCTCTAATGTTTTATGTTTACCTGGTATTTTTGTTGACTGTAAAATGATGTTAATTGTACATTTTATTTTAATGATAGCCCGTTGGCGCAGTTTGTTGTGGGTTCGATCGGTAGTTGGGTTCGATTCCCGCCTGAGTTTGGGTGTAATATTTGTATTTATAAACTTATATATGTACTATTTCTATGTATATTTATATTAAAAAAAAAACCATTTCGTTATATCAGTCGGCTGTTGCCTATAATACAGGAATTGAGTTGCTCACCAGGCACGAAATTGATAAAAATGTTTGATCGCAGAAATAATTTAACTTCGTTTAATTACGTAAATTATATTTTACCAAGATTTTTTTAATTACACTCTTTAACAAGGTCTTTTTAACCGACTTCCAAAAAAGGAGGAGCTTCTCAATTCGTCTGTATTTTTTTTTTCTATGTGTTATCTCAAATTTTAAATAATTAAAATTAAGTTAAAATTTTCTGAAGTGACTTACATAACAATTGCCCCCCCCCCCTTTAAAGTTAGGAATACAGGATCAGATGTACAGAACTGAGACAAACGGAGGCAGGCCTCGTAGATAGAAAATAATAGTATGGGTCAACAAGGACACAATACGTCATTAAGGAAATTAAGGAATCGATCGTTAATGAACTATTTTCGAGTTTAATATCTGATATCGAGCCATTTTCTACTCATAGTAACGTCTCCCTTAAAGCAACTCATCCTAAAGAAAATGCGACTCGGCATCTTCTACACCTTTCGAAATGTACATATTATGCGAATGACTACATGCGTTTGACTTGTTCTTAACATTAAGTTCATAGAGTCTATTTTCCCATATTTATAAGACCTTTAAAATTTGTGCTATAATGCGACCTAGTTTTAAACGAAGTGACCCGAAAACGTGGAAATTTGAAAATGTTTAAATAAAACACGAACGTATGAAATGATGATGTGATTAATTTTGTACTATTTTTGTTCATAAATTGTATTTATAATTGATAAGATGAATAAATAATGTTAGCTAATTATATATAATTGTTCAACTACTATCATTCATCCGCTTTTTTGTATTTACATACGTATGCTAGCTTGCAGAAGTATATTATGTGCATTTATTTAAAAATACGACGCCTTAAATATTGTGACACGGCCAACGTTAAAGAATTGCATATAATACATTTTTAACTGACTTCAAAAAAGGATGAGGTCACTCAATTCGACCGTATATATATTTTTTTATATATGTTCGGGGAAAACGTCGTCGTTTATGAACTGATTTTGACCCAGAGAAATCGAGGGAAACTCCAAAATCCGCACAACTTTTTACTGGGTATACCCATTTTGAAAATTTTTAATTTAATCGAAAGCCGATGTTTATCATGTGGTCACATTTAAATTGCATCGAGATCTGATTACAACTTTTGGAGTAATCTTTGATAATGCGTATTTACTTGACTATTTTTTCGTCCACCTACGTTGTATTACTTGTCGATATAATTGAAGTCGGTTTTTCTTCGTTTTCCTGCAAGCACAATTATTTGCCTTGTTTACCTAGTTATTACAGGGGATATAGAAAAACTAAAGTTGATTAATTTAAATTTAAAGAAGAAACATTCAACAGACATTTTTTTATAGTTGAAACGCTTCGACTGTAGCTATTGACACCTATACGCAGTGCTAAATCCAAACTTGATGCAACCTACATAGAAATGTACACCAAGATAATTTGGAGCTACGACTCGTGCTCTACGACTGCTACGTCGCGTAGACTGCTACGCATCTGATACGGTTTACAACTACGAGGTATGTTATGATTTTTAAGGCGAAAATATTATAGCTCATAAATAAATTACACCAATTATTAACTAGTCTAACACTTCTAGTCCACCACGTTTTTGCTTATTTCTAATTAACTTTAGTTAGAGGAATTACCGTTATTATTATGTAATTTATTTATAATATCAAACAGAACTAACGCCTTTACGTGTTGTTTAAGAAACTTATATTGTCATTTTTATTTAATAATAGCATAATAACAGTTTTTGTTGAATTTACTATTTTTTAATAATACGTACGGCATGACGACGCATTGGCGCAACGGTGACAGCACTGGTTTGTAGCTGTTGCGCTGGCGGGTGCAGGTTCGATCCTCGCACATGCCTTACAGATATTTGCCGTGGTCTGGGTGTTTATGCAGTCCTTGTGGGTCTCCCCACCGTGCTTCGGAGAGCACGTCAAGCCGTCGGCTTCCATTGTTAACATGTACACTTGATAGCAATCGTTACTCATAGTAGGGACTATATCCGCCAACCCGCATTAGAGCAGCGTGGTTAAGCTCTGATCCTTCTCCTACATGTGGAAAGAGGCATATGAACAGCAGTGGGATATTAAAGGCTGAAGCCTAATGACATTGAAGACACGTTAGTACTGACGGACCTTATGAAAAGAGAAAATGATTTTATCCTAATAACTAAATTCCATAAGATTTTTTGTAATTTCTTTTAAATATTAAAACTAAATTTATTACAAGCTCGCGTAAACATTACTTTAAAATATCATCCATCACATCAGCCTAACGCAGTCCACTGGACATAAGCCTCCACAAGTCCAAAATTGACGTGAACTCATGTGTTTTGCCCATAGTCACCACAAAAAAAAAACGTCGACTTATTTCATATATTATTTCTTACATTAACAATGTAAGAATTAATTAAACACAACAGTGTTGATAAAAACACTAAATACAACTATGAATATATTTAATTTAATACACAAAGTCAAAGCGATTCACAAGTAAAGCAGTAAATGAGAAACGTAAACGATAAAGATGAAAAGAATACATCAATATTCGAATGAATTTCAGAGTTCTACGTGTGAGTTAAATGCGAATAAAACTGAAATGTCTACTGAATTAAAGTGAAAATTTTCAATTTTAAAATCACATTGATAAAGTATATTACCTTCGCTGCCGGCGTTGCGAACTAATAGAAAAGTTACTCGGTATTATTACGATCGCTAATATCATTTGATCTCATACTTTTATGGGTTAAGTTCGTCTGGGGGAAATAAAGAACTTGACTCGTCTATCTGATTCGTTCGTAAATCTTTGTGGTTTATGGGTTTGTGGGTGAATGCGTTTGATATAATTATCGTTGTACTAATGGACGATGAAGTAATTATTTATTTATATTAATTCAAATGGTGCCTATAAAAACTTATACTGGATGGATTTAACTGGATGATGTTATGATCCTAATTGTTCTGGTTTAGTGGTGCGTGTGCCATTTACGCACCTAAAGACTGCCGGTTTGCGAGTTTGGTCCCCGCTCGGGATGGGTATTTGTATTTATAGATTACTAGCTGTACCCGCGGCTTCGCCCGCGTTTAAATCAGTTTGTCACAAAGTTTTCCCGGCAAACTTCCAGTGAAACTCTCATCAAATTCGGCTTAGCCGTTCCGTAAACCTTCCTCTTGAAGCCCTCTCTCCATTGGTTGGAAACCGCATGAAAATCCGTTCAGTAGATTTTAAAGGGAATCGATTACATACGCTTTTGGGAATTTTGTTTTATAATATACTAACTGTTGCCCGCGACTACCTCCACGTGGTTATGAAGATATTACTATTAAGATACTTAACGCAAATTATTTTCTTATTTCAGTCACTTGAAATGCTTATCACTCTGAGTAACTTTTTCAAAGGCACAATTTAGTATTATTTAATAGTTATTTTTATAAAACCTCTCTATACACCACATTTTTAGTTTTATTTTCAGGCTGCAGTATAAATAGCCTTTCAGGCGAACTTATAGCTGCTGTATATGTTTCATACAAACTATCAACCCCAATTAAACCCCTTTAGCGGTGGAATATCGCAAAATCCGTTCTTAGCGGACGTCTACTAACTATAATCTACCTCCCTGCCAAATTTCATCTTTGTCCATCTTGGATGGATGGACCATCCAGCGGTTTTTAAGTTCTCGTGATGAGTGAGTCAGTGACCTTTCTCTTTTATATATATAGATTACGATGTATTATTTGGACACTTCCTCGCCATCTATAGAGCATACATTTTAAATTTCAAATCTCTTACCTTAATGACATAGGACTTTCATACAAACTTCCAACCTCCGTTTTATCCCCTTAAGAGTCGAGTTTCGTAAAATCCGTTCTCAGCGGATGTTGACGCCCTATAAGAAACATACTTGCCAAATTTCAAGTTTGTGCTGTTATAGCTTCGGAGATTTCGTGATGAGTGTGTCAACTTACCATACCCCGTTATAACCCTAAAAGGTAGTTGATTTCTAAAGATGCATTATTTGAACACCTTCTCACTATATGTAGAGCATACATTTAAAATTTCAAGTCTCTTACTTCAAAAACATAGGACTTTCATACAAACTTCCAACCCCCGTTTTATCCCCTTAGGGGTCGAATTTCATAAAATCTATTCTCAGCGGATGTTTACGCCCTATAAGAAACATATCTGCAAAATTTCAAGTTTGTAACTGTTATAGTTTCGGAGATTTCGTGATTAGTGAGTCAACCTACCATCCCCCGTTTTTACCCCAAAAGGGACTTGATTTCTAAAGATACATTATTTGAACACTTTTTCATTATTTATAGAGCATACATTTTAAATTTCAAGTCTCTTACTTCTAAAACATAGGACTTTCATACGAACTTCCAACCCCCGTTTTACCCCTTTAGGGGTCGAGTTTCGTAAAATCCGTTCTTAGCGGATGCTTACGTCTTAGAAGAAGCTTACCTGCTAAATTTCACGTTTGTAGGTGTTATAGTTTTGGACATTTCGTGATGAGTGGGTCAACCTACCATCCCGCATTTTAACCCCAAAAGGGACTTGATTTCTAAAGATACATTATTTGGACACCTTCTCATCATCTGTAGAGCATATATTTTAAATTTCAAGTCTCTTACTTCAAAAACATGGGACTTTCATACAAACTTTTAACCCCCGTTTTACCCCCTTAGGGGTCGAGTTTCGTAAAATCCATTCTTGCCGAATGTTCCCGCTCTATAAGAAGCCTACCTGCCAAATTTCAAGCTTGTAAGTATTATAGTTTCGGAGATTTCGTGATGAGTGAGTGACCTTTCGCTTTTCTATATATTATAGATTTCTTTCCGACTTGGATGTCTGTCCTTGTGGGTCTCACCACCTTGTCTCGGAGAGCACGTTGAGGTATCGGTCTCGGTTTTAATATTATATACATCTAGTAGTGATCGGTAGGGAATATATACGGCAACCGTCAGTGAAGCAGCGTGGTGGATTAAGCTCTGACCCTTGTCCGACATGAAGAAGAGGTCTACGCCCAACAGTGTGATGTTACAGACTGAACGCATAAGGTCATCAATCCATATCACTTCATCTCACAGTGATGCCAACATTGCACTCACTGAAACATATAACGCTCATTACAAGTGACAGAATCTACATATTATTATATCTATTACTCTCAAATATATTATATGCCTAGTAGTAGGATGCTCTCAATACTCTCAAATATATTATATGCCTAGTAGTAGGATGCTCTCAATACTCTCAAATATATTATATGCCTAGTAGTAGGATGCTACTAGGCATATAATATATTTGAGAGTAATACATGTAATAATATGTATACTAGTAGGACGATGAATCGTGATCCTCGATGGTAATGGACTAGTGAGAATGTAAATAGTATTAATATAATTTATACTTATAATAAAACTACTCATCATCATCATCATCATTTCAGGATATCGCAGTCCACTGTTGGACATAGGCCTGCACGCGCCAAAAATGGCGTGAACTCATGTGTGCTGCCCATAGTCACTACGCTGGGCAGGCGGGTTGGTGACCGCAAGGCTGTCTTTCTCGCACCAAAGACGCTGCTGCCCGTCTTCAGTCTTCGTATTTCAAAGTCAACAGTAGGATGGTTATCCCGCCACCGGTCGGCTTTTTAAGTTCCAAGGTGGTAGCGGAACTGTGTTATCTCTTAGTCGCCTCTCACGACACCCACGGGAAGAGAGAGGGTGGCTATATTCTTTACTGCCGTAACCACACAGCAGAAGAAAACTACTACAGGTCCAATAATGAACGTTTTGAATGTTCGAACATTTTTATAGAATAACATAATCGATGCTGAAGCCAACGATACCTACGTATCTTGGCCGCGCATTATTCCACAATTTCTGCATGTCCCGCAAATATTTAAACGTCTTCATCCTGGTATTATCTCCGATAGGTAGGTCTGAATAACTCGAACCTAGGAATGTACAGAAATCTTTGAACGTAAGACTCTTCCTACACTGCAAGCCAGCCGTATCTCATCTTAAATACTATAGGAAGATGAAATAAGTCAACAATAAGCTACTTACTAAGAAGTACATTTAAATATCATTTAATTTATTGAGATATATGAAAGAATATAAATTAAAATTATCAACTCATTCGAGTTTTACCGGACATCAGAGTTGTTGACACCATCAGTATACATTCGAGTTAATGCGAAAGTACATTATTCGACCATCACAGCATTTCATAATTATATAACAATCGTCACACAGAAATTGCTTAAACCTGTCTGTTGTCTGTTTGTCATTTCATAATTATCATTACCAGTCCACTGCTGGACATAGGACTCCACAAGTTTACGCCAAAAATAACGTAAACTCATGTGTTTTGCCCATAGTCACCACGCTGGGCAGGCAGGTTGGTGACCGCAGTACTGGCAGTTTGTCATTTAAAATAATTAAATTAACAAAACATTATTTATTAAAATAATCTTTTAAAACTTTTATAAAAGTAACTAAAATATGCTGCAGCCATCCATCAACTGAATTTTATCAATATGGCTTATATCAGATCCTCGTATCCACGTTTCAGCTCAAAAATGTAAAGACTCTCAAAGCACGAGTTATCTGGTTCACTCTGGCGGATGGTCACGTCTCTAAATCTTTGAGCCTGTCATCCCGCCATCTTTACGTGGAGACACGTTGAAAATATTTTTCCGACAATTTTAAATATATACGCAAGCATTTGACGTTGAAAAGCCGAAAGGAATTTACTTTAGAAAGTACATTGCTAAGTTCTAACGGATTATTCAAAATGTATCCAGTTTAAGTTTTAAGTCCAGGAAGATGTATTTACGGTTCAATTCATTTTGTTTTACTATTTTTAATACCTGTATGATTTCGTAGTATTATAAAAATGGTAAGGATCGCTGAAATTTACCAATGGTCTTTGTATTTTATTATAAAATCGAAGTTAAAAAGCAGTTCCCGTTTTCTTCTGCTTATATTTTGACGCCATTATAATTATTTTATTATATTACAATTGTATGATGATTTTATATTCGGTCGACGCCACGGTCGCTTAGACCGAATATAAAATCATCATATCAAAAATTTCGATCTAGCGGGTACATCGTTCCATAGCTTAATTGACTAAAGCACTGACACGGTAAGTCGGAGATGCAGGTTCGATCCCCGCTGGAACGGTCGATTTTTGATATGATATTAAAAAATTGTTTAGAATTTCCTCATGTGTGGGTAACACAAAAATAAATTGTACGAATTACAATTGTAGAAAATATACCCTACTTTATTAAACGTATATTATTACTATAATGCTCTTTATCAAGTCCAAACAAATACAGAAATTTGAACTACATAATCTAAGATTTAGATATTTTTACTTAACTGTCTTTTACGCATTGTCGTATAAAGGTATATATGTGTTTAATATGGCCACTCTTGTATGTCCTAAGGTTTGGCATTAGATAATGCTTTTGGCAGTATATTTTTGCTCGCAAAACTACTATATTCCCACTTCAGACTATATTAAATAAAACACACATGTTACCCAATAACCCAGTTACGAGTAACACCGTCTAACAAGCTAACATTTCAAAATCCTCATGAATAAGTCACTTCACAGAATAGACTCCCCAGAGCGAGTGCGCGTAAACTACAGCCGAGAACAATGTTAGCCACGAACATTCAAAGTAGTGTACATGCCACATGCATGTACATGTAGGTTCTGCATGTTATGTGGACTTGTAATGCTCTAAGTAGGCGATAGTTCTTGACGAACTAAGTTAGTCTGATTAATTATGAACGTTAATCTTAGGTGTATTGGTCTGATTTCATAGATTTGAATAAATTGGTGTTTCTGTGTTTGTTTAAGCAACTGCCAGTTAACAACTTCTTTGACTATAATTTTGTATTATAATCCAAATTTTTGTATTTAATAATAATCCAAGCGTTGACCTTGGGCGGTGAACCAGATCAAATACGATATGGATTTTGGGACGTTTGGCAAATATATTAAACCAACGTCTTTCGATTAGTAATTTTTTTTAGTTGTTGTTGTATTATTAATTAGTTGCAAATAATATTTTCTAACCGACTTCCCTAAAGAAGGAGGCTCTCAATTCGATTGTATTTTTTTAAATGTACTTCAGAGCTTTTGACTGGGTGGACCGATTTTTATAATTTTTAATTTTTTTTAAAGATCACGCGTGTTATGTAGTTCAATTTTAATTTAATTGATATTTGACAAGTACTTTTTTATTTATATCATATATTATGTATTTACTTGACCATTTTTTCGTCGACTTACGTTGTATTATACCGCTCAAATTTTCACTGGATGTACCGATTTCAAGGGATCTTATTTTAATAAAAAGTTAAGGCTTGTCTTGTTACATTTAAATTTGATCGAAATCTGATGACTACTTTTTGAACAATATTTTATTAATCTACTTAAGTTGTAATTGTCGATGTAATTGAAGTCGGTTTTTTGGTATCATATAAATGAAAAAAAGAAAAAATATGCTCATGAATTCAGCAACTTAATTGAGTGGAAAGAGATTTTTTTTTAATCTTGAATCCCACAAATAAAAACAATCTAATATATAAAATTCTCGTGTCGCGGTGTTTGTAGTTAAACTCCTTCGAAACGGCTTGACCGATTCTCATGAAATTTTGTGTGCATATTGGGTACGTCTGAGAATTGAACAACATCTATTTTTCATCCCCCTAAATGTTAAGGGTAGTCCACCCCAAAAAATTTTTGTTTTTAATTTTTAGATAAATTATTTATTTTTATTTCATTATGATTGGCGTTGAAAAATACATACAACCCTAAATTTTCACCCTTCTACCACCAATCTTGATTTTTAAATAGCGTTTAGCGGCAAGACAACGTTTGTCGAGTCAGCTAGTGACTCTATAAATAAAATAAGACCATTATTTTAATTGGTTTTGGAAATTGGCTAAATGTAAAGCCTCTAATATAATATGTTCAAAATATAATTACATCACCACATAGAAACTTGTATCATAGTGGGTTTATACTAGGGTCCTTTATAAATAATTTAAAAGATACTTCACAGTATTCTTTTAAAAGACACTTATAAAGCGCTGACTGCGTTGATTAATTACTCCTAAAACAAAGCAAAGAACCCTTTTCATTTCATAATATCCGTTATTAAGTATTGGACGCATCGCCGCAGTCGAATAGAGAAATATCATTTTATTTAAACAATATCTATGATTTGATAATAATAAATACAAGCTGACGAGTTTGTCTGTTTGGTTGTATTTAAAGAAACTAAAGTTAAAAAAAAAAAACGGTTCGATCCCCGCACATGACAAACATTTGTATTGGCCATACAGGTGGTTGCCGTGGTCTGGGTGTTTGTGCATTTCTTGTGGGTCACCCCACCGTGCCTCGGAGAACACGTTAAGCCGTCGGTCCCGGTTGTTATCATATACACCTGATAGCGATCGTTACTTATAGTAGGGAATATATCCGCCAACCCGCATTGGAGCAGCGTGGTAGATTAAGCTCTGATCCTTCTCCTACATGGGGAAAGAGGCCTATGCCCAACAGTGGGGTATTACAGGCTGAAGCGACTAAAAGTTAAAAATAACAGTTTTAAGGTAAATGTTAGTTGAGAAACTATCAAAGTAAAATAAAATAATCCAGTGACTCTAAATCTATTTTATACAATTGGGGTGTCAAATAAAGCGGATATCCACGGACGCCTGCAAACCCAGAATTATCGAAAACGTGTTGGTGACCCTTTCTTACGTGCGCAAAATCTATCATGGATTCCCTCTAGCACCCTGGTCATATTGCAGACTGCTACTGACTAAAAAAACCACCACGTGTGAGCAGTCGTCCACCAGGGTGGGGCGAGATGGGATCGCGCTAGCATTCTCCACCTCGTGTTGCCGACCCTACCGCTGGAGCTCTACCTACCACACTCACAACAAGAATATTACTACTTAAAGAAATGTTATTTAATTATGTTTATTTGTAGGTTTAAGATACTTTTCAAAGAGGGGTGCTCCAAATTTTTAGCAAGCTATTTATCAGCTACGGTACTTCCCCTACCAAGTTGCTCCAAAATATTTCGCAAGAAATACCTGATATGACCTACCCCATCTGTCTGTGTCAAAAGACATTCATGTCAAACTATAATTATAAGCGTTAATAATTGGATATGTATGCAAATAATGATGAATGAGAAACCGCGTGGCGCGTGTAGTTTATAACGAAAGCTAAGGGTATAATTTCCGCAGGCAGCGAGCGTGGTCGAGATGGGAGGATGGTGTATCAAGATGCGCTGGTGTTTAATTAAAAAACCGCGCTCCAGTTCACTCACGAGGCTACGACTCCACATTCAATTTAAAGGATGTATAAATGACTATAGCATTTTTTCATAGGAAATTTTAATTTCTATTTAAATTATGTATTTGAGGTTATTTAAGTCAGCTGGATGTAAGTTTTGGTAACATGGATTTTGGACAACGTAACGTGTAAATTTTACGTTTAATATTTCAGTATTTTTTTTTAGATTTAAGCTCAATTAGTTACCAACTAAAAAAATGAAGCAGATCTTGACTTCAATAAATTTAGGTGTAATTTTATACTAATCCCTTTTTTTTGGAATTTTGTGCCATAGATTATATTTCATCATTACAGCCTATACAGTCTACTGCTGGACATAGGCCTCCACAAGTTTACGCCAAAAATAACGTAAACTCATGTGTTTTGCCCATAGTCACCACGCTGGGCAGGCGGGTTGGTGACCGCAGGGCTGGCTTTGTCGCACCGAAGATGCTGCTGCCCGTCTTCGGCCTGTGTGTTACAAAGCCAAGCAGTTGGGTGGTTATCCCGCCACCGGTCGGCTTCTTAAGTTCCAAGGTGGTAGCGAAACTGTGTCCCTTAGTCGCCTCTTACGACACCCACGGGAAGAGAGGGGGTGGCTATATTCTTCAGTACCGTAGCCACACAGTACATAGATTATATCTAATTATAATAAATTACTTTTGAGAAATAAATAGTTCTAAAATTACAGATTCATTTCACGACGAACGCTAATTTCACGTATTTTACAGTTTAATTGCAATTTAACACTTTTCTAAGAGAGTAGTTATAACTATTAGCAAATACAAATAAAGAAATTATACGCTAAAAGTTGCATTAGTCGAAAAAACCTGTCATGCATATTCACTAATCCGCGGACAAGTGAGGGGATTACGCTTCGAAACATTTCGATTTTTACACAGAATGTTTCCGATAATTTTACTCGATTCTAGTATATACCGGTTTTATTACAAAAAAAAAATATTGAATAACTTTAAAGTGAAATTAACACGTAATCAAGACACGTTTAATTTTTAATTTAATTTTTTAACCGACTTCAAAAAAGGAGGATGTTACTCAATTCGACCGTATATATATAGTTTTTTTAATGTATGTTCATATGTATAACTTTTTACTGGGCGTACCGATTTAGATGATTTTTAATTTAATCGAAAGCCGATGTTTATCATGTGGTTATGTTTAAATTTCATCGAGATCTGATAACAACTTTTGGAGTAATCTTTGATAATGCGAATTTACTTGACTATTTTTCGTCCGCCTACCGTTGTATTACTTGTCGATGTAATTGAAGTCGGTTTATTTTTCCTTTGCCAGCAAACACAATTATTTAACAGAAACACTGTTAAGAGTTCTAATCAAACGAAATCTAAATGAATTTAAAATTATTTTAAAATGTTAGTACTGGGAGAATATAAATAGCAAAAGGAATACGCAATTCTTTTCTAAAGATCTAAGATAAAATTTTCTCCCCCGTTATTCTTTGAGATCATGTCATCATGTCATCAATTTCATAAAGCTATTTATTTTCGCTTCAGCCTGTAATATCCCACTGCTGGGCATAGACCTCTTTCCCCGTGCAGGAGAAGGATCAGAGCTTAATCCACCACGCTGCTCCAATGCGGGTTGGCGGATATGCGTCTATTTGTTTTAAAATTTACATAATTTTATAACTTTCACTTTATTTTTCTAGACTATAAACAATAGTTGCTAGTTAAAACAAACGAACATCGGTTCAAACGACCATCTTATCACTGTTCTTAAACAATTTATTTGTTTACTATACGTTGTAGATAGCATGCCGTGTGGCTGTCGGCTGAGTAGAATAGCACCACCCCGTTTCTTCCCGTGGGGATCGTAAAAGGCGACCGAGGGATAAACCTAGCTCAAAATCATCAGAGTCCTGGAGAAGGAAAACTTCATTTGAAACCCGGAATGGAGTCTCTGTCAAGCATTCGAGGCATAGCTCTAAAATCAAAATCAAAATCAAAAATAGCTTTCTTCAAATAGGCTCTAAGAGCACATTCGAATCGTCATTTTACAAATCAAAACTTTAAAAATAAATTATTATTTTTGTAAAAGTGAAGCTACCACCGATTCGGAATGTAGATTCTGCAGAGAAGGATTGGCAAGAAACTCCGCAGTTACTCTTTTGAAAATAAATATATGTTTTAGTACAAAATTAGAAACATGTTGCATGAAATACAGCGTCACTAAGTCCACGCATCTTTATCAACTATGTAATCCTGCACCGAGTAATAAGCTTTATCTATTAATTTTTTTTAAATAAAAACTTTAAATTTATGTTGAAACAATATGAGATCCAAAATCGTTTGTGGTATTTTATTATACATGCGAATACTGTGACCCAGAAAGGAAACGTTTACTTTTCGCAGTCGGAAACCTGGAGTTACAATTTTGTTATTCCTTCTCGTGTTTATAATGCGATTATTACTATTTATTTCAAAACAATGAATATTCTGGCGGATATACATAATATTGTTATAAATATACTGCGACGCGATCGTTAATATGTCCACCTTTTGGAAAACATCCCGTAGGGAGACTCGAGCTCCAAGATCGTAAATTCCGCGAATAGCCCTTTTTTGCAAGATAAATATAGTCTCAATATCTGCAGCATTACCCCACAGTAACTGGCCGTAAGACATAACACTATGGAAATAGCTAAAATATATTAAGCGTGCAGTTGCAACGTCGGTCAGTTGTCGTACTTTTCTAACTGCAAATGCCGCGGAGCTGAGTCTACCATTCAAGGATGACAAATGGGAATTCCACTGAAGTTTTGAGTCCAAATGTATCCCTAAGAAAACTGTAGTATCATTGACAATAAGCCTCTCGTTATTTATTATAAAATTATAATTTGGATGCTTAACATTAGGTAACGAAAACACAACGCACTTGGTTTTTTTGGCGTTCAAAACTAAGTTGTTTATTTTAAACCAATCTTGAATTCGCGACAAAGAAGCGTTCACGTCATCATAATTTACTTTTTTCCTATCAACTTTAACTATTAGAGAATTGTCATCTGCAAATAGCACTATATCACAAATATATTTGACATAAAATGGCAGATCATTTATATATATTAAGAAAAGAAATGGACCCAGAATCGACCCCTGTGGAACGCCCATTTTTAGCACAGATCCAGAAGACTTCGTTCCGTTTATTGCTACGTGTTGAATTCTATTAGATAGATATGAAGCAATTAGATTAAGAGCTTTACCATTAACGCCGTAATACTCAAGTTTACTTAATAAGATCCCGTGGTCCACGCAATCGAATGCCACGCAATAAAATGCGAAAGACCCCCGCAGACGAACTGGCTCCACACGTATCGACTCGTCGTTTCTGTGGGCCTAGCCAGTGAGGTCGCGCAGAGGTGGCGCAGAGCTTAGGCGCTCTGCGTTTTTTTGAAGAGCGTCCTAGGCGACACAGTGTCTGTCTGACACTGTCTAAATCGTCTGCAATAGACGGTCTAAGGCCAATAGATAGACCTAGTAATATCATCATTTTATTAATATTTATAACAAAACTATTTAATTTATTAAGCTTGTAATTATGAATTAATTCGAAATTCAATTATCTTAATAGAGCAATAGATATATCTAATCAAAATTACTAGGAGAATATATCTATCGAAGAGATGCGATCCTCGAATTGATCTGCCCAACTAAATTAATTGAGTATCTTGTTGTTGGTCTTAATCTGTTTGAAGGTTAATAGGAAATTAATACAGTATTAATTAGATATTTGTACCTGAAACGGTACTAGACACGGTCTGATAATATCGGTCATATAAAGTATTGTAATTCAATATATTGTTATTTAAAAATAATTATACTAAGTACCTTTAATTTTTATTTATAAATTTACATATTAGTGATATGTTAGTGTGATTGAGGCTGGAGCGGTCAATTTTTGATATGATATTCAAAAATGTTTAGAATTCCTAATGTGAGGGTAACACAAAAATAAAATCATACATATTAAAAATAGCATGGTGTCGTCTCCTGTCAAAGATTTTCATTGTAATATGAAACTTTGAATAGTTACGGGTCTCTGTAAAGAACTCACTATAGACGGCGCCACGGTTCGCTTAAACCGAAAATAAAAATCATCATATCAAAAATTTCGCTCTAGCGGGTACATCGTTCCATAGCTTAATTGGCTAGAGCGCCGACACGGTCAGTCGGAGACGCGGGTTCGAACCCCGCTGGAGCGGTCAATTTTTGATATGATATTAAAAAATGTTTAGATATCAGTGGTTGAGCAGTAAATTAAAACCCTGACATCTTTCATGCATAGACAATTAATCAAATAAACTATGTTTTTAATTTTTTTAAAAGCTAAAAACACGCTAAAGTCATAATAGCAAATGGAATTAAAAAGTAGAAAATAAAATTTAATTAGCCATAGAAAATTTTGTGGTACTGCTATAAAACATCCAAATTCAAGACTAAATATTAAAATTGATAAATTTAAAATAAGATCGATAAAAACCTTGTTTTTTAAAAAGTTTTTTTTTTAAATTTGGATTTATTTTTTACCTTTTAGTTTTCGCTGGACCAGTTTGTCAGTCTGGTATTCTCAGCAAGCCCTTTCATTTGATGCCCATTATGCAGGAAAGCATAAATAACTTGATCCGCGTTCTTTAGAAGTCCGCCATACTAGATTAAGAATGACGTCACATAGCTAAGCATGTATCGTCATCTAAACTAAACGACAACAAAATTTCAATACATGGGTTAAAGGTACATGCCTCAAAATTGAGTTACAAGATTCTACTTACTACCATCAGTTATTAACAATTTGTGTTTTATAATTATAAGCTGTATTAAGACACTAACTATTGCCTGGTTGGGGCAAAAACGTGTATACTAAAATATTATATAATCTATAGTTTTACTCGGTAAATGGATTGTCTAACATAAAAAAAAAATTTGTTCCCGAGAAACCAAACAAATTTTTAGCTTCTTCACCTTCATCAGCTTCATAATTATAATATTAAGACATCAAATGTTCGCACGAAGTGGAGATCCAAAGCTGGTTAAAAAGGAAACATAATTTACTTCGATAAAATTATAATCATCTTGATTAAAGTACCTCATTAAATTTTCTCAAAAGCTATCTTCAAAGAAATATCTCGTAAAAATAGTCAACGAGGACGCTGCATAAATCTAGTGGAGATTGTTAGGATTGATTCACATTTGTGCTGTTTCTTATACTTCTGAAATGTAATTAAAAATGTTATCTTCTTTAAATGTATTTAGATCGACTGAATTTAATAAACCCTGGTAATATGATAATTAGATACAAGACATGTTATAAATTTAGCAATTGATTTTGTTCAATTGTTTGAATTATTTTTTGAATGAACACGAGCTGGGCATTAATCGGTTTGATGGCTGAAGGAAATGGCAACACGTTCCTACTTCCTACAGTTCTGTAAATAAATTTGTAAATGTTGAATACAATTGATTTTAAATTATAAAGCTCCGTAGTCTTACGTAAAATAGTAATTAATTTAATAATTAAATATGCATGTTAATAAAATCATTAAAATTTGATACTTAAAATAAAGCAATAGTATTTTAAGAACTAAAATTGTACGAATTGTTTATATTAATGCTTTGAGTACTTCCGTTATTTTTCAAAAGTCATTTAATAGTTTACTTTCATGATAATATAAAACGGATTTAATGAGTGAAAGTTTGACAAACATCATCCTTTATTACTGACTGTATTCGTCCGTGTGCGGTTTTGATCGTTAAATCCTGATCTCGTGGATTTTTTATTTTTTATGGATATGGATTGGGGAATAAAAGTAACTATATACATCCTGGTCTTTAACTATCTTCATTTCAAGTTTTATTTCAAACTGTTTATGAGTTTTGCACGTGAATGTGCACGTTAATGCTAAAACTTAATTCTGCTTATTCCAACTTCGGTGTTTATGGACATTAAAATTATTTAACAAGTATCAAACTGAGTTGATCTCTGATCTTTAAAGGCGACATCGACAGTAATATTTATGCTAATTTCATTTTTTCGGTACACATCTTTAGATTTTGTATTCTTTATTCCAATTCGTGCTTATAAAAAATATAGATAGTAAATTAAACATTGACGATGAAACATTAAAAACAAATAAATGAATATACTTAACTTGTTTTATACCTAGCCCTTATATACTATCGATATCCATTTTGCAATAATTTGAAGCTATCTGAGAACTAAGCGAGTAGTTTTTAATATTTAAGTCAGTAACTGTTTGAATATTTATAAGAATAAATCAAGAATTCTCTCTGTGATAATTTCGCATTTGTAGCTCTCAACGTAGAGATGTCACAAACACAAAAAAGGTGGGAAATTCGAATACAATTTCTCACAAAGGGTTCTTTATAAAAGTATAATTACTTTTTCAATGGATAAAAATACAAATGTTCCTAAAAGATACACTTTTAAATTTTTTAAGGAACTTTATTTTTGTAATTTGTAAATTTTAGCTAAGCATATTTTTAGCTCTTTCGATTACGGCTTCAATGAGACAGACTTACTTCAGACGGACGATGGAGTCTTAGCAGTATTGTCCGCGCGACACCCTAATGGTACGGAACTCGGAAAGTAAGGGTAAGCGATTTTGTCTCTTAAAAGGGTTAATAGAATGAGTCTCGAATATTTGACTTTATAATTACAAGATTTAATTAATATTAATGATATCCTTTCGGTCCCTTGTAAGCGTGTTAATTTTTTCAAATCTCATAGTACACTAGACTTCCTGCTTGGCTTCACTCGCGGTGAGTATAGACTTCTGTTGAATTTTTCTTTGAATACATACTGATACCAGTGAATTTTAACTTTATTTTATGTTGATTGGTTTATCGGATATGATATATATGTTGATTGGAAAAATCTAAAAAAATTTATATCGAAATCTCAACTTAACGTTGTCGACAAATTCATATGATTCGATAATTTTTATCTGCATCTCTACAGTAGAATATTGTGGCAGATTAGGTCCTATTTTTTCTACATAGTAAAGAAGTTTTCAACCTGGGGCACCATTACAGTCTGTTGCAGATGAACAGTACCTTGAATTACACTTCGGCTCACACCCTAAATTTTCTTTTGACGCGGCTGTTACGCGCAGGCGAGGCGCGGGTTCTCAATCACGATGGTCTATCGCAAAAACTGTAAGTTGGAGAGTGTCGTCGACGGCCCGTTCCATAAATCTCCGGAATGCGTAGGTAACCGCTATAAATTCGGTGAGCGTCGCCCCGCCTTTACGGGCCAGCCGTCCAATTTACAAGAACTGTATTCATCAGAGTGAGTGTATATTTTGCGAAAAATAATTATTATTTTAAATAGTACACCTATTTTCACACTTTAAGCATATTGTCACTAACGTTTACTGTGTCGATTCTTGACAAATAACGATTAATTAGATTTTTTTTACCATTACAGCTTTAGAAATATAAAGAAATATTTTGCATTATTTACTAGTTCGTTAGCGCAGTTTGTAGTGGCCCGGCTTTCTTCTCCGCGGGTTGTGGTTTCGATTCCCGCGTGAGTCTGTGTGTAATATTTGTATTTATAATTATATATTTATATATGTTATCCTTATATGTATATTTCTCAAAAAAGTATTTAGTTATATCAGCTGCCTGTGACCTATAACACAAACATTAAGTTGGTAACTGTAGGAACATTAAAATATACGAGTATAATATTTATTGACCAAAAAGTGGATATATATAACATGCTAATTTATTTATTCATTTATACTTTACACCAAACAAGAAATAAAAAAACAAGAACAATAAACAATAATTAATTAGTAGTAAAAAAATAGATTTTAATATTAGAGTTTAATATTACAGTTCTAAATCAAATTATCCTTCGTAATCAGATCATTATTTTTATCTACACATTACATACTTCTTATTAATCAAACAGTGTGTTTTAATTTTGCTTTTAGAACAAAGAATCAAGTCATCGAATAAATAATAATGTAAAGGGTGTTTGACTTTAATCGCCAAACGCTCATAAGTTAAGAATCCCAGCCCTGCGCTGTAGCCGCCTCGGTCCGGAATAAAGATAACGGTGGAGAGATTCCTCGGAGGCTGTTTAGCGGACATGTGTTTTTGATGGTTTTCTCGATGGTGATCATTTCTTTGAAATCATTTGCAGAGGGACGGGATAGGTCTTTATCGCCTGTATTGAGCAGTTACTTTCTTTTCTCTCGCTACCGTACTTACGGTGTTATGCATTTCTCTATAAAGTTTTATTGAAGTTTATGATAGGGTTTAATGATATGTACCGTGATAATATCGAATTGAAAATGTAATATAGTACGCCGACTAGCCCGTTGGCGCAGTTTGTAGTGGCCCTGCTTTCTGTGCCGCGGGTTGCGGGTTTGATTCCCGCCTGAGTCTGGGTGTAGTATGTGTATTTATATATTATATATGTATTATTTCTATGTATATTTATAAAAAAATAGTTATAACAGTCGGCTGTTACCTGTAACACGAGCAGTAAGTTGCTTACCGTAGGAACAGACGACCGTGTGTGTATAAGATAGAGTCCACTCTACCTTTTATTAAAGTGATACAGTAAAAACCTGTTATTCTAATAACTCTTATATACATTTATGCCTTTATTTATAGATTATTTATTTTAACGATGTTCAATATAAATATTTACAGACTTTGTCAATTTAAATTAACATAAAGCAACAACAAGTACAAAGAATATATTAAATAAATGTTGGATATCGGACTTTCGCTAAGAAAACCAATTTGTAAAAGAAATTTATTTATTAAATAAAAAAAAACATATCGCATTCCTACTAGCATTAAACGTTTACCGAGAAAATAAAATCGGAGCCATTCCAAGCCTACCCGCGCCCACATACTTGTGTCAATCGCTCTACATCAACTTGTAACGACCTGTTCAAACAAGACGCTGTAAAAGGAAAAACTACCTTATGGTAATATGTATAGAGTTCAAATATTTGTGCGTATTTGTTAGAGTTAAACGTAGTACACACCTGCGACTGGCCATTCGTCAACAAATAAATCGAGTCCTTAAACCAGAGGATATAAATTACGTTGAAGATCTGCAAAAAAACTTGGTGATATTTATTTATTTTGTGTTTAGGGTTCCGAATGATTCAGAACAAATGGTGTCCATAACATTAAATTGACTACAAGGATTCCGTTGTGAACGACAATCGTTTGGGTAATTTAATTATTTTGATGATAACTGTTATATAGGTACTGATGTTTTGTTATAGAAATAGGTCTTTTAATTATCATATTAAAAAATATATGGTAAAAATATAACAAAATCGAAAATAGCTTATACTATTATCGTCGTCAATGATTTTTATAAGAAGAGGTGACCATAGAGAGAACACTTACTAATGGCTCTACATTACCTTCGAGGTACACACATAATCGACCTTGACCTAAAATAAATAATTACGAAAATACAACTCTGACCTAGTGATGGGTGTGACATGTAGGCACCTAATCATCGGCGGTTTGCGGGTTTTATTCCCGCTATGTATAGATACTGTTATGTATAAATATATTTTTGAATATCATATCAAAAATTGACCGCTCCAGCGGGGTTCGAACCCGCGTCTCCGACTGACCGTGTCGGCGCTCTAGCCAATTAAGCTATGGAACGATATACCCGCTAGAGCGAAATTTTTGATATGATGATTTTTATTTTCGGTTTAAGCGAACCAACAAAAATGTTTAGAATTCCTAATGTGGGGGTAACACAAAAATAAAATCGTAGGTATTAATAATAGCATGGTGTCGTCTCCTGTCAAAGATTTTCATTGTAATATTAAACTTTAAATAGTTACGGGTCTCTGTAAAGAACTCACTATAGACGGCGCCACGGTTCGCAAAATGTTTAGAATTTCTAATGTGGGGGTAACACAAAAATAAAATCGTAAGTATTAAATATATTTCTTTCGGGTTTGTACCTCTGTCCTAGTGAACTACCCCACCTCCGAGAAGAACGTAGAAGCTGTTGGTCACAGTTGTAATCGTATGCACCTGCTAGCAATCGTTACACAATGTAGGGAATATATTCACCGACCGGTCGTGAAGCAGCATAGTGAGCTTAGCTCCGATCTTTCTTTTAAACAGAAGAGAGAATGGTACAGGCTAACTCGTCATCGTAATCGTGAAGTAACTATCAATGGAACAGGTGAGTTTTGATAATACCGTAAGAGACCACTAGTCGCTACCAACTACCCAAAACGCTTCATCTGACAACAAAAGTGGTCTGTGTAATTAGCCGTACAATTCTATCAAATGTTTGGCAAATGTTCTTGTGCTCTAGAAAACACGATCAAGCGATTTAACTGTCACATCAGTCACAATAGATATGAATACAGCGTCGCTAATGTGATTATTCGAAGCTTGTATCCCAATATTTGAATGGTTTTGTTTCAATATTGGAATAATTATTTGAAACTATCCATTATTCGTAAATCGTTTGATTGTAATCGTATTCATTAGTCGATATCATTACTTTTAATCATTATTTTATTAATCATAGATACACAATAAAATAAGAATGACGGTAACAGTACATAAACAAAAGCCTATTTTTCTGTAACTGTTTTTGTCGCCCAAAAGTATATTAACACTTTGTAGCTACATAATGCTATTTTAGACTTTCGTTGTGTGTATCACCTTATGGCAAAATAAATGTTTTCATTTTGTTTCATTTTATTTCAAACACATTTGGAACTAAGACAATGTCCAAAAATACGTTTCAAGCATTTTCCGACAAGTTGTAATAAAAACTCTGATCAAAAAAATTGTTTAATAATAATATAACCATAATAATAATAATGCTTTATTCAGAAAAATGTTTACATACAATAGAGAGTTCCCTGGTTCTTGTGATAGGCAAAAACCTGTGCCACAATGAGAGAGTTTTCTCCTTATTCTTCTTTCGTGGAATATTGATTTTTTTATTCTTTATTGTAAACCACAATATGCAAATACAAAATAATAATAATACAGACAACTTAAGAATGTGTAGTACAAGAGGCTTTATGGCTAGTTAGTCATTTCTTCCAGACAACCCTAAATAGGATTGAGGATATTTATTCGTCAATCAAGAAAAAAAATACTTATATTGACTGTTGTTTGGTCAATGAATCTCTATTTCATAGAAACCCTTTAAATTACAAAAAGCATTAACAATACGAAACTTCAGCGAGCTTAAAATCAATTCGTTGTTTAGTTTCGGTTATAAATTATTTCTCAATTATACCCGACGATACTCTCACTAGAATTGTTAGTTTTGGAAACGTTTATTTGAATTAGAACCGTATTAAATTGGTTTCGTTTGACGTTCCGTTTATAACGGAATTAAATTAGAACAAAACCATTTGTATTCTCAATATTATAATTTACGAAATTGCTTTTATAAATTGATTATAACTTGCCATTGTTTCACTTTGAAGGTGTTCTTGAGAAAATCGTGCACGAAGATAAATGAAATTGTTCCTATAATGCGCGTTATCTAACTCTTATTGTTTGTAATGTATTTTTTGCAATAAATCACAAGTATTTCCAGTAATGTAGTATGTATTCAATAAGGTACATTTATCTTCATCTGTTAGTCTCTAACTGACGTAGGTCACAGCAGAAAATTTCCTGCTCAAAATTTGGAACAGCCTGACTAGGGTAGTACCTCGATCTTACAGAAGAACAGAGCTAAATAATACTCCTTTCAAGCAGTGTTGTGTTCCTGTTGGTGAGTAAGGTAACCAGAGCCCCGGGGTGGGGGGAGGATTCACAATAGGGTCGACAACGCGCTTGCGATGCTTCTGGATTTCTCTGGATAGGCGTCTATAAGTTGCGGCAATCGCTTACCATCAGGTGTGCCGTACGCTTGTTTGCCGACCTAGTTGTATAAAAAAGGCTAATTGTCTAGATGTTAAATGATAGATCTGATGACGATTAAAGCAGTGGTTAAACTGATTGTTGCGTTACGGTCTCGGCTTTGATGATTAAAAATTTTAGTTTAGGTCAAAAAGATGTTTACAGTTATCTGGACACTTTATGATTCTAGACACACTTGAGTATAAGGCGCTATTTATTTATTATTTTTTACACAAACAGAAATTACAAAACAACCGCTATGGTGTAGTTGTGCTTGTAGTCGCCTAAAACAGACGGTTTACGGGTTTGATTGCCGTTGCGGACGGATATTTGTATTTGTAAAACCATTTCTTTCCAGTTTCGATCTCTGTCCTTGTGGGTCTTCTCACGGTGCCTCAAAGAGCACATTAAGCGATTGGTCCCGATTGTTATCATAAATACCTGATAGCGATCGTTACTTATAGTAGGGAACATATGCGCCAAACCACAGTGGAGTAGTTTGGTGGATTAAGCTCGTACTAAACCTGCATGGAGTAAGAGGCCTATGCCTAGCAGTGGAATGTTACAGGTAAATCGTGACACAAACAGCAATTTCTATAGCACAGCAACCATTCTTCTTATTCCAGCTCATCTGTCTAAGCTAAATTGGATCGAAATATCCTGTAATATAATCCCTTTGCCGGGCAAAGGTTCCTTACTTTGATGAATGAATTAAATATTAAAGTGTTTAAATAATGCTATTGGAGGGAGAAATAGAATATTATATCTTTCTCAAAGAATAATATATTTTCGTCAAAAGATGACCGCTAATTATGCATCAAAAAGCACGTCAAACCATATTTTTTATAAATAAATGATAATAATTATTAATTATGATATTTTTGATTTATTTTTATTTTATATGAAAATTATCCACCAACACACTGTAGATAAAAGTAACGACTAAGTTCCGATAGCGAGACTAGATGGATGCCCCCATATTTGATTGCTTTAGATGTCTATTTTTAAACAGTTCTTTATTAAATCTGATACCTAGATATTTCGAAATTTGAGTAAATTTATAAATTACTTTTTATCTAGTTATTCTTTCAGGATTGATGCAACTAAAACACTCTGTATAGTAACATGCTAGACGTGATACTTAATGAACATTAAATCCTAACAAATTTAAAGTTTCGATGTGATTTTTAAATTTAAATAAGTCTTAAAATAACTATTTTACTGCGAGACTTGTAACCAGTTGTGTTTCCGAGTTTTATAAATACATGGAAATGGACGAATTTTTTTCTTAGTATATATATAAAAACGTATCTATTTTTTGTCTTTACTCTCTTTGCCGCTTCCGTCCGGTCGTACAACTGGTGCCTTCTGTTGGCTGTAAAAACTAACTTTAAAATGTGTGTATAAAATTAAGGAAAAATCATATGTGGACACCATAAAATAAAAATAAAAATAGCTTTATGCCAAAAAGGCTTCAAAAGAACTTTCGTACTGTCATTATACAAATTGAAATTTTAATTATTTTAAAAAGCGAATCTACCACCGGTTCGGAATGGTCTTGCTGTAAGTAGAATATCATATTATGATAGTAACTATTGGCCCGTTGACTTGATACGGGCTTCACCATATAGAGCGTAAGTGTAAAAGCGCGACGATAAAGCGAAATTTGACTGTCTACTCGTACCTACTCGTATTTTTAAGGCTTATTTCTCGTCGTACTAGGTTACAGTTGATAGGAATAACTTGTGGGTAGGTAGAAAAGAAAAGTATAAGTAGACAAACAGATAATAATATTGCCGTTAGTAAAATAATGCGTGCTTCAATACCTTTTGACCTTTTTATAAAAATGTGATTATTGAATTTTTTGAAATAAATTTCATTATTAATTAGTAGAAAATTAGTTAGTTAATATTATTAGTGGGTTTTTGAAATTTCGATAGTAATTTTAAAATTATTGCCTCAATAATATTAATATTTAGTAGAATGTTGTGTACGTAATGAGAAACATATGAGATAATAATTTAATAATGATTCGATACAATGTGTTGTATGTACTCTGTGGGTATACTTATAATGTAAATAAATAAATAAATATATCCTTTGCCCTAAGGTTGCCTGGAAGAGATCGCTTTTTAGCGATAAGGCCGCCCTTTGTACCTAATGAACATATTGTCAATATTTTTTCTTTCTTTGATATGTTTCATTTCTGTTTTTGGTGTACAATAAAGTGTATTATTATTATAAATAAATATAACATAAAAAGTAAACAGATGTTGAATTTCAAATTTTTAACTGAAAAACGATATCTCTTTATCATTCATTAATTGTGACTTGTTTATTAGTAACAAAATGGAGTCTAAACAACGAATATGACAGACGATCATACGTTCATTTGATGGGAAGTAAATACTTGATGAACGAATACATAACATCTGACTCCGGTATAATAAGGCACACTGTTTGCCCTCTCAGCCCCAGAGCGTTTCGGTAAACAAAAAATATTAATTATTCAGTTAAATCCCTTGAAATTCGTACCGGTGTACATATTAAAACTAAAGTTTCACGCAGTTTCACTTCGTTTCCATATTTGTCAATTACGTTGATTTTTTTTGTTTCGTCCGCTTTGCTTTATTTTGTTTGGTGCGCTATACTTTACAATCAGGGCCTTTTTTATGCACTTTTGGACAAAATATATACCAAAATATGGAACATAATCCAGAACAACCAGTAATTCAGAACAGTCTGGTCCTTATTGGGTTACTACGCTTCAGCCTGTAATATCCCACTACTGGGCATAGGCTTCTTTTCCCATGTAGTAGAAGGATCAGAGTTTAATCCACCACGCTGCTCCAATGTGGGTTGGCGGATATATTCCCTACTATGAGTAACGATCGCTATCAGGTGTAAATGATAACAACCGGGACCGACAGCTTAACGTACTCTCCGAGGCACGGTGGGGAGACCCACAAGGACTGCACAAACACCCAGACCACGGCAAACACCTGTATGGCCAATACTAATGTTTTTCATGTGCGGGGATCGAACCCACAACCGCCAGCGCAACAGGTACAATCCATGGCTGTGACCGTTGCGCCAACGCGGCGCGGCTTATTGGGTTACTATCACAATGTTAATGATAAATGTTAGTAATAACGCAGCGGTGCTTCCATTTTTTTTTAAATTGACAATATTTATTAGGAACAATCGTGTATGATAAAAGGCCTCTAAAACCTTATTATATACTAGCTTTGACCGCGACTTCGTCCGTGTGGAATTTAACAAAAAAGTTATTTTTCAGTTCGCAAAGTTATAAAATAAATAAATTTCTATAATAAAACTAGCCTAAGTTACTACTTATTACGTTAGGTATCTACCAGTGAAAGTCAAATCAAAACCGGTCCAGCTGTTTCAGAGATTAAGACAGACAGACAGATAAAAAATGTAAAAAATGTAATTTTGTTATATGTATCGTGTATACATCCATATGCATTTAGTAAAAGCGGTTATTTTAATATTACAAAACAGACACTCCAATTTTATTTATTTGTATATATTTTCATTATAATATAGTCTAAGATCCACATTTTGCATCAGTGGATATCTACACGGATAAGTCGTGTAACTTGTACGTTCTCGAAACATCGAATCCTCAAGACGCCAAGTCAAATATTAATTTCGCGGTTATCTTTGATTCGCCTTTAATTAATAGCTTTCATTAAATAACCCACGACTCGGGGAAGTTTTATTAGTTTGTTATGTTAGCGTCAGTTTGTGTTTACGAAATAATGTCAACGGTTCGTGTAAGTTGTTGGTTGACGGATAGTTAATGATTTGACGTTTGATATAACTTGTTTGCCTATAAGTCTTTTAAGTTCTTTATTTTGTATGCGTATATTATAATTAAATCGATTATAGATAGTAATGTACACAGTGTGCTCTATATTTATCTCTGAGATTAATTAAAAGTCGCTTAAGTTATAAACGACAATTCCTGACGAGACGAGTTCCTGTGGCGAAATCTTTTGGACAAGTTTGTTACATACACATACACACTTTCAGCTAAATAATACTGCTTTCAAGCAGTGTTGTGTTCGTGTGGTGAGTAAGTTGACCAGAGCATCTGGGGGGAATTATGGGTAAGGTCGGCAATGTGCTTACGAGGCTTCTAGTGTTGCAGAAGTCTATAGGCTACGGTAATCGCTTACCATCAGGTGAGCCGTACCTAGTTATAAAAAATACACACACACATATTGGCGCAAGTCATATTGACGTGTAGGCCATTCTTAAGTGTTGCATATAATTATTCACTGCTATACTCGTATATACACAGGCTAATATTAGCATAACACATACTGCACGTATACACACGGCCAAAACTACATGCGCATGTACGTACATGTATACAATTTGTATGCAGCATTGTCCTCATCTAATTACCGTGTACCTTGCGTGCGTGCTAACACTGTGTGTCGCGATAAAAAACGGATTACGTTCGTTAAGCTTCGTTCGCCGTCGGCTTACTTCGAGTTCGGCTCTTGAATTAAACTGTAGGGAATACTTGTTTCCTTATTCCTAGAAAACTTTTTAGAGAAATGACGATTTGATAATGGAATATTCGTATATATGTACTGGTATTGTTTATATTATCATCAAATTTATATCATAACTAGCTGCTGCCCGCGACGTCGTCTGCGTGAACACTATACAGCACAAAAAATATCTACGATTATACGTTTTAAAATAACATTCATTTACCCGTTTCTTCTTTACATTTCATATCTACAGAAAAATCTCATAGATGGCGTTTCTTTAAAATTGTCTTGTCTACTTATATTCATTTAATTATGTTTATCGGCTTAGTTACTTATATTGCGTAATTTTTATAGTATGAAGCTAGCTTATATAGCATAGTTATTAACATAATAACAACAACATTCAAATATGCGTCGTTTGATTACACGTTCTTACAGAATGCGTTGAGGAAATAAAGGTTCACTGCTCGTTCCCGGTAGGTAATAGCATGATAATATGTAGCCTATATGTTGACCCGACTTCTTAATAATATTCGTGCCAAATTTGAAGTAAATCCATGCGGTACTTTTTGAATTTATTCCGGACATACATACAGACAAACAGACAAACAGACAAAAATTCAAAAAACTATATTTTTGGCTTCGGTATCGAATGTAGATCACACCCCAAGTATTCTTTTAAAAAAATATTCAATGTACAGTTTTGACTTTCCTACCATTTTATTATATGTATTAGTACCATATCAAATGGTAAATAAACGAATCGAATAACGCCATCTATCGGAATATTATGGCACACAAAAACAACGAGGTCATTCGTTCAATAGATTTTACTCCTCGTGTTTTTTTCTTAACTGTATGAAAATCGATTCCTTAAGGATTAAGCAGATAAAAATTAACTTAAAATTACTTCAATTAATCGTTCCAATTGTTTTGAATATATAAATATTTTTGAAATTAAGCTTCTTTACGCACGCTTAACTTGGGGAGTAAGCTGTGAATGCGTGACGAGAGCGTTACGAAAAGTGTGATCGGGCGAGGCGAAAGGTAGTTGAGAGCGAGATATAAGTTAGTGAAGACAAAAAAGAGTTACGTTTCGTATATCACTGTAGGGATAGCTAAAGGAGTTTTACTTCAGTCGTGTGGTCTAAAGTACACTCGTTTTTTTATAGTGTACCTTATGACATAAAATTCAGTTTAAACATTTCTAAAAATAAAATTAAAATATTATGTAACTTTCTTCTTCTTCTTCTTCTTCTTAGTCGCACACTCTTGTCAGAGTGGTCGTGGCTGCGCTGACGAGGTACATAGTGGGGTGTTTGGTGGGTTGATAATATTTTCGAGGGTAGCTCTCCTGGCGATGTGCTTCCATTTCCCTCTGTTGGAGGCGTCGCGAGTACACTGGACCATGGTGGACTCAGTAGCTCTTATGATGACGTCTGTCCAGCGGGTTGGCGTCCGACCGCGTGCTCTCTTGCCTTCCACCTGGCCCTGCACCACTAGTTTCTCCATCGAGTTTTCATTTCTAGAGATGTGCCCAAAGAACTTCAGTATTCGTAGTTGTACAGTTGATGATAGTCTGTCTTTGATACGAAGTTCTCTGAGGATGGATACGTTGGTGCGAAACGCCGTCCACGGGATCTTTAGGAGGCGCCTCCAGCACCACATCTCTTAACTTTACTTACTTAAAAAAACTTACTACAATATCATCATTCCAGCCTATTGCAGTCCACTGCTGGACGTAGGCCTCCACAAGTTCGCGCCAAAAATGCGTGAACTCATGTGTTTTACCCATAGTCACCACGCAAGGCAGGCGGGTTGGTGACCGCAGAGCTGGCTTTGTCGCACCGAAGACGCTGCTGCCCGTCTTCGGCCTGTGTGTTTCAAAGCCAGCGTTAAAGATGGTTATCCCGCCATCGGTCGGCTTCTTAAGTTCCAAGATGGTAGTGGAACCTTGTTATCCCTTAGTCGCCTCTTACGACACCCACGGGAAGAGAGGGGGTGGCTATATTCTTTGGTGCCGTAGCCACACAGCACTACAATATATTAATCTGCAATAAAATAAAAAAAAATTAACAAACATTACAACTCATATCTTCGGTTGCAGCATTGTCAACAATATAAAGCAACTCATAATATTATGTATTATTTATTTCCTACATTTAAGTTTGCGGTGGACAGAAGATGAGACACCAAAAACATCTTTACTGTAATCGAGCTAAGGTCCATTTTAAAAAGCTTGTCTCTAGTAAATGTTCAAGTCCGCAATTACAGTAATAGTTTGTTTCAACCTAACTGTTTGTTTTTGCATTGTTACTGCGGTTTATACTTCTAATTATCAAACAAGCGGGTTTCTTGACCTCTGCCTTGCACGTGTGCCCGTAATTACGGATTAAGAATAACCGTCTGCATCCGCCATTTTGTTTTGATATTTCTATGCACTATGGGCTTGAAAAAACTATTTGAACTAATACAAATTTAACTGTATGGGAATGTTTAAATCTTCTCACTCACTCACTTCAGCCTAATACAGTCCACTGCTGGACATAGGCCTCCACAAGTTTTGCCCATAGTCACCACGCTGGGCAGGCGAGCTTTGGCCTGTGTATTTCAAAGCCAGCAGTTGGATGGATATCCCGCCATCGGTCGGCTTTTTAAGTTCCAAGGTGGTAGTGGAACTGTGTTATCTCTTAGTCGCCTCTTATCATTACATAATATAAAACAAAGTCGCTTCCCGCTGTCTGTATGCTTAGATTTTTAAAACTACGCAATGAATTGATGCAGTTTTCTTAATTAAATAAAGTGATTCCAGAAGAAGGTTTATATGTATAATATATGCATAATATAGTAGAGGAACACTGATAGTTTTTTCAACCGTGTGAAGTCAGGGCGGGTCGCTAGTCTAAAATCAGTACATTTATACCACTCTACGATTCTCCCATACATTATAAATCTATGCTTAAACAGTGTGTAGCTCTGATAAACAACGAAAATACGTAAAAAACCTTCTTAAAATCAAACTACTACGCTCGCTCGCTTGAGTTGGGCAGTAAGATGGTGAATACGTGATGAGAGCGTTATGAAAAGTGTGATCGGGCAAGGCAAACGCGGCAAGAGAGAGAGGCGCGAGTAGACATTTTCTTTAAAATAACAAAATACACTAAAACACACTTCTTTTTTTACATTTCCGACGCTATACATTTGATAGTTCTTATTCTAGCTACAAAGTGTGCTCTTAAGACATTCTCAGTCTCACTAAGAAAGTATCACCTCTTGAATGAGCTGTTAAAATTCATCTCTCTAGGGTTGCCAGTATTGACTTGATAAACAGTTTTTTAAACGAAACATTATAATTAAATGATACAAATAGCTTTTAAACTTAATTATGTGTTATTAATATAAATGTTCATTTTAATTTCAAAGACCTTAATATATATTTTTTAAACTAAAAATCAAAGAGATTTTCCATGCATAGAATTTGGTGTGATGTGTGCAATATAGAATTTTATTAAAAAGTTTAATTGTTATTTTAAATTTAAATTGTAGCAATTGTCGACAATAATTCAAGTCGATGGGATGCTTTATCTCCCAGCGCTAGCTATAATAATTATCGAACACAAATCGCCTAAAATTAAACAACACTGTTATTAAACTATTGATAACTGATTTCTTTCAAAATATTTATACGAGTATATTGGGATCCTTACAAACACTTAATTACATTTTTTTTTTATTAAAAAGTATCCTATGTTACTTCTAATACCTCCAAGAATATGTGTACAAAGTTTCATGATGATCGGTTAAGTAGTTTTCGCGAGAAAGCGTAGCAAACAAACTTATATTCACATTTATAATATTAGTAGGGATGTTTATTGCAATTGATAATCTTATTATGGAATTAACTGTCAACCCAAATACAGACCGCGGTGAATGAAGCTCTAGTAACGAAAAGTTTAACTTCATCTAGTTAATTGCAAATTATATTTTTAGTTTTCACATCAGGTCTATGTAATCCTAGCTCGGCAGTGAATTTAGCTACGTTCTCCGTCTGTCTGTCCACTTAAGAGGCCATTAGCACTGAATGCGTTGCGCATTAAAATTCATTTTCCTTCTGAAACGTTGCGAAGATTTCGTCTCGCGAGCGATGGGAATAAAGAAATACTTATGAATATTAATTACTCGTCATTATGAGTTCCGCTATGTTTTTACTGTCTTACAAATATACTTTCGAGTTGATCAAAGATTGTTGTGACGTCACAACAGTTAAGTAACTAACTACGTAAGTAGTTAGGAAATTTTCTTGATGAGTCTTTTAGTACATGATACGTATACGGGGGAGAATTTTTGTTGACTAAAAAGTAGATTTTTGATAATTGTACTAGTAATTAGAGAATAAGTTTTATATGATAAAGAAATTACTAGCTAAAGCTATTAATTCGATACAAGATTACATAAATGATAAGGGTGTATGCTGACTAGCCTGTTGGTTGATTCTCTCCCGAGTGTGGGTGTAATATTTATATTAATATATATATTATATTTATTTATTATATTTGTGCTGTGTGGCTACGGCACTAAAGAATATAGCCACCCCCTCTCTTCCCGTGGGTGTCGTAAGAGACGACTAAGGGATAACAAGGTTACGCTACCACCTTGGAACTTAAGAAGCCAACCGATGGCGGGATAACCATCTAACCACTGGCTTTGAAACAGACATGCCGAAGACGGGCAGCAGCGTCTTAGGTGCGACAAAGCCAGCCCTGCGATTACCAACCCGCCTGCCCAGCGTGGTGACTATGGGCAACACACATGAGTTCAGGTATTTTTGGCGCGAACTTGTGGAGGCCATGTCCAGCAGTGGACTGCAATAGGTTGGAATGATGATGATGATGATATTATATTTATTATAGTCGACTGCTATTAACTATAACAGTCGCCACGACCGTGTGAATGTTGCATTTAAAAGAAGAAGAAGAAGATAAACGTGTAAGGTTTTAGTGACGCTGTATTGTATGCAAGATATTATCAATTTGTATTAAAACACAATTTATATATTTTATTAAGAAAATAACTGCGAAGTTTCTTTTCTGTTATTATCTGTAGAATCTACATTCCAAATAGCCACCAATAATTAAAATTTAATATACACAAGATGACGATACTCTTGAATATGATTTAAATAAAGCTATTTTAATTTTGATTTTGAATTGTGTCTATTATAAACTTTTTTTAACGTGGGGAAAATCCATCATAGATACCCTTCAGCGCGGGGGCGCCAGAGGGTTATGTCAGACTCCTGCTGACTAAAAACCACCACGTGTGAGCAGTCATCCGCCTGGGTGAGGCGAAATGGGGTCGCGCTAGCATTCGCCATCTCGCCCCGACGGTTTCTATTATAAACTAGGTCAGCTCCTAATATTAGAGTAATTTTTATTCTTAGACCAACTTCTAGTGAAGTCCTCATTAGGTACGTACGGGAGGAGACAGCCATTCCTGTGTATTGGTGCGTACCCATCTAAGCACGTAATTTCGAATTCAAGTAAACAAAACACTGTCATTCCCAAGGAACATTTCGCAGTCTAAACTGAATACACGAAGGGGCGTATAAAATATACGTACATAACGTAGTGTTATAAAGACGCTACATACATTTTTATTACTTGACAAATTTCGCGGCGCACGGACGACGAGTCGCGACATAAATCAGACGAGAGGTTCGTCGAGTTCGTCGGCCATTAGCGACCTTTTTGTCGCGTAGCGTACATTCCCGTGCGTCGCATTATTGTGTTTTATTTCATCTTGTTTTTTTTTTGTTTTTTTTTTTGTCGCAATCCATAACAAACGTCGCTTTGATATCTTTGTTGAATAAATTTTGTCTCTATTATCCGTTTGTCTTGAGTGTTTTATTCGATCGTTATTTTTAGTGTGTTTTTGGGACTGCTTCTTAAATTTCGAGGTCATTATTTTGTTCCAATTTTACAGTCAAGTATCAAATGTTCTCAAAGAAATGTTCTCAATTCATACGAATTAGCATTTTTTGATTTTGTTAATTTTATCAAATTATCTCAATTGCTTTTTGTTTTTAGTTTTTATCAGGTGTTATATAGTTTTTAAGTTTGTTAAATATATTATATTTATACACGTATCTTATTATATCATAATATTAGATATTCTTCATTCAAGCTTCATTTCAGTACATTAAGTATTCATTCATTCATTCGTTCATTCATTCATTCATTTATTAGGCAACGTTAAATTGTTAACTATTAACAAAATCTGGTGGTGTAGATTTTGGTTCGATATTTATATTTGTCAAAATCCTACTTCTGCCTTGTTATGAATGGTAGTCTATGTCCAAGTAAAACGTCACTGTCATTACTGGTCTGTCACAGGAAACTTGGCACGTAGACGTCCATAGTCTTAAGAGCTACCTAATTATTAATGTCTTGAAGATTATATAGTTATATTTGTCCAACACCTGAGTTTTAATTAAACATAACCAAATATCTAACATACCTATATGGGTCTCTCTCTCTATAGAAAGAAGCCTATGCCCAGCTGTGGGATGTAACGGCTGAATCTGAATTTATATTAGTCAAAATGTGTTTTTTTATCCAATAGCGCTTGTTCTTGGTAGAGAAACTATTTACCAATTCTCAGTATCTATGTGGTGGATCAAGATTTACCTTTCCTCCTGTATAATGACTGGTTTGAGCAGCAGTGGGATATTTACGGGCTGATTTAATCAAATCTTGATTAAAAAATAGGTATTTTATTCAGAGCTGATTCAACGTAATAGCATTCTTATACGGGGCCAGAATACACCCAAAGAAAACTTCTCACATGAACTTCGTAGAACTACTTATAAATTTTTCGATCCAAAGTCAAACTAAACTTAAACTAGAAAAATTTCAATTACAATATACACACGTTTAGCTACATTTTAGTAACTAGCGGGTATATGTTGGTTGAAACTTAGAATAACGAAAATTCATCTGAGAAATCATTTTACTAGTGATATTGAGAAACAAAAACGTATTGGATTGGAGTATTGTCATCAATTTTATTAAACTAATAACTAAACTTAAAACAAAATTTACATTCTACGAAAACTTACCTCTTCATAAAAGATTGGCAGCGGTGGGATTCGAACCCACGCCTCCGAAGAGACTGGTGCCTTAAACCAGCGCCTTAGACCGCTCGGCCACGCTACCGTTGACGATGGCTTTAGAAATAAATATTATGTTACTAATAATGATTACCTTCGCTAATTTGAAATGAAATATATAGCAAATACCTGACCGCTGGGTAGGGTAACTCGTAGACAGGAGTAAAGTTTAATCCGCCATACAACTCTGGATCATTTGGAGGATAACTACCTCACTGAAAGTCACAATCATTATCATGATTATTTGTTACATATAGCCATTATATATACATTGCACACGGCACCTACGGCCAGACCTTAGACTCCACGTTGAACAAGCTCAGCAATTGCAAGCAAGCGTTGACGTCAATCATTGAAATGGAAATTTTCCTTCGAAGCCTGAACTTTTGGTACAACCATCGACCGACTGCCATTATTTTAATTTAGTTATAACTTTTTTTATTTTTTGTGATACACTTAATAAATTAATTTTAAATTTAATTTGCATTTATTTTTGGATCCTCCAGCTACATCCATCGTAATTTATGTAATAAATACTGATATTTTCATAATATCTTTAATGATTGGTGATAAACAACGACTCAAATAAAATTTAATTCACACAGCGGTCATCGAATCCACGACTGTCGGCTTGAGTCAATTTTTCCCCACATCTTTACTAGGTCACCTTATCTAACAAGAGTTGAAACTTATGTTACAATCCAAGAATGAAAACGCAGAATATTACACAGTAAAAATAAATATACGTATAAGAGGGTATGTCACTCCTTTTGTTAGAGATTAATAAATCAACGGGATTGAAGCATTAGAAGAGGCCATTAGTGGCTCGTGTGTAATGGAACTGAGAATACTCCGGTTGATGTGAAAGTAAGCACTTATATGTATTGCGGACTCCATGAAATCATAAACTAATATATCTCTTAACAATGGAATATATGCTTCATAGAAATCTTTAAAGTAGTTTCCCAAATAGATATGATATGATTTTGTATGACGTCATGTTGAAAAGGTAGATTAATTGGTAAGAAGTAGATAAAATTTTTGAATATCATATCAAAAATTGACCGCTCCAGCGGGGTTCGAACCCGCGTTTCCGACTGACCGTGTCGGCACTCTAGCCAATTAAGCTGTGGAACGATGTACCCGCCAGAGCGAAATTTTTGATATGATGATTTTTATTTTCGGTTTAAGCGAACCGTGGCGCCGTCTATAGTGAGTTCTTTACAGAGACCCGTAACTATTCAAAGTTTCATATTACAATGAAAATCTTTGACAGGAGACGACACCATGCTATTTTTAATATGTACGATTTTATTTTTGTGTTACCCTCACATTAGGAATTCTAAACATTTTTGAATATCATATCAAAAATTGACCGCTCCAGCGGGATTCGAACCCGCGTCTCTCCGACTGACCGTGTCGGCGCTCTAGCCAATTAAGCTATGGAACGATGTACCCGCCAGAGCGAAATTTTTGATATGATGATTTTTATTTTCGGTTTAAGCGAACCGTGACGCCATCTATAGTGAGCTCTTTACAGAAACCCGTAACTATTTAAACTTTCATATTATAATGAAAATCTACTACCCCAGTCGGGCTACTCCAAAATTTGAGTAGGATATTTCCTGCTGGACCCTATTTTAATTTCTGTACTCATGTGTGTCCTAGAATATAATCAATAAAGGTAACTAGGAAATAAGTGTACATATATGATAACTAGCATATAAGTGTAAATATAAACTTAGATAATAAAAATAACAGTATAAATACAAAAATTTCAAGAAATGTACACAGCTTCTACCCCTGGACAATTGTAAGCTAAAAGTGAAGAAAAGGAAAAAGTAATAATAAATAGTAGTAATTATATATATAAGTGTAAGTGCTGTGTGGTTTCGGCACTAAAGAATTTAGCCACCCCATCTCTTCCCGTGGGTGTCGTAAGAGGCGACTAAGGGATAGCACAGTTCCACTACCACCTTGGAACTTAAAAGGCCGACCGATGGCGGGATAGCCATCCAACTGCTGGCTTTTTAAATGCACAGACCGAGGACGGGCAGCAGCGTCTTCGGTGCGACAAAGTCAGCCCTGCGGTCACCAACCCGCCTGCCCAGCGTGGTGACTATGGGCAAAAACCCCCATGAGTTCGAACCTAAAAATAAGGCCCTCAGTTCCCGGCAGCCCCACTATTCCCGGCTACGGCAGCGGCCGTGGTAACGGTGGGGTGGAGGGTGCTAAGAATCACCGGGGTATGGGAGGCTGCCATAGAAAAATATTCCTGGCTACGTATAATGGACGCACGCTACGGTTGGACCATCACCTCACCGAACTTGAGGTAGAACTTAGTCACATTAAGTGGAGCATACTGGGGTTGTCTGAAGTCCGAAGAGAGGGAGAGGACACGATGATCCTGGACTCCGGGCACTTGTTCTACTTCCGTGAAGGTGATGGGCTTTCCCAAGGTGGCGTCGGTTTTCTGGTTCACAAGACTCTCACTAACAACGTTGTGGAAGTAAGTAGTGTGTCGACCCAGGTAGCGTACCTTGTACTTAAGCTCACCGACAGGTACTCCCTGAAAGTGATACAGGTATATGCGCCGACCTCGGCACACTCTGACGATGAAGTCGAAGCCTTGTATGAAGATATCACAAGGGCCATACATGGCACTACTTCGACCTTCTACAGCGTTGTTATGGGAGACTTCAACGCTAAAGTGGGAGTACAAGGCCGCGACGGATCGAGCATCGGACCACACGGATTGGGGCACAGGAATCACAGGGGGCAGACGCTTGTCAACTTCCTCGAATCGGAGGGGCTCTTCTTGATGAACTCATTTTTTGAGAAGAAGCCCCAAAGGAGGTGGACATGGCAAAGCCCCGATACTGTGACGAGGAACGAGATAGATTTCATCATAGCGGATAAAAGGCATATATTCAGAGATGTCTCAGTGGTTAACAGGTTTAACACCGGCAGCGACCACCGGCTAGTACGGGGCACTCTGAATATATGTCTCCGAAAGGAGCGGACCCGCTTGATGAAATCTACTCTCCGACCTACGCTGCCCCAAATACTATGTGGCTCCGAGCAGTTTCAGTTGGAACTCCAAAACCGATTCGATTCGCTGGAAACTACTAGCGACGTGGACGAGATAACCGACAACGTGGTGAAGACGGTGTGTACACTGGGTCGCAGGCACTTTCCACCAACAAAGCCAACGAAGCAGTCCAAACTTTCTCCCGAAGCCTTGGATCTGATGCGGCAGAGGCGCGAGTTGCCGGCTGCTTCGCCAGAACAGAGGGCTCTTTCCAAGAGGGTACGGAAAATTATTCGCCGAGACCTCCGCTGCTCAAATACGAGAGAGGTTGCTACTCTGATTGAGCAGAATAGGGGGTCCAAAGTTTTCCAAAGACCATTGGGGAGAAGCCTTCTTGCGAAGCTTAAAACAGCAGATGGCAGAACCGTCTGCTCTCGCCCTCAGGTCCGAGAAGAGGTTGAGAATTTTTATGGACAGCTGTACTCGTCGAGCGCACGCAAGCCTGCGACTTGGGACACCGAAGATCCACGGGCACCATTGTTGCGCCATTATTCGGAGTGTATCCCGGACTTCGAAGAGGATGAGATTGGTGCAGCGCTCGGGCAGCTTAAAAACGGAGGGGCCCCGGGGGATGACGGAGTTACCACTGAACTCCTTAAAGCCGCAGGGCGACCTGTCCTGAAAGCCTTGGCAAGACTATTTAACGCCGTCATCCACCGAGGTACCACGCCGGAGGCGTGGTCCAGGAGTGTGGTGGTGCTGTTCTTTAAGAGAGGCGATAAGTCTCTGTTAAAGAATTACAGACCGATCTCACTTCTGAGCCACGTCTATAAGCTGTTTTCGAGGGTTGTTACGAATCGTCTCGCCAGAAGACTCGACGAATTCCAACCACCAGAGCAGGCTGGGTTTCGAAATGGCTACAGCACCGTGGACCACATCCATACTGTTCGGCAGATTATCCAAAAGACGGAAGAATATAATCAACCGCTGTGTATGGCATTTGTGGACTACGAGAAAGCCTTCGACTCCGTCGAGACCTGGGCTGTCCTGGACTCTCTGCAGAGATGTCATATCGACTGGCGAAATATCGAGGTACTAAAATCTATGTACGACGCGGCGACGATGACCGTTCATGTCAATGACCAAAGAACAAGACCTATTTCCCTCCGGCGCGGGGTAAGACAGGGGGATGTAATATCACCGAAACTGTTTACCACTGCGCTAGAGGATGTTTTTAAGACCTTGGATTGGGGGGAACGGGGCATCAACGTCAACGGTGAATTCATCTCTCACCTTCGTTTCGCCGACGATATTGTCATCTTTGCGGAGACGCTGGATGAGTTAGGCCAAATGCTGGCCGGCCTAAACGAGTCCTCCCGACGTGTCGGTCTCTGTATGAACTTGGATAAGACGAAAGTTATGTTTAACAACCAAGTCATACCGATACCGGTATCGGTCGATGGTACCCTTCTCGAAGTTGTTCAGGATTATATTTACCTAGGCCATACTATCCAACTAGGCCGCAACAACTTCGAGAAGGAGGCCGATAGGAGGATTCGGTTGGGCTGGGCGGCGTTTGGCAGACTCCGTCGAGTCTTCACTTCGAAGATTCCGCAATGCTTGAAGACAAAAGTTTTCGAGCAATGCGTCCTGCCTGTGTTAACATACGGAGCCGAGACGTGGACACTGACCAAAGGACTGGTCCACAAGTTTAAAGTCGCTCAACGTGCAATGGAACGGGCTATGCTTGGGGTCTCTCTCAAAGACAGGATTAGAAATGAGACTATCCGCGGGAGAACGAAAGTAACCGACATAGCCCACAGAATTAGCAAGTTGAAGTGGCAGTGGGCTGGTCATCTGTGTCGCAGGACCGATGGCCGTTGGAGTAGACGGGTCCTAGAGTGGAGACCGCGTCTTGGCAAACGCAGTGTGGGACGTCCTCCGGCCCGTTGGACCGACGATCTACGTAAGATTGCCGGTGTAGGCTGGATGAGGATTGCGGAAGACCGGGATGTGTGGCGCGAACTTGGGGAGGCCTATGTCCAGCAGTGGACTGCGATAGGCTGAAGTGGTGGTGGAAGTGGTATATATAAGTAAATTAAGTTAGCATAACTTTAAATTTTGGTCGGTGGACTCACGTAGGATTAGTGATACTAAGCTTAGTTTAATTAGTCTCTAAGTTGCATATGTAGGTGCCAAGGTATCGAGAGTAACAAACAAATAATTGGAATAACAAGAGCACGGGCATTATAAGCCCGTGGATATATATTGTTATAAAAAAAATATATATATAATCAATAATATAAATAAGTATCATCTGTAAATGATGAGGAGCGATCAGAATTTTTTAAATAAGAAATTAAATTATATAAATTAATTTAATGAAATAACTAACGAAAAAGCAGTACGAAGTGATGTAACGATTCCAAGCTGCGTCTATACTTCAGGTGTGTATGGACACCTTAATATCAGCAGACCCTTGCTTGTACCTTGTTATTTATTGCTCACGCACCCTTCCTTCAAGGGAACATGCTGTGCAATTAAGTCTTGTCACCCGTCGTTACTCCTATTCTAACTACAAAGTAATTTAAATGTTTCAGCATTTTATGACTACAATTTGCTTCGAGCACGAAATAGACTAAATTCATGGTGTATGGGATTTTGATGGTTAAGGATGTACCTGAACTTTAACGTTTGGTATAATGTGACGTAATTGCAATAATCTTCGTTTAATGCTCTAATAATTTTAAAAAAATACTGTCATCGTCATCATCATCATCACCATTCCAGCCTATTGCAGTCCACTGCTGGACATACGCCTCCACAAGTTCGCGCCAAAAATGCGTGAACTCATGTGTTTTGCCCATAGTCACCACGCTGGGCAGGCGGGTTGGTAACCGCAGGGCTGGCTTTGTCGCGCCGAAGACGCTGCTCTTCGGCCTGTGTGTTTCAAAGCCAGCAGTTGGATGGTTGTCCCGCCATCGGTCGGCTTTTTAAGTTCCAAGGTAGTAGTGGAACTGTGTTATCCCTTAGTCGCCTCTTACGACACCCACGGGAAGAGAGGGGGTGGCTATATTCTTTGGTACCGTAGCCACACAGCAAATGAACAGCTGTAAATTTAGTATAACTATATCTTATAACGGTCACACTATCTGTTATTAAGGTAAAAAACTTAGCAACTTAATACTTGTGTTATAGATAACAGTCGCCTGCTATAGCTAAATATATATTTTTTTTTTATTAATATTTATGGAAATAATACATATGTCATATGTGTAATCGAACTAGCTAGGCTAGTCAGTATCACGACGTATTAACAATGTCTCTTATTTTAGGATCTAATGGTATCAAAAAATATATGTTCGTTTTAGTGGTCGAAACAGTAAGACATCCAAACAAATTAACTATATTTTCAGATCTCTAATATTATTATACGCTTAATATCCCACCACTGGGCATAGGCCTCTTTCCCCATGTAGGAGAAGGATTAGAGCCTAATCCACCACGCTGCTCCAATGCGGGTTGGCGGATATATTCCCTACTATGAGTAACGACCGCTATCAGGTGTACATGATAACAACCGGGACTGACGGCTTAACGTGCTCTCCGAGGCACGGTGGGGAGACCCGCAAGGACTGCACAAACACCCAGACCACGGCAAACACCTGTATGGCCAATACAAATGTTTGTCATATGCGGGGATCGAACCCGCAACCGCCAGCGCAACAGGCACGATCCATAGCTGTGTTGCGCCAACGCGGCAAATATTATTATACCATAAATAGTTCTTGAGCAAAATCAATTAACTGTAATGGTTGTCGTTTACCTATATAACCCTCATCCAATAACTGTATAGTCAGTAAAATTTATTGTTATAAATATTAATTATTAATTTCCGAGGTTTAAACACTAAAATATTAATAAAACTAAATGTAGTAATAGCATTTCCGTGTCGAGGACTGAGGTAAAAATCCCTTCGTTGTTAAAAAGGGTACGAAATTTAATTAACGCACTTTCTTTAGATTTGCGAATAAACATTTGTAGGTATAATAGCCTCGGATCTGTAGATTGCTTGACAGTATTTTTAATTAAAATTAAATACAATATAAAATTAATATTCAATTCTTTAGACTTGACATAAAAGCGATAACAAGACATATTTTTCAGTTTTACGAAAACATTTCAAACACAAAAAAATTACGATTTACAAATGTTGATTAATAGTTGGGTGAAAAAAATGTTTATTGAGAATTAACATTTTATTAGACTAGCTTCGTTACGCGGTTTTACCGGCCTAATTTCCGATCACTTGGGAATGTCAAAATAAAAAGTAGGCTACGTATTATTCTAGGTCTACGTACCGAGTTTCATTAAAATCGGTCAAAATAGTTTTTGCGTGAAAGAGTAACACATACACATACATTTATAATATTAGGAAGACTTAGTTTGAAAGAAATGATCATTTTGAAAAATGACTTCTTAAATTGTAAGCTTATAAAACAAAGTGACTTACAAATATTGACCAAAACAAAAATATTACAAAACACTATATTCCTAACCCTTAAAATCTGCGGCGTTTTAATATGAAACGTGATAAATGTACGTACGACGTGTCGTGACCCGCGTCACGGGTATTGACAGTTGATGGCCGCTCGGACACTTGACTAGCCTGATACATTTATTTTTAACGCACGTGTCGTATTTTAGAGTTATATATTTTAGGTTAAGGGTACGGTTAAAAAATTACTGAGTATATAATAATTTTAATAAGATTTTTTTATTGGTTAAATTAAATCCCAAATTGTGGTGAAAAAATTCACGTAAGTAAGAAAAATTATCCCATTGATATAAAATAATGTTTTTAAATTAGGCTTTTGTAGTAAACATACAAGACAAGCTGATATTGAGGCTTCGAACTTTTCATTTTCTAAAATGTTGCAATAAGTAAAAATGTTAGAATAGCGATTAAATTTCTTCTTAAAAACCATTACGAGTTCATCAATATTATTTGATCATATAATTTAAATACAAAAAAGTTTAAATAACATTAACATAAAAGACTAAGACTAAGGCAAAGAAATGAAAAAGTCTAATACTTGTTATATTGTGTTTCCAACACCCCGTCAAAGAATCCCTGTGTTATTTCCCTCGCTGAAACAAAAGGAATCTTTTCGCATATGCACACAAAGTAGATTAGTAATTTTCTGTCCCCAAAGACCTGTTATTACGGGGGACGTTTATCTAAATGAAAGGGTGGCTTTGCCGACATACCTCAAAAACCCTCCAACGTCCAAAGAGAAAATAACCAGCATCGTTAACAGTGGATAGACGGGGAGAGAATGCCGCGGGCGAACGCGCTCCGCTGTCTTCATTATCCCGGGCTAAGTGACCATTAAAATTCATTTTTAGGCCCCGTGGCCGAAAAGGCCCCCCGGAGCAGGCGGCGGGTTACAATTTGAGTGTTATGTGAACGTTACTCTTACAAAATTATACCTACTGTAGTTACATGCTGTCTAGTTTAACCGAAACGTCACACAATTTAGTTTTACTGCGAATATAACAGTTTAATGTAACATCACATTTCATGTTAAAACTGTAGCAGCGACGCTAACATATCAAACTTATTGTGATGATTTGTAAAGTTTATGTAATTACAATTATTTATCAAACGCTCTGTTATATAAGATTTTTATTTACACACTTCTGATAAATATTTAAAGAAAGAAAAACAATAAGAGAGAAACATAAAACAAGCAAGAAAACAAGTTAACAATAGTGTGTTAAACATTCAAATTCAAACGCCACATAGACGACAGTTCCACAAATGAAACATAATCTAATTGAGCATCGGAGGCAACATCGCAGAATCCACAGAACATGTAAATTGTGTTGTAATTGAAATAATCCGAGGCGCTGTCCGAAAGACGGAGGCAATCAGCGGCGGCACCGCGGGCGACGGGCATTTTCGCCACAATCTGAAACACGCGAACAGCTGTGTCACTTGTTTTGATATAAATTTATACCTAAGAAAAATAATTAATACACTCTATAGCTTTATATGACAAACGAAATATAAAACCGATTCAGTAATGAACTTACTGAGAAAGAAAATAGTATAATTATTATAGTTGTAAAGAAATAACCTCGGATTTCACCCATTCTTTTCAACACTAAGGAAATTACACAATTATACTTGAACTAGCTGTGGCTGCGACTTCGTCCTCGTGGATTTAAAAAAAATGTTCGGTTTGCAGTTACAAAACAAACAAAATTTTAAAATAAAAGTAGCCTTAGTTACTCCTTTGTACATCATCTATTTGACGTAGAGTTACTAAATAAATAAATTTCTAAAATAAAGTTAGTCCTTATTAAATCAGCTATCTATCGGTGAAATTACATTCAAAATCGGTCCAGCTGTTTCAGAGATTTGCCGGAACGAACAGACAGACGGACAAAAATTGTAAAAAATGTTAGTTTGGTATATGTACCATTACCATGTATACATCCATATGCATATAGTAAAATGGTATAGTATATGATTGTTTTAATATTACAAACAGAGACTCCAATTTTATTTATTTGTATAGATTATGGTACTGTGTGGCTACGGTACTAAAGAATATAGCCATCCCCTCTCTTCCCGTGGGTGTCGTAAGAGGCGACTAAGGGATAACACAGTTTCGCTACCACCTTGGAACTTAAATAGCCGACCGGTGGCGGGATAACCATCCAACTGCTGGCTTTGAAATACACAGGCCGAAGACGGACAGCAGCGTCTTCGGTGCGACAAAGCCAGCCCCGCGGTCACCAACCCGCCTGCCCAGCGTGGTGACTATGGGCAAAACACATGATTTCACGTTATTTTTGGCGTAAACTTGTGGAGGCCTATGTCCAGCAGTGGACTGTATAGGCTGTAATGATGATAATGATGTATAGATTATGAGGGAGGAGATGTAATATTTCGTTTGAAAATAGTAGGAACAAATTATTGACGCTAAGAGAACTATGATTTGCACTATTTCAGAAAATTCTTGCGAGAATAAAATTCGTATTGAGGAGATTCACAGGAGAACCAATGTAGTTTTAGTAGTCAGAGTAGAATTTCTATTAAAAGAATTAATGTTGATGACGAAAGACAACGAAAAAGATATATGAAGAAGTTCCACGTTAAATGTTTGACACCTTATGGCGAAATAAATATTTTCATTTCATTTCATTGACGTGTCAAGTGACCATGCTGTGTTTAGAGTGTGGCTGTTTCCACTAAAATGACTTGCGGTTTTGTGGCTCCAATTGTTTCAAAGACAAAACAGTGTCGGATAGTGATGTATGTAACTTCTTATTTTCAAAAATATTTTGTGACACAGTACTACATGATATTTTAGTTGCACGGGGGATTTTAAAATGCGACGAATACAAATGTGACACAAATAAAATGTAATATTCGCGGTCTGCTTGAAGGTCAGACACACCTGTGTGGTGACTCACCTTATTACAGGGCTATATTACCTTCGTTTGATGAATTTTTAATTGAATTATATGTAATGTTTATACGTAATAGTAACGAAGTTCAAGAGTCGGTATAGAGTTCTTTGTCATCATCATCATCATTACAGCCTATACAGTCCACTGCTGGACATAGGCCTCCACAAGTTTAGGCCAAAAATAACGTGAACTCATGTGTTTTGCCCATAGTCACCATGGCAGGCGGGTTGGTGACCGCAGTGCTGGCCTTGTGGCACCGAAGACGCTGCTGCCCGTCTTCGGCCTGTGTATTTCAAAGCCAGAGCAAAGAGTTCTTTGTAATATTTTAATAATCTTTTTTTTTATATTTTATCTATACTAATAAATAGAGAGCCGGTTTTTTTATTCGGTTATTTTATTTATTTTATATTATTTTATATTATTTTATTTTATTTATACTGCGAAAACTACTGAACCGATCGGAATAATACTTATACCATAAGATACAGAGTGTTTTGGAGAAGGTTTTAGTGTATGATGTGTTGGTGATTACTTATCGTGTAAAAAAATATAGACGGGCAGAGGTCGCTAGTATATAAACACATGTCGAGAACAGCTTCATTAGTGGGCGAATAGTGGGATAGTGGAGCAATTAAACTACTTTGTAAATGCCATAATCTTCGTTTTAATGATTTTAAATTATTTTTTTCTAAATCGATCGAGACGATAACGTCTTATCATCGTGACTGGATCACGCGACAGTGCTGCCAACCTCCTGACAGTGTTGCAAGCCTCAGAACACCGTGTCGTCGACATATGAAACTTATTATAATTATTGGAGTAAAAATTCTTGACTTGGGGGGTAAGCTGGTGAATGAGTGACGAGAGAGTTATGAGAAGAGTGATCAGGCGTGGCGAAAGGAAGTTGAGAGGGAGATATAAATTAGTGAAGATAGAAAGAGAGAGAGTTACGGTTCGTATGTTACTGTCGGGAAAACTAAATGAGTCTTATTTCAGTCGTGTAGTCTAAAGCATATTCGTTTCTTTTACAAATTTAATAATATCTTTACAAATTTACGTATAGAGGATATATACATCATTTTAGTCAATAACAGATTAAAAATAGATCGCGTATAATATCAAGTTGTAAAACATTCAGCAATGGACATTGCAACATAAAACAAAAACTCACTCTAAACATCTCTATTGAAAATTTCATTTCACCAACTTTTTCTCATTTCTATTTCAAAAACCCGCGGCGCAGTTTTATCAAGTAGAGAAATGCGTGCGATCAGTCGGTGAGCGAGTCGAAACTTTCATTCAATGAGTAAATTGAACGAACACGACCGGAGAATGGAAAATTTCGAACTTTTTACATTATTTTGAATGTACTTAGTGGTATTATAGTAGTGTAATGTTGTCATTTAGTAATATTATGATTCGGATTACCGACTTAAGTGTGTAATATGTAATATGTATTATAGAATATGTAAGTGTATTTTAGCTATTACAGTTTTTTCTTGGTATTATAGGTTTTTTATTTCTTTCTTGAAAATTATTTCAATGAGACTTAGAGTAATTTTTGAATTGATTGAGGACATGCTTCTTCTGTTGCCAATTATGCTAAAAACGCAGAAGTTGTTGATGGGCAAAATATGGCAAACAATAAAACTGTACCTATTTGTATTTTACAAACTTTGTTCTATATTACAAGTTTAATAAATAATTATTTCAAATCAAAACAAATAGCAAAGCAGTGGAAATAGCAAAAACCTCAAAGTCACGCTCCATCAACATCTTGAGCGACTCGAGGTCATCTTTGGATCTGCTGAGGAGCCCCTCAGTGACTCACCCTCTGGCCGTGGAAATGAAGAGTCGAATCAGACAGCTCCGGGAGGAAAATAAGACAGTGCGGTTCTTTTGGTTGAGGGCCCATGTTGGAACACCGGGCAATGAGAGAGCGGACGAGCTGGCCAAAAGGGCGGCTTTAACAAAAAATACGGCACCTGACTACGACAGAGTACCAATCTCGTATGTCAGAAGGCAGATCCGGGAAGCGACTGTCAGGGTCTGGCAGGACAGATACAATTCTTCGAAGACTGGCTCGGTCACGAAAATATTCCTACCGGATGTAAAGACCGCTTACAGACTGGTAAGGAAATCGGCACCAACATCTGTCGACACGCAAATTCTGACCGGCCACGGAGGATTTGCGGCGTATCTTCACAGATTCCACCTCACTGACAGTCCCTCGTGTATCTGCGACCCGAATTGTGAGGAGACAGTTCTGCATATTATACTGAATTGCCCGAGGTTCAGCAAGGAAAGGCTGGATCTGGAACTTAAACTCCAGATTAAACTGGACCAGCCATCGCTCCATACCATCCTGGAGAGCGAGGCCAGCAGAACGTCCTTCCTCACATTCGCGAGAAAGGCCGTCAATACAGCCGCAAAGAGGAACAGCACGCTTTCTCCATCACCGGCTTTAACACCTGCGCAGAGTGCCAACACCGTCGTTCATACAACACACACTCAGATACACTACACACAAGCACAAATAGAGCAAAACCGTGTCCAACAAGCCGCTCAGCGAGATAACACAACAGCTCCGCGGATGTCTCCTGGCCGCACCCTTCTGGGCCAAATAACTAGGACCATGTCTTCCTCACTCCAGGACCTGTTCAGGAATAGAGCCAACCAAAACGCACCTCCGCAGCCGACTCAGAGCAGGATGACACAATCCTCGCCCAGTGAAGTGAATGGAAGTGGAGAAGTTGGTATTAGGACCAGATGCGTGGCTCTATTCATGGACAGCGAAGTGGAGAGGATGGGGATAAGCTTCTGTCGCTCCGAAGAACTCAATCGGCTGGCGATTTCGCCGGGACTCGCCTTATTGATAAACGGTAGCACTCAAAAGACAAGCATAAGGCGCACAAAAATCACAGCGCTAGCGCAAGAACAGGAGGGCGACCCGACCTATCGTTTGTTGCGGTTAAAAAACAAAGAGATCGCACTCTTCGAATGGGGAGAGACGTCCGCCTTCGCGCAGTCCAGCTTGTGGCTACAGCGGATGAGCGAGATCACCGGGGGAATCCCCGGAAGAATCAGTATTGATTCGATGAGAGTCGGCTATGATAGAGGCGACGTATCAGATAGGTACGGTTGCCTAATGGCCTCCAAGAATAGTGAGGTCATTGTCTACGAAGACAGGGGGGAGGACCTTGGTTACTTAAGACCAAAATCAAAATCACCTTCACCCTCTGCATCGCCGGCTCTCGGGGAAGCCGCACCGAGCGACTCGGAGCGCCTACAACTAAAGGTCGAGGCCCAGAAGGTAGAACAACGTAGGGCAACGGCCGCACCCAAATCTAAGCCGAGCTCGATGTCATTGGCGACATTTATCCAGGCAACCATCTCCCCGAAGCAAAGTAAGCTTCCCCATCACCCCTCTCCCAAAAAGGCTGGACAGGGAGAGTGACTATCGGAGGCGCTGAGCAGGTTCACCAAAGACAATAGTCCGAGGCACCCAGCGGCGTCACCGGCCGCTCGAACTAGGGCCGATATGGGACAAGTATCACCACCGAGACATCGACCGGCGTCCACACCGCTTCAACACGCGGAAAACGCCCTAATCGAGTTCCTGGCCATTATTAAGGCAAACCGCGAGGTAAGCTTGGCCACCTGCAAAAAGATCATGCAGGCCTACCAGTACGATCACCAAAGATTACTGGAGGTGGAACTCGAAGAAGCCGAAGCAGCCATATACAACAGTGATACCCGACAAATACTCAAGGGCAAGATGTCGGGTAGGTATATGGCCGCATATAACATCACAGCAGGCTTCGTGAGCGCGGTCGAGTCTGAGGGTAATGACGAGGAGTCACAAACCTTTGAAACACCCGAAGGGGACCCGGTGGTGGTAGTGGCGAGATGCACGAAAGTAATGCTGGGTGACCGGATGCTACGGATGGCAAAAACCATCACGGGCGACCGGGCCGAAGCCGGCTTACCGTACGTGACCTGGGAACTACCATCACTGGAGTGGATAAACGGGGTACCGGGATGCGGCAAGACAACCCGAATAGTCAGGGACTTCGATGGGGACACAGAAGTCGTGATTACGACCACAGTCGAGGCGGCTAAAGATCTAAAAGAAAAACTGGTGCACCGCTATGGCAACAAGGTCAAGCAAAGGGTGCGTACTATGGCCTCCGTTCTGGTAAATGGCTTCCGTGAGGGTTCAAAAATCAACCGCATAACGGTGGACGAAGCCCTCGTGAACCATTTCGGAGCCATAGTAATGGCCGCCCGACTATCGGGAGCTGAGAAGGTAGTCCTCATCGGAGACATAAACCAACTGCCGTACATCGACAGAGATAACCTGTTCGAAATGCGGTATTGTAGACCAACCCTTATAACGACTATTTCGTGCGAGTTGTCGTGCACGCATCGTAACCCCAAAGATGTCGCCTTTGCCATCAGTGAGGTTTACAAGTCCGTGTACAGCTCAAGCACAAAGATCCGATCTTTGCGAGTGGAGAGTCTCACAGGCGCGCGCATTCCTGTAGGAAGGGACCGAACCCTGTACCTGGTATTTACGCAAGAGGAGAAGAGATTGCTGACTGACCAGGGATACGGGTCCGGTGAGGGATCGCGCGTCTTAACCATTCATGAGGCGCAGGGCCAGACCTATGAGGACGTCATCGTCCTCCAGACAAATACAAGGAGGCTCAAGATCCACGACAGCGTTTCGCACGCTGTAGTCGCGGTGACTAGACACACCAACACCTGTGTCTATTACACCGACGACCGTGACGACGCAATTGGTCGCTTTGTGGCGAGGGCAGCGGAGATGACGGACAAGAAAATCCTTGAGCATAGTCTCAAGATGGCCATTCACCATAGAGATGCTGCCGTCATTGAGAATGTGCTCAAAATGTTGAAAAATGTAGAGGTGTGAAGACATCATTGTATTGTAAGTATAAATTATGCGTAGATAAAAGTGTAAAGTAAGTAATATAAATAATAAAATTGAATGTAATAGTATAGGAATAGGATAATGTAATTGTAATGATAAGGCTTTATATATTTACTTAATAAGATAGGATTAGTCATATAATATATTAATAAAAATTAAAAAAAAAATGAAATTTAAATGGATAAAACGATTCCTAACCACAAAAAAAAAAGTACCTAACTACTAACAATAACATAGGTTAAGTGTACATTGTAAGTAGCTAATAAGTGTACATATATTGTAGTTAGAAAATAAGTGTACATATATTGTAGTTAGCAAATAAGTGTAAATATAATAAAAATAATTAGTATATAAGAATATAAAATAAGCAATATGTAGAATAGTCTTGGTCAGTGGACTCGCGTCGACTTTTAGAAATTTGAAATTTTAAGACTAGTTATTAAGGCTTCTAGATTCTAAGTTGCGGTGAAGTACCGATGCATGTTAAAAAAAAAATAATAATAACAATATATGGAATAACAAAAGCACGGGCATAATAAGCCTGTGGATATATCACATAACTATAAAAAAAAAAAAAAAAAAAATCAAAACAAATAAATATAAAATAAAAATCGGTCACCAACCCGCCTGCCCAGCGTGGTGACTATGGGCAAAATACACGAGTTCACGCCATTTTTGGCGCGAACTTGTGGAGGCCTATGTCCACCAGTGGATTGTAATAGGCTGAAATGATGAAATATCAAATATAAAACATAAACTCAAATCAAATGAACAGAACATAGCATCGAAGCAAAGTAATTCTTTTAAAGATTTTATTTTATAACTGCTATAAGTGCGCTCCGCGTTTCGAACGGATCGATCGTCTTAATTATTTGCTGAATGGTTGAGGCTCCGGAGGAAACGCAATATTGAACTTACGTGGCCGCAAAACTGCGCTTCGGATATAATAAGCGTCTTAATACCACTCACGGCTTTGATTATCCATTCCCTAACATCTCACAAACGAAACTAAACTTTATCACCCATCCACTAAAATTCACATTTGACTGCTACTAGAAATCCTGAAACGCGAAAATGCAATTTGAATCTTATTTTTATTAGATAAGGTAGTTAATTGATTGATATATTATTTAATATTAGTAAGTATTGCGTTAAAAGCGAAGCGGATTCGACTAAATGTTATTATAACAGAAAGTGTGTATTTAAAATAATTGTTGGATGTAATAGTCGTTTACAAGTACGTTGTATGTAAAGCGGTGGCTTTGTTTAAACTAAATATGAGATAATCTGATACTAAACGATAACGCTTAGCGCCGTTCAATTGTTTATTTGTGTGTGATGTTGTAATTAATAAGCGTTTTGTATTTTGTTCTCTGTGTATTTGTTGGTTTATATTAACCTTACAATCATTTAAATAATATTAATATAATATATAATTCTTACGTTTTTTTTAACATTTTGTAATCAAACGATTAATGTCGGTCATTCGATTTGTCAGAATCAACTGACAGCAAATATGTCAACTCACTTTACTTTGTACCGAGTTGTGTCGAAATATAATTTTGTTTTAATCCTACAAACTATGTTTTGTTTCTGAGATAAGGATTTGACTCTTTTATCTATTACATTATAATAGCAGGTAGTCAGGGGATACTCATCCCAATTGGCCTGCCCGGCAGTTGTGGTATGTTATACGGGTACGCGACCCCGGCTCCCCGAGCTGCTACTGTCTTAATCGCATTCATCCGAGGCAGTAGTATCCCTTCCTTTATCCACTACAAAGATCCAAACCGTTCCTTCCTGATTTCCTTGCAGCGGCTCCCTCCCGCTCGACATACAAAGACTATCTCGGTGGGGAACGCAACTTACAGCAGATATGCAACGAGACAGGTGGACCCGGCGGGATAGCAAAGCCTGGTGGACGGCTTAGGGCGATGGTAGAGGGCGTAGAGTTACCATTGGCCAGACACATCATCGGAACCCTTCTCCGGTCGTATCGGTCTCTCCGTTCCACCGGACAAAGAAGGGGGAAGACGAGTGTGTGCACCTGCGTTTGCGCAAACGTTTGTGCACCTAAATATCTCCTGCGCACTTGACTGCTTCCGGAAGTAAGGACTCTGATTTTCGTAAAGTCCCATGGCGATGGGTCGAAGTAGAGAGGTCCGGTTTGATGCAGAGCGGGCTTTGTCTGAGACCTGCACATGGGCGGCTCCAGGGGTGTTTCTAAAACATCGTGGTCGCTCTGCTTCTGACTTAGGGAGACAGAGGAAGCTCGGCAGCACCTGGAGTGACAAAGCAGCCCTATTCAGGGAAGCACTGCTTTCCCTGCTCAGCCTGGGAGGGGGCTAGAAAAGGTGCCCTAAAAATTGCTCTCCCTACCACTTGAGGACGGCAGCAGCCGTGGCTGCCTCCGCATCGATAAATTCGCGGTCGACGTCGCAACCAGAATATAAAAACAGCAAATATGACTTTCGGCGCGTGGAACGTGCGTACACTCCTTGATCGCGATATAAATATCTGCCCAGAACGGAAAACCGCAATTGTTGCCCGAGAACTTCTTCGCTACGATGTAGATGTGGCAGCCCTCAGCGAGACACATTTAGCGGAAGAAGGGGAACTGGTGGAACACGGTGGCGGGTACACTTTCTTCTGGAAAGGACTCGCTGCCTCAGAACCGAGACGGTCAGGCGTTGGATTTGCGATCAAAAACAGGCTTGTCAAGCAACTCGAAGAATGTCCTATTCACATCTCGGATCGCGTTACCACACTGCGTCTACATCTTAGAAATAACAAATATCTGAATGTCATCAGCGTCTATGCACCTACCTTAGACAAGTCTGATGATATTAAAGATAAGTTTTATGAGGAACTTGCAAAATGCATCAAAAGCGTAAGGCCTAGAGAGCAGATTCTTCTGTTGGGCGACTTTAATGCCAGAGTCGGACGGGACTACGATGCATGGCCCAAGGTTTTGGGTAGGCATGGGGTCGGGTGCATGAACAGCAACGGACAGCTATTACTGAGTCTTTGCGCACAATTCCAACTTGCCATCACTAGTACAATGTTCAGGCTTCCCGCTAAATATAAGAACACCTGGATGCACCCAAGGTCTAAACACTGGCATCTAATTGATTACGCTATCGTGCGGCAGCGAGATGTTTCCCAGGTCCAAGTCACCCGCGCAATGCGTGGTGCCCACTGCTGGACTGATCATAGGCTTGTTGTTACTAAGCTGCGTCTCCGACTCCAGCATCCTCGTCGATCTGGAAAACCTAAGCCGTATGCGAGTTTTAACGTGGACGGGCTAAAGGATCCTGTGACGAGGGAGAAGTATGCTCGCACTTTGGCCGCTGGATTACCATCTCTCAGCAAAGATGTTCGCCGAGTTGATTATGACTGGAATGCTCTGTCTTCTCATATTCTAGATACCGCTACATCTACTTTAGGTCAAAAAGTCCGAAAGTCCGAGGACTGGTTTGATGAGAATGACGGAGTCCTGATGGCGGCGATCGGCAAACACCGACGTTTTCTCCGACAACACCGTGGAGCAAACCGATGTGCGAGCACTAAGGAGATCAGACAAAGTGACCTGGAGCTTAGGCGACTATCTCGGGAAACAAAGGATAAATGGTGGCGGGAGAAGGCTTATCACATTCAGTGGCTCGCTGACACTAACCAGGTTGGAGAGTTTTATGGTGAGGTTCGAAAGCTAATAGGTAAGACCCCTTTTGCAAAAGTACCTATTAAGCCTGCTAGTGGCAAAGGTCTTCTCAAAAGCAAAGGGGAAATACTCGAACGTTGGGCGGCACACTTCAGCACTCTGCTGAATGTAGACAGGGCTGCTGACTTAGAACACATTCGTTCGTTACCTCAACTCCCAATATTTACTGAGCTGGATAAGCCATTATCGTGTGAGGAGATTGCTCTTGCCATTAATCAACAGCAAAATAGGCGTGCGGTGGGCATTGACTTTATACCAGGAGAACTGCTTAAGCACGGTGGTGATGAGTTGCAATTGGCTATCTGGGAACACTTTGATCGTATGTGGAAAGAAGAACAGGTCCCATCTACTTTTAAAGTATCACGCATAAGGGCCATATATAAGAACAAGGGTGACAGGTCCGATTGCGATTCGTACCGTGGTGTTTCACTTCTGTCGGTCCCCGGAAAGGTTTTTGCCCGTGTACTACTTAACCGTCTTATGAAGCTTTCTGAACAACTTTTGCCCGAGACCCAGTTTGGCTTCCGACCTGAACGAGGTACGTGTGAAGCCATTTTCTCTGTACGTCAACTGCAGGAGAAGAGCAGAGAGCAAGGTCGTAATTTATACCTCTGCTTCGTTGACCTTGAGAAGGCCTTTGACAGTGTGCCTCGAGAAGCCCTCTGGATTGTACTTGCGAAGATCGGGTGTACAGAGAAGTTTGTGAGGCTCCTGAGACTTCTACATGACGACATGGAGTGCTGTGTCGCTGTCAACGATGACCAGTCCGATTTTTTCACAGTTACCTGTGGGGTGAAACAGGGATGCGTCTTAGCACCCACACTGTTTGCGCTGTACTTTGCAGCTGTAGTACAGGAGGTCATACAAGTAACCTCTGAAGGGGTCCGCATCCGTTTCCGTACGGACGGCGGTATATTTAATCTGACTCGACTGAAGGCCCGCACCAAAGTGTCGCATGCTCTGATCACCGAAATGATGTACGCCGATGACCTATGCTTTGTTGCAGAGTCCCCAGACGGCCTGCAGCTGCTGATGTCCGTTTTCGACGAGTCGTGCCGAAAATTCGGCTTAAAAATCAGTGTCAAAAAGACGGAAATAATGTCTTTAGATATACAAGGTCACGAGACACTGGTTATAAAACTCGGTGGGGAGGAGCTGAAGCAGGTCGACAAGTTCCGTTATCTGGGGAGCACAATTTCATCTAAATGTGACCTAGATGCGGAAATCAACAGCAGAATCGGCGCTGCTGCTGCATCGTTCGGCAAGTTGGATGCGAAAGTCTTCAGCTCCCATGATCTGAGGCTGGCGACTAAGATCTCCGTCTACATGGCTGTTGTGCTGCCCAATATCCTTTACGCTGCCGAAACATGGACCGTGTACCGCCGTCATATACAAACGCTCGACCGATTCCACCTCAATTGTCTTCGTAAAATACTCAATATTCGATGGTCTGATCGTGTACGGAACACTGAAGTGCTGCGAAGAGCCAATGTGGATGGCATTGAGGCTTATCTTATGCGGCGTCAGCTTCGGTGGTGCGGACACGTGTCGCGCATGGCGGAGCAAAGAGTCGCTAAGCGCATCTTCTACTCGGAACTTGAGGAAGGCAAGCGTAAGCATGGCGGTCAACTCCTCAGGTACAAAGATGTGCTCAAGCGACACATGAAAAATTGCAGCATCGACCCGCTGCAATGGGAGCAGCAGGCAGCCGGACGGCCAGAGTGGAGGGCGCTAGTTAAAGCTAGCGTCCAGAACTTTGAGGATAGGCGGCTCTATGAGCTGGACGCCAAGCGAGATGAACTAAAGGTTCGACCACCAGCGACCTTTAGCTATAACTATGTTAACGGTGTGCTAGCGTGCCCGCTGTGTGCGAGGACTTTTACACACAAAATTGGCTACATAAGCCACGCACGAGCACACCAAAGAAAAAAACGGAGTTGAATGCAGTCGCCGTGGCCGTAATCGGCCGGGAGGAGTATATAATAGCAACTTAGGTCGATATGGAATGAACTTTTAGACAAGAATTTTGAATGTACTTAGTATTATACATTATAACATAACACAGTTCCACTACTACCTTGGAACTTAAAAAGCCGATCGATGGCGAGATAGCCATCCAACTGCTGGCTTTCAAATACACAGACCGAAGACGGGCAGTAGCGTCTTCGGTGCGACAAAGCCAACCCTGCGATCACCAACCCGCCTGCCCAGCGTGGTGACTATGGGCAAAACACATGAGTTCGTGACATTTTTGGCGCGAACTTGTGGAGGCCTATGTCCAGCAGTGGACTGCAAGAGGCTGCTAGTGTGTTTATATGTGTGTAGCATTACACATTGGATATGAAAAATAAAAAAATGAAACAGAAATAAGGGATATATAAATATTTCATGAACCTTATTAAACCGGTAAGAATTTTTTTAAACTGGATTTTGCCATACTACTTTAATGCAAGATCACATTTTTCAGCTTTATACAAAAAGAGACAGCCAAAAAGATATCATATTATCTATAAATACGCAAAGTCACTCTCGGTTATTTGTAACGAATCAATCTTTATCTTTTATCTTTCAGTACGTGGTCCTCCGTAACGAGGTCTCGTTGGCTCGTCAACCCTTGGCTCCGACTTTTGGCTCCAACGCGAGCGAACATCCTTGAATTTCATACGTGATTCGAATACTTGAACCAGTTTACTATGTTGGTCCAATTAATTTAATGCATTAATCAAATGTTGGTTCAAATTTTGTTTCCAATGATGCGGGTAATTTTATAGATGAAAATTCGATTTTACAAATTAATAAAATATGAATGTTTGACTTATGTCAATATTTAAAACCTGTTTCATTTAAATTACCTTGATTTATTTATTGTAATATTTAATAAGGCCTATGATATTATAGGAAGGCTAGGCCTGCTGAGACAATAGTGATTAGAGATTAACAAATATTACGACTCAATCAAAGTTGCTGGATAACACTTGGTAAAATAGTAAAAGCTACGTTTGTAAAAGTGATAGTATAATTAATGATAAGTACCTAATGATAAGATGCAGCAATATTTCAATAATAATTAATGCTTTTCCGGCTCTAACTTTATATTACTATTGTGACAGTACAGTACGCATGTATAAAATAGGTTCGTTTGGTAACAGACAAAATAATAAATCTCATTGATTGGATTAGTAATTATTGTTTATTAAAATAAATACAAATAATATATAAAATTAAATAATAGTTACATATATAGAGCAATTAGAGATATTTTTAGGCTTCATTAAGAAGCTATGCACCGACTACAGGTTTAGACCTTATGCTATTGCGTAACAATGTGTAAATATTTAAGAAGCATATATTTTATAATGATTATTATGAGGCACTACGAGCAGTTCTGAGAACACAGCAAGTTCTAACAAAACAATAACATTGAAAGTATCACAATCGAATTTCCATCAATCAAAATTAAACAAAATGAGAAACAGAACCGGAGGGGATATCCGCGATAAATTTTTTAAAGGGCGACCATGTTTTTCCTATAACGAAATCCGATCTCGGGGACCCCACCGCTAAATACTTGAAAGTCTAATTGAATAAACGTGTTCTGAATCGGGTATAATCGGACAGCGCCGATGAAGCGAACTTAGGCTCGCACTAATCCACAGTTTTAAATTTATTCAGGTTTCATTCCGATTCGAACATTCTAAGACAAACTTTTTGTGTTAATCGACTAGAAAAGTCTCCATTTAGATAATTTTGTGTTTGTGATTTTGGGTATTTTCACTATTTAGGATTTAAATCGATTTTACTAAATGTTTTTAACGGTTTCTTTATATTACAGGCGAGATTTAGCTGTCTATTACATTATATTTTACGTAATGTTTATAATTATTGGATGTGAAACGTCTTTTTCGAACAGCTTTTAGTTCAAAATTACAATTCATTCATCGGGAGGATGACTTGCCCTGTGATTTTTATATTTTATTTTATTAATTTATTTTGTCAGAATATGGTATATATGACGTCTAATTTAAAGTTTTAACCAACATATTCTACTGATTATGTGAGAATATTGACTGAAATTTATACAAAATAACAGAAAATAAATAACATAATTGTGTTTGCTCGCAAACGAAAAAAAACCGACTTCAATTACATCGACAAGTACACGATACACAACGTACATCGACATACAACGTAGATCGACGAAAAATTGTCAAGCAACTACGCGTTATTAAATATTACTCAAAAAGTTCTTATCAGATCTCGATGATATTTATATGTGACCACATGATAAACATCAGCTTTTGATTAAATTAAAAATTATTAAAATCAGTACACCCAGTAAAAAGTTATTACGGATTTTCGAGAGTTTCCCTCGATTCCTCTGGGATCCCATCATCAAATCCTAGTTTCCTTATCACAGTACTAAACTAGGGATATCCCCTTTCCAACAAAAAAAGAATTATCAAAATCGGTACATCCAGTAGAAAGTTATGCGGTATAATACAACGTAGGTCGACGAAAAAAGCGTCAAGTAAAAACACATTATTAGATATAACTCGAAAAGTAGTTGTTAGATCTCAAATAAATTTAAATGGGACCAATTGGCACACACCACCTTTCGATTAAAACAAAATTTGTCGAAATCGGTCCACACGGGCAAAAGTTCTGATGTAACATACATAAAAAAAAAAAAAAAAAATACAGTCGAATTGAGAACCTCCTCCTTTTTTGGAAGTCGGTTAAAAATTAATCATTAAATCTTATTTCATAAAGTAAATTATTTGTGAAATATCAAGTAAATAACATTTTAATTTATACACTGTCAAATAAACCAATTAATCGTGTCAATAGAAAAATATGAATAACAATTAATTAATAGCAAAATACAATTTTACTTTTATTAATTATATATATAATTTAATTAATTTTATTAATTATATAATAACCTTCTGGTCTAAATATAATAACATAAATGTTAAATTTCTGTTCCTTAAACACACTTAAAAAATTTTGATGCATACTTTTTAATTGTGTTCCGTAGTACTAATCCTCCTTAGTCGTTCACTCTTGACAGAGTGGTCGTGGTTGACGACGATTTATTGGCTAAAGCAGCCCCCGCTATACGCCTCCACTTGATGCGGTTTTCAGCGTCTCGAGAACTCTGGACTATGGAGGTCTGTGTCGCAGCTTTGATGAGGTCTGTCCAACGCGTAGGTGATCGACCGCGTGACCGCTTGCCCTCTACCTGCCCTTGGACAACGAGTCGCTCTATGGATTGTTCGTTCCGAACAACGTGACCGAAATATTTCAGGATTCGAGTTTGCACAGTCGACGACAATCTAAGTAACTAAAGTACTAATATACGCTAGTACTATATCCATATAATGCTATACCCATAATATATTAAGTTAAATCTCTCAATTAATTAGATTTTAAGTAAAATTTTAACAAACATATAGGTTAGATTATCTTTATAAATTCATATTAGGTCGTTGGGAACACGGAGGGCAAAAGATCGCGCGGTCATTCATCGGCGATATGGACAGACCAGGTCAAACATGAATCTGCTACTAAGTTTTACACGGTCGTAAGAGACGCCGTGGACAGAGACCGGTGGAGGCACATCATCCGCTCCAGATACAACCCTGATGCTGACCATGATCCTCAGACACGAGGGACCGACAATAGAGAGAGAGAGAGAGAGGTGGGCGGAAAAGTTTCTTAGTGTTTTAAATACAGATTCAAGGTAAAATTTTATAAAATTTGTTTACATTAATTATAATATTAACCTTTTTCTCTTGATCGATTTTGGCCGATTATTCTTAATTTCTGGCTTAAGTCTCATCAGTCATTGACAGTAGAAATCCGAATCGATGATTTCGCACGGCGTTGAATGCTCATAACGTATGATGTCATTCCAATCCCGCCATACTCTCAACGTTACCTTATTGCGTGTCAAACTTGGTGTCGCGATTATCTGTGCAGCTTCGCCGACTTTTGACTACGATCTCTTTCGTACATTTAAATCGTAGGTGATCCATTTTTGTCACCAGTAATCAATTGCTTCAAAAATGGTTCAATATCATAACGTCATAAGAGAGAATCGTAAATGAGTACACGGTCCATTAGTTTTCTTTCAGTCATTTCATGTGACACCCATATATTATATAACTTGTTTGTATCGCCAGTGTTTTTGAATGGATAGAAACTGTTCTATGGTCTATTCTTATGTTTTCAGCTATAGCTACTACTCAAATGTCGATCTAGCTCCACTTTGTCAAAAACCTTCTCACGTTTATCCGCAACTGCGCGACTAGAGCTAAATGCATCTTTAACATCAGAATTTCTTCGTTGAATTCACCCACTTTAGCGTACAGAAAAACAAACGAATAGTGGCGGGAAACTGTTTTTTACTTTTTAATTTCTTTTTTAAAATGTCATCTCTTCGTGGTATCAAAACCAGCCAGTACCAACAATACAACCAAAAAGGTTTTATTGCATCTTTTTTATTACAGAATACGAAAAGACTTTTTCCGTACCCGACCTATTTATTATCTTCCAAAATTTCAAACAATATACATTTTAAAAGCTACAATACCTATACTTATATTATTTCAACACGATATCTTTCAACACAACACTGAATTTTCGTTATAATTCAAATCCTTAAACTTTTTACATGAATACTTAAATCATTCGAATTGTATTTTTAATCATTCTTAAAAGCTTTTAAATACAAACACCACGATCGCTCACTTTCTATTACCAAACGTTAATTATTCATCAGACGGATTGAAGAAGCCGCACTTCGGTGAAGTTTCACCACGATTTCAATATCAAACAATTTTATAATTATTCTCGTGCAAATTTCAAACAACAAAATTTTTAACTTCAGTTCCGTTTAAGTTCTATAAATATTTTAACCGTCGAGCTACTTGTTACTACTTTTTAACTGACTTCAAAAAAAGGAGGAGGTTACTCAATTCGACCGTATATATATTTATTTAATGTATATTCGACAGAAAGCAGAAGTGACGACTAGTGCGTTTGTTAATTTTTTTTGTCTACCTACGTTTTGTTACTTGTCGATGTAATTGAAGTCGGTTCGTTTGCTAGCAAACACAATGATGAATCGAAATAGTGTAGGTTTCGTAAAAAGAATTGTCTTCTAATGATGAAACCTATCAGCGAAGTATATAAGGAGTACACTCCATCAGTAACTGTCGAAGATCCCTAACCAATTAATCAAAGCTTTTGTTTTAAAATAAATTGTATGATAAAGATTTGTATTATCATAAAATGTTGTTGTAATGTAATTAAACTATGAAAATGAATAGCCCATTAGCGCAGTTTGTAGTGGCACTGCTTTCGTTTCCCCGGGTTGCAGGTTCGATTTCTGCATAATTATGTGTATTTATATGTGTATTATTCCTACGTATATCAATAATAATAATAAATTATTTAGCTATAATTGTCGGCTATTACCTGTAACATAAACATTAAGTTGCTTACCATAGGAACTAAGGAATAATTACATAGAAACAGACGAAAAACTGTTAAAGTTTTAACTTTTTTTTTTATATTTATATATAAATTCGTTTATATTCGTTTTTGTTGTTCATAATTACAGCCTATACAGTCCACTGCTGGGTATAGGCCTCCACAAGTTTACGCCAAAAATAACGTGAGATCATGTGTTTTACCCATAGTCACCACGCTGGGCAGGCGGGTTGGTGACCCGTCTTCGGCCTGTGTATTTCAAAGCCAGCAGTTGGATGGTTATCCCGCCACCGATCGGCTTTTTAAGTTCCAAGGTGGTAGTGGAACTGTGTTATCCCTTAGTCACCTCTTACGGCACCCACGGGAAGAGAGGGGGTGGCTATATTTTTAGTACTGTAGCCACACAGTACGTTTTTGTTGTCACATCACCTTTATAAGTACAAGTAGCTAGACATAGTAATAGTATCTATGTATACTTTATACAGAACATTATGTACATTTTGTACTCACTCTGATCATTATCTAAGCATGAGACATAGTAGCTTAGAATATAGAAAACTTAAATAAGATTTTCTAAGCGCTTGTGTTTACAATAGATCTCGTTGGTGAAAGGAAACATCAGGAGAATACTCGTACAAGTCGGAAGAGTCTCAAACGTAAATAAAACCACCAAAGCGTTGTGAAAAATTGGAGTACTCTTGGCTTCATTTCCTTATTCTCAGCAGGAAATGAATGTTTCGGTCATGGGGAACTTTTTAACAATATCTTTCAACTGTCTTTAAGTATTTTACATTTGATGATTTATAGTATTTACTGAAATTGAATAATTTTAATTATAATGATTTTTCCATCAATGTTATGTGTTTGGTTATATTTTTCTGGCATATCTTTATTGTAACTTAGATCCTTTGACGTAACGTTTTACTATTTAAGACTGATATTGTAGTTTACATAACTAATTTTGATAAAAATATTATCTAATCATTAATAATATATATATATATATATATATATATATATATATATATATATATATATATATATATTTATATATTTATATATATTATTAATGATTAGATATGATATATATATATATATATATATATATATATATATATATATATATATATATATATATATTATTAATGATTAGATATGATATATATATATATATATATATATTAAAATGAATGTTTGTCTGTATATCCTTCATAGAATCGTAAACTATGCATTTGAACATACCATGATCTTCAGCAAAGTGTTGTGCATGAGCCGACAAAAGTTTCTGAGTTGGTAAGACCAAAAGAAAAATAAATAAAAATAGGTAAAAAAACTTTTTAAGTTAAACGGTTTTATGTTAAACATACATTGCAATGTTTAAGATAAATGTACTAAAAACCAAAAAATAATAAAATAGATACAGTCGTGGGAATTATAAACATATGCATAGACTAGACTAAAATAAAACCGTGGGGCACGTCAATTGTCTACAATCGTTGATTAAAATGTTTGTTTTGTAATGTTACACTATAATTAGGCAGTTGTTCAACCGACAACGATGGACGTGTGATAAGTAGGGCTAGAATGTGGAAACAAGCTAGCAAGCTCGATTATAAGCGAGTTTTAGGGTTTCATAGTGGTGAGCGAGTAGTACTTTTATCATATGTTTTGTCGATTAAAGACAAACTACGAGCAGTGAAACGATTCCTCGCCAGCCAGCAGTGTGAACGTCCAACGATAAACTAGTTGAAACATCTCTTTTATTTACATGGAGTGTATAACTATTGGAATTTCCATGAGCAAGAAAATAGTAAGTAATTTCCTCACCGTCTGCGGGCCAACTGCCTATTTTAACGACGAATTAAACGATTCTTCTATCGCACATTAAGTCGATAATTTGTAGACAATTGACGTGCCCCACGGTTTTATTTTAGTCTAGTCTATGCATATGTTTATAATTCCCACGACTGTATCTATTTTATTATTTTTTGGTTTTTAGTACATTTATCTTAAACATTGCAATGTATGTTTAACATAAAACCGTTTAACTTAAAAAGTTTTTTTACCTATTTTTATTTTCTAGTTTTTAGTTTTTATTTCGCATTCTGTTTAATTCATTTAGTGCTTCATTATTGCAAGGCCCATCTTAAATATTGAGGTTGTATAGTGCACTGTATTCTTCTTGTCAAGCCCTTTTATTTGATACCCATATTGGTGGGATTGATAAAAAATTGTTATCAGACATTTGGTAGCGGCGGCCAGCTTAGATTTCAATTTTGCATAGTAAATTGTATTCTACTTGTTGAGACCTTTCATTTGATATCCATGTTGATGGGATTGATAAAACCTAAGTTATCCGCCATTTTGTAGAGGCCGCCATCTTGGATTTTAATTTTATATAGTACATTGATTATACTGGTTGAGCACTTTCATTTGATACCCATATTGATGGGATCGATAAAACCTACGTTATCCACCATTTTGTAGCGGCCGCCATCTTGTATTTCATTTTTTTATAGTATATTGTATTCTGCTTGTTGAGCCCTTTCATTTGATACCCATATTGATGGGATTGATAAAACCTACGTTATCCGCCATTTTGTAGCGGCCGCCATCTTTGATTTCAATTTTTTATAGTATATTGTATTCTGCTTGTTGAGCCCTTTCATTTGATACCCATATTGATGGGATTAATAAAACATAAATTATCCGCCATTTTGTAGCGGTGGCCATCTTGAATTTATAATGATAATGAATAAACATAATTGTATTGTCACCAAAATCCAAAGTTTATACAAAATTTCAGATTAATCGGTTGACAGGAAGAGGGTGAAATTTGAATTACTAAATTTGACCCAAGAATAAAAAATAAAACAAACGGAGTGAGCTAAATAAAACCGTTTAAAAAAGCGTAGCATCACGCGCAGGGTACATGTAGCTCTAAATAAAAAGATCACAGAAATTAATCTTTTATAAAAGTAGGTATAAGTTTCTTAGTTAATTTTTCTGTCACTTTCGAAACCAAATAAATGTCATTAGAATAATATTACAGTCAGTTTTGTTACCTTTTGATTTAAATATGAAAATCGAATAATGACATGGATGAATATTGCAATCAAACATCAGAATATAAGTTTATCTTTGGAAACAACACATATATACCGTTTCTATTTTAGTAGACATGCTGAGATAAAGACAGGGACAGACTTGTACAGGGAAAGTTCATGAGAGATTTAAGTGTCTCTAAAACTTTCCGCTACAGAGGAGAGCCTGTCTCGATGAGCTGTCCCTGATTTTAGACATGAGAAACCTTATAAAAAGTACCGTCTACTTTGTCTATGGATGGACTTTGTATATTACTCTTATTAGTTTTGTGTAAATCTTTACATAAAGCAATAAGTCCAATAATGAAAATATTATTATTTCATAGGAAATTAGAAAATTTTACTACAATATAAACTATATATTATTTATCTTACCTATTGGTAAAACATCTTACAAAGTAATAAAAGTGAAACGCTCTGCACACGTCATGATACTGAAAGTGTGTTTGTGACACCGTGTAGACCACACACTGGAAACCAAAGTTTCTCCGGAGACTGAAATGATCTAAGCCACTCATTCAAATTAACGAAAATACTGGCCCATCGACCCAGTTGACCATATTTTATACTCCAGTTTCATTGGTAATGTTTTGGTAATATTTAGTCTGGATGTACTATTTTACCATAAAAAAGTTGAAAGTATGTCATATTTCAATCAGCTGTTGTCTTTAATTAAAACATTAACTTACCTTTTACGTGGGGTAAATCCTCATGGATACCCCTCCAGCTCGGGGCACTGGAGAGGTTATGTCAGACTTTTACTGACCAAAAACAACCAAGTGTGAGCAGTCATCCACCGAGGTGGGCAGATGGGGATTAACTTACCTACCTCAGAGAGTGGTGACTGTGTTTATATGTTAAACATAAAAAAAAAACCTTATGGAGTTAGATAGTATGGTGGTAGCGGTGGGCTACTGCGCCTCAACGGTTCTTGTATATATACTCAATCACTTTGAAAACTCTGATAGCGCGATGTAGAATACGTCAGTTTTCTCTAGTTCCCTAAGTTCGTATGCTGCTCGATAGATAGTCGCTACTACCTCAACAAGCGGGTTTTCATGTTATTTAAAAGAGTCACACTCACGACGAACCATCTAGAACTAACATATCATAAACCAAAGATTTGAAACGTACTCCTGGCGACCAACGCTCCAACAATTATCAAAAAGTATCAATGCTAGGAGCAACGAGATTATAGAAAAGTTGAATATAGCCAAAACCAAATCGACTTTACCAAATTATAGGTACTCTTGGTAACGTATCACAAGTTCATTTTGCTTTATCTCGAGTAATCGAGTCCCTCAGACGTATTAAAATGTATTAGTGTAATGATTATTTCACTTAATCTTAGACGCTGTTAAAAGCATTACGCCAGCTATAGATGACTTCGTTAACGACGCCAACTGAAGCCTGAGGCTTTAACGATACGGAGATTCCTTAATTTGTTTATTTATTCTAATCTCTTTAGTTCCTAAGTTTTAGTCGTTTGTAGTATATCCTTATACTGTGCTTAAATACGTTATTTAAGCGACAGGCCCTATTTTTAACCGACTTCTAAAAAAAGGAGGAGGTTACTCAATTCCACCACATATATATATATATATATATATATATTCGTTAATTATGAACTGATTTTGATAATTCTTTTTTTTGTTGGAAAGGAGATATCACAGGTGTGGTAGCGTGGTAAGGAAACCAGGATTTAATGATGGGATCCCAGAGAAATCGAGGGAAAGCCTTGAAAATCCACATAACTTTTTACTGCAAACACAATTTTAACGCTTTTATTGAAGTTTGATGGATTTTTAAGTATTTTATTTTGTGACCTTGAATAATTATTGCTTACAACAATAGACTTGTATGTAACTTGGAAAATCGACGTAGTGTGACGTATCGTTTCGATCGCGCTTCAGCCTGTAATATCCCAATGCTGGGCATAGTTTACTTTCCCCATGTAGGAGAAGGATCAGAACTTAAGCCACCACGCTGGTTCAATGTGGGTTGCCGGATATATTCAGGAATAATATGAGTAACGATCGCTATCGAGTGTACATGATAACAACCAGAACCGACGGCTTAACAGGTGACGTACGTATATTACGATAATATTGATGTAATTGAAAGGGAATGCTTTGTCATAACTTTAATACCTATATTTAAAAAAATTGGACGTAAATATTAAAACAATGAAATCTGAAATCAGTGTGTCAGATGTTACTCTGACTCTTATCATATCTCGAACTATGAAAATGTTACAACCAAACAGTCTCAAATTTTAGTCATGTTAACAGTGATTGGTGTGTATCCGCCAACCCGCATTGGAGCAGCGTGGTGGATTAAGCTCTGATCCTTCTCCTACATAAAGAAAGCCTATGTCCAGTAGTGGAATATTACAGGCTGAAGCGTATAAAAGTAATTGGTATATAATTTATGCTTCGTTTTCCATATCCCTTGAGAAGCAGCTTGACAAATTTACTTCTACCCTCATGTTATATAGGAAATGAGGCTTTTACGTAGTGGCGAAACATTTTCACGACATCTAACTCTTGTGTATCACAGATCTCACATCACAGATTTTATTAACATTTAATTACTATAAGAATATCGTATTCACGAATTCAGCCTGCAACCGCCCACTTTTGGGCATAATCCTCTTGCTCCGTGTAGGAGAAGAATCGAAGCTAGTGGATGTCTTCCCTATGAGTAACGATCGCTATCAAGTGCATACGATAACAACAAAGACCGATGGCTTAGCGTGCTCTCCGAAGCACGGTGGGGAAACTAATAAAGACGGATATCCCAACCGGAAAGAAATATTTGTACAAATCCATCCCGAGCTGGAATGGTTCGAATCGAACTCATAAAACGTCAGTATTTTAGGTCGTCATCATCAGTTCAGCCTAATACAGTCCACTGCTGGACATAGGCCTCCACAAGTTTGCACAAAAATGGAGTGATGTGTTTTGTCCACAGTCACCACGCTGGGCAGACGGGTTGGTGAGTATTTTACGTGACCACACGCAATACTAAACCAGCGCGGTTATTCAAAAAATGTAATAGTTCCTAAAAAAATATTCCTATTTAAGATTGTTTGTAAGCAAATACGATTAAAACGAATTCGAAAGTAAATATCACACCGGTAACTTAAAATAATATATAAACTATAAATATACAACACAGGGAAAGGAATCCATCGGCTTGTGAAAAAAAGGCTCGAGAATTCAGATGAGGGATGACATGTTCGTGATTGGTACAAGTTTGTGAGATCTGCGGTAACTTTATGTTAATGTGGGTAAGATGGTTTACATACCTGTTTATATAACAAGAGTGTACATCTTAACCGACTTCGAAAGGATGAGATACTGTGTTTGTTCGTGTGTATTTAATTACATGTAAAATATTTGTTATTATTTTTGAGTTTTTAAAGTAAGGGGAGGTTTGTGCGTATAGTACCATCTGATGTTAAAAGGCTACCGTCCCACATAGACACCTCCAACATCAGAAAAGTTGCTGGTGCGTTCTTAAATATATTTTAAAAAATGTGTCCTAAAAATAATAATAAGAGTCTTGGAAGATGTTATTAGCGATAAAGCCGTCTCTGCACACCTATATCAAATATCACTTATAGATATTCTAAATTGTCTATCGACATTTTTGTTATTTTCCTATATTTGTTTAAATCTCGTTTTCTATAAAAATGCACGAGGGTGAAATAACGAGAACTCGGCTCAACGCTAGGTGTTTTATGCTCCCCTGGTGTTATTTACAGGAAAACAATATTACAAACAATAAATACGATATGAAAAGAACCTTTATTGTTTTTATCCCTCTGCTTTTGAATTTAGTCAGAGCCACGTCGTTATTTGTGAATATTTCTTTTCCAAACATACTCATATTTTCTGAACAAAAATTCTGATGGCCTATACCTGGAAGACTGGTTAAACATTACATTTTAAAATGATATATTGTGCAAAGATATAAAATTATACTATCATATAATCATATGTCATGTAGTAACTTGTTCTATTCTCCATCAAAACTATTTTTAAAGCTGAAATATCTATGACGCGAAAAATAACACTATAAGTATAATCTAATGTATAAAATTCTCGTGTCGCGGTGTTTGTAGTTAAACTCCGAAATGGCTTGACCGATTCTCATGAAATTTTGTGTGCATATTGGGTAGGTCTGAGAACCGAACAACATCTTTTTTTCATCCCCCTAAATGTTGAGGATAGTCTACCTATCAATTTTTTTTTAATTTTTAGATAAATTATTTTTTTTTATTATGATTTGGCGTTGAAAAATACATACAACCCTAAATTTTCACCCTTTTACCACCAAGCCTATTTTTAAATAGCGTTTAGCGGCAAGACAACGTTTGTCGAGTCAGCTAGTAATAATATAAATATGCTGTGCCCGCTGCTTCGCCCGCGTTGAAATCAGTGTGTCACAAAGTTTTCCCGGCAATATTCCAGTGAAACTTTCATCAAAATCGTCTTAGCCATTCCGTAAACCTTCCTCTTGAACCGCATGAAAATCCGCTCGGTAGATTTTGAGGAAATCGATCACATACACTTTAGAGGGCATTGTTTTATAATACACTAACTGTGACCACATCCGCGTGGTTATGAAGATATGCATTACTATTAAGATGTTTAACGCATTTTTTTATTTCAGTCACTTGAAATGCTTATTACACTGAGTAACTTTTTAAAAGGCACAATTTAGTATAATTTAATAGTTGTTTTTATAAAACCTCTATACACCACATTCTTAGTTTTATTTTCAGGCTGCAGTATAAATAACCTATCGACGAACTTATAGCTGCTGTATATGTTTTATACAAACTATCAACCCCAATTAAACCCCCTTAGCGGTGGAATATCGCAAAATCCATTCTTAGCGGACGTCTACTAACTATAACCTACCTCTCTGCCAAATTTCATCTTTATCCGTCCTGGATGGATGGATCCCCCACCAGTTTTTGTGTTCTCGTGATGAGTGAGTCAGTGACCTTTCTCTTTTATATATATAGATTACGATGCATTATTTGGACACCTCCTCACCATCTATAGAGCATATATTTTAAATTTCAAGTCTCTTACTTAAAAAACATAGGACTTTCATATGAACTTCCAACCCCCGTTTTATCCCCTTAGGGGTCAAGTTGCGTAAAATCTGTTCTTAGCGGATGTCTACGCCCTATAAGGAACTTACCTGCCAAATTTCAAGTTTGTAGCTGTTATAGTTTCGGAGATTTCGTGATGAGTGAGTCGACCTACCATCCCCCGTTTTAACCCCAAAAGGGAATTGATTTCTAAAGATACATTATTTGGACACTTCCTCACCATCTATAGAGTATACATTTTTAATTCCAAGTCTCTCACTTCAAAAATATAGGACTTTCATACAAACTTCCAACCCCCATTTTATCCCCTTAGGGGTTGAGTATCATAAAATCCGTTCTTAGCGGATGTTTATGCCCTATAAGAAACCTACCTGCCAAATTTTGAATTTGTAGCTGGTCTAGTTTTGGAGATTTCGTAATGAATGAGTCAACCTACCATCCCCCGTTTTAACCCCAAAAGGGAGTTGAATTCTAAAGATACATTATTTGGACACCTCCTCATCATCTATAGAGCATACATTTTAAATTTCAAGTCGCTCACTTCAAAAACATAGGACTTTCATACAAACTTCCAAACCCCGTTTTATCCCCTGAGGGGTCGAGTTTCGTAAAATACGTTCTTAGCGGGTGTCTACGCCCTATGCCTACCAAATGTCAAAATTGTAGCTGTTATAGTTTTGGAGAATTCGTGATGAGTGAGTCAACCTACCATCCCCCGTTTTAACCCCAAAAGGGATTTGATTTCTAAAGATACATTATTTGAACACCTCCACACCATCTATAGAATATACATTTTAAATTTCAAGTCTCTTACTTCAAAAACATAGAACTTTCATACAAACTTCCAACCCCCGTTTTATCCCCTTAGGGGTCGAGTTTCGAAAATCAGTTCTTATTATATATCTACGCTCTATAAGGAACTTACCTGCCAAAATTTCAAGTTTGTAGCTGTTATAGTTTAGGAGATTTCATGATGAGTGAGTCAACCTACCATCCTCCGTTTTAACCCTAAAAGGGTGTTGATTTGTAAAGATACATTATTCAAACACCTTCTCACTATCTATAAAGCATACAATTTAAATTTCAAGTCTCTTACTTCAAAAACATAGGACTTTCATACAAACTTCCAACCCCCGTTTTATTTCCTTAGGGGTCGAGTTTCATAAAATCCGTTCTTCGCAGATGTCTACGCTTTATAAAAAACCTACCTGCCAAATAATAAGTTTATAGCTGTTAAAATTTCGGAGATTTCGTGATGAGTGAGTCAACCTACCATCCCCCGTTTAACCCCAAAAGAGAGTTAATTTCTAAAGATACATTATTTAGACACCTTCTTACCATCTGTAGAGCATACATTTTAAATTTCAAGTCTCTTACTTCAAAATCATGGGACTTTCATACAAACTTCCAACCCCCGTTTTATCCCCTTTAGGGTTGAATTTCGTAAAATCAGTTCTTAGCGGATGTTTACACTCTATAAGGAGCCTTCCTGCCAAATTTCAAATTTGTAGGTGTTATAATTTCGGAGATTTTGTGATGAGTGAGTCAACCTACCATCCCCCGATTCAACCCCAAAAGGGAGTTGATTTCTAAAGATATATTATTTGAACACCTTCTCATCATCTATAGAGCATACATTTTAAATTTCAAGTCTCTTACTTCAAAATCATAGGACGTTCATACAAACTTGCAACCCCCATTTCACCCCCTTAGGGGTCGAGTTTCGTAAAATCCGTTCTTAGCGGATGCCTACGTCTTATAAGGAGCCTACCTGCCAAATTTCAAGTTTGTAGGTGTTATAGTTTCGGAGATTTCGTGATGAATGACCTTTCGCGTTTATATATATTATAGAAGATAAATACCTGATAGTGATAGTTACTCATAGTAGGGAACATATGCGCTAACCCGCAGTGGAGCAGCGTGGTGGATTAAGCTCCGAGCCTTCTCCAACATGGAGAAAGAGGCCTATGCCCAACAGTGAGATGTTACAGGCTGAATACTTATATTTTTTTATATGATAAAAATAGCAAACCTTTTAATACAACGGCGCGAGTACTATACGAAATCCGAAGGCCCGCGCTCAATACAGTGCTCCGTACAGGTCTTTCCTCCATACCTACTGCGTTCTAAGTCGACGTACAATCTCACTAGAGGACACCTTTAGGCTCCTGGGGGGGATTGGAGATTGGGTCGGCAACGCGCTTGCGATGCTTCTGGTGTTGTAGGCGTCTATAAGCTACGGTAATCGATTACCATCAGGTGAGCCGTATGCTTGTTTGCCGACCTAGTGTTATAAAAAAAAAAAGAATAATCATCCCGAGCCCTCCTAAGGGCTCCCCTTTTTCTTTCATTATCACTGAAACTTTTAACAGCTTATCGTGATGCTAACGTGCTAAGCCTTATAATATTAGAAGTGTTATTAGTTTGGTTTAAGTAAAACGGCGAATGAAGTCTAGTATAGTATCATTATAGCCTATACAGTCCACTGCTGGACAAAGGCCTCCACAAGTTTACGCCAAAAATAACGTGAACTCATGTGTTTTGCCCATAGTCACCACGCTGAGTAGGCGGGTTGGTGATCGCAGGGCTGGCTTTGTCCCACCGAAGACGCTGCTGCCCGTCTTCGGCCTGTGTATTTCAAAGCTGGATGGTTATCCCGCCACCGGTCGGCTTTTTAAGTTCCAAGGTGGTAGCGGAACTGTGTTATCCCTTAGTCGCCTCTTACGACACCCACAGGAAGAGGGGCTATACTCTTTAGTACCGTAGTCACACAGTGACAGTAAGTAGTATAGTATAGCAAGTAATAATTTATAGCCAGTCTTTTATGGTATTAGTTTATAAAACTATTTTATAAAATAAAAATAATTATTTTACAGCAACTTTTTTTTTTCGTTCCTGTTATACAAGTTAACTTGTTAAAGCCCGCAAATGTTCCCGAGCTGTGCGAAAACACGAACTTTTAAATGAATTTCTGTTTAAAGAAAGAGCGGAACTAATCTAGTTTCGAGACAAAAATATACAAAGTTGTTCGCGACTTATTTTATTTGAAATAGTTAATGAAGCCGGTCGCAATAGAACCGCTTGCTGGAGGCCCGCGGCCGAAACTCAAACAAGAACTCTGAGATCCGACCATTGTCTTCGCGACTTTAGTTTCTTGGAAATAGTTTTTATTTACTTAAAAACTCTTCCGGGTTAAAAGGATGCCTATTACTTTCCGTATAAAATTTTATAAACTATTTTCGAATATTTATCGCGAATATTTTGATGTAATAAATTGTTGAGGAAAATCTTTCTTCGACAAAATTTTCAATTTTTGAATATCATATCAAAAATTGACCGCTCCAGCGGGATTCGAACCCGCGTCTTCGACATACCGTGTCGACGCTCTAGCCAATTAAGCTATGGAACGATATACTCGCCAGAGCGAAACTTTTGATATGATGATTTTTACTTTCGGTTTAAGCGAACCGTGGCGCCGTCTATAGTGAGTTCTTTACAGAGACTCGTAACTATTCAAAGTTTCATATTACAATGAAAATCTTTGACAGGAGACGACACCATGCTATTTTTAATATGTACGATTTTTTTTTTTTTTTTTTTTTTTTTTTTATTTTTGTGTTACCCACAATTAGGAATTCTAAACATTTTTGAATATCATATCAAAAATTGACCGCTCCAGCGGGATTCGAACCCGCGTCTTCGACATACCGTGTCGACGCTCTAGCCAATTAAGCTATGGAACGATATACTCGCCAGAGCGAAACTTTTGATATGATGATTTTTACTTTCGGTTTAAGCGAACCGTGGCGCCGTCTATAGTGAGTTCTTTACAGAGACTCGTAACTATTCAAAGTTTCATATTACAATGAAAATCTTTGACAGGAGACGACACCATGCTATTTTTAATATGTACGATTTTTTTTTTTTTTTTTTTTTTTTTTTTTTTTTTTTTTTTTTTTTTTTTTTTTTTTTTTTTTTTTTTTTTTTTTTTTTTTTTTTTTTTTTTTATTTTTGTGTTACCCACAATTAGGAATTCTAAACATTTTTGAATATCATATCAAAAATTGACCGCTCCAGCGGGATTCGAACCCGCGTCTTCGACATACCGTGTCGACGCTCTAGCCAATTAAGCTATGGAACGATATACTCGCCAGAGCGAAACTTTTGATATGATGATTTTTACTTTCGGTTTAAGCGAACCGTGGCGCCGTCTATAGTGAGTTCTTTACAGAGACTCGTAACTATTCAAAGTTTCATATTACAATGAAAATCTTTGACAGGAGACGACACCATGCTATTTTTAATATGTACGATTTTTTTTTTTTTTTTTTTTTTTTTATTTTTGTGTTACCCACAATTAGGAATTCTAAACATTTTTGAATATCATATCAAAAATTGACCGCTCCAGCGGGATTCGAACCCGCGTCTTCGACATACCGTGTCGACGCTCTAGCCAATTAAGCTATGGAACGATATACTCGCCAGAGCGAAACTTTTGATATGATGATTTTTACTTTCGGTTTAAGCGAACCGTGGCGCCGTCTATAGTGAGTTCTTTACAGAGACTCGTAACTATTCAAAGTTTCATATTACAATGAAAATCTTTGACAGGAGACGACACCATGCTATTTTTAATATGTACGATTTTTTTTTTTTTTTTTTTTTTTTTTATTTTTGTGTTACCCACAATTAGGAATTCTAAACATTTTTGAATATCATATCAAAAATTGACCGCTCCAGCGGGATTCGAACCCGCGTCTTCGACATACCGTGTCGACGCTCTAGCCAATTAAGCTATGGAACGATATACTCGCCAGAGCGAAACTTTTGATATGATGATTTTTACTTTCGGTTTAAGCGAACCGTGGCGCCGTCTATAGTGAGTTCTTTACAGAGACTCGTAACTATTCAAAGTTTCATATTACAATGAAAATCTTTGACAGGAGACGACACCATGCTATTTTTAATATGTACGATTTTTTTTTTTTTTTTTTTTTTTTTTTTTATTTTTGTGTTACCCACAATTAGGAATTCTAAACATTTTTGAATATCATATCAAAAATTGACCGCTCCAGCGGGATTCGAACCCGCGTCTTCGACATACCGTGTCGACGCTCTAGCCAATTAAGCTATGGAACGATATACTCGCCAGAGCGAAACTTTTGATATGATGATTTTTACTTTCGGTTTAAGCGAACCGTGGCGCCGTCTATAGTGAGTTCTTTACAGAGACTCGTAACTATTCAAAGTTTCATATTACAATGAAAATCTTTGACAGGAGACGACACCATGCTATTTTTAATATGTACGATTTTTTTTTTTTTTTTTTTTTTTTTTTTTTTTTTTTTTACCCACAATTAGGAATTTTAAACATTTTTTAATATCATATCAAAAATTGACCGCTCCAGCGGGATTCGAACCCGCGTCTTCGACATACCGTGTCGACGCTCTAGCCAATTAAGCTATGGAACGATATACTCGCCAGAGCGAAACTTTTGATATGATGATTTTTACTTTCGGTTTAAGCGAACCGTGGCGCCGTCTATAGTGAGTTCTTTACAGAGACTCGTAACTATTCAAAGTTTCATATTACAATGAAAATCTTTGACAGGAGACGACACCATGCTATTTTTAATATGTACGATTTTTTTTTTTTTTTTTTTTTTTTTTTTTTTTTTTTTTTTTTTTTTTTTTTTTTTTTTTTTTTTTTTATTTTTGTGTTACCCACAATTAGGAATTCTAAACATTTTTGAATATCATATCAAAAATTGACCGCTCCAGCGGGATTCGAACCCGCGTCTTCGACATACCGTGTCGACGCTCTAGCCAATTAAGCTATGGAACGATATACTCGCCAGAGCGAAACTTTTGATATGATGATTTTTACTTTCGGTTTAAGCGAACCGTGGCGCCGTCTATAGTGAGTTCTTTACAGAGACTCGTAACTATTCAAAGTTTCATATTACAATGAAAATCTTTGACAGGAGACGACACCATGCTATTTTTAATATGTACGATTTTTTTTTTTTTTTTTTTTTTTTTATTTTTGTGTTACCCACAATTAGGAATTCTAAACATTTTTGAATATCATATCAAAAATTGACCGCTCCAGCGGGATTCGAACCCGCGTCTTCGACATACCGTGTCGACGCTCTAGCCAATTAAGCTATGGAACGATATACTCGCCAGAGCGAAACTTTTGATATGATGATTTTTACTTTCGGTTTAAGCGAACCGTGGCGCCGTCTATAGTGAGTTCTTTACAGAGACTCGTAACTATTCAAAGTTTCATATTACAATGAAAATCTTTGACAGGAGACGACACCATGCTATTTTTAATATGTACGATTTTTTTTTTTTTTTTTTTTTTTTTTTATTTTTGTGTTACCCACAATTAGGAATTCTAAACATTTTTGAATATCATATCAAAAATTGACCGCTCCAGCGGGATTCGAACCCGCGTCTTCGACATACCGTGTCGACGCTCTAGCCAATTAAGCTATGGAACGATATACTCGCCAGAGCGAAACTTTTGATATGATGATTTTTACTTTCGGTTTAAGCGAACCGTGGCGCCGTCTATAGTGAGTTCTTTACAGAGACTCGTAACTATTCAAAGTTTCATATTACAATGAAAATCTTTGACAGGAGACGACACCATGCTATTTTTAATATGTACGATTTTTTTTTTTTTTTTTTTTTTTTTTTTTTTTTTTTATTTTTGTGTTACCCACAATTAGGAATTCTAAACATTTTTGAATATCATATCAAAAATTGACCGCTCCAGCGGGATTCGAACCCGCGTCTTCGACATACCGTGTCGACGCTCTAGCCAATTAAGCTATGGAACGATATACTCGCCAGAGCGAAACTTTTGATATGATGATTTTTACTTTCGGTTTAAGCGAACCGTGGCGCCGTCTATAGTGAGTTCTTTACAGAGACTCGTAACTATTCAAAGTTTCATATTACAATGAAAATCTTTGACAGGAGACGACACCATGCTATTTTTAATATGTACGATTTTTTTTTTTTTTTTTTTTTTTTTTTATTTTTGTGTTACCCACAATTAGGAATTCTAAACATTTTTGAATATCATATCAAAAATTGACCGCTCCAGCGGGATTCGAACCCGCGTCTTCGACATACCGTGTCGACGCTCTAGCCAATTAAGCTATGGAACGATATACTCGCCAGAGCGAAACTTTTGATATGATGATTTTTACTTTCGGTTTAAGCGAACCGTGGCGCCGTCTATAGTGAGTTCTTTACAGAGACTCGTAACTATTCAAAGTTTCATATTACAATGAAAATCTTTGACAGGAGACGACACCATGCTATTTTTAATATGTACGTTTTTTTTTTTTTTTTTTTTTTTTTTATTTTTGTGTTACCCACAATTAGGAATTCTAAACATTTTTGAATATCATATCAAAAATTGACCGCTCCATTGCTTTTTGATATGATATTCAAAAATGTTTAGAATTCCTAATTGTGGGTAACACAAAAATAAAAAAAAAAAAAAAAAAAAAAAATCGTACATATTAAAAATAGCATGGTGTCGTCTCCTGTCAAAGATTTTCATTGTAATATGAAACTTTGAATAGTTACGAGTCTCTGTAAAGAACTCACTATAGACGGCGCCACGGTTCGCTTAAACCGAAAGTAAAAATCATCATATCAAAAGTTTCGCTCTGGCGAGTATATCGTTCCATAGCTTAATTGGCTAGAGCGTCGACACGGTATGTCGAAGACGCGGGTTCGAATCCCGCTGGAGCGGTCAATTTTTGATATGATATTCAAAAATGTTTAGAATTCCTAATTGTGGGTAACACAAAAATAAAAAAAAAAAAAAAAAAAAATCGTACATATTAAAAATAGCATGGTGTCGTCTCCTGTCAAAGATTTTCATTGTAATATGAAACTTTGAATAGTTACGAGTCTCTGTAAAGAACTCACTATAGACGGCGCCACGGTTCGCTTAAACCGAAAGTAAAAATCATCATATCAAAAGTTTCGCTCTGGCGAGTATATCGTTCCATAGCTTAATTGGCTAGAGCGTCGACACGGTATGTCGAAGACGCGGGTTCGAATCCCGCTGGAGCGGTCAATTTTTGATATGATATTCAAAAATGTTTAGAATTCCTAATTGTGGGTAACACAAAAATAAAAAAAAAAAAAAAAAAAAAAAAATCGTACATATTAAAAATAGCATGGTGTCGTCTCCTGTCAAAGATTTTCATTGTAATATGAAACTTTGAATAGTTACGAGTCTCTGTAAAGAACTCACTATAGACGGCGCCACGGTTCGCTTAAACCGAAAGTAAAAATCATCATATCAAAAGTTTCGCTCTGGCGAGTATATCGTTCCATAGCTTAATTGGCTAGAGCGTCGACACGGTATGTCGAAGACGCGGGTTCGAATCCCGCTGGAGCGGTCAATTTTTGATATGATATTCAAAAATGTTTAGAATTCCTAATTGTGGGTAACACAAAAATAAAAAAAAAAAAAAAAAAAAAAAATCGTACATATTAAAAATAGCATGGTGTCGTCTCCTGTCAAAGATTTTCATTGTAATATGAAACTTTGAATAGTTACGAGTCTCTGTAAAGAACTCACTATAGACGGCGCCACGGTTCGCTTAAACCGAAAGTAAAAATCATCATATCAAAAGTTTCGCTCTGGCGAGTATATCGTTCCATAGCTTAATTGGCTAGAGCGTCGACACGGTATGTCGAAGACGCGGGTTCGAATCCCGCTGGAGCGGTCAATTTTTGATATGATATTCAAAAATGTTTAGAATTCCTAATTGTGGGTAACACAAAAATAAAAAAAAAAAAAAAAAAAAATAAAAAAAAAAAAAAAAAAAAAAAATCGTACATATTAAAAATAGCATGGTGTCGTCTCCTGTCAAAGATTTTCATTGTAATATGAAACTTTGAATAGTTACGAGTCTCTGTAAAGAACTCACTATAGACGGCGCCACGGTTCGCTTAAACCGAAAGTAAAAATCATCATATCAAAAGTTTCGCTCTGGCGAGTATATCGTTCCATAGCTTAATTGGCTAGAGCGTCGACACGGTATGTCGAAGACGCGGGTTCGAATCCCGCTGGAGCGGTCAATTTTTGATATGATATTCAAAAATGTTTAGAATTCCTAATTGTGGGTAACACAAAAATAAAAAAAAAAAAAAAAAAAATCGTACATATTAAAATTTTCAATACTTTGGAGAGTGTTCCATTTTGTGATGGTAATTTTAGCACATTATTTAAATAAAGCACTAAGATAAAGGCGTCGATTCCATATTACTTTTATGTCACTGGTTCTTTTATATTAATTAGTGGTCGCTCTGTGGTCGAAATTCGATCATAATTAAAAATTTAAATAAATAAAATCAAAACATAATGAAAATAAAGAACCTTTTTTAAAAAATTTCAATTTGATTACAGACTTTGACAATCAACAAAAGACTATAATGCATGTGTGTGTCTAATACATGGTAGTGTGTGTGATGTTTTTTTATTGATTTAATATATTTTATACCTACTAAAAAAATATATGCATTCTGCATTTTTCTTTATATAAACTAAAAGTTTACAAAATTTCATACTCTTCCGTCCACGCAATTTTCCTAAAAAGGGGTACAAAGTTTTTGCTTCACATATTAATATATAGATAATGTCTCTTTACTATATTGATAAGTTATCAAAAATTACTCAAAAAGTAGTTATTTTATTTTATTTATTTGGGAAACATACAATATAAAAATCACATACAATTAATTTTTTTACAAAAACACATTATTCACTAAAGTTTCCACTAACAATAATATACAGACATGTCATTTGAAAAGTCGTAATTTTAAATCAGTTAACATAATATAAATTAAATTAACTATCAAAAGAGACAAAAAAAATCACTTAGATACAAAAATTTATGTGATTTATAAAAAAAAGTCATAAAAAGAGTCGAACGTGTCAATTATGTCAAACGAAAGGATTATAATTTAAAAATAAGTCAAAGATTAGAATTAAAATTAAGATTAATACAAAAATTACTGTAATAAATCAAAGAAATACATTATTATATCAAGAATAATAAAAATTATCAGAAAATTATCAGATCTCCATCAAATTTGAATGAAACCACATGACAAGCAGCTTAATTGAAGTAAGGATTATCAAAACCGGTAAACTCAATGAAAAGTTGTGTTATAATACAACGTAGGTCAATAAAAAATAGTCAAGTAAAGCATTATTAGATATGACTCGAAAAGTAGTTGTTAGATATCAATTAAATTTAAATAGGAACACATGACACGCAACATCTTTCAATAAAAAAAAAAATTATCGATATCGGTCCCCAGTCAAAAGTTCAGAGGTGACATACATAAAAAAATAAATACAATCAAAACTGACAACCTCCTCCTTTTTTGAAGTACCTGTCATTTGACTTAGAATTTAAATACAGTTTTTGTACTTCTTTTGACCTCAATGCATCATTGATCCTTAATTTTCGCTTACACAAACATTTAGTTTCAAACACGTATAGGCAACAGTTTTCAGTAGATATTCCCCGTCAAGACGCTGCCCGCGGCACTACAAGCTGAGTACACACCGCTTCGAGTCTTGTTTGAACGGGAACTATTAATTAATTTTCCCGTTTCTCGGATAAAATATCGTTTTCTAAGATGATTCGCGAAATAAAAATGTTTTTTTTTTGTTGATTTTGAGTAAGAAAGTATATCGCTGCAATTTAAATTAAGATAATTATGACGACTTGTGTGCACTAATTCAAAATTAGATTACATCTATAACAATAATTATTCTTGTATTTACAACAATATTAAATTACTCTCTGATTACTATTGAATTACTACTGGGTTATGGTATTCGCTTGTATCATAAAATCCCACGAAAAATTTTGCCATTGTCTTAACATAAAGTTAAAGTTTTTATTAAAAAGAGATTAATAGATAAAGCGTATCTTTCAGTGCAGGATGACATAGTTGATAAAGATGTGGGAACTTAGTGACGCTGTATTTTATGCAAGATGTTACTAGTTTTATACTAAAACACAGTTTATATATTATTTTCAAAAGAGTAACTGCGGAGTTTTTTGCCGATTCTTCTCTGCAGAAACTACATTCCGAATCGGCGGTAGCTTTACTTTCACAAAAATAATAAACATCTTAAAATTTTAATTTGTTAAATGACGATGCGAAAGTGCATATGGGGGGGGGGGCTATTTGAATAAAAAAACTATCATTCCCTTTTACTTTATTTTTATAGTGAAACATAACAGACTGAAAGTATTGTATTGAATTTGCTAGTAATTACCCTCAGCCGGGCACAGGTCTTCTCTCTATGTAAGGAAAAGATTAAAGAACAACTAAATAGGCTGTTTTATCGCAGGTCGCACACGGACGGAGGAACAAACACGACACATTCGTTACAGATAAGGCATCAAGGGTCCATCTCAACCTCAAATGACTTCTACTTAACGAGATGTTAAATCGATAACAAATCAATAACAATGTTCGCATAGCAGAGGATAAGAGTTCATTTGGACCATTCGATGCTAGTTTAAGGTTAAAATTTTTATAAAAGTAATGTCAAATAGGAATTTTTCATTTCAACTCTTCGCGGTAAATCTTCGTTTTTCATTTTGTATGTCGGGTAAGACAGGATGAACACAATCGAGTTATCGCTCGTTACCGCCATTGCGATGCTGGCGACATCTCGCGGCATGCTTGATTTTAAAACACCCACTTCAATAACTTCTGTGGTTCGTGTGGTACGGCTTTGGAACTTTTATTGTATGTTTTGTTTAAGTTAAAATATTATTAACTATAATACAAAAATATATAAATAAATTTATGTTTTTTAATTGCTCAATACAGACTTCCATTTTATAACTCCAAAGTAATTTCAATTATTTGATAATTATAATTTTTTTAATGTTAAGATAATTTTAAAAAAATAAATAATGATAAATAATGATAATAAATAAATAAATTAATGATACTTTTAAAAAATTATTTTCAACGAATGCTAAGACAGAAAAGTGGGTAAAACCACATAATAACGGTAATAGTTTTAAGTAAAAGGGAAGTGGGTAGCTCTATCGATTAGATTAATTTTTACGCATCTTCATGGCTAAATTATACAGCTTTTTCCCTTATAGAACACAATTAGCAAGTTGAAGTGGCAGTGGGGTGGTCATCTGTGCCGCAGGACCGATGGCCATTGTTAGCAAACGCTGTGTGGGACGTCCTCCGGGCCGTTGGACCGACAATCTACGTCAGATTGCCGGTGTTGTCCGGGCTGGAGCGCGAACTTGAGGAGGCCTATGTCCAGCAGTGGACTGTAATAGGCTGTATTGACTGACTGACTAACTACAATCTAAAAATGAGACTACACGGAATAAAGACTATCAGTTATTCATGGGCTTAGTATTATCGAATCTAAATACGAGACATAGATACGAGAAATGAACTTCGAGAACACAAGGCACATTTAACCAAACAATCTCACGACGACGACACGTCATCTCAAACTGATTTATATCGCAATCTTCAAACAAAGCAATCTCACTCTCTCTCCTAAATCATAGTGTATTTAATTTTCACACAGCATGCATCCACTAACGAGTCGACTCATTGAAATATATCCCCCACTAAAATACGCATAAATTCAATAAGATCCCCCTTCTTTATTACTTAGATAAATACAGCCAATTCTGATCCATAACACATAGACATTAGGTGTACATTTGCATGTAAGTTGTTCTGTGGTAACTTATCTACCCTACAAGAGGAAATCGCTAGTTAGTAATGATAAGAAACACGTGGGGTGACTTTTTGTTTCTGATAACGAGAATTTTTTTTTGTCTTTGATAATAAAAATGGAGGTTAGGAGAGAAGGCGCTTTTACCGAATTTGTTTAAACATTTTTGGAATAATTCCAACTACGTTGATTTTCGTTAGATAAAATGTGTATTATAATGTTAATCAATACCTATGTATAGTATAAAACAAAGTTGCTTCCCACTATCTGTATGCTTAGATCTTCAAAACTACGCATAGATTTTGATGCGCTTTTCTTTAGTAAATAGAGTGATTCCAGAAGAAGGTTTATATGTATAATATATGCATAATATAGTAGAGGAACAATGATAGTTTTTGCAACCGTGCGAAGCTGGGGCGGGTCGCTAGTATTAACATAATTGTATGGTTCAATAACGTTTAATTTGACTTTTGTGTCAATTTTGAACCTTATATCTTGTGGTGAATTTTTTAATTTGTTCAAAGATACAAAAAACACATACTTAACGCTTATTCATAAGCCTGTCATGAAAACTCACAAGAGCCTATCCGGACAAGCCGACGATATTGTGTAACACTTCTGAATGGTTCAATCAATCACTTCAGCCTAATACAGTCCACTGCTGGACATAGGGCTCCACAAGTTCACGCCAAAAATGGCGTTAACTCATGTGTGTTGCCCATAGTCACCACGCTGGGCTGGCGGGTCGGTGACCGCAGGGCTGGCTTTGTCGCACCGAAGACGCTGCTGCCCGTCTTCGACCTGTGTATTTCAAAGCAAGTAGTTGGATGGTTATCCCGCCATCGGTCGTCTTTTTAAGTCCCAAGGTGATGTGGAACTGTGTTATCCCTTAGTCGCCTCTTACGACACCCACAAGAAGAGAGGAAGTGGCTATATTCTTACTGCCGTAACCACATAGCGAGGTTAAATCAATAGATGTCCACAAAGCGAAATTTAAAAATGTGATAATAATTATTTTAATTTGGTTATAGTTTTAAGGATAGATTTTAGAATAGAGAGTAGAATTTTCGGGATAAGAATTAAATAAACGAAAAAAAAAAACGATACTATATACGATACGATCTATTCACATGCTTGACAGCATGATATGCTGTGTGGTTACGGCATTAAAGAATATAGCCACCCCCTCTCTTCCCGTGGGTGTCGTAAAAGGCGACTAAGTGATAACACAGTTCCACTACTACCTTGGGACTTAAAAAAGCCGACTGACAGCGGGATAACCATACAACTGCTGGCTTTGAAATACACAGGCCAAAGACGAGCAGCAGCGTCTTCGGTGCGCAAAGCCAGGCCTGCGGTCACCAACCCGCCTGCCCTGCGTGGTGACTATGGGCAAAACACATGAGTTCACCCCATTTTTGGCGTGAACTTGTGGAGGCCTGTGTCCAGCAGTGGACTGTAGTAGGCTGAAATGATAATGATGATGATGATCTATTCACAAAAAAAATATCTCGGTAAGAACTTCGCCGAGATATTTTGTATCTGTATTTGACTATTTATGCCTCACGGTTTCACCTACGTTTAAAAAAACGTGTTGAAATATTCAAACGTATGCCATTATTTAAACGCATTAAATAGCTTATAATCTTCTTGCTAAATGGAATATCCAACAAAAAAAAACTCAATTCAAGCGAATCGTTCCAGAGAGTAGCGCGTTCAAACAAAGAAACTCTTCAGCTTTGTAATATTAACATCATCATTTCAGCCTATTACAGTCCACTGCTGGACATAGGCCTCCATATTAAGTTCACGCCAGAAATGGCGTGGACTCGTGTGTTTTGCCCGTAGTCACCACGCTGGGCAGGCGGATCGGTAAAATGGCCGATTGGTATAATATTAACATAGATGTGGTAAACTTATAAATATATATAACGCCGCAATATCATTTCCTCCTGCTAGTACTCACATCAAAATGTCTCAGATAACAAAATCAATAATCCGAAGAACAGAAGAATAGAATCCCGTCCATTCTGAAATAGTGCGGAACGATCCTTACAAGTGTCGGGGAAAAAAGTTACCCCGTCCCAGCATCGACATTTTCCTGTTTCAGAGCAATTTCACTTCACGATTTTCTTTTAAACTATCCGTGTTGCAATTTACTAGACTCGCTGCTGCTTCAAACTCATAAGGGAACGTACAATGAGCTATCGACTTTTTTATAAAAACCGTAAATGATACTTTCGAGGAATATACAATATGTATTTACAAATTGATGATGGTTCATCATTACAGCCTATACAGTCTACTGCTGGACATAGGCCTCCACAAGTTTACGCCAAAAATAACGTGAACTCATGTGTTTTGCCTATAGTCACCACGCTGGGCAGGCGGGTTGGTGACCGCAGGGTTGGCTTTGTCGCACCGAAGACGCTGCTGCCCGTCTTCGACCTGTGTATTTCAAAGCCAGTGGTTTGATGGGTATCCCGCCACCGATCGGCTTTTTAAGTTCCAAGGTAGTGGCGGAACTGTGTTATCCCTTAGTCGCCTCTTACGACACCCACGGGAAGAGAGGGGGTGGCTATATTTTTTAGTACCGCAGCCACACAGTACAGGATGATGGCTAATTATAAATAAATGTTTTTTTTTTTCAATATATAACTAGGTCGGCAAACAAGCGTACGGCTCACCTGATGGTAAGCGATTACCGTAGCTTATAGACGCCTGCAACACCAGAAGCATCGGGAGCGTATTTACCGGCCCTGTTCTCAATTACCCCCAGAAGCTCTGGTCATCTTACTCGTCAACAGGAACACAATGCAAAAACACAGAAAAAACAGTGAAAATAGTATTATTTAGCTGTGATCTTCTGTAAGGTCGAAATACTACCCCAGTCTGCCTGCTTCATATTTTGAGCAGGACATTTCTTGCTGTGCCCTGCCTCCGTTAAATAAAATGTAATATTTATAATAAGAGCAACCAAAATTAGCGGTTGCTATATCTATATAATGATATATAGGAGCTAAAATGTGATTGAGATAACCAAGTTATGTTACTGTGGAGTGTGGACAACGCGCTTGCGCACTCCGTACCTTGGATAGTATCTGAAACCTTCAGTCTCTTATCATACACACTTTAAATGTAACGTAGGTAGCGAAATATATCAAAAATATACTTTGATAAAAAATTACGTTTTGTTAATTTTACTATTGATTACGTTGTATTTCATGCAAGACATTACCAAATTTGTTTAAAAACACAGTTTATACTTTTTTTTAAAGAGTAACTGGAGTATCTTACCAGTTCTTTTCTGCAGAATCTGCATTCCGAACCGGTGGTGATTTCACTTTTAAAAATAATTAAAATTTTAATTTGTGAAATAACGACTCAAAGGTGCTTTTGAAGTATATTTGAATACTTATTGCTTTTGATTATCAACAAACTTTCTTCAATATAGATAAATTTACATTCACTTGTCATACATCTCAATTTTTGGTTTGTGTAAATATAAATATCATGTTAGTGTAAATCGATCACGATAATGACTCAGTCTGTAACATCCCACTGCTGGGCATAGGCCTGTTTTCCATGTAGATGAAGGATTGGAGCTTAATCCACCACGCTGATCCACTGCGGGTTGACGGATATGTACCCTGATATAAGTAACAATGTATAAGGGGAAAGGTGACCGCGGCGATTGTAACTCTTACCGCGGCATATCTCTTCTTAGCATCGTTGGCAAACTATTTGCAAGGGTTATGTTGACTAAACTGCAAAGTCTTGCTGAACGGGTATACCCTGAGGCCCAGTGTGGCTTTCGCTCTGAACGGTCAACCACGGACATGATTTTTACCCTTCGGCAACTTCAAGAGAAGTGCCGAGAGCAGAACACGCCCCTGCTGATCGCATTTGTTGATTTAAACAAAGCTTTCGATACGGTGAGTAGGGAGGGGCTATACATCGCGCTTGAGAAAATAGGATGTCCCCCAAAACTGCTGAAGCTGGTGAAATCTCTTCACGATGACACGAAGGGTACCGTTATCTTTGATGGCCAAATGTCCGACGCTTTCGACATGCGAAGAGGGGTTCGCCAGGGCTGTGTGTTGGCACCCACTTTGTTCGGCATATTTTTCTCCTTGCTGCTGAAAGTTGCCTTCGGTGATGCACAACAGGGAGTTCACCTACACACAAGAGCGGATGGGAAATTGTTTGATACCGCCCAGTTGAAATCTTCCCGTAAACGAGAGGATTTATATATCGATAGTCTGCTCTATGCCGACGACGCAGCCTTCGTGGCGAAAACTCCCGGGGAGCTTCAGACTTTGTTGGACAAGTTTGCATACGCATGTTCGCTGTTCTCCATGTCCATAAATGCAACGAAGACCGTAATTCTAGCGCAGGGCTACACCTACCAGCCTTCTATCTTGCTGGAAGGCGAACCCTTGAAAGTAGTCGACAAGTTCTGTTACTTGGGGTCAACTGTGTCAAACAATATTTCCGTTGATGGAGAGATTGATATCCGCATCGGCAAAGCGGCCACGACGTTCGGCAGGCTGCGCACAAGAGTATGGAATAACAAACACCTTACCGCAAAGACTAAGATAATAGTCTATCAAACTTGTATATTAAGCATACTCTTGTACGGAGCCGAAACCTGGACGTCGTACGCCAAGCAAGAGCGAAGACTTAACACTTTCCACATGCGCTGTCTTCGTAGCATACTTAACATCACGTGGAAGGACAGAGTAACAAATGAGAGAGTGTTGGGGATTGCAAAGCTTCCTAGTGTTGTCGCTCTCCTCAAACAGAAACGCCTGAGATGGCTGGGACATGTACACCGAATGAGCAGTGCGCGTTTGCCCAAACAAACCTTATTGGGCCAAATTGCGTTTGCAAAGCGTAACGTGGGGCGACCTATGCTGCGTTTCAGGGATTGCGCTAAACGTGACATGGTTGCATTTAACATTGATCGCAACTCTTGGGAAGATCTAGCATCGAACCGCAATGAGTGGCGGAAGACCATCTTCACGGGTTGCAAAACCCACGATAGCACCTGGTTCGAAGACCTGGCTCAAAAGCGTGCCAAGAGACACAATCGCGAGGGGGCTCCTCCACCGATGAATCCCCAATATCTGTGTCCAAAGTGTGGACGAATGTGTCGTTCACAGATTGGCTTATTCAGCCACGAACGGCGTTGTCGCATAAATAACACAGACACTGATTAAATCATCTGTCAAGATGTTACAGACCTTATGATGATAAGTAACAAGCCTTATAATAATAACCGGGACCAACGGCTTAACGTGCACCGAGGCACGGAGACCCACAAGGACAAGGACATCCAAACCGGAAAGAAATATTTGTGCAAATACAAATATCCATTCCGAGTGGGAATCAAGCCCGCAAGCCGTCGGTGTTTTAGGCGACATGCACCACTACAGCATAGCGGTTGTCGAGCGGTAAGGAGGTTAAATAATAAATGAGATTTTAAGAACAACTGATTCAACACAATTAAATGATAAAATATATTTTATGATTATATAATGAGGTCGTCGGTTCTTTGGTGAAAATAAAAAGCGATCCGAGGTCCCGCCCGCGGCTGGCAAACCTCTACAAACAGAATCAGACCTCCTCTCTATTACCAGAATTAAAATTTTCTTTACGTAATGAAATTACCCGTTTTTGTTCTTTTAATCGAATGAATGTGGAATAATAGACTGAAATAAATATATGTCTTAATTTTAGTTGTATTTATTGTTTCCTTATAATTTTGGCCTTAGTCCGTCTATTGCAGACGATTTAGACAGTGTCCGACATACACTGTGTCGCCTATGTCAATCTTCAGAAAAATCCCAGTTGCCTAAGCTCTGCGCCACCCTCTCGACCTCACTGGCTAGGCCCACAGGAACGACGAGTCGATATGTGTGGAGCCAGTTCGGCTGCGGGAGTATTTCGCATATTAGAGCTATGCCACGAATGCTTGACGGAGACCCCATTCCGGGTTTTAAATGAAGTTTTCCTTCTCCAGGACCCTGATGATTTTGAGCCAGGTTTTATATTAAGAAGAAAGGGGGTGGTGCTATTCTACTCGTCCGACACCACACGGCACTGTTTGTTTCCTTATAAGTAATTTACAAATGGAAAGTTATGGTTTTGGAGGTTGTGGACATATCTTAGCTTTGTTAGTCATGTTCCGCCCAACTAATAAATAGTTAAAGACTCAATTTTCGACTTATGACTCGTGCACCGTGAACACATAACTCAACTGAGCAGGTCCAATTTTGAAGAAGAGATGAATCAACGAATCCAGATCAGAAAAAAAATTAGAAGAAATTTATTTATTATTTATTTATTACTAGCACAGTGTTTGTATAGTCTTTGTTGATCTAGGTCTCTAGGAACTCAGATAATCATTCATCATTATTTCCCACTAATTTGTATATTTTTCCATTGTGTTTTACGTAAAGTCGATAATAATTTATGGGTCAGAGATCAATTCTATTATTTGTCAAACGGCTTGATTTTGAGATAAATAAAACGTAGTCGAAGTCAGTCAGTCAGTGAGTCAGCTCAGCCTACTGCAGTCCATTGCTGGACATAGGCCTCCCCAAGTTCGCGCCAGACATCCCGGTTTTCCGCAATCCTCATCCAGCCTACACCGGCTGACATGGACTGACGATTTAGTCGAAGGCCATAATTAAATTTATTATAATTTTTTTATCAGTGTATGTATATTAAAATTAATTTATTATATCTAAGGATATTACTATAAATACGACACATCGTAACAGTTAAATGGTTCTTCTTTGGTACCTCATCAACCTTATTGAATTTACTGTTGGTCAAATTATAAGTTTGTTAATTACATTTTTTTGTGTTAATAACTTCAACAACACCACAATTCACGAGTAGAACCACGGCGTCAATGTAGTCTAGTAACTGTCAAACAAAACATTGTCAGTTTTACGTCACCCCACTGATCTAATTGGGTGCATCGCGGAACGAAGGGTTCATATCTAGATTTAATGTCAAGTGCCCTTTGTAACCCTTACAAAAGGGTAATTATTACGCTCGACGAATGAATTTCAAACTTTTTTGAAACAAAACTTCTTTACGAAGTTGACTTGGGGAATAAGCTGATAAACGTGATGATAGCGTTACGAAAAGTGTGATCGAGCGAGGGGAACGAAATCTGAGAGAGAGATATGAGTTAGTGAAGATAGAAAGAGAGAGAGTTACGTTTGTAAGTTTTACTTCAGTCGTGTTGTCTAAAGCACACTCTTTTTTTTGATATCGGATACTGACAGCACTTCTTAAGATTCTTCTGATATTTTGGTGGTAAAACTACGGAACATTTTGCTTTGAAACTGTGTTCCGTTTTATATCTGCTCTATTTTTAATTTTGATGAACTTAACATTCACCAACTCGCCTGTCCAGCGTGGTGACTATGGGCAAAACACATGAGTTCACGTTATTTTTGGCGTAAACTTGTGAAGGCCAATGTCCAGCAGTGGACTGTATAGGCTGTAATGATGAACTTAACATGTCTAAATTATTTTTAGTTAAGTTTATTTACCTAAATTAGAAAATATCGAAGTATACCATTAACTTCATTTTCTAAACGCTCTTTACATTGTACCCATAATATCATTATTTAGCGTAGATACATATAATCTTATAAATAGAATCTCTTTAATAACAAACCCCGTTCATCCATCGACTGTTTACGTTTTAAACATTTATTTAACAAAGTCGGAATTTGCGAGTAACTTTTTAATTGAAATAAATTTTCTTATAGAACTTAATAACGATTTTGCATGTGTTTCTATTCCAAAATCCAGTTCACTATATTTACCCTTAAAACTGCAAAAGTATTTCTTTACATGTAGTTTAAGGTTTCTGAATACAATACTAGCTATTCCCCGCGTTTCCACACGCCTCAAGGTGGGGATAAAAATTAGACTATAACTTTCCTCAGTAAATGGGCTATCCAACACAAAAAGAAACCAACAAACAAATTATTCAGCATAATAATATTAGTATAAATTGCCTTGAAATAGGTATACTACATTTCATATACAGTATTGTAAATGTGTGTGTAAATTACCTTGCTTGCCTGTGTGCGTGCGTGCGTATTTGCATTTTTATGCGTCTGTGAAATAAAATTTCAAAATATTTAGCGATAAAATATTATATTATCTGAAGATATTCAGTAGCAATAAAATGCAAACTCGTCGCTATGCGGATTTTAGCTGTAGCGATAGTAAGCTGCACCGCCAGCGTCGCAATCAAACGCCGTCCTCGAGAGGATTCCATCACTTGCTTCAACGGACGAACTAAATGACTCAGCATAATAATTTAAAAAATAAATTATGACTACAACATTGGTATGTACAAGTTCAATATGGTAATTTTCTTGGTATCAAATATAATTTATACTAATCCTGTTAGATATAGTTTTGTAGTTTTATTGCGTAAATTATGATCACAATAGTTATACCAATAGCCGTAAAACTTAATCTAATTATGGAATTTTCGAAAAATGATACTATAGTATAGTTTTTGTTTCAATAAAATTCAAATATCTGTAATATATGATGAAAACTTTTAAACAAATACGTACACACACGTGGAAAAATATATTTTTAATGAAATGGATCTGCGGCCATTTGCGCTTCATGTAGGAACATTTATCATCTTATGAAATATATCTACCAATCCATAGCACAGCAGAGTTGTGGATTTAACTCCAATCCTTCTTATACAAAGAGAAAGAGGCCTCTGCCCAGCAGTGGGATTTAACAACCTGAGTCGTGATGAACGAAAATACTGTATAATTTATTTAACGTACATTAAGGTAGCAATCTACCGATTCTAGCATCTTTAGTTCAGCTGTTATTTAATCAAAGGCCTGTAGAGCAGACAGTCCTCTGGGAGCGGTGCCATCAATTCTCAGCCTGCATCTACTGAATGCTGAACTGATGAATCGACAGATATGCTGTACCGATTTATTTTTAATTCTACTTCCGAGTAGGACATGACTTTGATAATGCAATTACACTTAACAAGTTTTGGATTCTGTTTCAATGATTTGTGATAACTATTGATGTTATATCCAATAGATAATAACTTGTAATATGTTTTTTTTTATGTTTTATCATCAATCTCCACTTAGTCTGCAAGATATTTTCTGTTCACAAATGTAAGTCCAAATGTTGTAAAAAATTCTCGTGGCACAATATAAGTTACAATACTCCTCCGAAACGGCGGAGTCGATTTTTATGAAATATTGTGTGCATATTGGGTAGATCTGAGAATCGGCCAACATCTATTTTTCGTATCTCTAAGTTATAACAGGGGGGAGGGGATTAAGGAGGTTAATAACATATATGGCAAAACAACGTTTGCGCGGTCAGCTAGTAATACATATAGCCGAAACATGGTGTGGCTGCGTGTCTTACTACCGGCTGCTAGTAAAGTCTCTGATAGCCTATCAATAATTTAAATGTAAGGCACCGCACTGTATGTTTATTATTTTTACGTTTTTAATTTAAAAATAATACAACAAATCGCTTTGCTTTTGACAGAATATTTTTGTGTTTCTGTGTAGCATATATTTCCATATACATACACATACGTGAAAATAATATTCGATTCGAGAATATTCATTCTTTATAATTAAAAAATATAAAAAAAAATTGTGTATAAAAGGAACTCGAACAGTCGAATCAGATACGAATCGTTATCAAGGGAGTTTCATTCACTTAGAAAAATTGCATCTCGTGCCCAGTGAGAAATTAATGAACTGTTCAACAGGAAAAATATTAAAAAAAAAAAAATTAAATACATTAAAAACTCTTTTTACGTGTAAATATCTTTTATTTTTATTAATTCTTTTACTGTCAATGATACTTTTAAAATTACGTTTTAAGTCTTTGAAATTGAAAAGAATGAACTGGGAGCGTGTTTTTTTCCAGCGTTTGCGTTTTGTATATTTATTTGTTATTTACCTTCAAAATACACTTTCACGTTAAAAAAAAATTTGGTGAGTATACGATATAAAAATATCGTATACTCACCAAAATTTTTTTTTTGAACTGACTACAGTAAAAAGGTGTAAATTTTCAATTTTTTATTTGTGTCTTACATGACAAACATTTGTATTGGCCATACAGGTGCTTGCCGTGGTCTGGGTGTTTGCGCATTCCTAGTGGGTCTCCCCACCATGCCTCGGAGAGCACGTAAAGCCGTCGGTCCCGGTTGTTATCATGTACACCTGATAGCGATCGTTATTCATAGTAGGGAATATATCCGCCAACCCGCATTGGAGCAGCGTGGTGGATTAAGCTCTGATACTTTCATAAATAAAAAATATCTTTTAAAGATTTAAAAAAAAAATATTAAATTTAACATTCCTATTCTGAATTATATGTATGTCGGCGCTTGCGCTGTTGTACGCAATTAGCAAGGAACTTATAAACAACAGATGCACCGATCACGCCACCTAGCACATCGTTCGATAGTCACCTAACATCACTCATCATATTACTCGAGTCATTCTGACGATCGGTACAATCGCGGCAAAGGCAGTCTTGACCCTGGCTTGGCACGGTGCACTTGTTGTATCCTCCTACTAGCTTAACCTAGACTCTTTCAATAATTAATTTGTACAAACGAATTAATTGTTAGATATTATATTACGATCTATAATTTGGCTAGGCAGGGTGGGGCAATTCGAGCAGTGAAGGTGAGCGTTGATGCGCATCTCAAAGGGGGCCTCCTTAAACCTACACCTAGGTCGCAAGTCCTAGGAACTGCTTGGAGTTTCTCCATCTACCATACAATGGACCCGGCACCCACACGGTGGAACCATCGAATACTAAGAAGTTCGTCCCCCTCCCCGTTAACCAATAACTGTCCCGCGTTCGTGCTGCGTATTTTTCTACTAAAATAACTACCTTTCTACTGAGTGATTCCTGTGTCATAATAAATTGGTGATATAATAAATTGTGGTTTCTTGTGTCAACATTGACCACTGAAGCCCACAGACAAGTATTCAGAGACGATGAGCGGGAGAGATCTACCTCATCTATCATGTATGTATCAAAAAAGTGTGTGTAGCGCACATATAATGTTCATTGTATGACTATAATTAAAAACAATAAAAAGTTACTTTAAAGTAAAATTGTTCGTGAACGACAATCCAGACCATACAGATGATGCGTTCGAGCTTAATTCGACCTTTAGTTAGAAGGAAATTTTCTTAGCATGACACTATCAGATATCTTTAACAACACCCAGTACTGTTGACTTTTCATGCTCCCCAGGACGCGGTGAGGAGACCCACGTGGACATAATAGATGTATATGTAGATCTACTTATTAGTGGTCTAATATTTGCCCAGCGGGAATCAAAGGCACAATCATCGGTATTAAAAAAAATTCTACTACGTCACAACGACCACAACTTCCGGTATAGTAATATAAGTTTTAAAGGTAAATTTAGATAACAACTATGTGGTGTCATGGGACACCAGGTAGGAACGAAGTTCCTTCGGGTAGTATAGAAGCAACACAATTTGAAAAAAAGTTGAATTTTATATATATTTTCTAGTTCTTGATTTTTTTTAATTTTGTTGATTGGTTTTTATTAAGTACGTAAAAGTATTTAGGAAATTTAGTTTTTTAGAAAATAACAAATACCGTAAAATAAAATAAATCAAACAAAATAATAATAATGATAATAATTCAAACTATTAAGTGAAAGGAACTTCGTTCCAAAATCGCTTGGAACGATTAGTATTTCATTACCATTAGTTTCAATTTAATGTTTTCATACAAGTGAAACAATTGAATCAATAAAGCGTTTTCAGAAAGCGTTTCAAGCGCTATTATCGTCTACCGCAAAATCCTTTCAATTAATTACTGTATAATGCTAAAATAGTGCCTCGTTTATTGAACAGTTAGACGTACATACTTTTGGATTTATTCCTCTACGTTATATGATTTATGTTCGTGTATTGGACTTTACAATATTATCAATATAATAAAATTAAATTAAATAATAAATAAATAAATATATTAACTCGGGATGGATATTTGTAATTCTACAAATATTCCTTTCTGGTTTGGATGACTGTCCTTGTTGGTCTTTCCACCGTGCCTCGGAGAGCACGTTAAGCTGTCGGTCCCGATTTTTATTAAAAATAACTGATAACGATCGTGAATCATAATAGGGAATACATTCGCGAACCCTAATTTTTTTTGTCCTTTTATTATAAATATCGATAATAACAAAAAAAGTACTATTACGTTAGTATATAACAAAAAAAGTACTGTTACACCATGGCTAGACTGGTAGAGATCTCTTACAGAGATAAGTTCACCCTTGCAAACATTTTTTGTAAAAATGACTTGTAATTATGTTTTTTTTAAAGTGCAATAATGAATATATATTACGAGTATTTCAAATACGTTACTTCAGAGTAGCCTTGCGATATTTTATATGTACGTTTATGGAACATGTTTCTGTCACTTCTTATGACTTACTGTTAATACTATATGAAACACAACACCCTCCTTTTATGAAATTCGGTTAAAAATTCATATAATAATGTATGTATGTATTAATAATAGCGGGTAACACGGTCGTCTGTTCCTAAAGTAAGCAACTGAATGCTTGTGTTATAGGCAACAGACGACTGATATAGCTACATCTTTATAGCTATATACATGTACATCATCATTACAGCCTATACAGTCCACTGCTGGACATAGGCCTCCACAAGTTTACGCCAAAAATAACGTGAACTCATGTGTTTTGCCCATAGTCACCACGCTGGGCAGGCGGGTTGGTGACCGCAGTACTGGCTTTGTCGCACCGAAGACGCTGCTGCCCGTCTTCGGCCTGTGTATTTCAAAGCCAGCAGTTAGATGGTTATCCCGCCATCGGTCGGCTTCTTAAGTTCTAAGGTGGTTGTGGAACCTTGTTATCCCTTAGTCGCCTCTTACGACACCCACGGGAAGAGAGGGGGTGGCTAAATTCTTTAGTGCCGAAGCCACACAGCACATATATACATATATACATGTACATATTTGTAGTGTAATATATAATTATGATTTTAAAGTGCAATAAAAGAATATATTATTTTTTGATAAATGTACATAGAAATAGACATATATTAATAAATGCAAATATTACACCCAGACTAAGGCTGCAATCGCACTCATACCCCTGGAGCAGAAAGCCGGACCACTAAAAATGGGCTAGTCAAACATCATTATTATTAAACATTATTATTATTTATCATATATCTAAATACAATATTAAATCTAATTTGCTTATGTTTTACAATCATGTGTGGCTAGTTGGCTAAACAAAGTGGCTATATAATACATTAATATTCTAATGTACCTATCGCTATAACGGCTCTCTACTAATCCTACAATTGGCTACGTTTTACTTGGCTAGCTTAGTTAAGCAATGAAAGCCAACATCGTCTTGTCATTTCAGGGCTGTACCATCACGCAACTAAATACATATAATTAAAATTATATTCGTTTTGTGACTATTATACGTAGCATAATTGAATTAAAATAAAACTTAAATGCGTGACGAGGGCATTACGATAAGTGTGATCAGGCGAGGCAAACGGAAGTTGAGAGGGAGATATAAGTTAGTGAAGATAGAAAGAGAGAGAGTTACTCTTCGTAAGTTTTACTTTAGTCGTGTGGTCCTTCGGGAACTTAAGCTGAACAGAATAATAAATTACAATACTTATTAATGGACACAGCGCAGCCCTAACTGATGCTAATACATGAAACATAGATAGGTGCTAGACGCACCATTATGCGGAAATGATGCTGTTAGTGGATATTGAAGGTCGCTTTGTGAAGCGCTCTGTATGTGAGGAATGCGCTTTGTGCTTTATAGCTTCCAGGTTCTAACACGTGATGATAACTATATATATTAACTAAAATAGAATGGTATATGTTGAATAGTTAGCCATTAATACAGTCTTTCTTATTGTAAAGGCGAGAAGCATCTGCTTTTAATGGACTATTAACAACTGATATTTTTATTTATATATGTTTTATTTCTATGTATATTTATAAAACAAAATTTGTTATGGTAGTCGGCTATTACCTACAACATAATCATTAAGTTGCCACGATAGGAACACGGTAACATAACTTAGGGGTATGAAAAATAGATGTTGGCCGATTCTTAGACCTACCCGATATGCACAGAAAATCGTTCGTTTTGGAGGAGTATTTTAACTAACATTGTGGCATATATATTTAATTATTGATTGACATATATATATAATTTATTTATATATATTGCTAGTATATATTTACTTAACACTGAAAAGTTTTATTTTATTTTTGAACCAATATTTTGAATAAAGTTATACCATTTTATACCATCTTATAAACCAATCCCTAATATAATATTATAATTATAAATGTAAATGTAAGTTTGTTTGTTACGCTTTCACGCGAAAACTACTTAACCGAACATCATGAAACTTTGTACACATGTACTTGAAGGTATTTAAAAAAAAATCAATGGGAGCGAAGCCGCGGTGAACAGCCACTACAAAATAAATGTAACCAAATGTTCTCACCTAAGAAAATAGTATAAAAAAGAAACATTACTTATCAAAAAACGTCAATCAATAAGATAACTCTACATTGAGTGAAATACAAATATTTCCAAAAAAAAATCCTAACAATGTCATTGACTCGTCTAAAAAGAATTGATTACTTGTAAGAAAAAAGACAGAACCGTTTTCTTTTTGATAGAAATGATAATATTTCTTGGAAACAAAACCGTCAAGTACGTCGTCAGATACCTGCGGAAGACGCGCCGGGGGACCTCGATTAGTATTTAAAAGGAGTCTTTAGAAATTCTGAGATCTTTATCTTAGACAAATTATGTTTCATTTCATACAGACTAAATAATTATTAGAGATATGCTTTCTTATTTGTGTTTTAGCTTTATTTCTCTTTTTATATATTTTTTTCTATATCTTTATATAATTTAAATCTACTAAAAGTTAACAAGTGCATCGAAGGTCTTTTATTATAAAAATTTTGAAAATTTTAATTTTATTCTATTTTAAGAAAATTTTCAGCAAAATCTTAAATATTGCTGTATCCTGTAAATACCATCTTTAAGACTGAATTATTTCTCTATTAATATCGCTTCAGCCTGTAATATCTCACTGCTGAGCATAGGCCTCTTTACCCATGTGAAATGTCAATGCTTAATCCACCACGCTGTTTCAAAGTGAGTGGGCAGATATATTCCCTACAATGAGTATCGATCGCTATCAAAGGTACATGATAACAATCGGGACTGACGACTTAACGTGCTTTCCAAGGCACGGTGAGGAGACCCATAAGGAATAACCACCAGACTGGAAATAAATATTCGTATAAACATAAATATCCACTCGGAGCAGTAATCGAACCCACGACTGTTGGTGTTTAGGCGCCGCCGACATGGCACACGCACGGTTACACCAGACGGTCCTCTTATTAATATAAATAAATAAAAGTATGACACTTAAAGTTCCTCATTAGGAAAAGAATCCTGTTTTATAGATCCTATCGAGGTAATCACCATACCCAAATTATACATACCCAAATTATGTGCAAAAAACACAATTGTATGTCTGTAATCATATGTCTTATATAGAATATTATTAGTCAAAACATTTGCAAAAGGTTCACGTTAAACTTTTTAACTATTTAAATATGTAACTATAGCATCAGACAGTTGGCTTATCGAAGTTGCGATGTGTCCCCCCACATGTGTATGTAAATTTTAAAGGGTTCCCCTTGTCCCTGGGGGCCTGTTGTTGAGGGGACAGAGGATGTCAAAGGAAATCCTGACATTCCGATAAATCAATCACTGTGCAATGACAGTTGACATTTTCCTCTTATTCTTGTAAATATTATTATATTTTGGAAAGACCTTTTATACATATTACGATTTTCTTTTGAATTTAAGCTGTATAGTGTAGGTTATATAGACTCATATATGAGGGTATCAGGGTATTGAAATAATCTTATCAAATTAGTATACTGCCGTCGGTCCTCGATAAGCCTACTAAGTTGAAATGAAATCTGAACTTTCGAAGTGGGTCAAAATGAAGTCCAAAAGAGTCGGTTACAAACATACAAACATACAGGTGAAGATAATAAAAAGCGTTTGGTAAAAAAGTAAGCAAACTTGTCACTTTTAACCGGTTACAAAAGGAAATCCAAGCATAGGGTGTTATTTTATATTTGCTGCCTTGAATTTATGTATTATAAATTCAATAATATCTTTATTGGGTATTGGATATATATTAGCGACTAGCTGACCCGGCGAACTTCGTATCGCCTAACAGTGACTTTTAAGTATTATCACAAATCTTTTGTATGGGAGTATAGAAAAGTGTTGTTTTTAGACTTTTTCAGAAAATTTAATTTTTTTTTTTTTTTTCGAATTTTTCTCTCCGTAAGAACCATCCTCGTACTTCAAGGAATATTTAAAAAAAAGAATTAACGAAATCGGTCCAACCGTTCTCGAGTTTTGCGCTTAGCAACACATTCAGCGATTCATTTTTATATTATAGATAAGACCGCCTTTGTACATCTTTCTTTGTATGTATCACATTTTTTGTAATGATTCTTTATGGTGTACAATAAAGAGTATTTATTATTATCATTTATTATATCTTTTGTTTAATCCCAATTTAGTTCTGTAGTCGGTTTTTTTTATTATTAATTTAAGTATCTTCCTATTATAGGTCAAAACTCTTGTAACACATGGGTGGACGGCGGCAGATAGGCGTTATAACAGGGTTTCGTTGGAGGCCTTCCTGAACTGATCTCTAAATATTAGGCTAAGCGACATATCAATGAATATCAAAGAAATATTCAAATTAACCAATATTCCAGTAAGTACGGAGCGCTTGAGCCAGAGGTTCGGAGCACTACCGCTTAGTAGTTGATTTATATCGTCCTCCGCCCTCCAGCTCTCACTTAGCACTCACTTGATAGCCTCTGAGAGTATACTGGGGATGAAATTGATTTAGAAAGTGTGCTTTGAAACTGTTTCTATTTCAACGTTTAATACTATTTTAAAATACGAAAATTAATAAAAATATAAATTAATTAAATAAAATTCAGATATATTAATTTTCAGATATATTAATTTTGATTGTTAATTAAATGTTAATTTAATTGTTAAAAAGCTATTTTTATTTATCTGTTAGTATTACTTTAATAAATAAACGTCAAATTATCTTTATGATAGCGACCATATTAGCGCAATATAAATAATACATATTTCATACATTTTTGTGACAAACAACAGTCCTCATAAAAGAAAAGTCCGTTGGGGAATCATAATAAATAGAAAGAATGTAGGGATATCTTATGAATATTTAACTCAATACAAAGTTAGGCCTTGTAATGATAAATATGAATATATATATCTTTATCTTCCTCTGACTGTACTGGTAAAAGTTTTAACAATATGATATAGCTTCGAGAATATTCCGTCTTTCTGACAGATGGTCTAGTACTTCGTGCGTGTTGCATTAAAACTTTCAACCCCTACAGATGTATGTTATAAATTTATAAAAGTTTCGCTTATTGAGGATCAGCTGTTGCTGTGTTGGGTATTTTCCTTCGTTCTTGGTTGCTTTGGTCAGAACGTTTTCTGAGCAATTAATAGCTATTTTTTTTAAAGAAGTATTTGCGGCAGCAAAACATGTGAGTAATTTGCAGAACGATAACGGAATTTTAAGAAGTAATTGTAAACTTAACTAATAACAAGGCTGTAACAGTAAATGTTAAAAATGATCTTCTTAAAGCCGTGTTTTGTTTTACGTTTTTGTAGCGCGACCCTAACACACAAAGTGATTACAAAACATTTGGGAATTTCATAAGTTGTTACTTAAATCATTCCTTGTGACTTTAATTACAAAAAATAATAATAATTATAGCCTCATCATGAAAACATGAATAGACGTGTAATCACTTTCCATGCATTTATAATAAATTCAATACATATTTCATAGAAGCGAAGGTGAGCCAATACATTCGTGTACTGTAACAACATTATCTCTACCGTCGAAGACGAGCAACGAATAATGAATTCAAAACCATACCAAAATGAAAGTATAAAGTTTTATCAATTCTGAGTGCTTTTTGAATTTTTCGAATATTACCTTAAAAGGTGCTTGTGTTTATTTTAATGATTTAGTCTTTGTTAATTGTGTTTTTAGTTAAAAGGTTGTGGATCAATCTGTGGGGGTTAAATATTTATGTCTTTTTGTAAAATAATTATATTCACCCCATTTTCAATGAAGGTGTAAGGAAAATATCGTAAAACCTATACACATCGAGAGGTCGGTAATGTGTTGGTTATATTTAAGGAAGGTTATTTAAATCAAATTTATATTCCACTATATATCTAGACCGCCGTGTGAATTACTGAGTAGGCCAGAATTATGTAGAATTTACATAAAATACGCTACAAGTTGAAGTGGAATTGGGCTTGTCACTTGTGTCGCGGGACCGCGAACTTGGAGAGGCCTATGTCCAGCAGTGGATTGTGATAGGCTAAAGTGTGTTTAAGTGTAGTCAGCTCAGCCTATTGCAGTCCACTGCTGGACATAGGCCTCCCCCAGCTCGCGCCAAACATCCCAGTTTTCCGCAATCCTCATCCAGCCTGCACCGGCAATCTTACGTAGATTGTCGGTCCAACGGGCCGGAGGACGTCCCACACTTCGTTTGCCAAGACGCGGTCTCCACTCAAGGACCCGTCTGCTCCAACGACCATCGGTGCTGCGACAGAGATGGCCAGCCCACTACCACTTCAACTTGCTAATTCTGTGGGCTATGTCGGTTACTTTCGTTCTCTCGCGGATAGTCTCATTTCTAATCCTATCTTTGAGAGAGAGCCTTTAAGTGTAGTGTATGCTACAAATGACTTTAATTTTTTGTAGTACCCTCGAAATGATGATATATAACTGTATTTGCACAAATATTTCTTTCCGGTTTGGATATCTTAATGGGTCTCCCACCGTGCCTCGGAGAGTACATTAAGGTGTATCTCGGTTTTTATCGTATACAGTGGAGCAGCGTGCAGCGTGGTGGTTTGAGCCCCGATCCTGCTCCTACATAGAGAAAGAGGCCTATGAAAAGCAGTGGAATGTTACAGGCTGAATCGTATCATACGTAAACACATAACCTTAATCAACTCACTAAGAGGTAAAAATACCAATTCAAGCATCATATAATCACTTTTTAGCTTTGTATAGTCTTATTGATGAAGAAGTTGTCATGAAATCAATGAGTCTTTCATCATCAAACATCAGAATCACAGATGTAGGGCATAGATAGGAAATATCCTGCTTTAAATGTGGAGCAGCCCAACAGGGGAAGTACCTTGACCTTACACAAGATCACAGCTAAATATTACGGCTTTCTGTGTTATGTTCCTGTTGGTGAGTCAGGCGATCAGAGCTCTTGGGAAGAATCGGGGATAGGGTCGGCAACGTGCTTGCGATGCTTCTGATGTTGCAGATCTCTAAGCTACGGTAATCGCAGGTGAGCCCTACGCTTTTTTGCCGACCTAGGTGTATTAAAAGAAAATTATTTTACAAGTCCTGAAGGTTAATTCAGCTTCACAATGATATGACGAATGTTCACGATAAGAAAAACCGTTTTGAACATTGTGGTAACGAATTATCTCTTAAAAAGGGAATATATCTCGTCCCTTCCGCGCTCTCCCCGGAGGATTGTAGAATAATGTGACATTTCGTAAAAATGAATTTTAATGCCCCACCACCGGAATAAGGGACGGACGTTGCCCCGAGGTGTCTTTACCCTCCTCCACATTATCTAAATGTCATCTTTGTAATTTTAGTGTACATTACTGTATTACTATTTAAATAATGTTATATTTGTCTGTGATATCTTAGCCATGGTACTGCTTCGTAAATGATGATGCTTAATGAAGTATTACCAATTTTTTACATATAGAAATTCGCTTATATAATAAATAAATGAGCATTCTATTCTATTTTGCTAATTGTTCATGCAAATACGGTAATTAAAATTTAGTGTTATTTAATTGTTATCAGAATTAATAAATTTATTTTATACAATATTAATTTGTATATACATATATATTATATTTTTAAATATATACCTTATTTGTTTTATTGAGTTAAATTATCATTTATTTATTTTTTATGAATAAATCTAAAATAAATTTTTTCAGTTCCATTCACAAACATTTTAGTTTCAGATTTAATGATCGTCACATAAGAAATATGAAACCGATTTAAAATATAATAAAAAAATACAATTTAGAAAAATTATACGGATTTTGTCAGCGCCATCTAGCGATGTAAATTTAAAAATTTACATTCGTATCACGAGTGCCGTAAAAACTTGATCTTAATTTTTAGTATTATTATTATTATGTCATTACGGATGACATCAGCTACACAAAATATTTTACGTAAAACGCATACACGGTCGCCTGCCGTAAGTAAAAATAAATGGCTTAGAAATCATAGTCATTTCTGGTTCATGGCACACATATTTTAGGTTGCTATGAAAAATTTTACAAATAATATTGCTGTTGAATATTTTTATCATAGCCTTAGATTTACACCACAGCGTCAATATTTGTAAAGGCTTAGGAATTACAAAAAACGTATTGAAAACCAGTTTTCAATCAGATAAAACCATCTGATGAAAAAAACATCTCAAAGGAAATCGACTGAAACTAAGCTATATTAATAAAATACACGTTACAATGATTGACTCTAATTGAAATATCATTTTTAATTGAAACATAGAGCGTCAGTGTAAACGCAACAGTACCTTTTTAATCGTCTATTCACACCATAATATTGATGGTGAGTGTGATAGGAACACTGATGTCCGTTCGGATCCATTTTGAATTGCTGATTGCTTTAAAATAAGGTGCCATTTGGGAGTGCCCATTGCCATTGCCTACTTGTTGCTTAGGGAATAAAAACGAGTTCGCTTTTTAATCGAAAATGTTGACTCTGCCTTTGAATGAATAATGGGCCTTTATTTATTCAGACTTCGGATTTGTAATTATTCTCATATGGTTTTATTGTACCGTCCTTTAATTTTGTCTGCGAAGCGGACGCTGATTAGATTAGTGAGAAAAATGTTTTCGTATTTCTTGCGTATGCTTTGTTTTAATGAAATGTTTTATTTGTTATTCATTCGTATAATGAAGCTGTGAATAAACTGGAAAATATATTTATTTTTTCTTTTTATTATTGCAGTCTGTAGAAAGTAAGAATTTTGTGTGCCATTAAAATTTGTAGATTATGTGACTGTGTTTCCATTGGTATGAGCACATTATACTAGTAAATACGTTTTTATTTCAGTTGCAAGATAGACTTTTTCATATTATCTAATAATAAGTTTTATAGTTTCTATTGGTATCATGTAGCCCACAGGACTATTTTTATTGTTGTAAATCAAAAGACAACGTGATGACATACTTACTGAAATCTTGCTTAAGATTAAATAAGATGCACAGCGGGAAATATTCTGTTCAAAATATGGAGCAAACTGACTGTGGTAGAAACTCGACCTTACAGAAGATCACAGCTAAATAATACTGCTTTTGTTCACATGGTGACTAAGCTGACTGATGGAGGTTAAGGATAGGGCAACGCACTTGCGATACTTCTGGTGTTGCAGGTCTATAAGCTATCTAAGCTTTCAGTAATCGCTTGCCATCAGCGCCATACGCTTGTTGTATAAAAAAAAAATTGAGTTCGTTAACGATTTCAATCTATTTAAATTATGTTTTATTTTAGTGGAAATGTCACGATATTATTAACACAAATCATTATCTGCAGATCACAGTTACATGTAAGTCTGTATTTAGTAGAATATTAAGCTAACATTCCAGATTTCGAATAATTTACCTTATCGGCTAATCAAAATCAGATACTAACGATCTGTTATGCCTAGGTTTAATTCGCGGATAGTGCTGACGCCGCTATTTTAATTACTTTAAATATTTCATTTTCCATACGGTCGAGTCAGTTGCCGTTTACCATCCAGCGCGTCACTATATATATATTTTTTATACAGAAAAGGAAAGTTAGGTGTTTCTAGGGACAGTACTGTAAGTGTTTGGACTATTAAATAAACTTTATCAATATTTAACCAGTTGTGTGTCTATTCTAAAAGACTACCGGGAGGTGCCGCGTAACAATTGGTGTCAGAAGCGGGATGTCGTAAGTGGTTTTCTGTGTAAAACCCTGACATCCGAACCCTGGCACCCAGGTACGTCATTAGACATTACACAAGGTCACAGGCCCCACGTTGCCGTGCCTACATCAGATATACGTCTCAGGCCCCACGAGCCGAGGCAGGTCCACCAAACACACGGAACTTCTAGCAGATCTACAGCCCCACGCTGCTGAGACTGTGTCCCAGCAGAAGAACCCTCACCAGGCAACCACACCATCATCTAAATTTTTACATACACGTCGCTATATTGCAACGTGACGCGTTAGCTGCAATACGACTCACAGAGCCACCACGTGTCCGAGTTCCGGCCCCGCAACGTCATCAACACGTGTCACGCTTCCCAGCAGATATGATCGCGCTTGCTGTTTCATTGTGAGTTTTCTATTTTACTAAAAGCCTAAAAGTGAATAAGTGCTAGTGATCAGTGATTCTTTCCCAGAAGATTAATATATCTTAACCTTTTTTTTTAATAAACCTTAAATTTAGTAACAAGCTTAGTATATTTATAGAGTCACGTATATACAACTTCTACAAAAATCTATTTACATTTTCACTAAAATTACTGTTATTTTTAATTGAATGCCTCCTAAAAAGGAAAAGACTGTAATTGAGGAAGCTCGCTCTGATTCCGACAGCAATTATTCAGATCCATCTTTAAAGTTCTCAAAACCGAAAATGGCTGAGAAGATAACTCTATCTGTTCTTACCAAATTTATAAAACCTTATAATGGTGATCGCGAATCTTTGCCAGCTTTTCTCACAAACTGCGAAAATGCTATTTCTCTCGCAACCGCTGACCAGCAGAATGTGCTTTGTAAATACATTATATCCCAGCTTGAAGGCAAGGCTCAAATGGCTTGCTGTCTTAAAACATTTAATAAATGGTCCGAAATAAAATCATTTTTAAAAGTCACTTTTTGTGAGAAAAAGCATTCCACGCATCTTTTAATTGATCTACAGAATTGTAAGCAAAATTCAACAGAAGATGTCACGCAATATTCATTAAGAATTGAGTCTTGTATAACACGATTACTATCTGATATACATAACAGCTGCGAAAACTCAAACGAGTTAATAGGAAGGTTAGCTGCTATGGAGGATTTGGCATTGAATACTTTTTTATTAGGGATTAATTCAAATTTATCGCAAATTGTACGCTGTCGTAATCCCAAGACGCTATCTGAGGCTATCACACTTGCTATTGAGGAAGAAAGGCTTTTAAACCTAACCAAAATTTCTCAACAACCTTCTAAATATTGTTCAATCTGCCACAGATCAGGTCATAACACCTCTGTATGTTTTAAAAACCAAAAACCTAATTTTACTAAATCTAACAATTTTCAAAAAACATTTCATCTACAAAATCCTCTTATTTTAAGTCGACCTTATAAACCTAATTTTAATTATAATAATAAATATTGTGTTTATTGTAAAAACAAGGGTCATGTTATAAACGAATGTCGCAAACGCGAATATAACAATAGCCGCCGCACACTGCAACCCGATTCTTCTCAGATTGCACAAAGCAACGCCACGGGTTCACGTGCACCGAATAACGATTCGCGCGTGCACCATTGTGATAATATTGATCGATGTAATACTTCTTTTAACGAAAACGATTTAAACTAAATCCGATTTCGGCCTCGTGCCAGTCGAAATCGTCGGCTATAAACGGCACAAACTCCATTTTCGATTCTCTATCATCTCAGCCTCCCCGCGAGGTAGGCCTGAGTCATATCATTATGAATACTATTCCTAATTCTTATAAATTAAATGCATCTCAGTCCCAGCCGCTGAGTCTCACTGAATCTTATAAATTAAATGCATCTCAGTCCTAGCCGCTGAGTCTCACTGAATCTCATAAATTAAATGCATCTCAGTCCTAGCCGCTGAGTCTCACTGAATCTCATAAATTAAATGCATCTCAGTCCTAGCCGCTGAGTCTCACCGAATCTCATAAATTAAATGCATCTCAGTCCTAGCCGCTGAGTCTCACTGAATCTCATAAATTAAATGCATCTCAGTCCTAGCCGCTGAGTCTCACTGAATCTTATAAAATAAATGCATCTCAGTCCAAGCCGCTGAGTCTCACTGAATCTTATAATATATAAGTCTCTTAAATCTCATAAAAAAATCTCTCTCACCAATATGGAAAGGCCCTTATAAAATAATAAAAGTCCATAATAAAAACAACGTGACCTTACTAATTGGCCGTAAAGATATAAAATATCATACAAATGAAATAAAGCCAGCACAATCATAAAATCAAGCTTAAATACTTTTAATTCTACTATTCGAAGACTAAACCAAAACGAAATTAAATTAAATTCCCATATAACTATACCTACTAAATGATATTCTTTCTCAAGTTACAAAGCAAAATGATAACTTATACTACGTAACGCGAATAAATAGTTTTATCAATCTAATTGAAAGTTCCCTGATAACAATTTCTAATTTCTTAGACGTAATCCTTAATTCTATTTTATTTTTAAAAGCAAATATTTTAGCTAACATGTTTCTACTATAACAAAAGATTATTTTCATATTAAAAATACCATTAATATACCCAGAAAAATACATTGTTTACAAAAATATTCCTTTACCGACTCCATATAATAAAAATGCTAACACGTTTTCTTTAATGCAACCGACTAAAGCTTATATTGCAGTAACAGATGATAAGCTCAGTTACGTCTTGTTAGATAACTTAAACAATTGTAAGTTGATAAACGATGAGTATTCTATATGCCCTATGCTCAGCATTTATTCGAGTATAAATAATCCTTGTTGTGAAAGTAAATTGTTAACAGAAGTAGTCCTATCAATGTCACCTGAATGTAATCATAAACTTTTGTAATGTCGATATTTGGCAAACGCTTAGTAATAATAAGTGGATATTTGTTCAATCTAAACCATATAAATTAACTGTTAAATGTAATGAAACTCTCAAATCGTAATGTATCCAATTTCTAAATAAATGTTTTTATACTAATTCTAAATATAAAACTAATGTTTTAAGATTATTAATGTACTATCTCTTACACTATTATACTAATTCTTATAATAAATAATAATTTTAACTCTAAGATAAACACATTTAGATACTTATAAAAGTTTGTTATGATTTTTTATTTATGAATTTTGGCAATTTTTGACAATTTTATAAATTTTATGATTTTTGTGAATTTTATTAAATTTATATTTTCTTTGAGAATTGTTTGTGTTTAGAATAGACTAACATTAGTCATATAAGTTAAAATGTTACTAACACATATGGATGAATTTTCTAAATCAAACTTATTATTATAATTATCTTATTATTATAATTATCTTATTATTATAATTATCTTATTATTATAATTTTATGATAAAATGTCAAATTCTTAATTATTGATGATAATATTAACATTGTTAAAATTGTAGCTAAGCAGCTCTCTTATTGTTTAATGATAAATTTTTTTTTTTTTTTTAATTCCAATTAATTAATATTTTGGTAAAAATTGTAAAACGCTCATTTTCCTTTCTGACCTTTTCGATTTTAGTCGCGTCTCAATTCCGCTTCATCTTGAAAGATAAAGCTCCATCAAAAGGGGGGAGATGTTATGCCTAGGTTTAATTCGCGGATAGTGCTGACGCCGCTATTTTAATTACTTTAAATATTTCATTTTCCATACGGTCGAGTCAGTTGCCGTTTACCATCCAGCGCGTCACTATATATATATTTTTTATACAGAAAAGGAAAGTGAGGTGTTTCTAGGGACAGTACTGTAAGTGTTTGGACTATTTAATAAACTTTATCAATATTTAACCAGTTGTGTGTCTATTCTAAAAGACTACCGGGAGGTGCCGCGTAACAGATCGTAATGAATGTTTGAACTAAGTGCTCGATGAAATTCGATGGCTAATTGATTCACTCCGACTCGGACCGCTCAAACTTAAGCGATTAATCTTTGATGGAAATACTCTCCGCAGGTTTGGCAGTTCATTGCCCCATCATGGTGGATATTAGTACAAGTGCTTTTAGTTTTGAAATTATTGTTCTAATGAATAAATTATCCATTTCGGTTTCATTGCTGTTTTAACAGCTTTGACCTCCTTTTGGAATTTTGACATTTCTAATATCTAGTATTGAGAACCCGCTAATTCATATACTGTGTGGCTACGGCATTAAAAAAATATAGCCACCCCATCTCTTATCGTGGGTGTCGAAAGATGCAACTAAGGGATTACACAGTTCCACTACTACTTTGGAATTTATGAAGCCGACTGATGGCGGGATAACCATCCAACTGCTGACTTTGAAATACACAGGCCGAAGACAGGCAGCAGCGACTTCGGTGCGACAAAGCCAGCCCTGCGGTCACCAACCCTCCCACTCAGCGCTGAGCGTGGTGACTATGAGCAAAACACATGAGTTCGCCTCATTTTTGGCGCGAACTTGTGGATGCCTATATCCAACAGTGGACTGAAATAAGCTTAAATGATAATGATGATGATAATTCTTATAATTCTGATGATATTTTTGTTGACTTTTCATTAATCGGTAACCATTTCATTATCTTGTTAGGCCAGTTGATTATTTGAAAATTATATTGTAATTCGTCATAATGATTATTCTTAATTGTTTTTAGATAGTTAACCTAAGTATTTCAGCAACATAAATCTTCAAAACTAAAAATCCTTAAGGACACTACTCATTGAAAACACTTAAATCTCTCTTTTAATACACTTTCATCGCTTAAATTTCCAAATCTTTTAGTACTCAAAAGTAAATTGAAAGTAAGATTTATATAAATTTTAAACTGTATAATCTTGAACTTGTGAGGATATTTTAGAATCCGCAAATCCCAACACAAAGTTTTCGTGGTCTCCTTACAAAAACGTCTGAGCGTATGATTTTCCTTCCGAGTATGTTTATGTGTTATACAAAAGTATAACGAACCCAACCGTTTTTAAACTATAAGCTATATATATTGTTTCATATAATTTTCGACTACCTACTACATATCTTGTTGTTATCCCTAACTAGCCGTGCCTCACGGTTCATCGGCGTTAATTTGAGGAAAAAACGCACTAGAATATTTTATAGCCACAAGCCTTCCGCGTTAAATGGACTACCCGACATAAAAATAATTTTTTGATTCAAATCAATATATTCTGGGATTATCTCGTTTAAACAAACAAAATCTTCAGCTTTATAACATTAGTACATATAACTTATTCTCGAGTCACGTCAATAAGTAGTCTAGTAAAATTTATTTTAGTAATCAGCTTAGTTTAAAAATATAAGAGATGTCTTGTCATAACTATTTAATAGCGACCTGAGCTGGTCATATTGTTTGTCCAAATATTATCATTAACACGACAAATTAGGAACAAAATAGTTTTCTTATGACGAATCTCCTGAAATCGTAGTACTTCTCTCATATTCTTTTTTTGGTAACGGTAGGGCTGAGTGCCTTGAAGGAAAAAATACTTATACACCACATTTTTTATTCTCATTTAAAATTGATATATTTTTCTGTGACTCCACTTCAGCCTATTGCAGTCCACTGCTGGATATAAGCTTCCCAAGTTTTTGCCAGACATTCCAGTTTTCCGCAATCCTTATCCAGCCACCACATGCAATCTTACGTAGATGATCGTCAGTCCAGCGGGCCGAAGGTCGTCCCATACTGCGTTTGACTATTATAGTTGAATTAATTACTTTTCCTTAATCTTTTTGCAAGACCGTTACTTAATAAACGACATAATATCAACCTCAAAAAGGGACAAATTTTATTAATACAACAGTTGATTGAAATATTTCTGCAAATTTTGTTTTTAAATGTAACTTAATTTAATAATTTACATTTAGTTTATTAACTTAATTTAATGTACACTTAATTTAATGTAGTAACTTAATTGTTATAAAATCTCTGATTGATTGGTGTCATACAATATGGTCAGTTTGCTCATCGGAATGGCGTCTGCCTGTATCGCATCCAATATTTGTCTTCAATGTTCTATGACAATAGTCTTGATTATGTTGCTCTGTCGTTTGAGATTACAGCAACAGCTAGCTGGCTGTACCTAGATTTACGAGTATATTCCCAATCATTGTTGTTGGCTGGCTGTACCCAGATTTATATTCCCAATCATACGAAGTTTGCTAAGCTGAGGGGAGCGTACTTGGGTGCGTTGTTATGAATGCCATCATTGACAGTTTCATCATATGCAAAATATGTAGTTATTTTGTATTGTGTATTTTTGAAGAGAAACTTCTTTACACAAGAGAAAACAAAAGACTAAGAAAGAAAGAGACAAGAGACTAAAAAACTTCTTCTTTTTCACAGCGATGTGATTTGAAACTTGATGAAACGAAAATGCGTCATGATAAGGAAACAAAGACTACATATAGAAGATAATGAGATAGGTTGCATCTCATCTCAAGCTCAAGACGCGTTAGCGACGCCTTTTGCGGGCGCTTACGACCTTTTTCACGAGACCGTGATTATCGTCGATAGAACAAATCGCAGCGGCCCTTCGCAACCTTCCTACGACAGAAGTTTCATTTCTGATATGTGTGATAATTGCACACACATGCTTTTTTTTCAATGATTGATTAATAATTATAAGTTAGAGTTCCGAAGACGGGCGGCAGCGTCTTCAGTGCGACAAAGCCAGCCCTGCGGTCACCAACCCGCCTGCCCAGCGTGGTGACTATGGGCAAAACACATGAGTTCACGTTATTTTTGTCGTAAACTTGTGGAGGCCTATGTCCAGCAGTGGACTGTATAGACCGTAACGATGATAAGTTAAAGATGATTTAAAATTTTATCCAAGTTTGACATGACCTTTACAATAATATTAATACCGATGTTTTTTGTTCTAACTTCAATTAAATAAATGTTTTTTTATCTTATTGGATATTTTTGTTTTATTCAAAACATCCGCGACGATATTTATAAATAAAATTTACTATTTCAAATAGGTCACGGAAACAAAACAAAAGTACTAAAAGCTACATTGAAATATGAATAAATCCAATCCTTTTTAATTTATGACAAAAGGTTGAAACAAAAAAAAGCACATCAAAATTTACTTCACCAATGAACGGAAAGTTTTAAACTAGAACAATAATCATTTTGTTTGTTCCGAGACCGTTGTTACGCCGAAACAAAGCGGAAAAAGTATTGTAATGTTAATTCTATGTAAATGCAAAACTGGGTGCAATATTAAGAATTTTAGACGTCGTATATATTTCTGATATTGTTGGAAATAACACAGGAATAGAATTTGTTTCGCTTAAAGCTTAAATAACGGTCTAACCTAAAATATTTTAAGAAATTATATTACGACTCCTTAAGCTTGCATATTTAGTTTATATTTGTAACTATTAGAGAATTTTATTAAAGCTGATATATAGGAGACTAAAGAGTCTATACCAAAACCAATCAGTCTGATCTTCGGCAGTCTGCACTCAGACCCCTAAATACAAGGTGGACGCGCCAGCGCGTTAACTTTAATAAATCTAGAAATAAATAATGCTCGATCCACAATCCATTTGAAAATCCCGCCCGCTGTCTATCCCCTGACCTATAGTGAACATTGCAAGTGCAACTTTATAGCTGTGCATCAATTCGTAAACTCATCGAGTGACGTCGTGGATCTTCGTTTTTTCTTCGGACCTTTTGCTGTCAATATATAATAACGCATCGAATGCACCGCGCCGCGCCCGCTAATTTGTTTTGTAAACCTACGTAGTTTTGTGCCGTCTGATTAATATTGCCTACCGTAAATCTATAATTATCCGCTTTGGGAGTTGTGTAAGTGAAGGGAAGAAGACTGTATCAGCCCTGGACAAAGTGTTACTGCGCTCGTCGTGTGCCCGAAGGACAGCGGCGGCGGCCATTTAAGAAGAAGCTTGCAAAGGTCAGTTCCCCTTCCTCCATAATTCCAAAGTCCCTACGTCCCATTTACCTGTGGGATCGAGCAAACAAAAAAATATACAGTCCACTAAATCGCCGCTTAGAATTTCGTATACCCGCGCCACCAATGCTGGTTCCATTCGACCCGGATTTCGAAACCGCTAATTGTTAAATAGTTTAAGTTTATAAGATTTACACGTAGGTAATTAATTATTCCGCGCATCATATTATCTTGTTTCTAAAATAAATTAATTTCGTTCGTCCGCATTGCTTAGGAAATAAGGTAATTTTATATTGATTTGTTAAGTACCTACATAGGCCATACGTAACATATTCATCGTAATATTAGTTATTTTACATAAGTAATTGTCTCCCGCTTAGATATTAATTAGTCTATTGATTAAATATATCGTCTAAATTACGTAATTACGTACGTGAAATAAAAGAATACATCTGTTTATCGATTCGAGTACCGCGGCTTGTCAACCGCTCCCTTTCACTTTAACCGAAGTTTATAACTTTAGCTACTTAACTAATAAGTAATAACTTTACGCCGTAACAAACATTTCTCGCGTATTAGAATAATTTTTAAAACTTACAATCGTTATATTTCGTTTCTTAGTACTTAGTAAACATGTCAAAGAGTAACAAAACGACAGAGGATTCCGAAAATAAGAGTAGTTTTGATACTCAATTAGTTATAATGGAGCAAAAACGCAATGCGATATTTAGTTATCTACAAGAAATTTTTGATATGTCAAAAAATGTTAGTACTAGACCTTCATTACGGGAGGACTTCCTCGACGCTAGTTCTAACATAGACACATTGCGTTCCGAATTTAATAAAATAGTGGAAGACTATAACAGTCGCTTATTATTGCTAAACCCTTCAGCGAAACCGGAGTTCGGTAGCCTAACGTCATTTGAACGCCTATACAGCCGAGTTAAGCGTTTAGTCTCTGAGTATACGGGAGGTGATAAAATTGCAAAGGATGATGACCCGCGAAGACTGAAACCTTACTTACCTCCGATTCAATTGGTATCGTTCGATGGTTGCGACTTGAAGGCATGGAGTCTGTTTTATACAAACTTCAAAACAATCATACATGAGAACCAGACTCTTACCGACGCCGAAAAGTTATACTACCTTATGGGGAAATTATCCGGAAAGGCCAAATTGGCCTGCGCTGGAATCACGCCATCCGCGGAAAATTATCAACTAATTTTCAAAACGTTAGTTGATAAATTTGAAGATAAACGTTTTTTGGCAACTTCGTACTTAGATCAAATTTATAATATTAAGGCGATGTCAAACGCGACTCCGACCAACCTTGAAAATTTTTTGGACACTTTTGCATCGTCGGTTGCCGCGCTTAAAAATTTAAATTTAGACAATCTGGCTGACTTCTTATTTTTATATCTCGCTCAAAAGAAGTTAGATCCGGAAACTGTCCGCCTCTTCGAGTTAAATAAACATAATAGCGACATACCTTTGTATGACGATTTTGTTGCTTTCCTCCGCGAACACATTAAGGTATTACAACGCACTTCTGGGAAACAGGATGTTCCGAAAGGTGCTCAACGAAAAGCGGATACGGCTTCTAAGCCACACAAACCGCCCAAGTCGACGCATACATATACCACTACCGCGACTACGCCTGTACAGACTTTCTGCTCGCTCTGTAATTCACAACACGAGCATCTTTATAATTGTTCCGCTTTTCATAAGATGTCTGTTGAAGATCGTTTCAAGTTTGTTAAGGCGAACAACCTTTGTATAAATTGTTTTGGGAACCACCGGTTAGCTTCTTGCTCCAGTAAGTCGCGGTGTCGCTGGTGTGCATCTCCTCATCACAGTATGATCCACAGGAATTCCGCCAATGTAAATTCCGCATTTGTAAATTCCGCGTCTTCTGGTGCAACTTCTGGTGCCACTCCTTCGCAGAAGGCGCCCGGTGCTACCGTGCACCATCCTGCTACTACCATCACTGCTGGCAACGACACCAGTAAGTCACAATCTTCAGATTCACCCGCACGCTCCAATGACGTATCGATTTGTTCATTGTCGAGTTCTAATATCTCTCGCTCACCAACTACGGTGCTGCTCGCCACCGCACGCGTTATTGTCTTCGATGCCAAAGGGAAAGAATATTCTGTGCGCGCATTATTGGACAGTGCTTCACAGAGTAACTTCGTCAGTCGTAGTTTATGCGAACGGTTAGGTTTACAAGCAAGTAAGAATCCAAGCTGTTCGGTAGTTAAAGGGATTGGAGGTACAACCAAACCGATTCAAGGCTCAGTTTCGATAAGGTTCTTTTCTAGGTTCGATCTCAGCGTTTGTTTCGACATAGACTCGCTCGTTGTAGACAAGGTCACAGAACGCTTGCCCACAGTCCCCGTAGATATTGCGAATTTAATAAATTTCAATAATTTACCTTTGGCAGACGACAGTTACTTCATTCCAGGAGACATTGATCTGCTGGTTGGAGCCTCAATATTTCCGCATCTCTTGTTGTCACGTAAGGTTCAAGGTCAATCTGATCTTACCTCGCCGCTAGCTCTGGAAACGGTGTTAGGCTACGTTATCGTCGGCTCTGCTCCTGTTCGTGTTGACAGTTGCGCGACGGTTTCTTACTGTTGTGCTACAGATCCCTTAGACACCGCCGTGCGTAAATTTTGGCAGATGGAAGAGGTGAACGCACCGAAAGCATTAAGTCCAGACGACACGGCGTGTGAAGAAATTTATAGCAACACGACCACTCGCGAAGCGGACGGACGGTACGTGGTCGCACTCCCTTTTAAGGGTGACGTACTGTCGTTAGGCGATTCTCTTAAAAGGGCTAAAACCCGCTTCTTTTGCTTAGAGCGCAAAATGTTAGCGTCGCCTAAGCTTAAAGAGGCCTACGACAGCGTGATCCTGGAATACCTAGACAAAGGATATATCTCCCGCGCATCCTCGGACACGGAGGCAACGCAGAGTTTGCCATCGTACACGATTTCGCATCATGGTGTCATAAGGGAAGACAAGTTGACCTCTAAATTGCGCGTGGTTCTGGACGCTAGTTCCAAAACAACCACACAAGTTTCCCTCAATGACATTCTGTACAATGGTCAGAATCTGCAGGGCAACTTATTCAATATTATCGTTAATTTCCGCATATATGGTATCGCTCTTTCCGCTGACATTCGTCAAATGTTCCTTTGCATTGGAATTCGTCCATGCGATCGAAGGTTTCAACGCATTTTGTATCGCTTTTCCCCGCAAGAACCTTTAAAGGTTTATGAATTTAACCGCGTTTGTTTCGGACTTAAGTCAAGTCCGTTTCATGCTCTGCGTACAGTGAAGCAACTCCTTTTAGATGAAGGTGCTTCATACCCACGCGCTAAAGAAACCGTAGATACGGGGTTGTATATTGTTACGAACACTCGAAGAAACTAGCGCCATCTAGCGGCAACCATTGAAACCACACAAAGACAGAGACCGCATGAAACTCTCTACTCAATACTAGATGGCGTTAGAGGAACTACTGTGGAACTTTGTAGAAGTATAGTCTCGAAAACCGGGCACATGCGCGAACTTTCCAGAATGGTCTGGGCCTCGTGTCGGCCGATATAAATAGCCGCAGGGAGGCGAGCGAGTGCAGTTCAGTTTGAGCGATCTTCGAGGCGACTTCACGAGTGAAAACTAGTGATCAAGAGTGGTACCAGCGAAACCTACGACATTGGCTACGACTGAGGACATTGTGAGTGCTTAGTGTTTGAACTTAGTGCTTAGTGTTTGAACCTAGTGCTTTGTGTTGGACCTAGTGCTAGTGAATAAAGTCTTGAAAAGAGTCAGCAGGTCTTTCTCTCCAAATCCTTCGAACCCTAACACGTAACAATATGGACGACTTCGTCTACAGCGTCGATAGTGAACACGATGCTATCTCCACCGCTGCCGAAGTGATTGCTCTCCTGAAAGCTGGTCAGTTTGACCTTGTGAAGTGGATGAGTAATTCACAAAAGGTTTTAAACGCAATTCCGCTGTCTCATCGTCTTTCCGCAGTTAAAGAATTCGACGATTCTGAACCACATAAGGTACTCGGCTTATGTTGGTCACCCGCTACAGACTATTTCAGTCTTAAGATTAGTGTTCCCGCTAAATCATGTACTAAACGTACAATTTTGTCATGTGTCGCTAGAATATGGGACGTCATGGGTTTCGTTGCTCCCGTCGTCTTATACGCAAAGCTTCTTATCAAACAACTTTGGTTGTGCGAATGTGATTGGGACGATGTACCTCCTGAACATATTATTGAACAGTGGTCCCGTTTCAAGAAGGAACTACCCTTGCTAAGTGAATTGAAAATTCCACGGCATGTAGGCATCGTCACTGGCGATATCGTAACAATCGTGGGGTTCGCGGACGCGAGCGAAAAGGCCTATGGAGGAGTAGTTTATTTCCACGTAAAAGATGGCAGAGGCCTTCGCAGGAATTCAGTATTTTTGATAACTGCTAAATCCAAAGTCTCGCCTCGTAAAGTCGTATCACTAGCGCGATTGGAGCTTTGTGCGATCCTTACACTAAGCAGCTTAATTACAAGGGTAGTTGAAGCCTGCAACAACCGCATTAATATCGACCGCATTCTCGCTTTTTCGGATTCAACGGTGGCATTGTGCTGGGTGCATTCTTCACCGCATCGTTGGGATACTTTCGTGGCCAACAGGGTCACCAAAATTCAAAATCAGTTTCCCGTTCAAACTTTTTTCCATGTGCAAGGCACTGAAAATCCCGCCGATTGTTTGTCGCGAGGTCTTACACCCGCACAAATAATTGATCACCCGCTTTGGTTCTCTGGCCCTGAGTGGCTTGAAACGGATCCAAATCTTTGGCCTGTTACCGCTTTCAATCCTTCCACGGTGTCACAGCCTCCGGAAGAAAAGAAACATGTTCTTCTCGCTGCAGAAGGCAGCGAAGGAAATCTAATAATTTCGCTCGCAGATCGCTTCTCATCATGGTCGAAGTTTTTACGTTGTGTAGTTTACGTTTGTCGTTTCGCTAAGCTGCTACCGCGTCGTGAAACAGTGACTGCGTCGGATCTGGATTACGCTGAAAATTTGATTTTGCGTGAAATACAGCACTCTTACTTCGCAAACGAAATTGCCAATTTACAATCAGGCAAATATTGCAGCCCAACGTTTCAACGCCTCAAACCTTTCCTTCAGGATAAAATCATAAGAGTTGGAGGTCGTTTGAGAAACGCCGATATAAGCTTCGATACAAAACATCCGATCATTCTGCCGCGAAAGGGTCATATATTAGATCTTCTGGTTGATTATCATCATAAAGTCAATTGCCATGCCGGTCCAGATTTGTTGATGTCCATACTCCGTCAGAGATATTGGATTTTATCCGCTCGCAATTTAATTCGAAGCCGGGTACACAAATGTCTACCCTGCTTTAGACTCCGCGCTAAACCAAATTTTCCGGAAATGGCAGATCACCGCTCGTGTCGAGTTACGCCGGCCGTTAAGCCTTTTTTGCACACTGGCACTGATTACGCAGGCCCCTTTAAAGTGACTATATCTCGCGGCCGCGGAATTCGACCAGCAAAGGCATACGTTTGTCTATTCGTGTGCTTAACCACTCGCGCTGTACATATAGAAGTTGCGAGCGATTTAAGCACACCTAGCTTCCTCGGAGCATTTAAACGCTTTCAGGCGCGCCGAGGCCTCGTCGCTCGCGTGCACTCTGATAATGCGACGAATTACGTATGTGCCAAGCGCACGCTATCTGAATTGCACGACTTTTTAATGTCAAAACACTTCAGGTCTGAATTTGGTCACATACTTGCAGAAAACCGCATCGAATGGTCACTGAACGTTCCAACTGCTTGTCATTTTGGTGGCAATTGGGAGGCCAACATTAAAAGTCTCAAAGCTCATTTATATCGCGTGATAGGCGACCAAATTCTGACCTTGGAGGAGTTCAGTACTGTGCTTGCTCAAATCGAGGCAGTCATGAACTCTCGTCCATTGTGCCGCACACTATCGAACGATCCATCGGAATCTCTCGCGTTGACACCGGCTCACTTTCTCACCCTCACTCCTTTAAAATACTTACCGGCTCAGGAGATAGAAGAAGGTCCGTTACATTTGCTTTCGCGTCAAGAATTGATCGATAAACTTGTTCAGTCGTTCTGGAAACGATGGAAGGCTGACTACTTACATACGCTACAGACTCGAAATAAATGGAACACTCCAACCAATCCGATCGCTAAGGGGGATGTGGTAATAATTATAGTCGATAATGCACCGCCACTTCACTGGCCGTTAGGGGTAGTTGAGGAAGTCTTCCCTGGATCGAATGGTGTCACGCGTATTGTTCGCGTTCGTACCGCTACAGGAACGTATTTGCGTCCTGTAGTGCGTCTTTGTCCACTACCTAAACAGTAATTAGTTGTAGTCATTCCGCGTAGGTTAGGTTAGGTTATTCTTATTTGGTTTTATTACTCATAATAATTTAGATTAGATTTCGAATTTTATTTTCTAAATCTCGTAAACTCCGCGTCGTAGTTTCTTTGAAGGTAGCACTTCAACCCCGGGGGCATGGACGCGCCAGCGCGTTAACTTTAATAAATCTAGAAATAAATAATGCTCGATCCACAATCCATTTGAAAATCCCGCCCGCTGTCTATCCCCTGACCTATAGTGAACATTGCAAGTGCAACTTTATAGCTGTGCATCAATTCGTAAACTCATCGAGTGACGTCGTGGATCTTCGTTTTTTCTTCGGACCTTTTGCTGTCAATATATAATAACGCATCGAATGCACCGCGCCGCGCCCGCTAATTTGTTTTGTAAACCTACGTAGTTTTGTGCCGTCTGATTAATATTGCCTACCGTAAATCTATAATTATCCGCTTTGGGAGTTGTGTAAGTGAAGGGAAGAAGACTGTATCAGCCCTGGACAAAGTGTTACTGCGCTCGTCGTGTGCCCGAAGGACAGCGGCGGCGGCCATTTAAGAAGAAGCTTGCAAAGGTCAGTTCCCCTTCCTCCATAATTCCAAAGTCCCTACGTCCCATTTACCTGTGGGATCGAGCAAACAAAAAAATATACAGTCCACTAAATCGCCGCTTAGAATTTCGTATACCCGCGCCACCACAAGGTGTTCGAATTCTAACTGTGTTCCTTCAAATGGGGGGTTCTGTAGGTGTAATAGATGACCTGCCGCTTAAAAAAATTCTAGCCAGTTTAAATTTAACTTTGTTTAAACAGACGGGATAGTTTGATAGACTCGTTCCGTATAATACCCTTCGAGAGCGCGTAAGCAAGGCTATAATTTATAATGAACCTTTCATTTCCTTACCATATGCGAGTCTTTAGTTGTATGCGGCCATTATTATTAACATTTCACCTCATTGACGTTTTTAGGGCTAAGGAAAATAGTATTAGTAGTAGTAGTAGTAGTAGGTTTTGCAGAAGTACTTTACCAGATTATCTCTTATAAGTAAACACAAAAAAAGTTACAGGTAAAAGTTTAATAAAGGCTACGATTTTTTTTAACTTGGAACGTTATCTAACACCCATAGAACTCCCCAATTGAAGGAACGCAGTTAGAAGTCGAACGTCTTATGTAGTCTAGGTGCTCTATTCTTGGCGCTGGTAGTTCAGCTAGCGGGTGTAATATCTATTATATTTTTAGTAACGTATGTAAGGTAATTAGATCGAAACTTTCCAGTATGTTTTAACACCACCAAATCAGATTAAATGAAACTTACAACAAAAAAAGAATTATCAAAATCGGTTCATAAGCGACGAAGTTATCCCCAAACATACATTAAAATATATATATATATATATATATATATATATATATATATATATATATACGGTCGAATAGAGTAACCTCCTCTTTTTTAGCTACATTTTATTACAGTACTAAACAATCAGTTAGTTATACTTCATAGACATATTAACCTAAGTTGAAGTTTTTGTTTCTATGGTCAAACTTACTGTTCCTAGTACGCTAGCACAGTTCCTATCCAACTTCAAAGTACGTAAGTCAGCCAGAATCTCGACGCTATCACTGAGTTACGCGTTGAGCTCATAGCATACTGAATCCAGTGGATTTACGAACTGTCTCTATAACTACGTGACGCAATTCGCTTTTGATGGTAAATTGCGTACGAGATTGGATGTTACACACGATATAATAACAAAAAACCATATCTAGTTGTATGATACATGAAAATGTTGTACAGTAAACAAGTACTAGTATAATATATAGAATTAATAGGATTTTGCTGGATAAATATGCAACGCACACATACATATAAATAAAAACGTGTAAGCTTATTTTCTTCTTCTACAGAACCCCCCATGTGTATGAACACATAATGCATTGTTCTATAAAGACTATCATTTTAATTTATATGGATTAAGGAATAGTTCTTATATTTTTATTAGTAATATATGTATGTATTTAATGGAAATATCTGGAAAAATCACTTCAATGTGTCACAGTCAACTAATGGACATAAGTCTCGCCGAGTTCCCGCTGAAAATTCCGTTTTTCTGCAATCCTTAACCATCACTTATTGGCCTTACGTAGACCGCGTGAATTATAAAAAAAAAAAATATCCAAAAACGCAAGGGCACTCCTTTGAAATTATTGTTTGCAACATATACTTACCAGCGCCATCTAGTAGCTTGTTTAGGAACTAATGACCGACCATACAACGATAATAAGTTCGATTAGTTAATTTGATTCTTGCAGATACTTACAGATATCTCTGATTTACTTACTTACATCACATAACATTTTACTATGGGAGAAACAAAAAATAATTATTGGTACAAAATTGAAGAATTTTTCAGCCTTCATATTCAATAGGCTTCTTGTTCGATAGTTACCTGACACAATATAAAAACAGCTCATATCGTCAAGTAGTACACATGAAACTGTAAATTAAATATCATAATAAGTGTGTATTTTAGTTTTTTCATTTTGTGAGTGTTAAGCACAGTCTCCGTGGAGGCGTGCAAAATAAAACTCCATAATTTACGAATAACTATAATGTTTATTTATACGCAGGTATACAAAGGTAACTTGAGGATAGTCGGTACTGGGTAGGTATATACTAGCGAAATGACTACAGATATGTAGGTAATATAATCTCAGCAAACAACACACAATTCATACGATATAAGCCATTATAACACATAGAGTTGATGTCGGCCTGCTAATGTTCTTACTTTATTGCACGTTTTCATTTTACATGTACATGTAGCGTGGAAGCAATTACACTCATTGTTCTATCGGAAATAGAACTTGAAAAATTGGATTTTGTCTTTTTATTACCTTAATAAATTTTATTTGATTGATAAGGATAGATAGCAATAGTAGTAAAAAACGTAAATTTATTTGTAGATCGTAGAATTCGCTTAGTGACCGTTTTTTTGTAAACCAAAATAACCAAATTTTCAATAATATTAGAAATATGAATCAAATCATTGACTGTAATAAGGAAATATAATTTAAACAAAAGTAACCTTGGACCGACGCTTACTAATTTAGACTGTTCATTACTTGATCGACTATCGTTAAACAGTTTCGTTAAAGGCCTCATACTAAAATCCATATTTTCTGATACTTTTTTCTAAGCATTGCTCTTGATACCTATATGACTAGACTAATGTAGCTTAACACACGCTACATGTACAGTAAATAATAAAGTTTAGGATAATATTGGAAAAAATATATAAGAAATATATAATACATTTAAATGATAATAATACTTTCATATGAATTTTCCATAAATTTCAAATAAATTATAAATTATTCCCGAACAAGCTACAATTAAGACACTCTATACAGAGAATAACAATAGCAATTTTAGAAATTTTGTCACTTCATATTATGTAAGTTATATTAATAGGCTCTATTATTTGAGTATAAGATCAAAAGTTGAAAATATCACGCCAGCTCGACTTATCTTAAACGCTTTAATCGCCAATTTGTTCATTTCAAATTTTAATGAAGGTCGCTTTATTAGTTTTTTACGAATTCAAAGTGGAATTGGTAATTTTTAATTCTGATTCCTCTGTGTAATTTGTGAAAAGAACTGTGACCAGCAACTGGCAATTCTTCCTTTTCTTTATGAAGTGCCTTTTTAAGTAGAGATGGTAAGTAAAGATGGTCTGCAGTCACTTCAGAACAGCGTTTTCTTCCTAATTCCATTTACCACGATAATTATTATTATTAATGTGAAAGAAGACCTTTAGACGCTGGTGTTTAATAATTGTTGCGACTGTACGACTTTCCCGTATTTGACAATTAGTCATTTCTCATTTGCTTTGAAAGGTTCGGTGCTTTAAGAATATCGTCCTTAACAAGAAAAAAATTCCAAGACCGAGACCGAGAGATCGAGTAGAAGAAATGAAAACTAAACTTAACTTTTTAGGTAAGTGTATTTAAACAGATATAATGAAGATGGATCTAATATTCGAGCATATCAATGAAAATTTTATATCAATAAAAGTTAATACAGTAGAACATTCATTCATTCATTCAGATTAATGGCTTCCACGTTAGAACATTAGTTTTATCTGTAGAATAAGCTTCTATTCTGTCACTTGCAATATAACATTAAAGATCCTTTTGAGTACTTATAGCTGCATAGCAGATTTATTACTCCGTTTTGAAGCGTCACTTTTTTTTCAAGATCGTTTAATGATTGCAAGTAATTTTCCCATGTCATTCAAATGCTTGAATCTGGTCTTACTGCAACATTTTCACTTTATTTTCTTAAACATCCAAGCTAATGCACATCGTCATTTTGAGAAAGTGCTTTAAAGGAATCGTTTCGACACTTTGGTAGAGCTGAGTTGCAATACAAGCCAGACTTGAACGTTTAATGCCTGAAACTCACCATTTGATAAATTTATCCAATTTTTAGACTGTTATGGCTCTTCGATTTAAACTTTCAACATTTACAGCTCAACGTTTTTAATAAAAACAAAAATTATTCTCTGTTTAGAGCTCGTAATTTACAAGAATAGCTTGTTCATAAATCTGAAGGGATTACATTATATTACAAGGTCGGTAAATATTGAGTTTAAAACATGGTATAAAACGTTTTTACAATCTACCTTTTAACTGTTTAGTAATCGTTGTTCATATTACCCAAAATCTTTTTACAACTTTACATTACAGTAATAGAATTTATATTACAAATACACTCTTCAAAACAACTAAATTAAAAAAAAGCTATAGAATATTTCGACTAGATTAAAAGGTTGGTGAAAAAAATAATAAAAAAAAAATAAGATAAAAACATTGTCAGTCTTATTTGATAAAATTAATTAATTACTTCCTTGTTATTGTATTTCATGAGGTAAACTAATCTTCGTCTTCCTTGAAATCGTATCAAATGTTACCAAATGAGAAAGCTAGTAAATATATGCTTATGCAACAACCTTTGTCCTTACTTTATTTTCAAGTATATATTTTTTTTTGTTATATAGTAAAACATTTTTCATCGATTGCATCACATCACTGTATTAGGTATCGTGACATCTCTTTCTGGTTAATACTTCCGTCTGGTGGTTAGAATGAGATGGCAAATGTCATGGAATGTGCATCGAAATTTTATCCAAGTCACTGAGCTATAGATCGCTTTTGTTGTTGACATATTGTATTTCTATGTCACATATTGACGCTGTTTCTACAACGAGCTAGCATGTTGAATTATATTTCAAATTGCATCCACGTATTGGATGGGTACTTCACACATTTGACAGATTTGTACACTTTAGGACGATTATGTGCACCAGCTTATACATTGTAATGATAATTGTCGATACGATGATTGCAAATATTGAAAAAAGATTTCGCTAGCTCAAAAATTTGTTATTTGTACCAGAGAAAATGAAACAAATAAACATTTTAATCAAAAGACGAGCTACAATCGATGAAATAATTTTAAATAAATTAAATAATTTATAATATCAATATTTTAGGGCAGATTAGTATAGTTAGCCAAATCTTTGCCGTTCTTGTACATCGATGTGATAATGGGATCCAAGTTGTGGTATTCTTTGCCTGAACGTGGCCGAAGAGTGCTCGTTGGTTGGCGATTTAACCTGAAAGAGATGAAATTTTAAGAATCAAGCTTACGATTATTTGAATTATAAATAAACTATTCCTGTCAACATGTTTAGGTTAAAGACTTATTTTGTTACTTGATATAGTTTAAGGTTAAGTAGAGAAGTAATATTAAATGCTCTCAAGCTCTAGTCTTCTTTTGTCTGCTATCTTAAACACTTAATAAGAAAGTGAATGTACAACTTGAATTATACCTTCCTGCCATCGGGGAGTCTGAAGACGAATGAGACGACGTCAGTGATAGTGTTTCAATATAATCCGACATGTCAGAAGTACCGCTTGAAGTGCTGTGTGTATCCAAAACACCTAAAATAAATACAACTGTAGAATACTTGAGATCTAATCATGTTAGTCTTAGTAGTTAGTCTATTTACTAAACACATGTTAAATAAATATGAATATAAATCTGGCACTTTTGTTACAAGACTCTTCTCTATTATACTATTCTCAGTACTACTATACTCAACAAAAACATTTTACCTTTAAACTGTTTTGGTGGCAACACTGGTACTTCAGCTTCTGCAGAAGATGATTTACCATGGGCACTACTTTTAGGTAGTTGCATAGGCTGATCTCTTAAAAGATCTGATGATTTAGATTTCCTTGGTAGCGAAGAATGAATGGACCCTGAAAGATTTCCTCGCATTCTTTTAGCTACCATATAATGATATCTTGAATGTCCTGAAGTCAAAGGCATTTCAAACTCTTGAAACTCTCCACCGCCGTGTTTCAAGGAACAACTTGAGACTCCCGAGTCATTGGAACTAGAAGAGTCTCTGTTTCCTCCTTTGCATGGTACACTTGACGACCGTTTTATAGCTGCGTTGTCCATATGTTTGTTTCGTAAATGAGGTATATCTTTCGAAGAACTAGCTTCTGACGTTTTGTTTTCCGATCCAGATGATTTACAGCAGTCGTAACACTCGCGATCATTATCGCAAGGTGATGCTAGCCTGTTTTCTAAAGCCAGATTTCTTAATGTTTCCATGGACGATGATGTTGCATGACTACCTATGCTACTATCGAATTCCTTTAAGTCTTCAAGCAATCTCGCAGAATCTACTGAACTTGATCTCTTTTGAATGGCTTCTTTATTTATTGTACCATCTAAGTGTTGACTACAATTACCAGTTCCATGCAACGTTGGTATACTTAATGATTTTTCAATGTCCGCTCGGTGAACTTTCACAATAGGATGTTTCAAGCTTTGTGACCAATTAGGATTGGGTGACATTGGAGTGTAACCTGGATTATTTCCAATCGCGCGGGAAACTAAGCAACTTTTAATATCCTTCGTTGGTTCCATAAGTAAGTATTCATCAGATTTATTTTTATTATCATGTAGAGTAGAAGGTTTACGATGACTACATTTTAAACAAGGCTGAGGTTTCTTTGGTAAAGTTGTAGATGCTAAATCAATATTAGCACTAAGGGCATCCAATTCATTTTGAGTGACCCCAGCTTTCTTCAACAAATCTTTTGCGTTTTCATAGTATTCTAACGATAATGCAAATTCAAGATTTTCATAATTAGAGTAAGGACCTTCAAAGTCTTTGCTTTCGTTCGGTTCTATATTTTGATAATTTGTAATCGTTATTTCAGCTGTACTATCTTGTATTTTATCTTGATCCAAAGCACTTTGTCTATTAGTTTTCCTCGAGACATCTACTGTTGCATATAGCGCCATGTCATCTAACTTACTGTTACTAAGAATTTCGGTACTAATTTTTTCGTTGCTTGTATTTCTCTTACAATACGGTAGACTAATTAAATTGTTCGCCCAATTTGTAACTTTTTGACATGGACAATCAACTGGCTGTAAGTTTTCATCGCATTCCACAATAACAGGTTTCTTTTTTGAACCAAATTTTAGTATACATCCACACTTCTTCTTTAATACTAATGAGCCCGGCGTCGAAGTGCTTGTAACTTGAAAAAGATCATCAGCGAGTGCTGCTTTAATTCTTTTCGGTGTATCATAGTACTCTTCTTTGTCCACCTGTAACAGAAACACAGTAGTCAATACTTTGTCTAGATTGTTTTTATATTTTTAAAGTAAATATTTATGTTGAGGTTACTATTATGTAAAATTAAAAGTTATATTAGTTTGGACATAATTAAGGTAGGAAAAGGTTTTGAAATCACCTCAGAATACGAAACTTTAGGTACATCGTAGTTTTCATAAGGCCCTACTTTTGGGTTGTTGCTAGGTCGAAAGTTTGCATTTGAAATACAACTGCAACCTTGTGATGGCAATGGTGCAGGTGGTTTTTTTTGGTCAAAATGTTGTGGTTTCGGCGGCCTTTGCGGAGGTTTCTCTTTACACTGACAAGATTCTTTTCTAACAGCTTTAGGCGTAAAATTTTCAGTACTATTGGAAGAATTATCCGAACAACTTTCAGGTACTGCTTCCATTGTCCATGCAGGATTAAAGTTACTTCCTGTGTTAAGAGCTACCGTTGAAGATCGAGAAACACCGCCAAGCTTAGTAACACAATTGTTACAGCGTTCCAAAGTGATGTGGTCTGCTCCACTCCAAGGTGGCTTAACATCTATTTCTGTATCAGGCCTGTATTCAGTTTCATCGTATCCCCGCTTCTCTGCTGATGGCCAGTAAGGCGATATATCTCCACAATCTTCCCCGAAGTAATTTTCTTCATACAAAGCACTTGCGTTGTCTTGTATAGATTGATCTGCAGTATTAAAGTCGGATAAACGTGTATTCGGTCGAGACTTGAATCTGCGTTCGGTACCTGCAAAACAAATACAAGTATTATGCTTAGAACTAAATATTTGGAACACGTTTTTCAAAAATAGTGTAGAAACCACTTTACCAGTACTCCTAGGTCCATGTGTTCTTTGTTGAAGATTTCCATGAGTGGAATGGTCAAAAGCGTCTGTTATGTCTTGAGCTTGATCGGTTATCAACATATGTAGTCCTTCGCCTTTACCACAATGAGATCCACCTTCGAAGCAAAAACGTCCCTCTACAACACCGTAGCGCCTTAAAAAGGAACAAGAAAATAAGTCAGTTTAAAAAACATTTGAATGAAATGAATGTAATTAAATTATATTATTACTTTAATAATAATAAGACAAATTACATTAAACTAAAAAACCTTCAAGTATAATATAAACATAATATAATAACTAAAAAATATTATTAAAAGGAGTCCCTTTAGGCAAGGTTCCGAAGATACTGACAGCGTTCCCCTTTGAATAGCTAGACTAATTCTTTGTCTAAAGTAGCTGCCAGGTCTTCGGTCTCCTGTGACGTCGAATAACCTTTTTGCTATTTCCTTAAAAAGTCTTATAGCGCTAGGACCCCACGGAACAAGGGTCTCAACACCGAATGGGACAAAATCATATTCGGAGCCTAGACCCCTGTATAATAATTATAATATAATATAATAAAATAATACAATACAACGTAAAATTAAATTATTATATTAATTGGTATATTACATTCAAACGTCAAATTTTTACTTTCGTCTTTTTTAATAATGCTAGTTAGCATTTTTGTCTAAAAAGGTAACTTGAGTAAAGGAACTTAAATAAATAAAAGTAATAAATGTAAATCGTATCTTAATTGAAAATATTATATTTTATATGAAGATTGAAACTAAAGCCGCCTCAAAAATTCTAACTCACAGCGTAACGAAACAATTATTGCTTCAGCCTGTAATATCCAACTGTTATGCATAGGTCTCTTTTCCCATGTAAGAGAAGGATCAGAGCTTAATCCACCAGGCTGCTCCGAAGCGGGTTGGCGGATATATTCCCTACTGTGAGTAACGATCGCTATCAGGTGTACATAATAACAACCGGGACCGACAGCGTGGATACCACGCTGCTCCAATGCGAGTTGGTGGATATATTCCTTAGTATGAATAAATATCGCTATCAGGCGTACATGATAACAACTGAAACCGATAGTTTAAGGCAACTATCCGAAGCACGGTGGGGAGATCCACAAGAACTAATAACCAAACCGGAAATAAATATTAATTTGTATAAACACAAATATCCACTCCGAGCGGGAATTGAACCCGCGACACGGCACATGCACCATTACACCAGAGTTGCACAAGCAAAATGGTCCAAAATTAAAGACTAACTAAGGCATATCTATTTGTGATCGAAGATTTAACCATTAAGTATTATCTTTATATTTTTTTCTGTGTACATGTTTCAAATATATATTCGATAATAGGATTCGTTAAGTCTACTACCCACAACTGTTATATAGAATTACTAGTTGTATCCCGCGGTTACAACCGCGTTTGCGGTTGCAACTCGGGCGACTTACAAAGACGCGCAACGCGACGCGACTGTTTCATTTGATTTTACATTATCTCCTAAATTATGCGAACTAATTAAATTCTATAAACGACAAACTTCGTCTCCATAGATTTATCTTATTGATGAAGTATTTTTCATTCGTAAGGGTTGATACGCCTAACCAATACTAATGCAATAAAATCACCTTTTTATTTTTGGTGAATCATTAATTCGTTGTAGAGTTAATTTAAATCTATAATAATTCTATAACAATTTTGTTCAAAAAGAAATACTTGTGATGAATAACGCATTTATTTGGATAAAGATACATGTCTTTAAAACTACCTTCGCAAATAGTGCATTATTTTAGAAAAAAAAATGATTAAATAATATAATGAAAAGGTTATAATGAGTTAATTTTAAAATATTATATGCTGTCGCGGACTTTTCTTAGAACCTTTAACGGTGATCAACCCTGCTGTACATAAATCACTTTTGAGTAACTTTAACCGTTTACGCAGCGCATGCAACGGAAGCTCCCAAAAAGGATTTTTGTCCCGTTTTCGTAACATTTGTTATTAATGCTGAGACTGGTCGAAGCATGATGCTATATAGCCTATAGCCTCCCTCGGTAAATGGATTATTCAAAACAAAATTAATTTTTAGATTCGAATGGGTAGTTCCTGATTTTGGCGCGCTCAAAGGAACAACCTCTTCCGGTTTATAATGTTAGTATAGATTACACCGTATAAAAAAGGTGACACCAAGATAAGATAACCTTATACACCGGAAGGTAGATTTTAGTATATCTAACAATAACAAACGTAATAAACGCCTCACTCAACGGTCCCCGGTAGGATTTTCTCCGCTGTCGGGGGTCCGCAAACACACACAATACACAAGCACAAACGCCCAGACCACGACAAACATCTATATAGCCAATAAAAATGTCTCTCGTGAGCGGGGATTGAACCCGTGACCGCCAGCGCAACAACCATTGCTGTGACCGCTGCGCTAATGCTTAAGTTGTCACAATTTATTTTCGACATTCGATCGACATTTTATATTTAAGTGTTAATTATAACTGAACTTTATACTTATTATTGTACTGATATTAACTTCCGAAGAAAAATCTTCATAAAATCATAATGTATTTTTATTATGTAGAAAGAGAATATCGTCCCGGTTAATCTTTGACATCACAAGATAACCCACACTACGCGATCATTTTTCACGGGACTAAAAAACCGTGACGCGGTCGTAATTTTAAAAATATGTGCATCAAACCATTTGGGGAGAACGTTGGCAAAGTCACTAGTACGGGATAAGATGCCGACAAAATGGCGGCGCGGCGCACAAAATGGCTGCTATGGCGGAAGTCGCCGCCATTAACTCACTGGCGACCAGACGAACTACATAAACCAACAGATGCCGCGTTTATGGAGCGGCCGTGAAATGATCGAGTTTTATTGTCAGCTGTATGTGTGTCGTTCTGTGACTGCATTCACATTGGAGCCAACGTCGGTTTTATGGTCCGTTTCAGTTTTATTTACTTGAATTCGTTGGTCCTTCGTCTTGAGACTTTATAGTCTCTATTATTTATTGCTCTAAAACTCACCGACTGTGCAGATGTCAGTTAAGTTTTAAAAATTTAACAGCTGATATAAAATAGTTAGAAAATAGTTTTAACATTGTTTTTGTATCAGTATTGAATTATTAGACTTTTGTGGTCTTTGAAAATGTACGTACGTATGGAATATTGGTACAAGTCCTCACCTCAAATGCGCAAGTTCCCATAATCCAAGTACTCGAGGCGGTACTCCACTTGTCAGAGCAAATCTTCTACCCTGAAGATGAAGCCGTGCAGGTCCAGCGGGAAGTTTCCGAGATCCACCACTGCCTATCATCACCAAGAACTCCTTAGATGAACCTAGTTGACCTCCAACTTTGACCTGCCATGCTATAAGTCGCTCTCTGGTCTCAAAAGCCAGAACTACTGTCACATCTTGACATATTATGGCGATGGTGTTGGACTCTTTATCTAAAGTAAATCCTGATTCAAATCCGAGAAAGTGTTGAAGGGAAAGAGAAGCCTTCGTTTGACCCTTCTTGTACCGGTCCTTCGGATCACGATACAGTTGCAGATGGAGACAATCTGAAACAATAAAGAAACCAATATTAAAATCTAATCGACAAAATCATCCAAAAATTGTAACATATTTATTTCTTTAAAAATCATTTTTCATTCTATTTTAATTTTTTTTATGATTTAATGTTTAACACTATACATGACATATCTCTTAATTATCTACTTGAATTTTATACAAAACCTAATGAAGTAATTATGGAATATAATATAAACTTGAATTATTTCTTTATAATAATAAAAATATATTGACTTTTAATCACGCGTGGTAATTATGACTTTTCTATGAATCACGTTACTGAATTTATTAGATCGTTCATTTCTGCTTATGCTCTAAAAACTCAGTGCTAGAATATTTCTCGTAACAGAAAATCCAGTCAGTAATTAACGGTAGGAATGGCTTAAAGTTGAGCATCCATCAATAATATAGCAACAGACTCAGCGATTGAAAATATGTTTTGGCAAATATTTTCTTTTCTTATTTGTCGCGACGCCATTACATCTTAGGCTTGAACAGATTAAGCGATGGCTATACAGTCGATGGACGAAAATACCATCACGACCCAATTACAACGGACGCTTCGAACAGTTCAATTAGCAAGGGTTTCTTTGATTCGGACCGAATTAAAGCCTAGTGAGCCACGATATTGGACTCAACTAAAGATTGGGTATTTTTATTGGTAATTGTACGCCTGCTAATTGTTTTTAACAAAAGAGAAAATTCTATATCTTTACAAGTTGCTATCGAAAATACTTTATTCTTTTTTTTAATTAATGGTATAATGACTTTTCCTTTTTCTAAATCTAACTCCATTTTATGAATTTTTGCTACTTTTGCTATATGGGGTTTCGTTATTTGAATATTAGAGGTTTGTTCATTTGTTCATCGAGTTAGACAAATAAATGGATTCAAATAAAATTACCTTAATTTTAATCACCCGCTCTGAACGTAATACATTATCTTTCAAGGATTTAAAATAATGGTTTTCCCTACAAATATTTGAGAGCAACACATTTTCCACGGTAAACGAATAGAAGACTTTTTTCATCAACATTTCGGCTTTGACCAACAAAGAAATTGCCACGCGTGAAATGTTATGTAAAGAGTTTTTGTAAGTACAGTGAATACGTAAAAACGGTCCAGTACGCGGGTCGCAGTGGGACTCATAAACTGGGCGTTCATGCCCAGTTTATGAGTCCCACTGCGACCATGCAACATGCAGCATGCACAAACATGCAACCGCTATTATCACCGCCTCTTTTAGTTAGATCCTTAAACCTATTTGATATTTATTTTTGTAATCTAATGTAGTTTGGGTTAAGTTGTAGTTAAGTACTTAATTTTATTTGTGACCATTATTTTATTCCCATAACTGTTTTACAAACTATAAATTTTGGTATTCTTAACGCGAAGTTTACGCGAATTCTGTTGTATCTCCTTAATCTCCCACCACTGAGTATAAAATTAAAAAACGCCAAACATTTATAGCGTTAATGTTAAATGATTTCGGTTTTACATACGTCACTACTCACTGTCGTCGTCACTGTCGTTATATATTTTTCTTACGGTTTTAGTCTCACACATTTCTTAGTTCGGCCGCCTAGCCAAATGTCAAGCCTACCGTAAGGAACTTCGTTCCAATACGATATAATACAATTCAAGCCACTGCTGGACATAGGCCTCTTTCTCCATGTAGGAGTAAGATTAGAGCTTAAAAACTGCGGGTTGGCGGAAATGTTCCCTACCATGAGTAACTATACAATTATCCATAACGTAAATACAACAATTCATCCCGAGCACATGCTTTAGGCGACAACACGTACCACTAGACGCGTACGACACGCGTTGGCGCAACGCTTACAGCCATGGATTGTACCTGTTGCGCTGGCGGTTGCGGGTTCGATCCCCGCACATGACAAACATTTGTATTGGCCATACAGGTGTTTGCCGTGGTCTGGGTGTTTGTGCAGTCCTTGTGGGTCTCCCCACCGTGCCTCGGAGAGCACGTTAAGCCGTCGGTCCCGGTTGTTATCTTGTACACCTGATAGCGATCGTTACTCATAGTAGGGAATATATCCGCCAACCCGCATTGGAGCAGCGTGCTGGATTAGCTCTGATCCTTCTCCTATATGGGGAAAGAGGCCTATGCCCAGTAGTGGGATATTACAGGCTGAAGCGTAACGTACCACTACACCAGAGGTTTGTTGAGTAAAACTTACCGCATTGTTAATAAAACTATATGTATCTTTATCCTTGGTATTTTATCGCATTGCCTCGTTAAGTACCTTTCTTTATAGAAACAAAAAACGCGCTGGAATTCTCGGTCTTCAAAATGTATTTTTTAAATGTTTAAATTAGCTTACATACAGTAACTTCTTCAGCCGTAATTTGCAATTTCCATCAATTGAAAATTGACGCATCTTTTAACGACAATTTTGTCACGCCATGTAACTGGAATGATTTATTAACTTCATCAAAATTATAAGTAGTATATCGCGATATGCTTATATTATATACAAATAATAATGAATCACAAAAATGTATGTATGCGTATAATTTCGGACGACAGCACAAAATTGTATAGTTCTATTTTTCTTGTGTTCATTATTGACAGAATAGAACTCGTATAAATTGCATTTAGAAAATATCGATAGGGTGTTGATAGTACTCCAAAAAATATATATATATCGTTATAATAATAAATCACCGAGGTAGGACACAGTAGGATAAGTACCTCGACCTTACATAAGATCACAGGTAAATATTATTACTCTCAAGCGGTATTGTGTTCCTGTGTAAGGTGACCAGAGCTCCTGGGGGGAATTGAAAGTAGAGTCGACAATGCGTTTGCGATGCGTCTGGTGTAGCCGGCGTCTAGAGACTACGGTAATCTCTTACTATCAGGTGAGCCGTACGCTTGTTTGCCGACCTTTGTAATAAATAAAGAAAAACAATATTAAGACATATTGCATCACACTGGATACAATACAGTGTCACCAATTCAATGGATGTAATAATCCATCATAGTTTAAGGGACGCAAATTTGTTCGTAGATGAAGGTCTTTCAATGCTAATTAATAAGAAACGGATCCCCGCTCGTTCATAATTGTCACTGAAAGTTCTACTAATTACTTTGAAAAAATGAGAACGGTAATTTTATCTACATTTTCAAAGGCACTCCAATCTTCCTCGCATTAAGCTATTGCAGGATTCAGATTTTAGTCTCGTTAGCCAATTTTTCAAGTATCCTTAAGTGTTTTAATGAAAATTATTTTTTATTCTTCGTATGGTATAATGAGGAAGGGGAACTCCTGAGCTACTGAATTTTTTGAATGGTTCAGCAGTTTTTTAGCTAAATTAAAACCTTGTTTGGAATGTTAAATATACAATTAGTTGTTGTTGATAATATCCTTTTTACGCAAATAAACTATACGCCAAGTACGATGTACCGAATCTCTTTACAATTAGTCTGGAGCAGCAAAGTCCTAAAAAAGTCTAAAAAAAAGACACATTTTTGTAAATTTATATTAAAGTGAGAAACGAGTGCGTGGACAAAGAAAGAGACGGCAAAACATTACTTAGTACTTATTTAAAATCTCGATTGCACAAATCGGTCACAAGTCTAAAAAAGAAAATAATTGAAAAACAGTTTTCTGAAACAAATTAACTTGAATAATTGTTATCTACCCTTAATTTCCTTCATCAAATTTCAATTGTCGGATATCGCTTCATATAATTTATTATTGCCATAACGTCCCCGTAGGGTCCCCCGCATTATACCAACAATGAAGAGTGCGTATGAATTATTAACGCGGAGTGACCTTTTGTTTTGTGTCGAACTTCCGAAGGGCCCTTCAATCAACTCGTTTCATATTTCCTTTCCAATTGCTATTATTTGTATTGAAAATTGCTACGGAAAATACAAACATCGACCCGAGCCATTGTTTAGGTAAGACTATTATAATAATTATGACATAGCCAATATTTCTTTAACAAGAAACGATTGGATACATTTCGTTGATTTTTAAGCGATGTATTTATTTCACTGTATTCGTTTATTATGATGCGAATATTATTACACGGTATACAAATATGTTTGTTTATTCAATAACGGAAAGATAAATGGAATACAATATTTAAATATGAAACAGACTGTGTGGAACAGATATTAAAATCACACAATTTCCTCTTTTTGGTGTACTCTGTACCTAAATTTTTAAAAAAAGAATTCTAAAATTAATATTTCTCGATCGGTCTTTTTTTCTGCTATAGTACTATTGTATTAGAACCCTTGATAGGCAGATATTTGACATTATACGGATTGTGCGTAATGCACTATGCGTATGGTCACTACAGTTTGTACAATTTGAAACAAAAAAAAAACCGTGTGGTGTCGTGGAACACCAGATAGGAAAGAAGTTTCTTATTATAAAAAGTTTCTAATTATAAAATATTTATTTCAATATCTAGTCGAGGTATAAAGAAAATAATTATTCGGGTACACATATTTATTATGATTTTTTTTATAAATAAAAATTAATAGACTATACATAAAAATCTTACGTACTTTAAAGTTACGGACGTTTTTACCCGGCTTGGGTACCCCTCTTAGGGTTAGGGTACCTCTCTTGGTAACTTCGCATCAAAAAAATATAAAATGGGTTACATATATTATGACACGTTACTTTTCAATATTTTTTAGCTTGTATGTACTGTGTGTACTGTGAAGTAAACCACGTATGTGTAAAGTCAGACTTGGTAAATTTTTTAATATCTATTTGTAGATAGATTAATTATCATCAACATTATCAAAACTCGGAACAACTAACAATGTTTTATTGAACACACACACGTACGTTTTAGAACATGTAACCGAGAAAATAAAAATTACATTAACATTCAAAGGCTGCAGCCGCAAAAATCAACATACATTTTATTCGTTTACCGTAGCACGGAATCTAATTACGGCACCGTTGGAATTATCACAAGACTCAACATTTCACATACCATCGTCACCTTGAACCGATCCATCCGAACGCAAACTTGTTCCCATTACGCAACAACTCGTTTTTCCTTCGAGACTTTACCCGATGAGTCGGCTTTACCGAACTTTTGCGAATACATTAGCTTCGGAAAGCGACGTTACTGACAAATTTGAACCGACGTGCCTCCACACCTTGTTACTTCCAAGTTTCCGTATCATCCAATCGCGACCTCATCCATTACGTCTTTGGAATGAGTATCAGTTACACTTTTAAAGCGGGATCGTCATTGGAACATGCGCTGGAATTTTAATGGCGAAGCGATACCATTAAAATTGCTACAAACGTTACTAGGTAAGGTAACGCTTTGACACCCAACTCTAAAAGGGATCTCGTCCCTGTAATTTTGCCGCAAGTTAAATTAAGGTGCCTAAAGAAATACGCTGTTGTACTGAACCCCAGCCTTATTATAGAGTCGACTTTTTTATTTCAAAACACAGATTCGTAAATTTGATAATAGAATTGGCAACGCGCAAAGGGTAGCAAAATTGAGATTGATGACATGTGTGCGGTCCTTATATCAATGTTGCCAAGAATGTGAAAAGGCAAAAAGCAAACGTCATCACAACATGGAGATGAAAAAAAATGATACAGATCGCTTTTGATAACCCAATATAGATTAATTTAATACAAGACGGCTGACATGAATATGAACTTAGGAAAATATAAACAGAATTCACTGCGGAAATTATATATAAATTAGTGTGGTGTTGAATGTTTTTGTGATATTTTCACAGAAATAGAATTCAAACAATTTAAAGTTCCATAATAAAACCACAACGTCAGAAATAAGAGACAAATGAAAAAGATACATTGTTTCGAGTTGTTGTCGATGAAAATGTTAACAATAGCCTAAATGATTAGAGGCGTTCGTCGAGCGCGGCGTGTTGCGATTTATCTCCCATCTTCCGTCGGAGCGACAATTTGTACAACTTTGTTTGTTCTTTCATTAGGCTTTGACAAACAGACGTTTGAAAATTTCATATTATCTGAACTGAACAAATATTTCATTCTTAGTCGCAAAGTATTTGAGACGACGAATTCTCTCGTCTTATTCTTAGAAACGTTTCAATAGATGTTCTGACATCAATATTGCTTTGTTCAACACGAAACATGGAAATCGACGCGAGACTGTTTTACAACATAAAATTCATTGCAGATGTCATAAACGTTGGAATCATCTCGATTTATTTGTCGTTCAATAACGATCGAATGTAAACGTAACACTAAAAACGCACGGGGATTCGAAATCACCGCGGCATCGGAAAATTCAAAATGTAACGATAATAACGATGGATTAAATCATGCATAATTAAAAGCCCTCATATTTCCATCCATCGAGCTAAATGATTACCGTTTTAGCAATTGGCAAATGAACGGTCAAACAGATCGCTCCGGTGATTAGCGTACTGTTTGCGTTCTATCAGCTTCTGATTGTGTAACCAACGCGAGCTACACATATTGTTTCTTATAACATGATCCGAACTAATATCGTTTACTATTGTGATAGCGTATTCATTTGCAATATTCACGTTAATACTTTAATGAGAATTATTACTTTATAATATGAAAATTAATAATGCTAATGCATCATCAGATCTGGAAATAAGCATCAAACAAAAAAAAAATAAAGTATAGATAGCTACTATTGAAATTGTCATTCGTAATGAGCGGTGACAAAATGTCCTTAAACAAAAAAAAAAAATACAGTTAAATGAATACTTTCACAGCACTGGTTTGTGGCTGCACTATCCCCACATGACAAACATTAATTTGTATTGGCCATACGGATGTTTGCCGTGGTCTAGGCATTTGTGCTTGTTTATTGTGTGTTTCCGGACCCCCGACACAAGCTATTAATCCTACAGGCCCGTTGAGTGTGAAGCGTTTATTATTATTATTTATTATTAAATATTCGAAGTATTTAAATCGTGTACCAATTTATAAAAAAAATTGATTTGTATATAGGAATTAGTTTATCAATGTCAATGTTATGACTACTGTTATAGCTAGTCACAAATTTAAGATGACGTCGAAGTGTATCATGTAACAGAATTGATCAACTGCAGCAGCGAGACGTGATGCCATGACGGGGATACGCCGGCGGCTGGGTGCACGCCAAACTGAGATAAATGATTCGACCCGCCGTTTCGAACATGAAGCCGCGAAATTGGATGTGGTTGATGAGATGGAAACACAAAATATCTAGAGTGAAGACGTTAAACATTTTTAGTCGATAATACAGAAAGTAGCAAGTGGAATACAGACAATACTGTTATAGTAATAAAAAACTGCCTTGCAATATTCTTTTTGTAAAAGTGAATACATTAAAATATGTAAAAACAAGTGTTGCCTTAAGAGCCATTTCACAATTTTACGCTCTGCAAGTTTAGGTAAATTTGGTCGCATCGCGCGAGTCGTACGAGCCGCGCGATCTTTGTGCTAGTACGTATAGTGTGACAACCAAAAGACCATCGTGATCATTTTCTGATGTATAATAAAAATTATAACTATGGTATAAAATGTTTTTTACATAATTAATTTGTTAAAAATTTCAAGTATGTTATATAACAACAGTCAATAAATTTAAAATAAAATTAAAAAATCAATTTTATGAAACAATTTTTTTAAATTGATTTAGTTTTTTCAGTTTACGAATGAATCTAATATTTACGATATGAATAAAAAAGCATTTAATGACATCGCCACCGACAAACATATTAATTAACAAATAACAAGACAAACAGATTGAAATGCCTATTTGTATTGATAGTGTGAGAAAAGAAAATTAAATTATACATTTGTTTACAGAAATTATCATTATATTATTTTACAGTCATTTTCGTAATATGTTTATTTTATTATGAAAGTATCAAATGCGTTTTATCCGCTATAACAACAGGCGCTTGGCGCGTGTGAGCGAAAGAGACGGCTGCGCAGAATTTGGCGTGGACCTTACCTCTAAGAGCGCTAGCGCTCGACTGATTTACCGGGCTTGATGCGTGGCAATATATACTATCTTTTTATTATTTAATATAAAATGTATTAAAAATAATTACATCTTTTAATTATTTTTTTTGTATTCCTTAATGATGTAAGTTTACTTTGATGAAGATAGTTCGTTAAAATTTCTTAGTTTTCTAAGAGAAATATCGCTTTTATATTCGTAACTTTAAATTTTTTTTATCGTTTAATAGAGATACAAATGGAATAAAAATATATGATAGTGAACAACAAAATTATATTCCACATATTATGATATTTTTTTAAAATGGTTTCAACGTAGAGGTTATTGAAAAGTAGGACTTCAAAGTATACATTGCGACCGTTTACCCAGGGAGGAGGCTGATGAAAAGGTTAATAATTTTATACACATAATATAAATCATTATTCTGATCTGACTATGGACTACAACAAAGGTTGCTCTATTATATTTCAAGAATATTATTTTATTACATTATTGCATCCAACACTGAGATTAACGACGTCAAAATATTACAATTTCGCGGATTGTTACCGATTTTTGACCGAAATGGCTCTTAAATCATTGCCTAATGAAAATATTAGAACAACTAAATAAATATAATAATAGCGTGTAGTTACGACATTGTATGATATAAACTTCTTCTAATCAATGAAAGTTACTACTCTCGTTCTCCTAAACTATTGTAATTACATAATATTCACTTCCACTTCCAGAAATGCAGGGGTTCTCAATTCGATTTTATTCTTTTTTTTTGTATGTTACTTCAGAACTTTCGAGCGATTTCGGTGGTTTTTATTAATCAAAAGATGATGCGTGTCTTTTAAGTCTAATTGAGATCTATCAAGTACTTTTCGAGTTATATCTAATAACGTGTATTTACTTGACTATTTTTTCGCTGATTTACGTTGTATTACTGGTCGTATATTTAAAATAATCTGTGTGTAGGTTATGCTGTGTGGTTACGGATTAAGAATTTAGCCACCCCCTCTCTTCCCGTGGGTGTCGTAAGAGGCGACTAAGGGATAACACAGTTCCACTACCACCTTGTAACTGAAAAGACCGACTGATGGCGAGATAACCATCCAACTGCTGGCTTTGAAATACACAGGCCGAAGATTTGCCTGTCCAGCATGATGACTATGGGCAAAACACATGAGTCCACTCCAACACTCCATTGTTGTGCAAACTTGTGGAGGCCTATGTTCAGCAGTGGACTGCATTAGGCTGAACTGATGATGTGACTGATGTGTGTAGGTTGCGTTTGTATCTATGTGTATATCCTTTTTTTTACATGTGGCATAAGCTAGCTTTTAACATTTAAAATGCCGCATCCATAGTTTGAACATTAATGTAGTCGTTAGATGTTATAAGCGATACGCGGCCGACGTAATCGGATCGGAATAACGTTCGATATTATTTGCTTAAGATAAGCCTCCCTGATAATATGTTACCAGCACCAGCGTCGTGACGAATTAATCTCGTTGTCCTAATAAGTCTATTAACGGTGATAGAGATGCTAACTCAATTTATAAAGACGTAGCCGTTTGACGTTTTTGATTGACGAAACTGTAACTCAATATATCTCACTTATCTATGTAACGTTGAAAATGTAGGCAATAATATAAATTTTCTCAAGTTGTACTTATACTAGATATCGCTGTTTTATTTGATATTTGTGGCTAGTGTTTTGCTAAAGAAGTACTTTAGTCTTTGTAGTTATCACGAAATCAACTGTTGTATTTAACTCAATTTTTTTTTTGTGAATTTCACATCATTTTGAATTCAAGTTAGCAATTGAATTGGTGATAACGTGTCATCTCGCATTTCAAAATTAAATAAATAAAATGCCTTACATCCAATGGTCTCCAACTCTCCAGTAAGATATGAATCATATTTCATGGATCCGGAAACACAACATACATACATCAACACCCAATTCGCGACAATCTCTATGGCCAATGCAAATATGCAAATATTTGTCATGTGCGAAGGCACAACTCGTGACAGATAGAGGAACATCTAGTGACTGTAAATTTAACACTAATGTTTTGTCATTTATATTACATATATAAATAAATACATTGTGTTTAATGAGCTGTAAATAATATATCATTTGATCATAAAAGTGACGAATTACCATTTTACCGCAATAAATCACTTTAAGGCTATTTATATTTCGATTGCAGTAAAATTAAATTTAACGATCAATTTGAATCTATTGTCTTTAATGGAATCCACTAACCTATTGTTCGTGTAACAATAAAAAAATATTCGGACGATACACGCATTTATTATCGAGATGAAAAACTTTTTCATATATTTTTTTTTTTTTACATTTTTTAAATATTGTTCAGTGAAATTGAAATTGCTACAGTTTTTTTTTTGTGCTATTAATGGACTTTGAAACGGTGGGAAGCCATTTGGTGATAGAGGTGAAATGAGGGATGAATTTATATAAATTTGAGTGACTATAGACTTTATTAATTTCTAGGATGGTCTCGGTTTACGGAATAGTTCCATTTGTTTTCTCTGTTCAAGTATTTGGGAAAAAATAAATCAATATCACATTATACTTTTAAAATGTCATATTATTAATATATCATACTTTTTAATATTCAAATTTAATAATATTGCAATACTGTATATAATCACCAACAGACTTATGTAAATAATTACAGGCCAAACAGGTTATTAAACAAATTACGTAACCGTGCAATTGTGGAAGGGATATTGACAGTGTTCTATTTTGTGACAAACAAGTAAGCGGTAAAGCTAATGGTTACCGTACCTAGCTTATAGACGCTTGCAACTTTAGAAGCGTCGTAAGCGCTTTGCCAATCTTACCCCTGCAGCTCATTATAATAACAAAATTTTATTATATTTGCAAATACATTACAAATTATCTGAAATCGTAATTGAAGATAAATAATTCTTATCAAAGTTTTAGCATATTTTAATATTCTACCCATTAATAAATAATATATACATACTTACGCATCTTATAAGGCAAATTTTGACTTCGGAGTTATATATGGTCTCAATTTAACCCGAAACTGCTAACTGGGGTAACTATTACACCGCCTGTTCATCGCAGAACATAATGTATACGTGAATCACTCACTTGTAACCTGTCACCTCGTTGACACTAGCTTTAGTTGCCGCGGAGTGACACGTGTGTTATATTATAAATTTTAAAGTAACACTGTCTGATTGTCTATTTATTACGCTAGCGTGTGTAGTTGTTTGGCTAGTTTATGATGGATTTTGAGAAAAATGTTATTTATACGAGTAATAGTCAGTCGTGTTGGGGTCGATATTTGGAAATAAAAAAAAAAAACATTGTTAAAATTTTAACGTAATTGAACAATAGTAACGAAAAATAAACGAAAAAAAAAATTAACGAAAAATTGACGATCTACGTAAGATTGGCGGTGTGGGCTGGATGAGGATCGCGGAAAACTGGGATGCTTGGCGCGAACTTGGGGAGGCCTATGTCCAGTAGTGGACTGCAATAGGCTGAGCTGACTGACTGAATAATAGTGATATACGAGTGAATAGTAAATGCCTTATAACAGGCCTCGTCATCTATACAAAAGAAAGGGTAGAATAGGCCACTCCGCTCAAGCATTGTGCGGAAACAGAATCCGAGACCTTTGATGGTACTTTTGAGAGAGCGCTAAAGAACGAGTCTTATTTTTATTTTAAAGAATTTCTTGACAGCCACAATGAAATATATCATTAGCAAAAACAAAACCACAATCACAGTGTAAAACTTGCAGTAGTGATCTAAATAACTAAAATTCAAATATTGAAACATAAAAAAAAAACTATATTGAAAAGTGTTGATTACGAGCAAAACAAAAAAGAATAACTTCAATTTATAACGATCTCGAAATTACTTTTTTTTTTCGGAATATATTATTTATATGTGTATGGAGTACTTTCGACCCACTTCGTTTATTTATGGGCCAAGTGGAGCGGCGGAGAGCGAGGGTCAGGGCACTTGCTAAAAATGCAAAAATTACGGTGCAATCGTAAATTATAACGATGCTATTGTCATTTTATTATTTTTATTTAAAATAAATCAACATCGGAAAAGTATAAAAATAAAAAATAGAACATATTATACACCTATCCCTTGAAAAATAGTATAAATAAATATGTTTAATATGTTACTAAAATAGACAGCACTTAAATAAACATTAAAATCTAGGCTCGGGAGCGGAAATTAAGCCCATAGCCCCAGAGTTGACAGCAGGGTCATTACGAATCGCGCTAACTTTGAAGTTCATACTTGAAATTGGATTTCCCTAAGTTGCACTAAGATGAGGTATTAAAGATCATCATCGTTACCATCTTCCACTTCTCGTCTATTACGAAAAACATTACGCTCCAACACACTACTGAGCTCAATCTTTCAACAAGTTTTTTTTATCTGGAATATAATAATACAACGATACAAAGAAATTTGTTGATTCCACAGCTGTAAAAAACCCTTTGTAACTATCGTAATCTACTGCTGCTCAGCTGCTCGTTCAGCCTCCACCGGCGGCCGCACGTAGACCGTTAGTCCAGCAGGCCGGAAGGCGTCCCACGTTGCTTAAATAACATATGCTCAAATACTAGAATTCGGGTATCTTTTAATTGTAGTGTCTATGAAATTTCATTTCAAATTGATAAGTGTCATCTAGTGTTTAATTATTACAACTTGTATTAACAATACGACTGTTAATTCGCCCACATCTTGTCAATCGATTACGTGTTTGAACATAATCTGGTGTGATACACGCTGTATTACCGCTCGTTAAAACAGAATTGCTACATTATACATAGTTAGAGCTTGTTACTTTGTGTTTGTGCGGGTGATTTGTTAACTAGGTTAGTTGTTAGGTATTTAATGATATTTATTTAAGCTCGGTTGCTTTATTCAGTAAGCGGTTCGTTTTTCAAACGAGTATTTAAATACGGAACAAGATATGTTCTAAATATAACAGTTCGAAGTAAAACTAATCGTTATCTGAATAAAGAAATCAGGCATTAGTCGAAAATCCTATCTCGTTTTCTAATTTTGACGACGGGTTGGTGTAGTGATCACCAGCAAATCATCTAACAAGGTGATTTGCTAACGAATGCCATTTCCATCCCTAAACTTTGCCAAATATTAGTATAAGCCATAACAAAATTAGTCCTGGTGTAGTAGTATGTTCTTGTATGTTGTGTTTTTAACCTACTCGTATAACGGTATGGCGCTCACACCCACGGGTTAGTATAATATCAAAATATCATGACAAGTAAAGTGTATTTGTGCGAAAAATCCATTAACATAGTGGAAATGGGTTCAGGTTGGTTACACATTGGTCTTAGAATTTGTCCTAAAATTTGCAGCCTTTCCTCAGTCAAATAATTCTCTTTACACCCGTCAAGTTAATGAAATCAAATTTAGTGTTCGAAATTTCGATAAAAAGGATTTGATCAATTATATATATCTACCTAACATTCATTATGTACTTATTTATAATTAAAATCGATTACAAAACATTTGATCGAAGATAACAATTTTCTATATTAGCAATTTGCCTTTGAAAGCGCACGAGATACTTTATCTGAACACAAATTATAAGATCGGTGTAATATAACAAGAATTAACGAGAATCAATAAGCTACTCGCAGCTCTTTGAGAGGAACTTAGGAAATTCAGATCAAATTAAAACGGGTAATGAGATTTTACGAACTTCGAACATCGTTCCTTCAGCGAAAAACTGCAATTTGTGTCTGTATAATAAGCTTATTTCAAGACGGTGTCTGTACATAAAATAGCCTCTGCAAAAAATGCAGGCGCTTTGATTATTATGTAAGTATCAGGTATAGGAAAATAGTAGGAATGCAGTCAATTTAACTGAGGTAGGGCACAGCAGGAAATTTCCCTCCCATAGTAGTACCTCGAGTTTACAGAAGATCACAGCTAAATATACTGCTTTCAAGCACTGTCGTGTTCCTGTTGGTGAGTAAGGTGACCAGAGCTCCTGAGTCGGCAACGCGCTTGCAATGCTCTTGTATTACAGAATGCTCTGGTATTACAGACGGTTATAAGCTACGATAGTAAAAAGAAATAAAAAAATACATTTTAATTGGGAAGAATTTATGAGACTTAACACTTAAAATTTACTACACCTAACTTACCTTACCTACCTTACCATCCACCTTAAGTTTATAGTAAAATCAATTGAAACAATGTATTATAGGATTATTAAACTTAAAAGCATAGATACTCACTAAAGCATAAAGTAAATAATCCTTATTTATTTCATTCCCTCAATTCAAATATGTACTGCATTCATATTTCAATAAGGATAACATTGAAGAATCAATTGAAGTCGGTTTTATTTCAAAAGTAAAATAAGTCGCAACAAATGAAGTCACCAAGGGTTGTATTGAATTACATGAAAAATGTAAATGTACACTAACGATGGTGATCTATTTTTATTTGGTTTCACCTCGTTTCGTTTGAACGCGAGTGCAAACACGACAAACGTACCTATCACTTAGCTAAGCAATAATGGATTTTACTTATAAGACTATAGGGTCTATGCCAAACGAAATAATAAACTTGTTAGAAAAATTATCTGCAGAAAGGTAGTTTCTTATATTTATCTGCTGTCTGCCTCTGAGCCTTTAAATTGATTGAATTCAATTTAAATCTCAATATATCTTATGTATTTATCTTTCAGCAATTTTAACTGAGGTAGGATATTGCAGGAAATATCCTGCTCAAAATTTGGAGCAGAGTTTAGTGTCGTGTTCCTGTTGTGAGTAAGGTGACCAGAGTTCCTAAGAGGAGATTGGGGGTATGGTCAGAAGTTTTAAAAATGTGTTTCAAATAAAAAATGTCTTATCAGAGTTAGGGCACAGCATTATAAGTACCTCGACCTTACAGAAGATCACAGCTAAATAATTGCATTTAAGCAATTTTGTGTTCCTATGGTGAGTGAGGTGGCCAGTACTCCTGGGCGGGATTACATCGTATGGTCGGCGATGCTTACGGTGTTGCAGGCATTTATAAGTTACAGCTACAGGTGAGCCGAACGTTTGTCGATCTATTTTATAAAACAAGCAATAAACTAGAATAAAAATAGAATAATTAATTGCAAGCACCAACAAACAATAAGAACTAAGTATAACACGAGTAAAACATTGTCGAGGTGAATCAGCTGTGAACAAGACAGTTCATGTAAGTTTCAAGCGTTACAAGCAACAAGTTTAGATGTTTCATCTTTTGCCTCTTTTGCTAATGTTACGTAATTATAGAACAAACAACGTGTTAATGTGAGATGTTTACCGCTAAAACAAATGGTCTATATGTGCATCTCTCTGACTGTATCTGATTTTCTGAATGTGTGTGTGTCCACAGTTGCAAATGAACCTTTTCAACCGACATCTAAAAAACGAGGTTCTCAATTCGACTGTTTTTAGTTTAAAGTTGCTTTAGAACTTTTGACTGGGTGGACCGATTTTAATGGTTTTTGTTTTAATCAAAATGTAGTATGTGTCATGTGGTTTTATTTAAATTTAAATGTGATCTGACAATTACTTTTTGAGTTATATCAAATAATGCGTATTTACTTGACTATTTTTTCGTCGACCTCCTTTGTATCATACCGTAACTATAATTTTTACTGGGTGTACCGATTTTGATGATTCTTATTTTAATTTAATTTAATTTTGGACTCTACTCGCATCACTAAGTTGATATATATGTATATAATTATATATACATATAACTAAAATTACAAATTTCTGACTTCTTAAGATTTAACACAATTCCATCTTGGTCATGAGAGAATCTACTTCGAAATCATAAAACAATATGCTAACAGTAAAACCTTGTTACAGAAACATGCACGACACCATAGTATCGCCCTCATATTATAATCTCCATAACACCATAAATTAAACAAGGTTTATACTTCCTCGTAGTGCGCTCAGATGATTTTATTATCGTAACGAAACTCCAGCCCATCTGGGCGCCACTTAAGGCCCTTCGGACCTTTCCATTGGATTACCTTGTTTACAAAATATTTATGTTTTGTCCACAACCTTAACGCCGCCCTTTGGAGGGCGAGCGAGGTTAATTCGAGCGGTAAATGATAATTTTATTTATCTTCACGATCTTTCTATTCTTTGAAATTTAATTTTCGAATAACGTAAGTGAGTTTCTTTCGTTTTTCACAAAACAGGGTAAATATGTTTCGTTTAAATTTTCGTGAAATTTGAAATTGAAAATCGAGTTTTTAAATATTTATCTATATTTATATATACTTATTTATTCGCTGTTTGAATACGATAGTAAAGAATATAGCCACCCCCTCTCTTCTCGTGGGTGTCGTAAGAGGCGACTAAGGGATAACATAGTTCCACTACCACCTTAGAACTTGAAAAGCCGATTGGTGGCGGAATAACCATCCAACTGCTGGCTTTGAAATACACAGGCCGAAGACTGACAGCAGCGTCTTCGGTGCGACAAAGCCAGCCCTGCGGTCACCAACCCGCCTGCCCAGCGTGGTGACTATGGGCAACACACACGAGTTCACGCATTTTTGGCGCGAACTTTTGGAGGCCTATGTCCAGCAGTGGACTGCAATAGGCTGAAATGATGATGATGATGATGATGATGATGATGGGCATAGGCCTCTTTCCCCATGTAGGAGAAGGATCAGAGTTTAATCCACCACGCTGCTCCAATGCGGGTTGGCGGATAATTTTATAACTATCTGTGATTTAATAAGTAGACTTAAATAGTAGTTTTATCTTTCTTTTTTTGTTCTCGTTTTTAGTTATTGAACTTTGATAAGTTATTTAATTATGAGGCGGTATAAAGTTTTCTGGGATAGCTAGTTATTATAACAAAAATGTTTTATCTATACGACTAGATAAAATGAACTTTACACAACACGCTGGAGCAACGGTCACAGCACTGGTTTGTGGCTGTTGGGCAGTCGGTTGCGGATCCAATTTCCGCACATAGCAACATTTGTATTGACCATACAAATGTTTGCCGTGGTCTGGGTGTTTGTGCTTGTATATTGTGTGAGTTCCTGAACCCTGACACTGGTAATTAATCCTAGCCGTTTATTTATTTATGTATAACCTTATGTGTTTATACTATGTTACCGAATATTCTCATATATCTACATAAATGGCTTATTATACTTATTAGGTTCTGTAGTAATCAAAATATCAACCTAAACAGCGCCTAATACAAAAACTACATGTATCGCATAAAGTTTAGACTGAAAAACCCTTGCTGAGGGTAAATTATAGCGTCACAGGTGCGGCCGAGCGTCGGTCATGAAAAATTATGTCGAGATGTCTGAATTACCCATTCATCGCCTTCTATTCACGCTCGCCTGAATTTGTCATCTTCATTAGGACCTACAGTTGGCATTCAATATACATGGCTAGATTTTTTTCTTATTTCTTTTTACGGTTGGTCAAAATATTTTTTGACTTGAGAATAATGAGTTATGTATTGCATGATTATGTATATTTACTTATGTATTATATATATTATTGTATTATTGTATATTTATGTGTTAGCCTTTTTTTTAATTTTAACGATTTGTTTACTTATGTATTAATAAGGATAAGGTAATTTAGGTACATCTTTATGATATCAATCATTACAGCTTATATAGTACACTGCTGGACATAGGCCTCCACAAGTTTACGCCAAAAATAACGTGAACTCATGTGTTTTGCCCATAGTCACCACGCTGGGCAGGCGGGTTGGTGACCGCAGTACTGGCTTTGTCGCACCGAAGACGCTGCTGCCCGTCTTCGGCCTGTGTATGTCAAAGGCAGTAGTTGGATGGTTATCCCGCCATCGGTCGGCTTCTTAAGTTCCAAGGTGGTTGTGGAACCTTGTTATCCCTTAGTCGCCTCTTACAACACCCACGGGAAGAGAGGGGGTGGCTAAATTCTTTAGTGCCGTAGCCACACAGCACGTATGATATGAGATGAGATACATTAATTTTTACATAATACAGTAATACATAATACATATTTACCGTAGATTATAGACGTTTGCAATACCATAAACATCACAACCACGTTGCCGACCCTATCCCCCTCCCCAGGAGCTCTGGTCACCTTAATCACCAACACCCACCAACAGGAACACAACACTGCTTGGAAACAGTGTTATTTAGTTGTGATCTTCTTTGATGTCGAGGTACTTCCCCATTGGGCTGCTCAAGATTTTGAGCAGGAAATTTTCTGCTGTGCGCTACAGCTTTTTTACTAAGTAATTCCACATTTATAGGTTATATAACAATTATTGATTCACAAATATATCTCCATAATATGTTGTATGTATTCAAATATATCGTCTAACTTATCTTTTTCATTTATTATATTAACTATCATTTTTAAATATATTCTCGTATCGTTGCTATTAAATTGTTATAAGCTTTATTACCTTATTTTGATATTATGAGCATATGATGTCGAATTACGGTTTACGAATAAATGAAAAATGTTTTTTTTTTCACACCAGCAAATGTAAATATTTTAAATTAAGATTATTTTGTATTTTAATTTAAAAATAATAATAACAATACACTAAGAAGGACGTGAAAATGTTTATTATATTATATTTAAATACCATTTACTATTAATATTTTTAAAATTAATTTAATGATTGAAATTCTAAAACTTATCGGCGAGTGTACATTAAATAGGTTCAAGTAACGTGACCTCTTTTTTTTTATTAATTCCTGTTTTAAAGGAACTGTATATCAGAGGCGGAAAGCACGTAAGCGTACTTCATAAAAGGACGAAAAGCAAATACTTGTGAATGTATTTAAAAAACATACGAACGTAAGTAGGACACGTGAGATGGATCTCTTGACACAAGCTGAGGACATAATTACATACACGGTTATAAACATACACGTAGAATCGTACATTTATTAATGTAATTACACGCTTCAGCCTGTAATATCCCACTACTGGGCATAGGCCTCTTTCCCTATGTCGGAGAAGGATCAGAGCTTAATCCACCACGCTGCTCCAATGCGGGTTGGTGGATATATTCCCTACTATGAGTAACGATCGCTATCAGGTGTACATGATAACAACCGGAACCGACGGCTTAACGTGCTCTCCGAGGCACGGTGGGGAGACCCACAAGGACTGCACAAACACCCAAATCACGGCAAACACATGTATGGCCAATACAAATGTTTGTCATGTGCGGGGATCGAACCCACAACCGCCAGCGCAACAGGTACAATCCATGGCTATAACCGTTACGCCAACGCGTCGTCAATCAAATATAAGAAATAAAATAAAAGGAATCTAGGGTCAAATCAAAAATCCCACAAACTTCAAGGCCTTTTGAACCAGTCGTACAATAAAATCAAACTGACAATAATCTAACATTAAACTCAACAATATAAAAGTGAACAGAATCAAGCAACAACAATTAGTTTAAAATGAAAGTGATACAATCAAAAGTGGCTTGATTAAACGGAACGAGTGGGGACGAGGGTCCAACACAATCACGGCGTAATGAAACAAGTGGATGGCTCCCCGGGGAGGGGCAATAACGTTCATTGGACTGACACTCGCCTTTCCACTTTCTTAAGCAAATAAAGTCGAATTGCTTTTTAACACGATTTTTTGTTTAAGATCACTGAATTGTATTTTTGAACAAAATTAACGAGGAATGATCTCTCAATCAAAAAGTTCTAATAAAATCTAAAAAATATGTAAAAAAAAAGTAAAAAGAAAATTCAATGATGGTTAACTATTCCCATCGAGTAACACCCGCTTTGTAAATTGCTCGTTACCTTCATTTCGTTTCATTCATTCTATTACATAATTTTAAAAAATAATGTATAACATAATGAAACCATATAAACCGTTTAAATCTTTTCTCTTCTCCTCAAGTCTTTGTGCTTTTGTGCTTTAACGAGTGTATCTTGTGCGATGTGTGTCTTTTGACGTATTCCAAATCTTTGTGACGAATGAGTAAAAACACAGTTATGTAGCCATAATATTAATATTTAAATAAATCACAAATTAAAAACACAAGTTATGTTACTTATGTCTTTATGTTACTTATTAACAAAATTAGATATGAAATAAAATTGTAACTTTTAAAAATGGAAAAGACGAAACCTCAAGCAATTACTTTCGTATATTTGAGATCCGTCAAGTTGAAATCAAGAATAAGGACACGGCTGATATCAGAGGGACCATTAATACCTTTCAAAAACATTGTTTGCGGAGGACCGCGATTTATTGTACCTCTCTGCTCCGTCAAAAATTCTCCCCAAATACCTTCGCCTTGAACGGTCTAAATTGTTTCCGTTGCGCTGTCATTTAATTTTTGTTCAGATATTAGAAATTGTATCATTTTATCATTAACAATATTAAACATAATAAAATTTCTATTGAATTGGTTACCGTGATATATTAAATAATTGTTTGTTATTAAACACAAAAAACTGACTTCATTTTACTGACAAGTAATAAAATACGTTAATATTTTAAATACGAATTATTAGAAATAACTAAAAAATAATTTGTCAGATTTCACTCAAATATAAACGGGACTACATTTGACTAAAGTCGGTTCATAAAGAAAATATCGATATAATCGATATCATTCTCCAAAGATAACTTCAAAAATATGACGTTATCTTTCATAATAGATGAAACAAAAGGTTATCAATCTCTGTCACACTCATAAAGTTGACTGCTTGCAAAAGAGACAAACTGATTTTACGCGATGCGTTTGCATTGCGACGTCATGGTACACTTTTAATCACTGACATCACACAAGCGTATAGATATTAATGTGGATGTGTGCTACGTACCAGATTTACTTAACCAGCTTCAAAAAAGAAGGTCTTTCATTCAAGTTTGTTATGTGTTTGTTGTCTCATATTTTTTTACTGGGTGTACCAATTTTGAAAATTCTTTCTTTAATCGAAAGCAAATAACAAGCACCACTTATCGTGTGGTCTCATTTAAATTTGATTCGATTTGGAGGGTACTTTTTGAGCTATACCTAATAATGCGTATTCACTAGACCATTTTTTCGACAACCTACATTAGATTACTTGTCGATGTTAATTTTTGAAGTGGACTTTTTTCTTTTGCGAGCAACCACAATTATTATCTATATTAATTGACTAAAATTAATATAGGTAATAATTAAGGCTATAAAAATAAGCCTAGAGATATAAATATGTGAATGCTTTTACCGTAAGGTATGAAAAAAAATCCGTCATTACAGTCCAAGTAATTACCATTCCTAATTTGTCCCATTCTATTTAAAGGAAGGGTTGTAGCGAAGGGTGAATAAAATATCCGCAATAAACGTGGACAGAATCATAAAGCTGACGTAGGGTTGAAGTGGCTAGAGTCGGTTTAATACGGTTCTCTCAATCTCGAGCCCAATCACTAGGTTGGATCTTAGGATTTCTTACTGATGTTTCTATTTTTATAAAGAGATTTTATAGTGAATAAATAACTATCCGTTATCAATATAAATAAAAATGTACCGCCGAAATGTATGTTTGCGCATTTCCGAATAATAAGACCAAATTGGATAATTAGATATTTAGAGGCACTGATGAGCCAAACTAACTACGGATTTGGGTGCAGTATATTGAAATACTTAAGAAACATACGTGTGTTAGTTCAAATAAAAAAAAATTTGCATAACTGCATTTTTATGCAATTTTTGCCATTTTTTTGCGGTTTTTTGGATTTTAAAGAAAATTAAGGGGTGTAGGGACCATACAGACCATAAATTCAGATTCAGCGCATCGAAATACATGAAACTCTAGATAGGTCTGGATAAAGATATAGAGCACTTTTGTACTATGTGTGCACGTGTTATCTTTTTCGACGTTCGAAAATCAACACATTCACAATAAAAAAATAGGATAATGTGAAATAAGCCGGATCAACAAGATCATAATGTAATTGTCATATAATAATATAATTGTCCAGTTTAGTATTATGTTCAACAATTTTAATAGGTTAATATGTCACATATTGGGGTAAGTTTGCATAATATTATCAACCATGTTGCTAAATTGTTCATTTTTATACTCAAATTTTAAATTGCTATCATCCCTAAAATTATTAAAATATTTGGTAACCAGTTTTTATCTAAAAACTAGAGATCCAGCAGTTAACATGTACATGTTCTATCCAGGAGTCATTTCGGTTTCTTATATCGATAGTACAATGACCCCTCAAGGGTAATCAAGACGAGACGCTTTGTAAGGCAGCTCGTTAAGGTCAGATTTTCTGGAATAGTAACCTAAGTACGTGTATTTAAGTTGGTATTTTCGAAATTTGTTCCAAGGTTCTTGCTCAGCTGCCTTGATTGACAGTAAGCCTTAAATACAATGGTGAGATCGTTTCCAGTTAGAGGATCTATGATGATTTATTTTCCTCGATATTTTCTTCATTAGTTACGTATTTTTATAAAGAAATCCAATTGATACTATTGATTTTATGATAAATTACAAAGTAACACCAATAAATTAATGACATGTGAGTTTTTTTGGTGATAACGCCAAAATACAAATTAATCTCATCAAAACCCGTGTTTTTTTAAGGCAAAACGTAATTGTGCTCCGGTTGACTTGACTAAAACTTATCAGTTACTTTCCCATAGCCAAACACCAATTCAAAAGAGGTCCAGTCGTAAAACTATTCGAGTAATATATTTTTTTTTTATATCACTAGGTCGGAAAACAAGCGTACGGCTCACATGATTGTAAGAGATTACCGTAGCTTATAGATAGACACCTGCAACACCAGAAGCATCGCAAGCGCGTTGCCGACCCAATCCCCAATCCCCCCAGGAGCTCTGGTCACCTTACTCACCAACAAGAACACAATACTGATCTTCTGTAAGGTCGAGGTACTACCCCAGCGGGGTGCTCCATATTTTGAGCAGGAAATTCCTGCTGTGCCCTACCTCAGTTAAATCAATATTATGTCCTAAAAATCCTTATTAATCTACCTCTAACTGCATATCTAAAGATGAAGTGAGTTGAAAATCCATTTCGCAAGCATAACTAACTGGAGGCTAGTACGCGCTAGAAATTGCAACGTAGTTCGACACTTAACTAGACTTAAGGATCTCGTTTTATCATAGATCACATAGACAGGAATCCGGGTATTCATATTCGGTTGGATCTTGAAAAGCGCTTTATCAGTGAAGTGTCACAGCTCTGAATAACAAATGTGATATTGTTGATTGCGTTTCGAATCTAAGAATATTTGATAACCTAAAGCTACTGCATAGAACAGATGTGAACAATTTAACACTGACAATTGTGTTGTTTAATTGGAGATAGTCAAAAATTTCCAACATGCATTGGAGCAGCGTAGTGGATTACGCTCTGATCCTTTTCGTACTTACGGAAAGAGACCTATGCCCAGTAGTGGGATATTACAGGCTGAAACGTGGTCAAAAATGAAAGTAAAGTGTAAAGAAGATTGTATAAGAAAAAAGAAAATAAAATTTCATTCTCGTTGAAATTCGATACTTGTTTTACATCTACATAATGTTTTGCTAGTATTTTTTTTTGTAATTTTTTTTTAATTTTTGTATAATATAATTTAATGATTGAAATCTAAGTGCTCCAACATAATAACTTGCTTAGCTATTATCAAATTAAATTATTTTTTTATTTTTTTGTGGTGTACAATAAAAAAAATTATTACTACAACTGACCGACTACAAGTAATTTCTATTTGCCTACACATAGACGTAATTGTAAACGGATACGACAAATTCCTAAGACAATTTGTTACACGTAGCTATTTGTTGCGCATCAGCATGCTTGCACTTTCATCATTACATTGCACACGGCACCTACGACCTACATAGGCTGCACGTTAAACAAGCTCAGCAATTGCAAGACAGCATTGACGTCAATGATTGAGTTTTCATTTGAAGCCTGAAATGCGGAAGCGTCACTCTTGGTACAAACATCGACCAGTTGTCACTACTGTAATTTAGTTGTAATTTCTTTTTTTTTTGTAATACATTTAATAAATTAATTTTAAATTTAATTTGCATTTTTTTGGATCCTCCGGCTGCACCATCGTAATTAATTTCCACCTTGCGCGTTATTCCTACTCCTATAGACCTATTCTTTAAAGCCTATACATAAACAACCTCACAGATGTTTTAACAAAATATATATTTTCCGCCAACAAAGCGGCAATTTCTCTCAAATGGAAAATTGAGGATCCACAGAACGGAACAGTACAAGAGGTGAATCTTATCGAATCTTACGCTTTGTTTGGGAGACAATCGGGATCGACTTGTACAATACAACCCTAAGAGGAAATCTAATCCCGGTATGGCGTTTCAAGGATTTAGTTTTTTTTCCTTATTTCGTTTACGAAGTTCTTGATAGTCAATATGTAGTTGGGATAAAAAAAATGTGTATTGGAGACCTTTTCGTGGTAAGGGATTAGGTCCATCAAATTCAAGCATAGAATAATGAATATACGTTAATTAACTACTTGTAAATATGTATTAAAATAATAATAAATAAAGTTCTACAACACACACACACGCATTCGTCTGTTCCTAAAGTAAGCAACTTAATGCTTGTGTTATAGGTAACATCCGACTGATAAAGCTACATATATTTTTTTTAATAAACATAGATATAAATAATACATACATAAATAAATGTATATTACACCAAGACTCGGGGTGGGAATCGAACTCACAATCCCCGCAGCAGAAAGCAGGGTCACTACAAACTACGCCAACGGGCTAGTCAAAGTAATATCACCAATTCTGTGTATTATTCCACAAGTGGTTTCATTTTTTTATAAGTGTGTGGAGTTTTTGGTCGTGTAATGCAAGTTTTTCTCGATTATTATCAATAATTCTGCAAGCAGCACTATGAAATACATCATCACCATATTTCATTCGTTCCACGTATTCAGGTGGGCCGCGGATCAGTGTGACTGGAATGCGGATTTGGCAAATCCTCTTTTCATTTAAATATTGGAAAAATTTGCATGTGAATAACTCGCCTAAGCTTAATGCACGGTTACCGGTGAAATATTGAGCGAAAAGATTACGTAAAAAAAAAACAATTCGATATAAATACATTTTGTGGATTTTCGTAATCGATTTAAAAATAGCTTTCTATTTTTTGTATTCTCGATTAAAATACGATTTATAAATTACTTTTAAATTCTTATTTGATATTAACATATTGTAGATAATTGGGAGCTAGCATGATCATTAAAATGAAACGTGGAACGATTTGAAATTGTTTAAAACAAAAATAAATTATGACCTACCTTATAATGAGATTTCGTTTATTAGATGATGCCTACATTGTTATTGGATGTTCTAAGTGAAAGCTTGTTCAACACTAGCTGTGCCTGCGATTTTACGCGCGTTATTTTGAGGAAAAACATACTCAAATATTTTTAAACCATCACTGTGGAACTCGGGCGACTTACAGGCGTGGCGCGACGCGGCGTTGTTTTAAATAATTTTGGCATTAACTCCTAAATTATGCGATTCTACAGAAGGCAAAGTTTATCTTCATTAAATTTCCTTATCGGTGAAGTATTTTTAAAGGTTATAATGAGGTAACCTTAAAAGATAGACATATGCTGTCGCGCACTTTTTTTAAACCTTTGATTGCAATCAACTTCATCATAATTTTTGGATAGCTTTAACCGATTAAAGAATAAATTGAAGAACATTTTGTTTAGCTCTTATTGGTTGAAACGTGATGTTATAAAGCCTATAATAGCCATCCATGGTAAAAATAACTATAGAACAGAAAAATAATTTTTAAATTATAGCGTTTAAACAAACAAACTTTTCAACTTTATTATATTAATATAGATATCACGTGTAATTTAAGTATACAGCAAATATCAAATAAGACTAATAAATGAAAATACTAAACGTATAAAGGAATTAATGGACAAATTCCCACAGTCCTACGATATGTAACCAAAGTTAGTCCGCAGAGTCGTACCGCAAGACGATAGTTCGCGCGGACCCCAATGCAATTATGCAGGTCAATGCACTTTACATAGTTTTAGCACATGAATTAGTCATTAGGATTTGCGGTCGGGAATTTTGCCGGTGCATAGAATGTGAGGTAGATGCATAATGAATTGATTAAATCTGTTACCGTGGGGAGATAATGTGCTCATTATTAGGAATTGGTAGCGCTCAATTATTATAAATATTAAATTTCTAAATGTACTGTGTAGTTAATTGGATGAAAACTAATTTAAAAGTTATTATAATATTAATTTTAATATCTTTTTAATTTATTATAATATCTAGTTTATTAGAACTTTATATATTAGTTTAATTTTTTTTTATTTTTTTTTTTTTTGAATTTATACGTCTTTTGGCGCGCTAGGGAAAAATGATGAGATTAATTTTTTTACGATGCGCGCGCACACCGTCACGAAACAACCGACACCCTGAAGTTAGCTTGTCAACGAACAAGAAGGTAGGAACGTGAAGTTAGCTAGTACATAAGTACTTTTTACTTACACTTTTTTATTTTATAATTTTCAATTAAGACGGTAGTCGAAAATAATAGATTCCATAAATATGGAAATCATTCATGGAATCATTTTAATCATTAAACAGCATCGGCAGTCAAGCGGGTGAATCCGCATGGTGCAGCTAGTAATGGTATATAAACTAAACAATCCCTAAATCATCATCATCATCATCATCATCAATTCAGCCTATCACAGTCCACTGCTGGACATAGGCCTCCAAAAATTCACGCCAAAAATGGTGTGAACTCATGTGTGTTACCCATAGTCACCAACCCTCCTAACATTACTCACCAATCCCTAAATAGAAGATATATATATATATATATATATATATATATACAAAACCGTATACCGTACTTAGCATTCAACATTTTACCTAATATCATTACCATGGGTGAAGTTTCCTCCGAGATGCGAGCGAACGAGAATTACTCGTATTTACCTTAGACTGTAAAATCGGAAAGAAATACTCCTGTCAGTGAACCGTCAAAACGTTTAAAGAAACGATTAAGGGTGGCCACGGTTCGATAAATATTTCTTTTTCATTGTCTTAAGGTCTTTACACACTGTTCAGTTCTTAAGGTATTTTTTTAAATTATTTTAATGATTTTAGGGACTTTTGTCCTACAAGGACACGCCAGTCCCATTATTATTATTATTACTTTTTAATACAAACGTTATACATAATTTCTTTTTAGAAATTATGTACGTAAATGTTAAGTCCCGATAGAAGGTAATTATAAAACTGGTACTTGTCAGTATGAATGAAGGATGGTACGAGTATATTTTTTTTTATATCACTAGGTCGGAAAACAAGCGTACGGCTCACCTGATGGTAAGAGATTACCGTAGCTTATAGACGCCTACAATACCAGAAGCATCGAAAGCGCGTTGCCGACCCAATTCCCAATCCCCCCCAGGAGCTCTGGTCACCTTACTCACCAACAGGAACACAATACTGCTTGAAAACAGTGGCTTAGTACATGTAGTTTGAAGTCAAAGAATAATATACATAAAATAAATCCTATGTCAACTTTTACTGCGTTTCAACGGCTGTACTTATGTATTAAAAAATTAGACGACTCCCCTGATAGGTTTACTGATAGGTTTTTTTAGTACTCTTTAATCGTTGTTTATACTTGCAACCGTTTAGTTTTATCAGTGACGTTTTATAGCCTATGTTATAGGCCTTATAAGATTTTCTTGTAAAAAGTGGTCTACCGGATAATTTATTTGTAAGTAGGAGTTACAAGCCTATAATCAAATAAATTATATTGTTTTATAATATTAATGCTGATATTAAATATTTGTATAAATAGTCTTCTACCGTCGTGTGCATAGACCTTAAGGCCCTTAAATTCGACTGTGTATCCTTTACTAGTGATATGGGTTTCAAAGGGTTTGGGTTCGATATTACCATCATTGCTTATAGCTTTCCTTGTCTGAAAAATAATTGTCATAAAACTACGTTCTCTCAGACATCGTTTATAGAAACATACTTTTATCTTGGTGCCATCGTCTTGGGGTTCACAACGCAGATTTCGTGCGTTGAAATGACATTTTGTAAAAGGTCAATAAACTAAACAAGATGATCGTAAGACTATTTTCCCTGATTGTGAATGATTGTCGATTGGTCTAAAAGTTTCATTTGAAATCGTAAAATTTCACTATATTTCATAATTTGAACTATAAATGCATTTTTTCATTAAACTAAGACTTCAATTTCAGGACAATATTAAGATAGATATAAAAATAACTTTAACAAAGTGTATTTATATATCTTTATATGTATTGACATCAAATGCAGTTGCAACATGGTGACAACTAAGGCACGGCGGAACGAGAAGAACAGACAGGAAAGCAATAAGAGTAGTATACTTTGCGTAAAATAAATATTAATTATAGCGAGATAAACACAGATTGGTAATTAACCTGCTACTTTCTGAGAGCAACTGGTTAATTGTACAGCGAGAGCACTCAATGAAGAGCGTGCATGACCTAAGCGCTAGAGACTAGTGTACCAATAGAAGTAACAAGAGAAAGTATAATTAAGACTATAATAGCGTAATTGAGGACAGCGCCATCTAGTAACAAGTGTATGACTTAACATTTTTTTTACCTTTTAATTTAGTGAGGTATGTTAAATAACATTATTTTATGCCAGATTTACAGATGTTTTACATTTAGAACTTGCGTAAAAATAATTTTGGTTACACTGCAAGGTCCTAAAAAACTAGATACTAAACTATGTGGATTCGGTTAGCCGATATGTAGTTTTACGTACACGTTAATTGCACTTCGGAATAAATCTGCCATACTTACTCATTCGTTTGTGGTGTCACTGAAAGCGTGTATACTTTGACGCACTTTTTTAAATTATCTAATAGTAGGAGATCTAAAGAATAGTAGGAGATTAAAAGCCTGGTCAGGAATTTTTCAGAGAAGCCATTCGGGATTTATTTTTTAACTAGTAACCCGGTTTATAAGCCGGTTTCGCACGGGTGCAATGCTGATATTAAAAATACTACAGAATGTCTTTATTTATAGTGTGAAGCTAGCTTATAGCATGGTTATTAACATAATAACTACAACATTCAAATATGCGTCGTTAGTTTACACGTTGTTACAGAATGTGTTGAAGAAATAAAGGTTCACTGCACGTTCCCCGTAGGTGATAGCGTGATAATATGTAGCCTATATGTTGACCCGACTTCTTAATAATATTCCTTCTTAATAATATCGTGTTTTGAGTTTATCCCGGACATACATACAGACAAACAGACAAAGATACAAAAATTCTAAAAACTATATTTTTTTGCTTCGGTATCGATTGTAGATGCAAGTATTATTTTAAAAAAATATTCAATGTACAGTTTTGACCTTCCTGCCATTTTATTATAATTATGTATAGTTAAGCTTACAGTAGGTATGAAACAATTTTCATCCACCAATCTCATCGAAACTCAGACTATAATTATGTAGTCTGCCTAGCTCTGATCACTCTGCTTTTCAACTTCGTTGCAACTGTCGTGAAAATAGATCCTGGAATCGAAAATAACTCGTTTCATCTTCATGTAGAACCAGGATTGAATCTTGATGCACAGCATTCCTTCACTGCTAATTTGTGGCTAATTTTTCTATGAAGAGCAATAATTGTTATCAGCTATCTGTGATGACGAACGGGACATGATTTACTTTACGTGCTCAGCGAAGCATGGACGGGAGCCCACAAAGGCATTCACTCACACAAGGAACAAGCACAAATACCTGGCGATTTTGTACAGACACGAATATCTTGGTAGATATTCCGACGGCCGAAGTCAAGACTACTAGTACTAGTATACCAGAATGGTTTTCAAGATTTTACACTCCCCACAATAACTTTAAATAATCAAACGAAAACTCTAACATAAACGGAACGAAATAAACGGAATAAAATCATACATAGAATTAGTTCACGAAACCCGAGGTCGGGTCGTTGGTTAATTTATAACTGTTTAATTATTCACTCGTTGAACAAAGGAGCCCCGAACTTCCTGATAAAACTTTACATGAACGCTTAACAGTTTCAGAAACTTTGAAATGCAGTATGTGTGTCTTGTAAGAAGTTTTAGTTCGCGTAAGATCTCTCTCGAGCAGAACTGTTAATTACTAGAGGAAATAAATAAAAATACCATACTTTGCAACATGATTCTTAAAAATATTCATTGATTTATAGAACGATTGTGATTTTTATGATAAAAATATTAATATTAGTTAGGTGACACATATTGTACTTGTTGTCTGTATATTGATGTATGTGTGTGAGTGTAAATAAATAATAATTATTATTAATTAGTAGTAGATCAAACTAGAGACGAACTTCACTCATCTGCTTAACTATATATATATATATATATATATATATATATATATATATATATATATATATATATATATATATATTTGACTAGCCCGTTGGCGCAGTTTGTAGTGACCCTGCTTTCTGCTCCGAGGGTTGTGGGTTCGATTCCCACCCCGAGTCTGGGTGTAATATAAATATTTATTTATATATTTATATATGTATTATTTATAAGTATGTTTATCGAAAAAAAAATATGTAGCTATATACCAGTCGGCTGTTACCTATAACACAAGCATTAAGTTGCTTACTTTAGGAACAGACGACCGTGTGTGTATTGTGTAGATATTTATTTATTATTATTTATTATTATATATATATATATATATATATATATATATATATATATATATATATATATATTAGTATATTAGAAAAATCGCACGATGGTTGGCTGAAAAATTCCAGGCCAGGCTTTTTTATTTGAAAATGCACCTACGAGTTTAAAGAATAATTTTAATACCTACCGATAGTATGAAGCGTGTAGTAAATACAAACGTTTAATTGTCTATGACTTTCCTGGCAAAACTACTAGATTGGCAGGTATAAACAGGTATACTAATGTATACTGATAGTAGTTACTTTCACCCACATGTTTAATAAATAAATCTTACAAATGAGCGCCGTTTCATTGCGAATACATTGTCTGCTAAAAATCTGATTTGAATGGCGGTTACCGAATTTAATACAGCCTGGCCAGGAATTTTCCCGCTAATTCATTCGCGCCCCGCGATTTGGTACTTTGTTTAAAAAGTTGACAAACTAATAAATGAAACCAATATGTTGATGAAAAATAAAGTCAAGTGATGTCCCAATCATCGATAATCTAATATATAAAATTCTCGTGTCACAGTTTTCGTTGCCATACTCCTCCGAAACGACTTGACCGATTTTGATGAAATTTTTTGTGCTTATCCGGTATCTATGTGAATCGGCCAACATCTATTTTTCATCCCCCTAAGTAATAGGGAGGGGGGGGGGGATTAAGGGGGTTAATAACATATATGGCAAAACAACGTTTGCGGGGTCAGCTAGTATTAAATATATTTCTATCGTAGATGTCGATATTTTTTTTTAAGAATTGGACTCGTTGGATATGTAATTTTATTACGAAAATTATAATATGACACATACGATTAATAATCTCACAGTAAATTATAACACAATTTGTGACCCAAAAACACAGTAATTTTTTTTTATATTTAGGGGATGTCATACGATGCCAAGAGACATCAGTCACTATTTTGTTTCAGAGACACAACAAATAATTATATACACTTCCATTAGGCATCGTTTTAATGCTGTGTATACGCGCAGTCTTTCTAACAACGATTGTCACTTTGAACAAAGCATTTAATCCAGGAGCCGTTGCGTGTAAGGCGTAAACCTAATGATAAATTATTTAATCTTCGCTTAGTACCCGCTAGAACTGAAACCACGCCCTTACCGTGTTATTAATCACGGTAGCGCGGTGCACGCCGTGTCCCTGCAATCGCATCACAGTATTTGTGCACCTGAGCTATATGCTTACTGCTGCTTGTATTAAACCTTGTGTTTGGATACAAATGTGTATTGCTGTTGTCCACTTACATGAATCTTTTGATTTAGTGATTAAATTTTGAAAAAAGAATTAGCATTATTTAGTCAAATCACATTTTATATAACAAATAATTGTGTTTGCTCGCAAACGAAAAAAAAAACCGACTTCAATTACATCGACAAGTAATACAACGTAGATCGACGAAAAAATAGTCAAGCAACTACGCGTTATCAAAGATTACTCAAAAATTAGTTATCAGATTTCGATAAAATTTATATGTGACCAAATGATAAACATCAGCTTTCGATTAAATTAAAAATTATCAAAATCGGTACACCCAGTAAAAAGTTATTACGGATTTTCGAGAGTTTCCCTCGATTTCTCTGGGATCCCATCATCAGATCCTGGTTTCCTTATCACGGTACCAAACTAGGGATATTTTCTTTCCAACAAAAAAAGAATTATCAAAATCGGTACATCCAGTAGAAAGTTATGCGGTATAATACAACGTAGGTCGACGAAAAAAGCGTCAAGTAAAAACGCATTATTAGATATAACTCGAAAAGTAGTTGTTAGATCTCAAATAAATTTAAATGGGACCAATTGGCACACACTATCTTTCGATTAAAATAAAATTTGTCGAAATCGGTCTACCCGGTCAAAAGTTCTGATGTAACATACATAAAAAAAAAAGAAATACAGTCGAATTGAGAACCTCCTCCTTTTTTGGAAGTCGGTTAAAAAATGTATGGTTATTGCTATCTTGCTAATATATCTTATTACTTCGACATAAAAACTAATTTACCAGATATGAGATTATGATTTTTTTGTACTTAAAGAATTTTAGGTTTATAAGAAATACGAGATATTATATAAATTTTTAAGATGCTCGTTACGTACTAAAGTTGGATGAATCATATTTATTGAAGTCATCAATGCGTTTTGAATTTTAATTTTTCTTTTTTAAATACGAATAGCATAATTATACTATACATTATAAAAATTATTAACAAAGTCGCTTCCCGCTGTCTGTATGCTTAGATCTTCAAAATTACGCAACGGATTTTTATGTGGTTTTCTTTAGTTAGCGATTCGTAAGACAGGAAGGTTTATATATGTATAATACATGTATAATATAGTAGAGGAACACTGATAGTTTTTGCAACTATACAAAAGCGGGTTGCTAGTGATACTGTAAAAGTAATACATACAAATTACACACCGAAATGGCAAGACATAATATGCTTATAGACTCGACAAATACGAGTATTCCTCTTGTGATAAAACTATTTCAAAACCTAGAAAATCATAAATAAATACAAAAGCAGACATACGGATTGATTTCTTAATTAAAGAAGGTAATTTTTAAAAGCAGCATTTGTCTGAACGTACATACTACCATTCCATACAAAATTATTCCAGTTCTGTCTACGACTGAAACGAAACGGGAGTAATACTCTAATGCACTACAATGTTTGCGGCTCACCGCGACCGACTTGCATTTAAAAACCGAAATCGTGCACTCGAAAATAACCTTTCACACCTCCGTAATTGCACTTTAAATTGCTTGAAACTTTAACTTTAGACGCGAAGTAATGAAAGATGGAAACACAGTTAGTGCAATTACATCACCGCGCCAAAGGCCGGGCCCACTTTTTCCGTATCTAATGAACGGACATAATAATGTATGTCCATTTGTTCGTTGCAAGCGATGCTCGTGGTAAAGGAACAAGCTATTAGATACAGTGTTGCTAAAGAAGATTCAATTATAAATACAGCTAAGCTAACACATGTGCTAAGCAGTTTTCATTAGTTTAAATTGTGGCTTTACAAATATATGTTTCAGAAAAATATACTAGATACACAGATGATTATAATATACGTATAAATATAATATTTTGAGTGTTTTTAAAATGGAATAAAGGAAATTTTAAATGTTTTTTTTTTATATATATCTATAACTAAGTCGACAAACAAGCGTACGGTTCACCTGATGGTATGCAATCCCCAAAAGGAGCTCTGGTCACCTTACTTACCAACAGGAGCACAACGCTTTTTGAAAACAGTATTATTTATCGTGATCTTCTGTAAGGTTACAGCCAGTGATAGTACCTGTTGCGCTGGCGGTTGCGGGTTCGATCCCCGCACATGACAAACATTTGTATTGGCCATAGATGTGTCTGCCGTGGTCTGGATGTTTGTGCAGTCCTTGTGGGTCTCCCCACCGTGCCTCGGAGAGCACATTAAGCCGTCGGTCCGGTTGTTATCATGTACACCTGATAGCGATCGTTACTCATAGTAGGAAATATATCCACCAACCCGCATTGGAGCAGCGTAGTGGATTAAGCTCTGATTCTTCTCCTACATGGGGAAAGAGGCCTATGCCCAGTAGTGGGATATTACAGGCTGAAGCGTTTAACTTCAAGCTACCAGTTAAATAACATTAATATAATCCAGTCTCCGAACCTCGTGTCTCGCACCAAGCGAGCGTTAATCGGTCGGTTTTGTAACGAATTACATCCAGCTAGAATGCCGAAATGAATCACCACCGAACGATCGCGCGCCGATATTAAAATTGATTTCAAAGCCTTTATTGCTCCGAACTTTAAAACGTTGATTGTTCGCTGCGGACTCGTTTTACATTGCTAACGATAACGTCGGAGGTTTTAGTATACTTTTCACGTTATGTTCTACGCCGGCGGGTATGCGTAGCTTTATTGACCGGGAAGGAATTTTTTGAGTGCGCGGAGTTAGTGTATGTTAAGAGTTTTTTTTTCGGAAATTTCGTTAACTTTTTTAGTGATTATAAATATAAATAAATATAATATCTTATAACATACACACACAGTCGTCTCACCCCACTGAAAGCGACTTAATGCTTGTGTTATAGGTAACAGCCGACTGTTATTACTATGTTTTTATTTTTGATAAATATAAATATATAAATTTAAATAAATAAATGCAAATATTAGACCCAGACTCAGGCGGGAATCTGGAATAATGGAATGAAATATCCTTAATATGTTCACTAACTTTTAAATTTAGAATAGAATAACTAAAACTATACACGTAAGAAAATATAAATCGTAATTAATAAACGTGAAAAAAAAAATAATAACAAATAAATTGCTGGCATGTAACAAAAATATTTTTATAATAATATAAAAACAAAACGAGCTTCGATATTATCCTCAAATAAAAATTTATATACATGTCTCTCTGTGTGTGTACGCCACACCTTTTTTTGCATAGCCAATTTTTACCCCCTTTTAAATAAAATATTGAAAAGTACCGTAATTTACTATTGATTAAATGAATTCGCAGCTACTAGTTAATAAGTTACGGTAATCTATTACCACCAGGTGAGCCGTACGCTTGTTTGCCGATCTAGTTAAATAAAAAAAGAATAAGCATAAGTCACTTCATGTTATACGGATCTTATTGTTAAGAAAATAAGGTAAAAAATAATATGATTTTTTTTTAATAAATAAAAAATCTACTGACTAATGTTGTCATAACGTCAGCTGTAATAAAATTTTAATGATTTGTAAGAAATTATATAATAGTAAAGAAAAGTGTAGGGCGCTTTTGGTATATTTCATCTGTTATCTTGGAAACATTTTTCTCAAGATGATGTTCTTCTTGTTTAATTACGGTCTCGTGCTGGCTTTGAAGCTCTATCTAATAAACCTGTAGTTGTGGCTGATTAAGAGTGTGTACTTCGTATGTATTGTAAATGTATACATATTACCGATTTATTGGAACGAAGATCCTTATGGGGCGTTACGGAGAGGTACCCTAGCCGGCAAAAAAGTCTATGTAGGATGGCTATACAGTGTCTAATGTATAGTCTACGTGATGACTGTTATTATTATTGCAGTTTGCTATTATTATAATATATATAAAGCTTCAAACAAGGAGGAGGTTACACAATTCAATCAACAATTAATTCAACAAATGTATATATATTTGGAAGTTCGGAGTTAACTTCGTCGTTTATGAACCGATTTTAATAATTCTTTTTTTGTTGGAAAGGAAATATCCCAAGTGTGGTACCATGATAAGGAAACGAGGATCTGATGATGGAATCCCAGAGAAATCGAGGGAAAACCTCGAAAATGTGATGACTAGTGCGTTTGTTATTTTTTTTCGTCTACTTACAATGTTTACTTCTCGATGTAATTGAAGTCCTTTTTTTTTCGTTTGCGAGCAAACACTATCTATTTAACGGACGATATTTTTTTTAATATCACGGGATTTATTTGGTTTCTTAGGAAGTGAACTCTACAACATAATATTTTTAATTTAATTTTGATTTTGTATTTGTATTTTGTTTCTTGTTTTATATATTTTGTTTCTAATTATAAACTTTTTTGTTTTAATACTTGCGCTCTGCTTATTATATTTATTAGTTGTTAGTGGAAACTTGACTGGTTTATGCACTACTTGTTGCTGTTCTTTTTTTACTTTGTGTTATATTGTACTGTTTGTTTCCCAAATAAAAATAAATAAAATAAATAAATAAAATAAATAAAATAAATAAAATAAATAAAATAAATAAAATAAATAAAATAAATAAAATAAATAAATAAAATAAAATAAAGCATATTTTAGTAAATTGTCTTTTGGACTATAACAAGCTAAACCTGCCCGCAAATTGAGGTCTAACGCAAAATCATTTTGAAAAACCCAGAACCATTTCTCTATAAACAATCAAATTATAATGTAGTCGTAAGGAAGTAATTATGTTAACAAACGCAAAAACATACAATTATATATTTTGACATAGCCGTGTGTATAGACTTGTTCTTAAAAGGATCCATACATTACTTTGTCATGTCATCTTGATAAATTCCTTTACTTTTGCTAATACCCCGATGAGACATATTTCTCAAATATTCTGTCATATTTCAACACTAGTTTTAATCCGCGATTCTACTTTCTAAACATTAAATTTCATCAAAAAAATTAAAACTAAAATAATCTATTGATATCATTTTGGTTTATCTTTAAAATGGTCTTTGAAGGGCAGTATAGAAGTAGTAGTAGTAGAAGTAGCTATCTATTTACACAGGTACTATTATTAATTTATGCTGTGTGGTTACGGCAGTTAGAATATAGCCACCCCCTTCTCTTACTGTGGATGTCGTAAGAGGTGACTAAGGGATAACACAGTTCCACTGCCACCTTGAAACTTAAAAACCATCCAACTGCTGGCTTTAAAATACACAGGCCGAAGACGGGCAGCAGCGTCTTCGGTGCGACAAAGCCAGCCCTGCGGTCACCAACCCGCCTGCCCAGCGTGATGACTATGGGCAAAATACATGAGTTCACGCCATTTTTGGCACGAATTTGTGGATGCCTCTGTCCAGCAGTGGACTGTATCAAGCTGAAGTGTTGATGATGATGATTATTTATTCAGTTAGTAAGTTATCTGGTTACAAAATCTTAGCCCAGTTCCTATATTTAAAAAAAACTTATAGTTTCGTCAACAAAACGCTAGTCTAAAACACGATATGCTCGATAATTAACGTTAAACGATACGCCCAAAAATCCCACATCTGTTGTCCTATTCTACGGGATTTTCAGAAGAATATGCAATCATGAAGACTCATATATCAAAGCCGTAGAATCAAACGATAGCGCGACTTTAATGCGTACAACGACATCAGTCATGGAGTGGCAGTATTACGTTAAACAGTTTCAATATTATGAATTTTACAAAATAACAAAACATGCTACAATTTATTATAGTATTAAACATTAAGTTTATTTCGATGTACACTCAGTTGGAAATATTAACAGAATTAAATAAGAAAGGAGGTTCTCAATTCGACTGTATATTCTTTTTTTTTTTATGTCTTTTACCTCATAAATTTTTACTGGCTGTACCGATTTGAATTATTCTTTTTATTTTTATTTTATTTTATTTACACTTTTTGCACACCAACACAAAAGTAACATAACTTTAATGAGTATAAAAATAAAAAATTTGCATTAGTTGCAACAGGCGGCTTTTTATATTCCAAATCTAGTTGCTTATAATATGGTTCTATTTAAATTTGATCTTTTGAGCAAAATCTAATTTGTATTTGATTAAATATGATTACGACTACCTAAGTTATTCTCATGTTTATTACATGTCGATGTAATTTGAAGTCGATTACATATTTTGAATCAAAAATACATAACATTTAAGATTTAATAATATAGAAAATTATCAACTAAGTAAGTTAATAAAAACTTTGTAAAATGAATTAAACAACTCGTAGCGGAATTTCCCCAAGATTCTTTTAAACTTTCATTAACGGAAAATCAAGCAAATCGTTCGTAGATAGTGTTTGAGATGTTGGAAAATTAAAGATAACTTCAAAAGTTAAACAGAGTTCAGGTATAAATGAATGTTAGGACGTCATCCCGTGGGATTAAGATGTGCTTGAATTCGTAACAATGTTTGGGGTTTGTCAATATTTGATCTCGGTAACATGCTATAAATTATACGATGTAAACGCTGTGTTTGAAGGCATATTGGGATTTAGGGTCAACTGAATGTTGAGAATATAATTAAGATTCGTATGATTTATTTTTGTGTTACCCACATATGAGGAAATTCTAAACAATTTTTAATATCATATCAAAAACCGACCGTTCCGGTTTTTAATATAATTAAGAACATATAATATTTTGTTTAAATTATTATTCGTTTTGCTAAAAAAATTTGATAGCTTCAAACTCGATGATAAAACGTTATCTCCAAATGATATATTTTATTTTATATCATTTGTCTACTACTGAGAATGAAAATTAGCAATTTTCAAAAAAGTTTCACTTAGTATATTTTAGGGAATATCTTGGCAGCTATATATCAATGGAGTTCTTGTTGGAGAAATGTAATTACCACATAGAAGATAACGCTTACGCTTCAGCCTGCAATATCCCACAGCTGGGCATCGGCCTCTTTCCCCATGTAGGAGAAGGATCAGTGCTTAATCCACCACGCTGCTCCAGTGCGGGTTGGTGGGTATATACCCTACCATTAGTAGCGATCGCTATCAGATGTGCATGATAACGACCGGGACCAACAGCTTAATGTGCTCACATATATGATATGGGTAGATAATACTCTACTAGTAACTACCGATATCAGATGTATATAAAAACGACTTAGATCAAAGGCTTTATCTACTCTCCGAGCCACAAAAGGCTGACCCACAAGAACATACGCCCAGACCCAAAATAAATTTTTGTCCCGAAACAAATACCATCCCTGAACAGAATAGAATACGCGATACACCAAACACCTATCATTTCATCAATTTAATTAAAACTTACCCCATTATAATCTTCCCCTTCAACGAGAGCATTAAACAAATTAGCTTTCGATAAAATCGGTGGAAATTTCGCGCAATCGAAAACGTTTTATTTTGAGGCGTTTGCGTGTAAAAAAATAAAATAAACGGAAATCCCTCAGGTCGGGTCGGAAAGAGTAATGAAGGGTCAGCCGTTCTATTATTTTAGCCTCGTTCACCCTTATTTTTTGTTTTGTGTTTTCTTATCGTGGTGCAAACTGTGAAACGAGAGCGAAATTAATATGTATGCAGATCTCGAAAACGGTTAGGAAACAAGAAGTACAATCGTTACTCAAGAGATTAGACCCCTTTTTGCAATGGCTGAAGAATATTAGAGAGAAATGTGTTTCAAGAATAGTTTCTGCTATTAGGAGCTGCAGTCTAAATGCCTTCTCTGAAAGAGAAATTGATATAATCGTAAATTTATCGAAGGTAAATTAGTTTGTGCATTAAACTAAGTTTAAAAATGTTCTAAAAATTACTTCGCTTGAAAAAAGAATCACACAAAAATCGCACAAAAAGAACAATGTTTACGTCTTTGCTTTATCAAAGATTAAACAAATAATCATTTAAAATTAACAATCATTGAAGCAAGAAACCCAAATCAGCTTAAATCTAAAATCGCTCGTACTCATCGTTTCGGCATTATTAATGAAGTAATAAAAACTTAATAAGGTTAATGAAGATCGTTTATTTCTCAAAAGTATAAAATTCATTTAGATGAAAATCTATATTCACTAAAGCTAAAAAAAAATATACATCTTGGGTACATTACAATACAACATAATTAATAGGTGAGACAGGAAGTAAACAGAAATAAGAATATTAAGAATCCTTTATCACCCCTGTAAAAAAATTGAATCAAAATCGCCAATAGCATAATCTAATATATAAAATTCTCGTGTCGCGGTGTTTGTAGTTAAATTCCCCCGAAACGGCTTGACCGATTCTCATGAAATTTTGTGTGCATATCGGGTAGGTCTGAGAATCGAACAACATCTATTTTTCATTTGCGTGGTCAGCTAGTATCCTATAAAATACAAATAACAGTTATGTAATAAAAATAATTACACAAAATAACTCAAAATCAAAATCAAAAATTACTTTGATCAAATAGACACTTGAATCGTTATTTTGGTCTCTTTAAAAAAAAAAACTGTTTTAATTTTTAATGTAAAAAAAAGAGCTTGACCACACGACTGAACTAAAACTCTTTAGCTCCATCTAACTTATATCTCCCTCTCAACTTCCGTTCGACACGCCTAATCACACTTTTCGTAACGCTCTCGTCACGCATTCACTAACCTCCCCAAGTCAAGCATGCGTAAAGAAGTTTATCGTCTAGGTACACATGTCAGAAGTTAAACTTCTTTGGCTAAACTAATTTTTAAATCTCATTTATAATTATACAAATCTAAAGCTTTCAATTTCCGTTGCGGCGCCATCGACAATAACGTTGTCGTTTCGTCCGTAAAAATTATACTCTCACGCACCTAGAGAAGTTTCACTTCAAAAACCGTTTTAATTTTCAATATAAAGACAAAAGCTGACAAGCAAAAACTATAAGCACTCGCTATCTCTCTTCCCTCCTGCCGTCGCCTCCGCGCGAGGCTCACGTGCACAATTACAGAGCAGATTGCCGCACATCACTTATGTGTACCTTTTGAAATTCATTACGTGTAATGTGTATAATAAATCTCTCTTATCTGATGCTCCGGATAATATAATATCATGTCATAATAAAATACATCTTGCTTGGATATTAAATTTTAATTGTAATTTTTTTACCGTGCTCGCGAGACTTGGTAATAATTTTGCGAAATCGCGATTTATCATTTGTGTATTTCTCCTGTTCAAGTTTGAATTATTATTATTGGTAATTTTATTTTATGACGTATACGCCTTTTATTATTTTACATATGTAAATGTATAGATAAGAGAGATATATAAACCGACTTCAATCACATGGACAATTAATACAACATAGGTAGACGAAATAGTAGTCAAGTAAATAAATACGCGTTATCAAAGATTACTTAAAAAAAAATCATCAAATCTCAATCAAATTTAAATTGAACCACAAGAAAAGCCTCCTTTTCATTATAAAAAGAATTATCGAAATTGGTCCAAACTATTAAAAAGTTATGAGTTATATATAATACAACGTAGATCGACGAAAAAATTGTTAAGCTAACACATAGAAATAAGGAAGAAAGAAATAAAGAAAGAAAGAAAAAAAGAAAGAACACGACTAACACAATGAGAGCACAAATGCAGTAAAAAATGAATAAGTAAAAATTTAAGTAAAAATTTGAATAATTAATTTAAAAAATAAAAAGTAAAATTTCTATCAAATAAGGAATTAAAAAAAAGATAAGAGTAATAATAAAAAGCAACAATAATACATTAAGTATTAGCGATGACTCAAAAAATACTTGTCACATCTAAATTAAATTTAAATGGGACCACATGACAAATACCATCTTTTGATTAAAAAATAATCATTTGAAATCGGAACACCGTTCAAAAGTTCTGTTAACATAACATAAGAAAATTAACTCGAATTGAGAACCTTCTCCTTTTTTTGAATTCTTTTAAAAATACAAAAATAGAAAGTATTTCAACTAGTATTATATAATCATCACAAAACACATCTAGATATGTCGATAACCAGAGAAACTTTAAAACTGAAACTAACTAAAAGAAATGAAGCAAGCTATAGAAGAAATTTAATAAAACGTAACTTTAGAAAACGTAAATGATCATATTCGCACGTAACTTAAATTGACTGTAGCGTAAAAGCCACAAGTTTGCTAATTCAATAGTGTACCACTAACATTGCTGAAAACTGCGAAAGGCTGCTATAATGATGTGATGTGATGAATAAGTAAGCTTTTGTTAAAGAATTTGTCAAATTACATGATTTAATAAAGACATTTAAAAATCAATCATTCAATCAATACCTTAAGTTACTGGAGTATAATAATAATTTTTATGTTAAACTCCACGCGGACGAAGTCGCGGGCACAGCTAGATAGTTAAATATATTTAAATTAGCGTATAATATTATGTATAACGTACATAATTAACTATGATCGGTACTTGAATATTAATAGCCATTATCAGCAGTCATCTCAGTCGGACCTGAGTCAATATTACTTACCCGCCTAATCCGTTAATAACAACCAATCAGCATTATAATTACATGGCACATGACACGGATATCAAAGCTTTAAAGATCTGACGTCATGTTGTTGTGGATTCGAGTTTAGTTATATGGTAATCAAGTTGTTGGAAGAAATGGACTGCAACACCTAGGCCACTTTATTTTTCATTGCCCACAGAATTAGCAATTTGACGTGGCAGTGGGCTGGTCATTTGTGTCGCACCGATGGCCGCTGGACCAGACGTGTCCGGAAGTGGAGACCACGTGGTAGTAAATGCAGTGTGGGACACCCGTCAGCCCGCTGGGTCGTCGATCTAGGTAAAATTATCAGTGGTAGCTGGACGAGGATTGCGGAGGTTCGGGATGTTTGGCACAAACTTGGAGAGGCCTGCGATAGGCTGAAGTGTGTGTTAGGTGGCGAATGCTAGCGCGACCCCATCTCGCCCCACCCAGGCGGACGACTGCTCACACGTGGTGGTTTTTTAGTCAGTAGGAGTCTGACATAACCCTCTGGCTCCCCCGCGTTGGAGGGTATCCATGAAGGATTTTCCCCACGTAAAAAAAGGCTGAAGTGGGTGTGTGTGTGTGACCGCTTTATTAAATACACGTTTATTTATCTACATGTTATAGAGCTGGTTAAGTACTCATTCAACCACTAATTAGCAAACCAACTGACTGCTACGCTGGCAATCGCGTGTCGTACATGCATTTGTATGTGCTATATGAAACGTTGTCATGTTTTGTACTTGTGTTTGCATTTTGTCTGGTTACCTAATCTTCAATACCGAATGTCATCTTGCTTGTATGCAATACGGTAGATTCCCGCTCGGGATGGATATTTGTATATTTCTTTCCGATTTTATGTCTGTCTTTGTCCCCTCAACGTGCCTTGGAGAGCACTTTAAGCCATCGGTCACGGTCGTTATCATAAATACATAATAGCGATTACTACTACAGACTAGCGAACATATCCTCCAACCGTGAAGCAGAGTTGTGGATTAAGCATGAATCCTTCTCCTACGTAAAAGAAGGGCCTATGCCCAGCAGTGGGATCTTACAGCTGAATCGTGATAAAATAATATACTCTAGCGCGTGTGACGATTATCAAACTCCATGTTATGTTATTGCAATAGTTATGCGGATTTTCGAGAGTTTCCCTCGATTTCTCTGGAATCCCATCATCACATCCTGGTTTCCTTATCATGGTATCAAACTAGGAATATCTCCTTTCCAACAAAAAAAATATCAAAATCGGTTCATAAACGACGGAGTTATCCCCGAACATACAATATAACGGTCGAATTGAGTAACCTCTTCCTTTTTTCTTTTTTTTTTCTTTTTAATGTTCTTTAACGTTGATAACGGAACAATAGATTTGCGCTTTAAACATTCTTTTGTTTAGTTTAAGTTCTTAACTAAAAACTCGACTTTGCTTTTTATTAATTTTCTAATATCCAGTAGAAAATATTGCTAGTATGGCTAGCTTTAAGATCGAAAATACGAAATTGCTTATTCAGATCAATTTCAACAAATTGGACGAAGACATTGTCAGAAGTTGCAGATGTAAAGTTTATTTATCTCACTCGTAATAATGTAGAAAGATTTGTCTGTTTGTATGTAATCGATAAAGAAACCTCATTTATTATTTTCTAATAATTATGCGAATTGTATTCATTATAATGAAACCACCTTTTCGGATTTTATCGCGGTTGGTTTTTTAGATGCCCGACGTGTCGGATACTTTACAGCAACCAGCACGGGAGGAGGTCCTCCCGGGCTCCGGTCAGGCATCTAAAAAACTTAATAATCTCATTGTAAATATTGAAACCTCACTTTTCGAAATCTTGTTTTCACAGTTAAACGAAATAAACATATAAATAACTCATGTTCAATAGCCTGAAAGCCATAGTGTGAAAACATTTATTGAGGAATTGAAAGTTATAGGATATAAATATTGATCCTCAAAATTGACTGGTCTTAATTAAAGAGCTCATTCAGATTTAATAATAATAATAATAATACTCTTTATTGTAGACCATTAAAAGACCCAACAGAAAAAAAAACATAAAATGAAAGATTTACAAAGGCTGCTGAAAAGCGAAAGAGCGATCTCTTCCAGACAACCTTTGGGTATAGAACACGAAATAGAAACTGCAGTTAGGAAGTTAGAAGTGCAGTTAGAAAGTGCAGATTTATTGAAAATTTCTGATTTTTGCATGTACACTCGCACGCGTGCACGCACGCACGCAAGCACACATGCAACACACACAAACACCCACCACATCACAACAATTACGTCGACAGGTCACTAGACAAATATAAGTATATCAATTAAAACCAAAATATTTATTACAAACTCCTCACATTCATTAGCCCCCATTCGGATTTACTCCTGCATCGGAAACATAATAGACAAGCACAAACAGCTACACTACAGCAAACATCTGTATGGTCAATGTAAAATGCTATATGCGTGTCCCGCGTCCACAACCGCCAGCGCAATAGACATTAGCCAGTGCTGTGACTACTGCGTAATGTGTCGTCATTATAAATGTGAAAACAGCCAAAATTGAGATATTGTGCGGCAGGAAATTTCCTGCTCAAAATATGGAGCAACCCGACTGGGGTAGTACCTCGACCTTACAGAAGATCACAGCAAAATAATACTGTTTTGAAGTAGTGTTGTGTTCCTGTTAGTAAGTGAGGTGACCATAGCTCCTGGAGGGAATTGGGGATAGATGCGATAACGCGCTTGCGATGATTCTGGTGTATCAGATGTCTATAAGCTACGGTAATCACTTACAATTAGGTGAGCTATACGCTGGTTTGCCGACCTAGTTATATATATAAAAAATATATAAAAACTAGCTGACCCCGCAAACGTTTCTTTGCCATATATGTTTTTAACCCACTTAATCCCCCCCCCCCTCCTTAGTTATAAGGGTTATCTTAGGGGTATGAAAAATAGATGTTGGCCGATTCTCAGACCTACCCGATATGCCCACAAAATTTTATTAAAATCAGTCGAGCCGTTTCGGAGGACTTCAATGTTTAACACGATGAACGAGACGAGAATTTTATATATTAGGCGATAAAACCGCGACGGTCACCTAGTTCACGCAAGTAATACAAGACTTCCAATTCATTAGATTTTATTCGTTAGATTTACGACGTATACATTCAGCGCAGAATATGAGATGAATGTAAAATAAGGTTAAATGTATTAAGTTTGCGGAATGTATTTTTACGTCGAGCAAAATATGATTCAATAACGTATATAATTTCGACTTGAATCACACGAATCTTTGTGTAATTTTGTACGTCAATTTCGTGCTGAATTGAATTTTCTACAGTTGTATGTAAAAAATAGGCGTGATAGAATTATTGGGCGCCATTTGATAAATATTTAAGTAAATCGAATTGTAGAGAATAAAGAAACATTATAATAGCAATTATATATATAATTGAAAGACACAGGCTGAAGACGGGCAGCAGCGTCTTCGGTGCGACAAAGCTAGCCCTGCGGTCACCAACCCGCCTGCCCGGCGTGGTGACTATGGGCAACACACATGAGTTCACGCATTTTTGGCGCGAACTTGTGGAGGCCTATGTCCAGCAGTAAACTGCAATGGGCTGAAATGATGATGATGAATGATAAAAGCAATAAAAAATTATTATTTTTACGACAAAGATACTTTTATACGTACGGAATTATATAGGTAATATATTTGTCATGTTTATGTGTTTAGTCCTTAAGAATCGATTTTCATATAAGGCTCCGGAATAAAAAAAATATGAGGAGCAAAATTTACTGAATGAGTGACCTCGTTACGTTTTTGCTAACGGCTTTGCTATCGGAGCCCAATAGGGTTCCAATAGATGACGTTACAACTTTATCGAATAACGCTATCTACTCTATTGGTTTCCGAGAGATGGAGTTATTTGATTCGTTTATTTACCATTTGATATGGGATTAATCTTTTTTTTAGACTAGTAAACCTTTTTTGTGCCAGTCTGTCAGTTAGACAGTCGATCTGAAGGAGTAAAATCCAGTCGTGTGTCGGAGCTGACACACCCATTTTTTTTTCTAAATCAATGAAAAATCTGCTGCACGAAACTCTCGCGTCGACGAAACGAGTCTACCGTGAAATCTGGTTTAAGTCACACCTTAATTCACTAACTTGACATACGGTTATTATTCAACATAAAAATGTAAGCGAGTTTTGCTACCTTATCATAGAAATACATAATTACTCGAGAGCATTATTATTCGGATGTATTTAGTAAGAGTGAGCTATTTATTAACTGATTTCAAAAAATGAGGAGGTTCTCAATTCGATTGTATTTTTTTATATATGTTGCCTTAGATTTTCTTACTGGGTGCATCGATTTTGATGACTTTTTTTAAACCGAAATGTGGTGCTTCTTATCTGGTCTCATTTAAATTTAATCGAGATTTGACATGTGCTTTTTGAGTTATACCTAATAATGCGTATTTACTTGACTATATTTTAGACTTCCTACGTCTTATCACTGGTCTATATAATTTAAGTCAGTTTTTTTTCATTACCAAGCAAACATAATCACCTGTGCCCTGCCTTAAGAAGTTTAAATAAGCATATCTGTTATTTTGCCTCAAATTCTTTAGTTTTTGTCTATTTTAAGATTCTTTTTTTGGTATCTGTATACGAATACGACAATAAGCCTTTCTATTACACTAAAAAGTCTTACCCAAAATTCAACACCGCTTAATTCTAAGCACAGAATCGTGTAAACATTCCAAAAACGAAACTAAAAACGAATTGAGCATAACGAATTCAGTAATATCCTTCTGAATTAAATTCTGCAACCATTAGCAAGTAACCTAAAAACGCATTTATTCTCTTCACTGGGTCGGAGTTTTGTAGGACGGTAAGCATTTTGTAGCTTTTAAATTACCTTTACAATGACTTTTGAGTGTAGAACGTTCCAGTTTCACCATGGAACCACAATAGGTGTCAGAAGGTCGTTGTTACAATACTCGCCTGTACTCCTCGTGTCACAATGGTCGGAATCGCGTGAACCCTCGAGCAATTAACTCAATTGTGTTATTATAATTTTAGGAATGAAAATCGGTTAAGGGGTTATATTTTTATTTTAGAGTTATTACTTGGAAGTGTGAAGCGTTCCGTTATTAGGATTGAATTGTGCGGAACTTATAGAGGGATTAAAAGTTAGGTTTGAAATAATTATTATTGTTGGAATGATGTGATTTTTTAAATATAATTTCTTGAACGTAGGGCGCTACGGTATTGTGCGTTAATGATATATAACTTTTTCTATCTCACACTACTCAGAACTGTTAGACTATTTAGAGGACTAAGTACGAAATACAGTACCTATTAAACAAAATTATGATTCTCAATATCGTTTGTAAACCTTTGTATATTACCAGATCAGAACGAAAAAGGTGGCCCTTATTGAAAAATCTTATTCGCGAACGAAAAATCTTCAAGGGCTCTCAAACTTTCAAATTGATTTTGGCCCATTTCAAGGAAGATTCGGTTCGTTTAACTTATTTTTAATTAAATGACCCTATCGCACGACCGTTTCTTTTTCGGTGGAAATTTTGTAGCCCTTGAAGATCGGCTAATTCGGATAGAAAATGAGATAACAGGGCTTAAAACTTTATAAAGATTCGAAATTGGATTAAAATACTTTATTTATCTCCTGCTAAGCTAAATTACTATTTAAGATATTTGAACAGTGTTTAAGGTATGTTGATGAGTTTTCAATTTTTTTAGGCACAAATAGCCTAACTAAGTGAAAAAATTAACAGTTTTTTTCATATATATATCTAGGTCGGCAAACAAGCGTACAGCTCACCTGACTGTAAGCGCTTAGCGTAGCTTATAGACGTCTCCAACACCAGACCCATCTCAAGCGCGTTGCCGACTCTATCCCCTATTCCCCCAGGAGCTCTGGTCACTTTAATCACCAACAGGAATATAACACTGCATGAAAATGGTATTATTCAGCTGTGTTATCTTCTGAAAGGTCGAGGTACTATCTCAGTCGAGTTGCTCCATATTTTGAGCCGGAAATTCCTGCTGTTTCCTATCACAGTTAAACTAACTGAGTACGGTAAAAGATTTCACAGTTTACTACCATTTGTAGTTCATTACAAATGATACATTTGAAATGCAATATATATGGCTAATATAAAGTCGATAAATATATTGTACACGACCTATTGTAATAATAATAATAATAATACTTTTTTATTTGCAACATCCACACAAATCAATAATACATATCCATTAAGTTAAACATTTAAATTATACAATAAGGATATTGCAAACCCGGTCTCAAGCTCGGCATATGCTGGCAGAGCTGTCAGCGCCGATCTTCCGCTTGAGCCGTCGGGTGACAACATGGTCGCACCAACACCACATACCATACAGAATCGGAATACAGAAAAAGAAACATGAAAATTAAATGGATATAGTGAAGTATACATGGGACTAATATATTATATGGCAAAGTGAAATGCTCTGGACATTGAAAGGAATTTCGTTCTTATTCCGATACATTAGAGTACAATTCAGCTTTGTTTATATTTGAGTTCTAAAGTAAGTAATAAAAATATTCTTTCAACATAAATAACGCTTGCTAGGTAAAATAAATAATAGGTTATCCATAATCCATTTCACATAGGATAGGTACGGTGACATTTGATATGTTCCAATACACGCTCACTAATTTCAACAAATCGGATAAATATACGTTTTTTTAAAATCACCAATTAGTTTCCAAAGCAAACAATAATACTTGATTAGATTGAAATTGTATTTAAATATGCATTTTTACGTTTTAAACAAAATGAAAAAGGTACAGAAAAAAAAAATAAATAAAAATAAAATAATAACCTAAAATTACAGGCATGAAACGAAACGTTTAACGACACGTAGTAATCGGCTAAAATAAATAATCGTAACGGCCATCTTGTAAATCGCGTCAACTCACTGACTCGAGATATCTCAATCAGTACAAACTACAAAGCAATTTATATACGAGTCCGCCATGTAGTACCGATCGGATCAATCACAATTCAATAAGCCTTGATAATGTACAGTACAACAAAAATCAAATTACACTTACATCGTGCACAAAATTTTCCTGGCTTTGCTGGCAATGTAAAATATATTCTTTCAGTTTTAATTTATATTTGAGAAAACTTTGTGTATTCCTAATTGGTGGGGGTATGTTGTTCCAGCACCTGGAGGCAGCATAGCGGAAGCTGCCCCTGAAAGAGGCTGTCTTGTGCTTTTGTACAACAAGTTGTATGGAAAATTGTCGTGATTCACAAGTCCTATGGCTTGACATCCAAGTGAGCTTTTCATACAAATATGACGGCTCCTTACGCCTTAAAAGATCGAAAAGAAGACAAGCTAAGTGAAATTTGCGACGGTGTTTCATTTTTAAAATTGAGTGTACATTTAAGTAAGGAGTAACGTGTTCTCTAAAGGGTATATCGAAGCAGAAGCGAGCACAGGCATTCTGGATTCTCTGTACAAGTCTCTGTGTTTTGGCGGTCAAACGAGGTCCATATACAATATCTGTGTAATTCAACTTGGACAATATCAGTGACTCAGTAAGGCGAATACGTAAATCTACTCCCAAGTGATCTCTCACATTGTAAAGAATTTTTAAGCGGTAAAAACAATCTCTCACTAGTCCAATGATGTGATTCTCAAATCTAAGATTACAGTCCATCTGTAAGCCAAGGTTACGTGCTTCCCACACCCTTTCAATAGGTTGACCCATTAATAATATTTTATTTGTATGTTTTAGCCTTGATATTTGAGATTTTGTGCCACAAATCATATATTTGGATTTATTTGGATTTAAAACTAAGCTATTCCTCTTGGACCATAGCACAATCCGATTCAGATCTTCATTTAGTCTATCAATTGCAATGTCAATATCAGATGGTTTGCAAGAGATATATATTTGGGTGTCATCAGCATAAAAATGATATCTACAGTGCATTATATGATCTTTCATGTCTGCTGAGTACAATAAAAATAATATGGGTCCCAAAATAGAGCCCTGCGGCACGCCTTTGGATATTGCCATTCTATCTGAGATGAGCGAGGAACCATCATGCTTAGTTATTTTGACATACTGATAGCGTTCACTAAGATAACTGTGAAACCATTGTATGGCATTACTGTCAAAACCGTAATAGCTCAATTTGGACAGGAGGAGATTTATGTTCAAGGAATCGAAAGCCCGTGAGAAGTCAAGCAGTACGAGGAGAGTGCACATCCCCTGATCCTGTGATTGTAAAATATTATCAGTCATATCAAGCAGTGCTGTGACAGTACTGCGACCCCTTCTAAAACCTGACTGGACCTCTGGTAACATATGGTTTTTTTCTAAGTAAACTGTTATTTGCTTCGATACTGACTTTTCAAGTATCTTCGATAGGCATGGCAGAATACTTATTGGCCTCAGATCCTTAAGATCTGTGGGGTTTGAAATTTTCGGGAGCGGTCGCACCACTGCCGTTTTCCAAACATCTGGATAGGTTGAGGTTACAATAGATGCATTCACTATAGAAGTGATGGTTTCCAATGTATCAGGCATCGTTAGCAAAAGCATCTCCAGATTTATTGAGTCACATCCCTCTGCTTTAGATCTCAATGATTTTATAATATTAATAATTTCGCTTACTGTAACCGTCTTCAAATGAAATGTGGCTTCGCTAAATTTATGGAATTCAAAGCAAGTTATATAGGAAAATAGAGTGTAAGGTAAGCCTGGAACATTTATGAAGTGGTTGTTTATTACATTGGGATCGTTGAAGTGGGGGGGCAGATCTATATTTTTTTTAGGTAAAATGCTTGTTTTTATATTTTTCCATAATAATTTAGGGTTGTTAATTTTGTTATTAATATTATGTTTGTAATATGCTGATTTTTCATTAAATAGTGCCTTATTTACTGTAGATTTTAAACATTTATAATATTCTTTTTTACTATCAGATTTTGTTTTATGATATTCTGCAGAGGCTTTATCACGCAGTTTCATCATCAATTTTATGGTATCTGTGATCCACGGATAGGAGTGAGTCTTTATAACAGTGGAGAGTAATGGTGCATGTGTATCAATTAGAGTCAAGACACTGTGATTGAATATGTTAACCATCTCGTTAACATCATCAAGTGTCGAAATCTGACTCCATTGTATAGCTTCTAAGTCTAAGTTAAAGTTTTCTGTATCAATGTGTTTTATAGGTCTATAAGTCATAGAATATGGTTTTATTTTCTCAGATTTAATATTAAACTCACATGTCACAAAACAATGACCATACAGTGACCCCACATGCTCCACAAAAATATTTTTAGCTGGTAGATTTGAACAAATAACATCAATCAGAGTCTGTGAAGTTTCAGTAAAATGAGTTGGTGCTGACACCAACTGACTTAGTCCTAGACATGTTAAAAATGTTGACAGCTTATTTGTTTTTATTTCTTTAGGACTAAGCATATTAATGTTAAAATCACCAACCAAGACCAAATAGTCATGACCGGGGATTGCATTAATGGTGTCTGTGAGAGCGTCTAAAAATACATCCACATCTAACCAAGGGGGACGATATGCTGTACCTAATGCTATTTTTCTCCCACAAATTGTTAAGGTCAACCACATCTGTTCTACTGCTTTATGTAGTGGGTCTACAGGATGGTCCCAAGTACGCGCATTAATTCCACGTTTAATATAATAACCTACACCACCACCCCTCGAGCGTACCTCTTGTGCTCTGGGTCTATGGCGTAGATAATATCCCGCCACACTTGGGGCACGTCCTTCCTCGCCTACTCTTAGCCATGTTTCATTAATCGCTAAAACGTCTACACAGTGCCGGCTTACTGTAGCTACAAGATTATCGTGGTTTGTGCCAAGGGAGCCTGCATTAAACAGCCCAACCCTAAGAAGTTTTTTCGCCATTTTTCAATAATATTAATGTAATAATTTTGTATAATATTTGTCTATGTATATAAGTAATAATAGTGTGCATAACTGATGTAAATATGTAGATAAGAACACGGTTATTAAGAAATTGTAAATAAATATAATTAAAATTACTGAAATATAAATATGTAGTATATAAACCTGTAGTATTAATACCAAGAAACTTTAAAGAAATATAGCTAAAATTATTGAAATGTAAATATGTTTTATATAATCCGATCAACCCTTCATGCTTTGTAGACAATATTGACAGACACGCAATGATATATTGATGTAGCGTATAATTAATTAATGGTTTTATACTATGGCTAATAGATGGCGTTAAACTGAATTGACTATGTGTATAAGTAATAATAGTGTGAATAAGTGATTTAAATATGCAGATAAAAACACGATTATTGTGAAATTGTAAATAAATATAGCTAGAACCATTGAAATGCAAATATGTGTTATATAATCCGATCGGCACTCCATGCTTAATAGACAGAATTGACAGATACGCAATGATATATTGATATAATGTATAATTAATTAATGATTTTATACTATGGCTAATATACGGCGTTAAATTGATTAATACAACATACATGGGAGAAGCATACAATCTAGCAAACAGTAGCAGCCCCAAAAACCCGAAGCATGTCCGCTTCCGTTCGTATAGAGAAGGCCTGTTTCCCATCGCTTTGTCGCGCAAAAATACGCCCCTTTTTTGTCCACGAGTATCGCCAATGCAGCCTCCGACACTCTTCACGAACTCTGTAGTATAGTTGGCGATTAATGCGCGTCAGCCTCTCGTTGACGTATATACGACGTGGCGATCCGCCAGCGCCCAGGTCGACGCTAGTAAGAGTGCGACGCACCCGGGCCGCACGGAGAAACTCGTCGCGCAGATGTCGGCGCGTCAGGCGTACTACGATGCGACGCGCTCGTCCATTCTCCGCAATCTCTCCACCTTCTAAGGTGCGTTCGAGCACCCCCACGCGCTCGGCAAAAACAATATCAGCTGGCACTAGCGTCACCCCTAGCTTTGATGCTAAAACGGTGACGGTATGGATGACACTTTCACCTTTTACCTCCGGTATGTTGCTTATTTCCAAGTCCGTCAGCAGTGCTTCCTGATCTTTGTCATTTAGTTCACTTTTGAGCCGCTCCACTGTCTTTTCCAGTTCAGTAACTTTAGCCGGCGATTCTGACCTCTGTTCTACCGCTTCAAGTCTGCGTTCGATATGATCTACGCGCTCATTAAAATTTGTTAGGGCGTTTCGGAGCTCCGTCATCTCTTTGCGATATTCCCGAAGCTCGGCCATATACTCGGCGAGTTCCCGGCGCATCTCCTGAATGTCGGTAGTAAAGTCGACGGGAGAAGAAGAATTTGGTTCGAGGGCACGCATGGTGACCTCGGTACCGCAAATAGCTCTGACGGGGTTGTGCTGTTGTCGCCCTTTCTTGTTTTTTTCTTGCACTCTGGGCAGGACCAATTCTTAATAACATGTGTAGCGTCAGAGATTCCAATGCAAGCTTTATGGAATAAACTCGGACATGTACTACAGGTGGCGGCCCCTGCCGACGAGAGGAACTAGCCACACGCTGCACATTTACCCATTGTGTTGGCTTGCTGAATATTAGTAGACCTCGCAGTACACGAATAATCACACAGATGGCAGAAGCAGCAGATACGATGACTCGCCGCTAGATGTCGTAGTCTATTGTATTGATTAGTGTGATTTATTCTAATAACTTAACTTGTAGGTATGCTTTACCGGCACTCTTATACTTCTTTTTATAACAACCAACAGTAACAATTTATTTGATTTTGATAAAAAACTCACTAGATTGGAGATGTACAGGTTTGCAAATAATCACTGAACTCCCGCTGACTGCGAAACACTTTCTTATAATAAACTTATTACGAAATTAGCCCGTTCTTTATTTATTTTCAAAACTATTGAGCGAACGTATAGTCGTGTTAGAACGTCCGTGACGACACTCCTATTGCACTTATAAGTCGACAAAAGATACGAAAATTATTACGTAGACAAAATCAAAATACCCGAAATCAGAAATTAGTTGCTAAATTCCTCGATCTCAAGAAATATAATATGATATGGGATATTAACAAAATACTTAAGCGTATTAGGTACAAGGGTAAATTTAATAACTCCGCAAGGGTCGTAATCCTCTGGTCCCTAGAACGATGCTTCCCAATCTGTGGTCAGGACAAAGCTATTACAAGCCTCTTTATACATCTCCGTACTGAGGCTTCATTTATAATATTGTTTAAAGATTATTTATTAAATGTACAGTTATAGTAATTTACAATAATGTTTTTTGTGAAATCTAATTATGTATTAATTACATATTTTTAGTTCCTTTCCTTTTTTATTCTTTTGATAAATGACAACGTGTTGTCGCATTGGTCACAGCACTAGCTGTTGCGTCGGCGGGTCGCGGTTTATCGCGGTCTGGGCGTTTGTGCTTGTGTATTGTGTGTGTTTCTGGACCCCCGACACAAGAGTAAATCCTACTGGGGGTCGTTAAGTGTGAAGCGTTTCTTTATTTATTTATTTATGAATCGAAAATATCGCTTCCTTAAGGAAAAGAAAAAAACTCATAATAATTTTATTTTTCTGCAATTTTTTTTTATACAAAAAACCTACCTGCTATTAGCTAATTTTTTTTTTTATAATTTTTCGAGTTTCCTAAATGAGGACTGTATTTTTAAGTCTTCCTTCTACTTAAGATTTCTTGGAAGAGAACGCTATTATATCTACAAGACCACAAATCGTGATTCTCTAGAGAGAATTAGCTAGAGCACGTCATAGCTTATTTTTATTCCATATCAAAATATAACATTTAGTTTTAATTATTAAAACGTAAAGTTAAGCTCCCACCGATTTGAAATGTTGATTCTGCAAATAGAATCAGAAAGAAATTCTGGAGTTACTCTTTAAAAACCTGTGCAAAAACTTAATTTATAATAGGGCGTTACTAAATTCACGTATCTATATTATTGATATAAGCTTGACCAGAATTATTTTTACAATAAACTTTAAATTGAATTTTAACATATTTGTATACTTGTACATCTATGTATTTATTAATTTTTTTTTATGTCACTAGGTCGGGAAACAAGCGTACGGCTCACCTGATGGTAAGCGATTACCGTAGCTTATAGACGCCTGCAACACCAGAAGCATCGCAAGCGCGTTGCCGACCCAATCCCCAATCCTCCCAGGAGTTCTGGTCACCTTACTCACCAATAGGAACACAATACTGCTTGAAAACAGTATTATTTAGCTGTGATCTTCTGTAAGGTCGAGGTACTACCCCAGTCGGGCTGCAAATTTCATACTTTATTGAAAATTTGAAATCACATAAAGAAAATGAATATTCAGACATTTATTATTCATTATAGACTTTAAAACGTTCAAATGTGGACTTATCACTAACAGTCATCACTCACAGATAATATTTAACAATCAAGATGTATATTTAAATAAAAAAAATTCAATATGTAATATGATAAGTAGGTAAAAAAGTCCTAAAAAAAATGTGCTAATTTAAAAAGGTTTGAGAGCAACTGTCCTTGTCCCTTAATGTGGGAAAGGCTTTGAAGGGCGACGTTATTGAAACTAGAGTTTACTTTTACATACCAAAATTATTTCGCTCGTAAAATTTCTTTATGGATCATCGGAAAAATAACGAAAAGTATATTTTTTATGTTCAGTTCATTCGAAAAATATATTAAGTTTTATTACAATTTTATAGGCTCTATAGATGAAGATAAAATCAATCAATGTCTATTTAAGTTAAAATTGACGTAGCTACTTATATAATTATATCGATAAATATACATGTACCAGTTGTGTGTGGGTATAAAACTTCGTACACTTATAGTTAATATGGAGAAGGAGTGCAGAATGCTAATATTTTATAAAAAATGCATATATAATACATTAAATCAATAAAAAACACTACTCACACCACCATGTATTTGACACACACACGCTTTTGTTTATTGTTAGTCTGTGGTCAAATTGAGAATTACAGATTAATACAGTTTGTCTTTACTGAATGGTTATGTTAACCATAACAAATTCATTTATTACAATATATATATATAGTTATTAAGTAGTTATTTCTGGTCGAATTTCGACCACTGGGCAATAACTAGTTACGTTAAATTCACAACGACAGTAGGCGCGATTTCAAACTATCTCGATAGTAAAGTTAACAATGACAGCTGCGAGCTTTCATTTTAGTCGCTAAGTTCGCCAGTTTTATATTTTATTTAATTTTTTTCAACACCGCTTGCCGTATGTTTCTGTCGTCGGTATGATTTTCGCGAATTGAAACATTCCTCACAAGTTTTGAATATTTGAACCGCGTTCGGGTATTGTATCAAAAATTGTTGTGATAGAAAGTTGAATATTTCGTAAAATTTTGTGACGAACATTTTCAATTAAAACTATCAAAATATTCTTGTACTATTTACAAAACGTATTAAAATTAATAACAATTAATATAGCAGTTATATTAATATTTTTTCGTGCAGAAGTAATAATAAATACATGACGTACATGTAAGCTTCAGTTACTGAAAGTCAACTGAATATGAGCAAATACTGCCTTTATACTTAACGCTTACGCTGTAATATTCCACTGCTGGAAATAGACTTCTTTCTCTATGTAGGAGAAGGCTCAAAGCTTAATCCACCACGCTGCTCAATACGGGTTGGCGGATATATTCCCTACTATGAGCAACGATCGCTATCAGGTACACACATGATAACAACCGGGACCAACGTCTTAACGTGCTATCCAAGGCACAGCGATGAGACCTACAAGGACTGCACAAACACCCAGACCACGGCACACATCTGTATGGCCAATACAAATGTTTGTTATGTGCGGGGATCGAACCCGCAACCGCCAGCGTAATTGCCACAAACCAGTGCTATGACCGTTGTGCCGACGTCAACTTTACACATAAAAAGTATTAAAATGACATCTTTTTACGCGTAAAACACACACAAAGAATAATAATTATTATATGGTATGAACTAAAGCTAAATAATGACCTATAATAAATCGTCACACATTTACACAACATATGCACAAGCTTACACGCGCGTTACTTCGCAAATTGTTTTGATCAAATAACCGCGTGTTGCTCGAACATTGTTCTTTAAACGTAAAAATAAATATGTCTCCATTATAATAATAAATTCTCGGTTTTTATAACGTAATACCAGACAATAAAGAAGGAAATAGGTCAGTGGCGTTAAACAAAGACTCATAAAACTCAGTAACAGAGAGATAAAAATAGAAATAAAGTAGGAATTATGCATTACATTTTTAGTCTGTGCTATGATATGAAATCTGTGGTTGCTTAGGTGCTACTTAGTGTTATTGCAAGTATTTTTTTTGTAATGTTTTTTAATCCTCTTAATTTCTCAGTTAATAAATTTCTCAGTAAATAATGACCGAAGATATTTTTTATATTTCAAGCAAAATCCAATGCCTATGTGTTTGTCTCTAAGAGTTAGACCGATTTCGCTGTTTTTTTAAGCGAAAGCGAGTTTTCTTACGATAGTTCTTAGAGATATAACTCGATCCAGAAATCTGAAGAGCAACGTCTCATTTTGAAGATAAAATGGAATTCTTAAAAAGGTTTTTTTATTATTATTTAATATTGTGTTACATTAAGTGTGTGTAATAAATTAAAAATACCTTTTACTATTTTAGCTTAGACGACATGTACTTTTTGATATTTTATTCAAATTACATTTATGAAATGTCAAAGGTGACATTGGATTTGGCAAAATAACGTGTTGCCAGCGCGCAATGGAAAGAAGCATGCTCAATATAAAAAGAATAGATAAGATTAGACATATCAAGATAAGTAAAATAACAAAAGCCACTAATGCCTTGAACTACGCACAAAGGTTAAAGTGGAAATGGGCCGGCCACATAGCGCGGCAGAGAGATAAAAGATGGACCTACAATACCACCATATGGAGAGGACCACAAGGAAAAAGAAAGAGAGGAAGACCCTCTACCCGATGGGAGGATGAAATAAAAAAAAGTTACTGGCCCAAAGTGGTGGCTAATAGCACAGGACAGAGAGAAGTGGGCATCATTGGAGGAGGCCTTTACCCAACCTGGGGACCTTGTTTAACCTAAGTAATTTAGTATAAGTAAAAGTAAATAATTATAAGCAACTAGTAAAACTTTATAATAATATATTAATAATAGTTTCTCTTGTACTATAGCATGGTCAAATAAAGGCTTTTTTTTATTTTATTTTTTTTATTTTTTTTTTAAAGGTGACATTGATTTCTTACTTAAGTTAAAAAAAGTCTCTCTCTCTTACTCTGACGTCAAAAATAAAGTAAGAGTGTTTTGTGAGATTCTTAAAATTGTCTTCATAAATACGCTATAGCGCACATTCTGTATAATATTATTTCGCATTAAAAAAATCTAACCTTACATATAAAAAAATACGCCGTATGTCTCATATTTACATTAACGAACAAATATAAACATTATAAGCATACTTGGCAATCCATTGAGAGAATCCTGTTCAAATATGAACTCAGAAAATTATACCCGAGATTGTGATAATTTAAATGTTTTCATGGAAATGTTCAGAAACACTTCACAGGTCGCACATGTGAATGACCTTTTGTATGATAACATATAATGACATTAATTACCATCAACGATGCTTTCTATGGGAATCAACATTATTTTAGTTTTAAATATAAATTATGGCGCAACGCAGCAAGGAGTAGCTTTTGAGTTTATTCGCGGATGACAGAACCACAAGTCCGTGAAAACAACATTTACATGCAGGTAATTTATAACAATTTAAGCTCTAATACCTTCAGTTAAGGCTCGTTTAAGCAGCAAATTTAAATGTGTGAGTGCTGTCACAGGTGATACGCAATTGGGGTGTGGTACAGTTAACAAACTTAGTGAAGTTTTTTTAACAGTATTCTTAATTGAAACTACACAAAGAATATGATCAGATTTTTTTTACATATATACTAGCTGACCCAGCAAACATTTTTTTTGCCATGTATGTTATTAACCTCCTTAATCCCCCCCCCCCTTTATAACTTAGGGGTATGAAAAATAGATGTTAGCTGATTCTCAGACCTATCCGATATGCACACAAAATTTCATAAAAATCGGTCCAGGTGTTTCGTAGGAGTATGACAGTTAACATTATGACGCGAGAATTTTATATATAAGAATTGTGTATAAAAATATATATACACGCAATTTTATATATTAGATATATTTACACGTGTGTTTCTCACTGAACCCCTATAGGCTGAACATATTTAGTTGAAATTTCGTGTGTACATTTCAATGGATTCATGGATGGTTGGGAAACACAATTGGGCCCGGCTCGGCTGTCGCAATGTTAGCCACCAAATTTGGTAGCTGCTTTTTTGGGCAGGACAACGTCTGCCGTGTCCGCTAGTCTGAAGTAAAATCAGACTGATATGAACCTATCTGATGGCTATTAAAAGCCACCATCTTAAATCAATTTAAAACCTAACCCGCTACTACCTGTAACTTGGGCACGTATAAAAGCTAGCACTAAATTGTCAGCAGCAGCGCTCGCTGCAGGCCTGCGGATTATTCTGACGGACATCTTCGCTCCGTGCGGAATGGCGTGCGATAGTATTTAGTTCAGTATTATAAAATCTTAAGTTTGTGTGACTTTAAATTAGTATAGCTTAGTATGGTAATAAGATTCCCGACGTTCATTTATTTGTTTGGTTTTTTTTTTCAATAGTACAAAATGGAGCACTGACTATTTAGTTAACGTCACATAAAATTAAAGAAAGGGTTAATTAAAGACGTCTCTGGTATATAAAAGACGATATATATAACTGTTACAGCAATATTAAAAGTAATTTAAGAATTTTTAACCGACTTCCAAAAAAAGAGGAGGTTTTTAATTCGATTGTTTTTTTTTTAAATATGTTGACTAATTTTTAATATAATTAAAGTCGGTTTTTTTTTTGTTTGCGAGCAAACAGTTATTATTGAGAAGTCGTAATTTTTGTAAAAATAAATTCGATTACATATACACAAGCAAAATTGAAAAACCAGTTAGGATTATTTGGTAGTTCCACTAACTGGGCTGGTTATTGTAGCTGTTGAAAACATAGAATATTTATATGTTACGTGTACAGTTTGTAGTTAAGTGAGAGATGACATGTAAGGGAAGGCTAATGAGGTAAAACGAACTCAGTGTAAGTCGATCTAACCCAGAATTTACTGAGATAATTGTTATATACAAAAGTAGCATATACACACGGTCGTCGGTTCCTACGGTAAGCAACTTAATGCTTGTGTTACAGGTAACAGTCGACTGTTATAGCTAAATATATTTATATCTATCCTATTTATAAATATATAAAAAAATAATACACATGTAAATAAATAAATAAATAGAAAAATTACTACCAGACTCAGTCGAAGACCAAACCCGCAACCCGAGGAGTAACTGCGCCAACGGACTAGTCATTAAGAGGGGTCATTAGATAGCAGACATGAAATTACTGAGTGTGCGGTAACTCCGTATAATACAATTTCTCGTCAGACCCCAAGATATGTATGTGCAAGCGCTGAGAATATCGAGATAAAAAAATAAGAAGGTTTAATGATGATCACCAGCCCGTTGGCGCAATTTGTAGTGACGCTGCTTTCTGCTCCGGGGTTTGTGGGTTCGATGCCCACCCTGAGTCTGGTTATAATATATATTTATTTATATATGTATTATTTATATGTATGTTTATCGAAAAAAAAAGACGTAGCTATACCAGTTGGCTGTTATCTATAACACAAGCATTAAGTTGCTTACTTTAGGAACAGATGACCGTGTGTGTACGTTGTAAATATTTATTTATTTTATTTATTTAATAGAAAACAAATCGGATCCACTTACAACTTTAGTTTAAAATCTCAAACAAAAATAATGGGAAACGTTTAAACAATTTAAATATTTTATTCAAGTTATATAAACTTACCGTGAGAACAAAGCTTTAATAGTCGATGCATATAGAAAGTTCCTCTTTAAGTTTTCTCGAGAATTATTAAAATTTTACATAAATTTACTTCGAGACGACAATGAGAACGTTGAAAGACAAATTTTTATAAAGAGAAATCTCTTGAATATTCAGTTTCATTTCGATACAAAACTATTTTATTTGTATCGCTTCAGCCTGTAATATCCCACTACTGGGCATAGGCCTCTTTTCCCCATGTAGGGGAAGGATCAGAGCTTAATCCACCACGCTGCTCCAATGCGGGATGCCGGATATATTCCCTACTATGAGTAACAATCGCTATCAAGTGTACATGATACCAACCGGGACCGACGGCTTAACGTGCTCTCTGCGGCTCGGTGGGGAGACCTACAAAGACTGCACAAACACCCAGACGGGATCGAACCCGCAACCGCCAGTGCAACATCAATAGCATATTTTATTTGACTCAGCTTTAACCCAAGATGCTAAGGTCCAGGCCTATGTAATAGAGTGACACCAGTGGAGTAAGTGATATGCATAGGAAGACTTCAACCTGTAGGTATAGTATAAAATAATTATACATTATATGCTGTGTGGCTACGGCACTAAAGAATTTAGCCACCCCCTCTCTTTCCGTGGGTGTCGTAAGAGGCGACTAAGGGATAACAAGGTTCCACAACCACCTTGGAACTTAAGAAGCCGACCGATGGCGGGATAACCATCCAACTGCTGGCTTTGAAATACACAGGCCGAAGACGGGCAGCAGCGTCTTCGGTGCGACAAAGCCAGTACTGCGGTCACCAACCCGCCTGCCCAGCGTGGTGACTATGGGCAAAACACATGAGTTCACGTTATTTTTGGCGTAAACTTGTGGAGGCCTATGTCCAGCAGTGGACTGTATAGGCTGTAATGATGATACATTATATTAATGTGTATGTGTAAGTATGAGTAAGAGGTAAATTCCGTCAGCGTCGAACCACGTTCTAGCATTACTAGGCAGTCACAAGACTGTCGGTCTGTAGTTTTAGTAATAAGTCGCCTGTAGGATACGCATAATTGTACTGCACGATGTTTAATAATTACGTGGGCATTTTAGAGCCTGTGTGTTAAATTAAAATATTAAACTTAAAAATTTTAATTTCAGATGCAAATAAAACAAAAAAAGATCTTTTTAAGAAAGAGTTCAAGTTTGTACCAAGACTGTATTAATGTGAGATTTTCAAAATATCAAATAGAAATATTTAGCTGTGTTGTTACGGCAGTAAAGGATATAGCCACCCCGTCTCTTCCCGTGGGCGTCGTAAGAGGCGACTAAGGGATAACACGGTTCCACTACCACCTTGGAACTTAAAAAGCCGACCGATTGCCGGATAACTATCCCGCCATCGATCGACTTTGAAATACTCAGGCCGAAGATGGGCAGCAGCGTCTTCGGTGCGACAAAGCCAGCCCTGCGGTCACCAACCCGCCTGCCCAGCATGTTGACTATAGAAAAAAACATGAATTCACGCCATTTTTTGACACGAAATTGTGGAGGCCAATGTCCAGCAATGGACTGCGATAGGCTGAAGTGATGAATAGAATTATTAATAGGTACATGAACGTAATTTTTGCTTATTTGACGTATCCACACATACACAAACTTTTTGTATCAGCATAATAATCAAACCTCATTTTATGTTTTTACATTTTTTATATAAAAAAAAATTCTTATTAGACGTCAAGAATTCATATTTTAAATTTTTCTTTACAATTTATTAATTCGATTTTATATTTTGCTGTGTGACGTTGCTTTTGATTTTATTATTTATTAATAAAAACTCCGTAGAGATATTTGAAGATTTTATAATTACATCATTCGATAAATAGCTCATCCGCTTACTTTAAAATTTTACGTAATTTAAGCAAATTTAATACCCCACGACTCTGCATTTATATATTTACAGATACCCACTTACCCACTCAACTTTTAAATTATCCTTTTTTCCGCAAAATCCATTTCAAATACACACAAACATCGAATTTATTTAAAATAGTCTGATACAACGATCAATCAGATGAAATAAAAAAAAAGCTCCGCTACAGAGTCAGCGACACCGTTTACAAATGATCCAGCCCCTGACACGGTACAGCGCATTCGGTATCTGAGAGATTTATCAGTCTGCGCGCGGACAGTGACTGACGCAGGTGAGTTAGACGAGATTACTGGCTACAGCTGACATCGCGATAGACCGGAGCGTCGATGTGATTAATTAGAGTGACATTATAAGAGTAATTCTAGTTTAGGTTTTGTTTTTGCTTAGCCAAATTCAAAAAAGGAGGAGGTTACTCAATTTGACCCTGTATATATTTTTATGTGTGTTCGGACATAACTTCATCGGTTATGAACCAATTTTGATAATTCTTTTTTTTTGTTCGAAAGGAGATATCCAAGTGTTGTACCACCATGATAAGGAAACTAGGGTCTGATGATGGAATCCTGGAAAAAACGAGGGGAGTCCTCGAAAATCCACATAAATTTTTACTGGGTGTACCGATTTTGATGATTTTTAATTTAATCGAAAGCCGATGTTCATCATGTCGTCACATTTAAATTTCATCGAGATCGCGACTAGTCAAAGTTCAAGGCGAGTAATCAAACAAGCAAAAAGTCTAAATCTCTGTAAGTTGAGGCACTACCCTAGTCGGGCTGCTTCATATTTTAAGCAGGAAATTTCCTACTACGCCTGACTTCAGTTAATTACATAACCTTTAATCATAAACAGAACTCAAAAAGATTTCATGTAAAAATACAAACAAAAAAAAAATGCCTTCATAGCGTATTTACCATCATCATATAATATTGAAACAATTCAATAAATCCTGAACAGGATAAGATCGCAAATAGATTAATCCAATCAGCCGAGAAGCCGTAAAGCGTCCAACAAAAATTCTATTGAAGTCTCTCCTTCGCGGAACCTATCAACAAATAGGATGCGAAAGGTTGCCTTCGGACGATGAAACTTGCGATAAAGTCTACGATTTAATACATTTCCTTTTCAATAAACACTTCAATCTACAGTAACATATTATGAATTTTATAACTATTAAATTTTTATTTAATAAAAATTTCATGTTCATAACCAAAAAAAAAAGTAAAAAAAAATTAAGGTTGTATGTATTTTTCAACGCCAAATCATAGTTATGTGGTGTCACGGACACCAGGTAGGAACGAAGTTCCTTCGAATAGTATAGAAGCAACACAATTTGAAATAATTGTGTTTGCTCGCAAACGAAAAAAAAACCGACTTCAATTACATCGAAGAGTAATACAACTTAGATCGACGAAAAAATAGTAATACTTTGTTCGTATTCCATATAACGCGACATTATAAAATTGTAGAATTATATAATGTTCTACTGTTATTTCTAACATTTTGTTAGCGATTGTAGGCAGAAATTTCATAAAAGGCCCGTCGTCGATTGGCGCGAAGCGCTGACATCGCTTATTACGGCGGGTTTTTTAGTTAAAGCGGATTTATATTGAATTACGGTTTGTCTTTTTTATTAAAAATATGTAATGTTCATGTTTTCACACAGCTCCGATGCACGACTGGAGTTTACCCCTTCAGATCAACTGTCTAAATAGGCACAAAAAGGCTTACTAGTCTAAGAAATATATTATTACTATATCAAATTGTAAATAAATGAATCCAATAACGCCATCTATCGGAACCTAATTGCGTTATTAGAAAACGTCTGAACGCCATCTCTAACAAGGTCATTCGTTCAGTAGATTTTACTGTTCAATTTTTTCATTCCGGGGCCTTAAATGAAAATCGATTCTTAAGGAGAAAACTCCAAAAACAGTCAAGTAAATACGCCATATCAGATATAGCTCAAAAAGTTCGAGTCAAATCTCAATTATATTTAAATGGGACCACATGACAAGCACCACCTATCGATTAAAAAAAGAATCATCGATATCGGTCCACCCAGTAAAATAGTAATGAGGTTAATATAACGTTGGTCGACGTAAAATAGCCAAGTAAATACCCAGTATTAGCGATAACTCAAAAATTAAAAGCTCAGATATATTTATAACGAATAAACTGCTACTCTCTACTCTAGTGGAATATTGTAATTTGATCGATAGTGAACGAAGTAATTTCATTAAATTTTGATAGATGGCGTTGTGGCAAAGTATTAAACACGACCACAGTCGTCTTAACATCGTCATGTAAATACGTGTCATCAAAGATTACTCAAAAATTGCTCATTATATCTCAATCATATTTAAAACGGACGACATGACAAGTATTAGCTTTTGATTTATATAAAAAAGATCAAAATCGATGCACCCAGTAAAAAGTTATGAGGTATAATACAACGTAAGGTGACGAAAATAATGTCAAGTAAATACGCGTTATCAAAGATTTATCAAAAAGTAGTTATCAGATCTCGATAAAATTTATATGTGACCACATGATAAACATCAGCTTTCGATTAAAGTAAAAATTATCAAAATCGATACACCCAGTAAAAAGTTATTGCGGATTTTCAAGAGTTTCCCTCGATTTCTCTGGGATCCCATCATCAGATCCTGGTTTCCTTATCATGGTACCAAACTAGGGATATCCCCTTTACAACAAAAAAGAATTATCAAAATCGGTACACCCATTAGAATGTTATGTCGTATAATACAACGTAGGTCGACGAAAAAAGCGTCAAGTAAAAACGCATTATTAGACATAATTCGAAAAGTAGTTGTTAGATCTCAAATAAATTTAAATGGGACCAATCGGCACACACCACCTTTCGATTAAAACAAAATTTGTCGAAATCGGTCTACCTGGTCAAAAGTTCTGATGTAACATACATAAAAAAAAAAAAAAAAAATACATTCGAATTGAGAACCTCCTCTTTTTTTGGAAGTCGGTTAAAAAAATGTTGAATTTTATATATATTTTCCAGTTCTTGATTTTTTTTTTAATTTTGTTGATTGGTTTTTAATTAAGTACATAAAAGTATTTAGGAAATTCAGTATTTAAGAAAATAACAAATACCGTAAAATAAACTAAATCAAACAAAATAATAATAATAATAATTCAAACTATGAAGTTAAATAAAAAACATATGTCTTTATTTATTTTTGTCGACGGTATAAAATTACATAAATATTTATAAAAAAGTTTACTGGTAATATTTTAGTTTTACAAACATCACATTATACAGTCGTGTGACTGATATTACGTCACTTCCTTTATATATTTTTCTTACAGTTTTAGTATCACAATTTTTTCAGTTCGGTCGCCCAGCCTTCGTTCCAAAAAGGACATGTTTTTCAAACAAATTTAAATTATATTTATTTCAATATGTCTTCCTAAAATATTTTCAAAACAAGCAAACAGGTATTTATGATACATATCAATGACACTGATAAATTGAATAACACATTTTGATTTTTGAGCACATATAACTTACCAAGCATTCTTTCTCATACACACGCACGCACACACTCACACTCTCATACACACATGTACAAAAAGAGTAAGATACAGGCCAATCAATCCATCAACTCATCGCGATGTACAGATCGCATCTTGTGAAGTCGACCTTAGTTAATTCGTATGCTCCATTGGCTATTTCTCCATGCGAGCTTCGATTTCCCTCCGAGATCCTCGTTACATTTCATCGAATAGATTGAGCGTCTCTGAGATGATGCGTACCTTCTTGCTCTAGACGTGGTTACAATTTAAGGATAAAGATAATCTATTGTTCACTGAGGATAAATAGTATATATGTAACGCAAAAAATTGGGTCTTAATAATGTGTTATTGGTAGCCTTATTTAAGAACGATGACCTTCAATATACGTATATAGCTTAGATTTTTGATTGTAGGTGTAGTGTAGTGTGTTTGTATATATTGACAAAATAGATTCTTTGTGTTTATGGTGTGTGTGTAAACTGTTATTAGTTAACAAATATATTTTTCTTTTCCAGTTAAAAACAGTTACTGATATCCTTTCGCACACACACACACACAGCTTAATTAAATTCTTTTTGTGCTTGTGTTAAAGTTACAAGGAGTTATATATTAATTTGACCATATCGTGTAATGTTTTTATACATATATTAAATATTCTATGAGATTAAATAAAGATAACCGATGTAAAAATTCGAAACAACAGTTCTTAAATTAGTTTATAAGAATCCGTTTCATTACAATTTATATCCCCTTTGAACTTCAAAAGATTTCGCTCTTCATATTAAGCGAGATGTTCGGGAAATTAAAACTTCCCCTAGTGACGGAACAATCGTTGAGGGGAAAAAAAACTCCCTCGCCTGCGATACATCACGGAGCCCTCACAAAAGGGCCCTTACATTACCCTACAATGAGCTAAATTGTAAATCGCGATAAATGGTGCGTGAAGATAATTACGCTTTTAGTTAGTGAACATCGGAACAGAGATGCACATGTAACTCGCACATATGAAGAAGTTTCTCCAGAATTCAAATGAAAAAGAAATTGAGTCTGAAATTATCTCTAGACTAATGATTTTGAGATAAATAATAAAAAATGAGATAGTAGAGCAAATAAGTGGATAGATCTAATTCAAATCTGCCGTAGCCCTGCTCAATTTCTAAGTGCTATATTTGTCTTTTAAACTCATTCTTCATTATTATCATCATTACAGCCTATACAGTCCAATGCTGGACATAGGCCTTCACAAGTTTACGCCAAAAATAACGTGAATTCATGTGTTTTGCCCATAGTCATCACGCTGGGCAGGCGGGTTGGTGACCGCAGTACTGGCTTTGTCGCACCGAAGACGCTGCTACCCGTCTTCGGCCTGCGTATTTCAAAGCCAGCAGTTGGATGGTTATCCCGCCATCGGTCGGCTTCTTAAGTTCCAAGGTGGTTGTGGAACCTTGTTATCCCTTAGTCGCCTCTTACGACACCCACGGGAAGAGAGGGGGTGGCTAAATTCTTTAGTGCCGTAGGCACACAGCACTCAAACTCATTCTTATGCACTGGTAAAAGAAAAAAATTAAAATTCAAAAGAGTAACTGCGGAGTTTCTTGCCGATTCTTCTCTGCAGAATCTACATTCCGAATCGGTGGTCGCTTCACTTTTACAAAAATAGTAATTTATTTTTAAAGTTTTAATTTGTAAAATGACGATTCGAAAGTGCTCTTGGAGCCTATTTGAATAAAGCTATTTTTGATTTTGATTTTGAAAACATTGCAATAAGCGTTCGTAATTCAAAAAATTAGTTATTCTTTAATTTTAAATTTGTTATTTTTTTTATAATATTTTATTCGTCAGTCACAATTCATAGATATTATACAATGTTTTTTCATTTTATGAAATAATAAATAACGAACCAATACAAAAAAATGCAAAGCTAAAACAACAAAAGATAATATAAAACAAACGGCGAAACAAAACCAAAATATAACAGAACGAAGTACAAAAACGTCGAACAATTTCACGAATCCTCGCCCAAAGTAAAACAATAACTGGCATTATTTCTATTATTCGTACAATTCGTATTTCTGTGAATTTATTTAGTTCCCGGACAAATCAAATTTCCTTTAGAGAACACAGAGGGAATTTAGAAAATACTGTCTTCGATATTTGCTTTGTCACCGATGGATTCTGCCGGCGACAATTGACTTGGAAATATTTTATGGCGAATCTCGTGAGGAAATAACGATGGGAATGGCAACAACATCATGAGCGTATCACTATTTATGTCACACTTGTAACATATTATGCATGATTTATGATTTTTCATTCATGTGTGATGATTATTTTTGTAAAACATATAAAAACGTAATTAAACTAATGTCTGTATTTTAGGTAGCCCATTGTATTTTTAATTTTGATGCGGAAATTGAACTGGAAATGGCGAATCTCGTGAAAAGTAAGGTCATTGCCAACTTCACCAACTTACTAATACTAACCAGTATTAAGCTTTTAAAAATAAAATCTAATATTTGATGAGATCGGAATGTATTTCATAGACATTAAAGGTGTTTTTTCAAAGTAAATACTACATTTCGAAGATATAGAACATAGCTTAGGTCTTAGTGATAAAATAACTGTGCATTTCACACACGGCAGAAGTAAAACTTCTGAAAAGTCGTGGGAAGATAGATCGTTACGATTTGTTCTATCGACGATGATCAAGATTTGGTAAAAAAGGTCGTAAGCGCCATGCAAATACGCGCTTACGCGTTTTATTAACAGTAATGTATTCTGTCTCATTCTCTCCTATACCTTTATGTATTTATCTAATATATAAAATTCTCGTATCGCGGTGTTTGTAGTTAAACTCCTCCGAAACGGCTTGACCAATCCTCATGAAATTTTGTGTCCATATTGGGTAGGTCTGAGAATCGAACAACATCTATTTTTCATACCCCTAAGTTATAAGGGGGTTATTAAGGGGCTTTATCACATATATGGCAAAACAACATTTGCGGGGTCAGCTAGTTTTTTTTATAGACACGCATTTTTGTTACATCGAGTTTCAAATCGTAATGATTCTAAAAATTTTTAACTTCAATAATATGTTATAGGAAAAGAGCTTGTTTTAGTAAAAAGCCTTTGAAGACAAGACTGGAGCCCTTTCTTAAATGCAATTGAATCATAGATTGTCGCATTGCAAAAAAAAAGCATTTCATTCACAGGAGAAAATTGATTCACTGAGCGATGCCTGGGATATTCATAAGCTTGAAAGGAATTCAAATTTTCTCACACTCGAGAATTTCTTTTGTGTTCCTCAGACTGTAGACACCTCATTTATAACTAGCCGTAGCTATGTCATTGACCTAAGTACGCTTTTTTTTTGCAGACGATTTAGACAGTGTCAGACAGACACCGTGTCACCTAGGACACTAATCAGGAAAACGCAGAGTTGCCTAAGCTCTGCGCTCCTCTCGACCTCACTGGCTAGGCCCACAGGAACGACGAGTCGATACGTGTGGAGCCAGTTCGGGTGCAGGAGTCTTTCGCATTTTAGAGCTTTGCCACGAATGCTTGACGGAGACCCCATTTCGAGTTCCAAATGAAGTTTTCCTTCTCATCATCCCTCGGTCGCCTTTTACAATCCCCAAGTGAAGAGAGTGGGTGATGCCTCGGCCACCATACAGCATGTTATTTCGTGACATGCACGGCTATGTCAACACACATTTGAAACTTGTAATTATTAGTGAATTGGACTATTTTTAGATCAAATAACACAGTATGAAGTGTAAGCTATAACTTTTATGTATTTTAGTTAAAAGTAAATTTTATTTAAACTTAATTTTTTATATACTCTTATGTTTTTATATATTATTTGATTACCGTAGCTTATAGCGCGTTGCCGAACCAATCGTCAATCCACCCCAGGAGCTCTGGTCACCTTACTCACCAACAGGAACACAACACTGCTTGAAAACAGTATTATTTAGCTGTGATCTTCTGTAAGGTCGAGGTCAGACATACTCCATATTTTGAGCAAGAAATTTCCTGCTGTGCCCTACCTCATTTAAGGCTAATTTTTCGTATAGTTATACTTTTCCTACTACTTCTTTTATTAGGAAGAAGATGAAGTTTGACGTAAAAAAATTAAAATTCACAATAAAATGCTTAATAAAATTTTACAGTTAGCTCACTTTGTTCGCGAGCTCAATTATTATTTTAATGAACGGGACCCACTGTGGACCACCGTGTAAACTTTATGAAAAATTGTATCCTGAGGGGTTTAATTTCTGACCCTTAGGGTTATTGAAGTCGGTTTTATGAAGAATGAAAATCTGTTCCGTAAAATACACGGTATTAAGAAAACGGATCATACTTTTACTGTATAAACTAGATGCGTTAAATTGAACTTTTATATAAATATATATAATTTGAAGGTCATTATCGAATATAAGTCTATTTGACTTCAAGTTAAGATGCCAGGCTAGGCTTTAGTTTTGCATAAACAAAATATCTGATAGTTATCTAAAATATAATTACAAAACTATATAATATGTACATGTCTTACTGAGGTAGGGTACAGCAGGAATTTCCTGCTCAAAATATGGAGCAGCCCGACTGAAGATCACTAAATAAAACTGCTTTCAAGCAGTGTTGTGTTCCTGTTGGTGAGTAAGGTGGCCAGAGCTCCTGGGGGGGGGGATTGAGGATTGGGTCGGCAGCGCGCTTGAGATGCTTCTGGTGTTGCAGGCGTCTATAAGCTACGGTAATCTCTTACCATCAGATGAGCCGTACGCTTGTTTGCCGACCTAGTGACATAAAAAAAACTCAATTTGTACCCTTGACAGAGTAACAAAAATAAAAAAAAAATAAAAAACGAGTTTGCTTTAGACCACATGACTGAAGTAAAACTTACTAAACGTAACTCTCTCTCTTTCTATCTTCACTAACTTATCTCTTAGTCTCAATCTTAACTTCTAACTTAATCTTAACTTCCGTTCGCCTCGCCCAATCACACTTTTCGTAAGGATCTCGTCAAGCGTGGTAAAAGAAGTTTTACTTCAAAAATGAAGACTTAAAGGTTTTTCTTAATTCACACGTAGGCCTGAACTTCACGCTTGCAATCCACAGTGCATTGAATACACATTTCATACAAAATTTCGTTCGAAACTTCATTTTAGTTGAAGCAAATATTCACGTTTTTAACAAATAACATAAATTTCACAAAACATTCGCTACTTAGATCTCACTATTTTTGTAAAAAAAAAAAAACACAAAACTCAGTAAAATAAACAGCGGCGGTCATCCGTGAAACGGACGCGATTCGCGTTATTTATTATATAAAAAAACGTGTAAATGAACATAAAATGGGTTTTTGTCTGGCCTCGAGAATTATACTTCGTATTACAACGCTTCGCAAAATTCTGCAAGTTGTATCGTGAAAAATAGCTTGATATATAAGTGACGTTGATTTATTAATTATCGACTCAAATAAACTTAAAAAATATAACTGTTATCTATAGGTACTCGTAATAGTAAATGGAAAGCCGGTTTATTTGTTCAGTTGTACTGCGAAAACTACTGAACCGATCGTAATAATACTAATACCATAAGATGCACCGTATTTCGGAGAAAGTTAATTACTTATCCTGTAAAAAAAATATGAACGGACAGAGATCGCTAATTATTTTATATATAAGAAAAATAGTCACTTCAACCCGGCTAATAGTATACATCTGTTGTTATTTATTGCTTAAATGAAATATTGTTTCAAATTTTAATATCCAAATTCGAAAAATGTCCTTTAGATTCTGTCAACAAGCGTCTATACTACGCACTCTCTAGTACCCGTTCCATTCAAGATATGAGTTACTTAAAAAAAAACTTAAATTCAAACACAGTTTTTTTTAAGAGTAAGTTTGTGGCCGTTTTTGTCTGCAGAATTTACATTCCGAATCGGTTGTAACTTCACTTTGAACCATAATAAATAATTGAATTCGTAATAAAGTTATTTTGATTTTAATATATTCGATTTAGCCATTATCAATATAAGCCATTTTTTACTCAAATGTAAATGAATTTTTTTAACCTCATAGCCTAGTCACACGCTTTGATAATTATAGCATTTATTCCGCTAATTCTGTTATTTGTGGGGTAAAATTGCGCAATATTACTTCTATATAATATAGCATTCACAAATGTAAAAATTATCGACAAAATGTATTGATTAAAAACAAAATTAAATATAAAACGACGCTGAACAAAGCCACATCGAAACGGTAACATAATTGAAACAAATAACATAACGAACATCGCCGCAGGATGTCAGCTAGCGTTATTTATTTCCTGTAATTACTTCAGTCAACTCTTTTGTTCCTTTCTAATTAGAAATACACTCAATTGCGATTTTAATTTCCATTCTAATTACAGTAATTGAAAGGCGAATTCACGAGATCAATAAACTTTCACGAATGGCTCATAATGAGCCGTGCAATTATGGCTTTTTTTAATTTCATACTTAATTATAAGGTTTTATTATTTGCTTTCAATATTTTAAAGTAAAGTAATAATAAATTTGTGTCACATGGGGTCAGATTGCGGGTGTTAGTGTATTTAATGTGATATTTTTGTTTACCTGAGTTTAATTTAAGAATTAAGATTTGAGATTTCTCCTACGTCGAAAAAGAAGCACAATTCATACAAAGTAGCCTACATTTATCAATCAATCAATGAATCAATTAGTTGTTTAGCAAAAGAATAATAGGTAGGTATTCTAATATAATCATATAACAAAATACAAGTTGTAGTAAGAACACACTCGTAGAAGTCGTAGAAGTACATAATAAAACATTCATAATATAGTATTAAAAAATAATAAAATTGTTATATACATTTTCGCCGACGCTCCAGCGGGGTTCGAACCCGCGTCTCCGACTGACCGTGTCGGCGCTCTAGCCAATTAAGCTATGGAACGATGCACCCGCTCGAGCGAAATTTTCGATATGATGATTTTTATATTCGGTTTTAAGCGAACCGTGGCGCCGTCTATAGTGAGCTCTTTACAGAAACCCGTAACTATTCAAAGTTTCATATTACAATGAAAATCTTTGACAGGAGACGACACCGTGCTATTTTTAATATCTAAGATTTTATTTTTGTGTTACCCACATTAGGAATTCTAAACATTTTTGGGTTCGAACCCCGCTGGAGCGGTCAATTTTTGATATGATATTCAAAAATGTTTAGAATTTCTAATGAGGGTAACACAAAAATAAAATCTTAGATATTAAAATTATTATATTTTCATTAATACAATTATTTTAAAATGAGTTTTTTTTTAATTATCGTCTTTTATTTTAAACGCAACGTGTAATTAATTTAATTTTAATTATAATTATTACGCGTTGTATTTTATTACGTCGTTAAAAACAATGATTTAAATTTAATATTAAAATGTATTAAAATATTTTTTTAGGTTTCAAGTATTTTTTATTTTTATATAATTCATTATTATTTTTGCGCAGCAGAAAATATCCTGCTATATCTTACAGAAATTCTAAGCTGAATTTTTATAAATGTATAATGTGTCTTTCATTTTGTGTTTTTATTATTTCAGAAATTTGGTACCTATTTACAAATTCGAAGAATTCTTCCTAATAATATTTTATTTACGTTATACAAAACCGCATTACGTTAAAAGGCCTGCTTTATAAATAGGCCGTGACCATCTGAAAATCACTTAAGAGGATCCTCAATAGAGTTCCTAGGAAAAATCTCATTTAAAGCTATATTTTCTGGAGCGGAACAATTGTACTCCATTGAAATCTGTGTTCGACATCCGGCTATCACACGGAATTTTAGTTCTTACCACTCCGAAAATAAAGCTGAAATTCGTATCAAAATAATTTTCCAGGTTATGGTCCTTGCACGGTATTGTGCGGTAAATAATTGCAACTCGTCGTACATACAAACGATCAAGTGTCACTCAACGATCGTATCGGCCTCTAGAAATATATCGGAGTATTATTTATTAAAATCGATATTGGTTTAATAATATACGCATATCCGTACTGTTTGTATTGTTCGCGTTATGTTATGTGCTTTTCTATGGCAATTAATATATGATGCTTTGTTTTGTTGTTTGAAGCTGTGGCAACTGTGTTCTTTGTAAAATTATCAGATGATTTTAACCTGGCTATAAATAAATAAATATTTAAATAAATATTATTTAAATATTTAATAAATATCTATTTAAATAATATTTAAATATTTAACCTAGCTATGTTTTTTTTTGAAGTCATACTTCTTTTGGCACGGTAGGGAAAAATGATGAGAGTACATTTTTACGATGCGCGCGCACACCGTCACAAACACCCTGAAGTTAACTAAGAAAAAGTTAGCAACGTGAAGTCAGCTAGCCAATGAAGTATAACTTCTTACACGCGTACATAATTACGCACACTTTTTTGTATTCCTATTTAATTTTAAAAGCAAGTTATATAATTAAACGCATCATGCTCAAGGGCTTATAGTAGCAAGGGTATTCAGTCGGGAGTGCAAACACAGACAGGTACAGTCTTTCAGATCACGTTAAAGGTATGTATGATCTATCCAAATGTTTGCCATGTACAAGGATTGAACCTACGAAAGCTAGGACGTTAGTCAGTTATAACGGACGCTAACGCGTTTATGTCTTAGATATTTTGTAAACAATTTAGATAAATAAATTCCTTCCATTCAAATGCCTAATAATATTTGATAATATGTTGTTTGTCAGGATATATCTTAATATATATAAATCTCGTGTCACAATATTTGTCCTCAATGGACTCCTAAACCACTTAACCGATTATAATAAAATTCGAATACCATGTGCAGTTCGATCCAATTTAAAAGATAGGCTATATTTTATTTTGATATATTATGTTATTATTATATTTCAGGAAAAAATAAGGTGATACGAAGTTCGCCAAGTCAGCTAGTATACTTTTAAATATTTGTTATGTTCTATGATAGAACCCACCAACGTTATGTACTTAATATCAATCATTATATAGAATCACTGCGTCTATGTGTGGTCAAGTACTAATTACAAATATATAGAGTGTTAAGAGTACAAACTAGAGATAATATGGAATTTCTTTAAAATCATACACATACGATGACTTTTTTATACAACTAGGTCGGAAAACAAGCGTCTGGCCCACCTGATGGGAAACGATTCAAAATCAAAATCAAAAACAGCTTTATTCAAATAGGCTCCAAGAGCACTTTCGAATCGTCATTTTACAAATTAAAACTTTAAAAATAAATCATTATATTTGTAGAAGTAAAGCTACCACCGATTCGGAATGTAGGTTCTGCAGAGAAGAATCGGCTAGAAACTCCGCAGTTACTCTTTTGAAAATAATATATAAACTGTGTTTTAGTACAAAATTAGAAACATGTTGCATAAAATACAGCGTCACTAAGTCCACACATCTTTATCAACTATGTAATCCTGCACAGAGTAATAAGCTTTACCTATTTTTTTTTAATAAAAACTTTAAATTACCTTAGCTTATAGACCTGCAACACCAGACGCACCGCGATTGCATTGCCGACCCTATCCCCAATCCAACAGGAGCCCTGGTAACCCTATTCACCCCAGGAACATAACGCTACTTGAATTGAAAGCTGTTTTATTTAATGTAAGCTTCTGTAAAGTCGAGGTACTTCCCTAGTCGAGCTGCTCTCAATTTTGAACAGGATACGAGTATTTCTTGCTGTACTCTACCTCTTTTAGTGTTGACTTTCTTGACATCGTGACGATAAACGCTACATTATTGCCGCGAATCGAATTCCTTTATTTCTATATGTGGCGACATCTATCGCGCAATATACTTACTACGTAATTAGAGAAAAACTGACGTATTCTACATCGCGCTATTAGAGTTTTCAAAGTAATTGAGTATATATATAAGAACCCGACTACAACCGTCAAGGCGTTAGCCCATCAGACACAACACTCGTCTGGTTGGAGAATCTTCCCTTTTCCTTTCGCTGCTATATATAAAATCAGAAATCAATTTTTAATATTTTTATGTAAAAATATCATTAATAATGTATAATTAATTTCAAAAACGTAATTTATATTAGACGGAAATATTTTAGCTGGAAATTAAATTATATTGAAGTACTTTTCATAGGTGGTTAATTAGCGTGGTAAATGTGGTCAAGTATGTAATATGTAACGTATGTTATATTACCTAGTATGTTAAAACGGTTCCGTACGTAAGAATATATAAAACATATTTCGCTGCGAAGTTTTACGTTTCAGCTTGTTATATCCCACTTCTGAGCATAGGCGGATAAATAAATATAACACAAATACAGGTCAAAAGTCAAGTTTCAAAATAACGCAGACGAATTTATTATCGACACGGAGAATGTTGGAAACGCGAAGGACGTTAAATACCTACAAATAAATTACACTCAACAAAATCTTTGAGATCGTAGGAATGCACTTACATACACATTACACATATGTATATACTAAAATAATGTATAATTTGACGACGCGTTGGCGCAACGGTCACAGCACTGGTTCGTGACTGTCGCGCTGGCGGTTGCCGGTTAGATCCCCGCATATGACAAACATTTGTATCAACCATACAGATGTTTGCCGTGGTCTGGGTGTTTGTGCAGTCCTTGTGGGCCTTCCCACCGTGCCTTGGAGAGCACGTTAAGCCGTCGATCCCGGTTGTTATCATGAATACTTGATAGCGATCGTTACTCATAGTAGGGAACATATCCGCCAACCCGCATTACATGGGGAAAGAGGCCTATGCTAAGCAATGAGATATTACAGGCTGTAGCAAATGTATAATTATTTATTTACATACATTACAGCCTATACAGTCCACTGCTGGACATAGGCCTCCACAAGTTAACGCCAAAAATAACGTGAACTCATGTGTTTTGCCATAGTCACCACGCTGGGCAGGCGGGTTGGTGACCGCAGTACTGGCTTTGTCGCACCGAAGACGCTGCTGCCCGTCTTCGGCCTGTGTATTTCAAAGCCAGCAGTTGGATGGTTATCCCGCCATCGGTCGGCTTCTTAAGTTCCAAGGTGGTTGTGGAACCTTGTTATCCCTTAGTCGCCTCTTACGACACCCACGGGAAGAGAAGGGGTGGCTAAATTCTTTAGTGCCGTAGCCACACAGCACAATTATATATTTAAAGAAACACTATTTAAACTTATGAGTCACATTATAAGTTTATAAATTTAATTTACTACAAATATTACTGACAATGACTTTAGCCGGTCCTTCCTCTCTTCTGTCGTATGTATATTCGTATTTTCATATTCTTTATATATTATGTTTATATATATTTGATATATATTTATGTGTATGTATGTATGTATGTGTATATATGTATATGTATATATATATATGTATGTATGTGTATATGTATGTATATTTACGTATTATATGTATATATTATGTATGTACACCTCCATGCCGTCTAATTCTTTAGTCATGTCCTTTTCATGCTAGAGGTTGTCTGGAAGAGATCGCTCTTTTAGCGATAAGACCGCCTTTTGTACATGTCTATATTTTCTTTTACGGTGTAAAATTTTTCTCTGATAGTGTACAATAAAGAGTATTTGTATTGTATTGTATTGTATATTATAATAATTATTTATTTCCATACATATAATTTTTATTATGACGATCTGATAAAATATTGAGTAAACGTAGAACAAACAAATTCACTTTTAAGTAAAACGAAACTAAATTCGAAAACTATGAACAGACGAAATAACACAAATGTATTTTTTTTTTTCATCAACTTAATGTTTTATGGGGAACGGTTCACGTTGTCGAAGGAAAACCGAACCTCATCTCATCTCAAAAATACAATGCAAAGAGTTATCATTTTATTCTCACAATCCTTTATATATTTCTTTGTTGTATTATTGTAAAATAAAATCCGTAAAAAATACATTCTTCGATAAATCCAAGCACACTTTGTTTAGGTTATTATTTTTGTTCGATGTTTCGTTTGAACGGGGATTTGTAAGTTAATGTAACTGTAATTTTATTTTAAGAACCTAAAATAGAATTCAATACAATTGATGTTACCAAACTGTATCTTGATTTGTGATCTTAAATAGGTATATTCTAATATTTATTTATTTATTCATTTGGTACACCAACGATTGTTACAGTGTTACTTACATCTACAGTATAATATTATATTGTATATAATATTATAGTACCCGGTTGACCGAGCTAAGCTCGGTATTTTTAGTAAATCGTGTTTTTTGGAAATCATAAAGTATAAATACGAATTACATATTGATAAAATATGAATAATATTTTTAGATTTTACCGACATAATAATAAAAAATAAGAACAGTCTATTTAAATCAAAAATAGCGAGTGCAATTAGAAAAAGAAAAAGAAAAAATAATTGATTAGGGACATGTGGATTTGAACCATGATCTTCTCGGTTGATCCCGAGCGGCCGATTTCCCACCGAGCTATTTCAACTACATTGACTTATGCGAAATTTACCTTCGTATTCTAACGATATTTTTTTCAATTCCTAAAAACAGGGATAAAACGACATTTCCTGAAAATGAATCCTAGCTAGATAGATTTATCTCCCCCGAAACCCCCTAAATACTAAATTTTATGAAAATCGTTGGAGCCGTTTCCGAGATTCAGATTATATATATATATACAAGAATTGCTCGTTTAATAGTATAAGATTTATTTAATATTATAATATTCAACAAACCTAAGTCATTTATTTATACACATTTCTTTAATATATAAAACTAGGTTGGCAAATAAATGTACAGCTCACCTGATGGTAAGCGATAACCGTAGTCATTAGACGCCGGCTACACCAGACGCATCGCAAACGCATTGCCGACTTTACTTTCTATCCGTCCCAGGAACTCTGATCACCTAACTCACCAACAGGAACACAACAATGCTTGAAAGCAGTATTATTTAGCTGTGACCTTTTGTCGAGGTACTACCTCAATCGGGCTGATCCATATTTTGAGCAGGTTATTTCCGGGTATGTGACTAACTCAGAGATATCTTTACAAATAAATAATGATATTTATAAAAAAAAATCCAAAATGTCTTTATTCTACTTCGTATTACAACATACTAATAATCTCAGGAACCACTAGAAATTAGTTTACTTACGAATGAAAGCACGTAATCGCAGCGTTTCAGAATTACGCCCAAATAGACAAAAAAAATCTATACCTTAACACGAAATAAAAAAACCATCACCGCCAATTTTCCGCAACTGATTTATCGTTCCAAACTTCTTCTAAACCGAAGCCGCAAAAAATAACCGACGCCGACGTCATATCCTCCGGGAAATGAGAACTCACCCCTAACGTAAACCTGATCATACACTACGTTACAAGCTAGAGCACTGCGATGTGGCATTTACGACACGGTCAGTAACTTTACGTTAGTTGCGAAATCTTTGTTTTTATATATAAGGTCTACAAATTAATTCGCTCTTGTAAGACATGTGTTAATTTATAAATAGTCTAAATAAACGTATTAATTTAAGTACCACGAAAGCTACTAAATTTCTCAGTCAAAACTTTTTACAACACTAAACTGACCACTCTTGAAACGTCGAAACCTTTCTCTGAATTATTACAACATGTTACCGCAAGGCTTTGAAAGCATAATATGCGCTTTAACTGGTCTTTTCTTCAAATTAAAACAGCAAAATGAAATGTCCCGCAAACGTCACAAATAACAACAAATCTTATACAGCTTAAATGCAATAAAAAACAAGTCTTTTATTCAATAATATAATTTTAAAAAAACTAAAAAACCACGCTTTTATAGCTAATTGAACTAAAAAGTAGAAAATAATTTTTAATTACAAAGAGTTTATATTACAGTAGTCGAAGATCGAAACACGCTTTTTACTCTGAATTGAATTATAGTCTTAATAACTTAGATATTATTATAATTTTATTTTGAAGTAATTAACAATGATTGATTGTTCAACACCAATATAAACAGAATACATACGCAAACGTAAATGTATCTACACTAGCGACCCGCTCCGGCTTCGCGCGGGTATGAAATATAATTATAGCCTATGTCATTCACTGAAAAAATGATTAAAATCGACCCAGTAGTTTGTTGATTTATTCATTACTGCCCGTGGTCCGCACGCGTTAACTTTAGAGTAGAAGCCGGCCGGAACCGCCGCAAACGCTACGTACCGCAATTTTTAAATCTGTAATATCTTCGAAAATATTCATTTAAATCATATGCTGTAAAGAGCCATATAGATCTATATTAAATCAACAATGTATTTAAGTTATTTAATTAGATAAAGATCAATGCAGTATTGGTTAAAATCGCTTTGAAACTTAGCCATTATTTGTCGTAAAAAGTAAATGACAAAAAAATGTTATTGTGGGATATCCATAAGAGATAGACATATACCATAGCGGAGTTTTCTATAGACCTTTTCAATGTGTACAATACTTAGTACATTATTTTGATAAATCTCGTAGGGTTCAGGCTGCGTTTGCAATGTTAGCGGAAAAAATGAAATTATTTACGACATCACATTAGAAACCTCAAAAATAACAGTATTTCTCCACTATTTATTGGATGTTATTATACATATAAACCTTCCTCTTTAATCATTCTATCTATTAAAAAAACCGCATCAAAATCAGTTGGGTAGTTTTAAAGATTTAAGCACACATAGGGACATAGGGACATAGTGAAATAAGGACAGAGCAAGCGACTTTGTTTTATACTATATAGTGATGATGTACACACAAACGCATACATTGCGATAAAAATTCATTTATTTACTAAATATTTGATAGGTACAATATTTTAAACTTTTTTGTAGTAAAGATCATAAACAAATCCTAGCGTAAATAATTATAATATCACGCCGCAAAACACGGACACAAAGTCTAAATTAACATTACTCAATCTATACAATTGTATGTTTATTCCAAAGCGGAAATTCGCCGTCACTTCCGGCAATATTAATTAAACGACAAGAAATTAACCAATTATTATTCAAAATCGTGGCAGCTGGCTTTGAATATATTGAAACGGTAATTAATTGTGCCGCGCGTTTGTCACACGTCGCGTATATTACACAGCGATAGATGTAAAGTTGTAATGTGATCTAAATGAAATGGCTAAGAATTATTGAAACGGAATGGTCTTCCATAGTTATATAAACAATTTAGTTAAAAAACAAAAAAATATATATAATATGTATATATTTTTAAAAAAATAGAAGGAATTGATTTTAAACTTACACATATTATAAGTCGGAGAAGTATATCTGCAATATTCTAATTAAAGGTTTTCATAGATGCCATATTGGATAAAAGCCTTAAACATTTAATCACTAGATAAAAATAAATTAAAATTGTCAAAAAGAATGTTTACCGTTAAAATTACATTAATACGCTTCAGCCTGTAATATCCCACTCCTGGGTATAGAACTCTTTTCCCATGTAAGAGAAGGATCAGAGCTTAATCCACTACGCTGCTCCAATGCCGGTTGGCGGATATATTCTCTACTATGAGTAACGATCGCTATCAGCTGTACATGATAACAACCGGGACCGACGGCTTAACGTGCTCTCTGAGGCACGGTGGAGAGACCCACAAGGACTGCACAAACACCCAGACAACACCCAGCAAACACCTGTATGGCCAATACAAATGTTTGTCATGTGCGAGGATCGAACCCGCAACCGCCAGCTCAACAGGTTACAATCCATGGCTATGACCGTTGCGCCAACGCGGCTTCAATTACATTAATGACATAACTCAATTGTGTAAATCAGACATTTTCTATATGATATAATATAATTAATTACGCTGTAATCATACAGGCCATAAAACAACACCAATTAATAAAATAGAAGTGTGTGTCAGCTCCGACGCACGGATGGAGTTCACTCCTTCAGATCGACTTTCTAAATAGGCACAAAAAAGTCTAAGAAAAAGATCAATAAGATAATGATGAAATGGTAAATAAACTAGTAAAATAACGCCATCGATCGGAACCCTATGGGCTTGGCTGATGATAGATGGCGTTATTAGAAAATGTCGTAACGCCTACACAAACGTAACGAGTTCATTCGTTCAGTAGATTTTCTATTCTCCTCTTATATTTTTTTATACGGGGCCTTATATGAGAATCGATTCTCAAGGAGAACTCCAATAAAATACAAAAAAAAAAAAAATTAATCATTCTCCTTAGTGGAGAAATAGTCATATGTCCAGTGTTGCGACGTTACGGGTTCAATCAATTTAAAACATAAAAAGGCTTGGTAACGATTTTTATTAACACAAAAGTTAAAAACTTATTTCGTAATTCTAATAGAAATGAATATAAAAACGAGCTTAGAATATAAAAAGTATAAAATAAGATTTCAATTGAACCAATACAACACTCTCAGATGCGATTTAGCTCATAAACAAACAGAGCTGACAAATCCAGACCTCAATATGCGCCAAATAAATTCCTACTGGAACTTCTATAAAGGACGTATTGAAGCTAATACAGCTCTTTCAACACTTTAAAAATATATTCCTATTCGTTTTAGCATTTTTAGCTTTTTTTGATGTTTTTTTTTTTTAAATAGTAATAAGGATTTTTTTGTTGACGTGAATGTAGTTTTATGAATGATTTATTCTATAAAACCTTTTTTTATTGTAATATTTTAATCTAGTATTTACGCTAATGTGTCAGAAATGAAGTGACATGAAATTATTACTTTTGTTAGTTACGAATAAAAATCTTTGATATTAAGTTACGGCCTGAACACCCGTTCATAGAATCGACAATATAAATGCTTACGATTCTTAGAATTGAAACATTCCCACCAACAACCATTCACTCAGGAAAAGTTAATAAGTAAAAAGTTATGATTCACTGTACTTTTTTTACCTTCGAATTCCACTATATTTATGAAATCTATTATATTCGCATATATATTTTTTTTTATACGATGATAGGCTTGCGTTTGACCACTATTTCACCTGATGATAAGTGAAAATGCGGTCTAAGATGGAGCACGCTTACCTAGAAGTAACCTATTCACTCGCGACTTAAAGATCCCCAGGTTATAATTTTCTGGAAACACAGACGCTGGTAGAGAGTTCCATTCTTTGGCTGTACGGATCAAGAATGTACTAGCGAATCGCTTAGTGCGTATAAGGGGAATGTCAACCATATAAGGGTGGCGTAACGCAGAGCTTCTGGTTGTACGATGATGGAAGGGGGTAGGGGGAATCAGTATCCGATAAAATACCGACAGGCCGGCCACCCTCCGTCGATGATGCAAGCTTTGCAGCTTTGCAGCGACCAGTGCATCATCACCGATGAGCCTCCTGGCTCGTCTGTCAATCGACTCGAGAAGCTCCAGCTGGTACTTGGCTGAGCCATCCCAAAGATGAGAGCAGTACTCCATGCATGATCGAACTTGCGCTTGATATAAATTTAGAAGCTGTTCCGGAGTGAAGTACTGTCTCACCTTCGAGAGTACGCCCAGTTTTCTGGCAGCTGTTTCAGCCTTTGTCTCTATGTATGAGCCGAAATTGAGGGTAGATGACAAAGTAACGCCAAGAAGCTCTAGGTGGCCGGTTATGGGCACGGGTACACCTCGGAAAGAGGGAGTCAGATGGAAAGGACTCCGCTTTGCCGAAAAAAGACACGCCTGGGTCTTAGAGGCGTTGAACTTGACCAGGTTTGCGTCACCCCAATCGGAGACAGCTTTAAGGGACAAGTTCAGACGCTGAATCATAGCTTCCCTCAGCGATTGGATTTCAGACCCACTCGCTCATGCGTTGGACACGTAACGCTCGACAACGGTGCTGTCATCTGCATACCCAAAGGTTCCGGGTTTGAGCAGGTCGTTGATGTGCAGCAAGAATAGCGTTGCCGAGAGTACAGACCCCTGAGGAACCCCGGCATTGATGGCCAAACGATCGGAATCGCAACCGTCTATAACTACGCGAATCGATCGATCCCTCAGGAAGTCAGATATCCAAACACAGAGAGAAGCGGGTAGGCCGTATGAAGGAAGTTTGCTAATAAGACCGTCATGCCAGACCCTGTCAAATGCCTTCGAAATATCGAGCGAGACCGCAATAGCTTCCCCGTGTTTCTCGATAGCCTCACTCCAAATGTGAGTGGTATACGCCAGAAGATCACCCGTGGACCGATTACGGCGAAAACCAAACTGTCGGTCGCTAAGGAGATCGTTCTTCTCAAGGTGTGCCAGGAGCCGGTTATTCAGTATACGTTCCATACTCTTACAGAGTATGGACGTTATGGAAATAGGTCTGTAATTGACAGGGTCAGCTCGACTGCCCTTTTTGGGCACAGGCTGCACGTTAGCTTGCTTCCAGGCTTTCGGCACTTGTCCTGTCGCTAGAGAGAGACGAAACAGACGTGTCAGGATTGGAGACAACTCAGGCGCACAAGTTTTGAGTACTATGGCAGGTATTCCGTCAGGACCACTAGCTTTATTTACGTCCAGATTGCGCAAGGTTTTAAGGACCTCTTTTTGACGGATTCGGACTTCAGGCATAGACGTCTCGCATCGAATCGAAGAAGTTGGAGGTGTGGCGCTGCCTAAGTCAAGACGCGAGGATTCCGCAAAGAGATTTGCAAACAAGTTTGCCTTCTCCTCAGCGGTGTGGGCTAGTGATCCATCGGGTTTTATCAGTGGAGGTAGTGAGGGGCGACAGAAGTTCGATTCGACCGATTTGGCCAGGGACCAAAAGGCTTTACTACCAGGTGGGTATGACGCAAGTCTAGTCCCAATTCTGCCAATGTGGTCAAATCGAGCCTTCCGCAGAGCCTTCTTGCAGGACTTAGCGGCTCTGTTATAGGCTTTCTTCCTCTGACCCACGTCTGTTGTCTTGCGGTTACGAGCGTCGACCCAGGCCAAGTAAGCAGTGTTCTTTTCTGCTTCAGCACGAGAACAGTCAGATATTATATCTATGAAAGAAGTTTAACAACAAAAACGACGAAACGACGAATTGACAAATATTATTATTCCAAATTTAAATTTGAAATAACAAAATTAAGCGTAAAAAATGCACAATCATTGATAATAAGGAAAATTAGAATGGTACAGATTAAAATAAAAATAAATTTTAAAATTTAAAAGTGTTGAACCACTGTAAGCTGTCATGATTTAAGAAAATATTTTAGTATAATAAGAAGCGTATCATTAAAAACTGTCAACGTCAAAAGATCAAATAAAAAATTAAATGCTTAAAAAAAACACACAGACAAGGAGTGTTCATTAAATGTAAAGGATGTCTATCAACGGTTCCCGGATCGCGTCGGTCAGCAAAAGTTCATAGATTAAAAATTAATTAAGAGAAATACTGAATTTACGTACTTTTTTTGTCCAAGTAGTTTATGTAGATCGAAAGAATATAAAAGGCAAATATCTTTGCTTTATCTAATTTGTAAAAAAGTATACAATAAAAGTATAATAATGATATTTGATTGTTTTTTCGCACATACAGTATAAAATTCAAAAGGGTCTAATATTAAGTATCTGACGATAACCATTGCTATAATTAATGATGAACGAATATACAGTCAATGGATTCTCAGTGACAGAGTTAGAATCGGGATCCGTTGAATCCTAATAATTGTGTTTGCTCGCAAACGAAAAAAAACCGACTTCAATTACATCGACAAGTAATACAACATAGGTAGACGAAAATATAGTCAATTAAATACGCGTTATCAAAGATTACTCGAAAATAATTATTATATCTCGATCAAATTTAAATGAAACCACAAAACAAGCATCAGCTTTCGATTAAATCAAGAATCATTAAAATCGGTACACCCAGTGAAAAGTGAAGTCGACGAATAAGTAGTTTAATAAATAAGCATTATTAGATATAACTCGAAAAGTACTTGATAGATCTCAATTAAAATGAAATGGGACCACATGACACGGAACACCTTTCGAGTAAAAAAAATCATCGAAATCGGTCCACCCAGTCAAAAGTTCTGAAGAATACATAAAAATAATACGATTGTTTTATTTTTGAATTGAGAACTTCCTTCTTTTTTGGAATTCGGTTAAAGTAGAAACTACAGCTTAGGTAACCCTTGGCAATCTTTTTATATTCACTGAGGTTCAACCACAATATACGAAAATGACTAATGATTACGAAATTAAAATGCAATGATAAATGAGAGACTATTTAAAATAAAATTAATATCTAAATGACCAATTTACTCGAAATATTTTTTTTAAATATAATAATTAAAAATTATATATTAATGAGCGTCGTAAAACGGTAATGTTATTCATTAATCTATAAAAATAAATAAAATTGGAGTGTCTGTTTGTAATATTAAAATAGCTGCTTTTTACTAAATGCATATATGGATGTCTACACGGTATATATACCAAAATAACATTTTTTTTTACAATTTTTGTCGGTCTATCTGTCTGTCTGTCTGTCGTCTGTTTGTTCCGGTTAATCTCTGAAACGGCTGGACCGATTTTAACGGGACTTTCACTAAAAGATCGCTGATGTAGTAAGAAGTAACTTTAATTATAGAAATTCATTTATCTTATAACTGCGAACTGAACAATAACTTTTTCATTAAATTCCACGCGGCCGAAGTCGCGGGCATCGCTAGTCCCTCAATAACATTACGAACATCATGGAGTTTTAATTTTGTAATTACGTTTTGTAAAATCGTTCTGATTGACAAATAATTGCATTTTTGATTGGTCGTTTTAATAATAATTGAAGTGAATGAGATCGACCAATGCATAAATATGGAATTTAAATCAACGTATATTCATTACGATGCGAACATTACAAATCAAAAATATTTCAATATTATATTTTAATATGTAAAAATTCGTAGAACATTGTTATATTTAGTAGTACATGACTATCATTCGTGCCCTTGGCAAATTTACCTATTTTGCTGTAATCCCGCGGTCGAGCGGTCGCAGCTGCCGCGGCCGACGCATCGGAGGCGGTCAGCCACATATCCATTTTATTCGTTCTATCAAATATTCAGAACTATGTTATAGACCCTAGAGAGAATAGTGTGAAGAGCTTAAGTTATATGAATATTATCCAATACTAGTAGTCCCGATAATGGTTTTTTTTTTTGCTAAATTTACTAGTTATTTTTTTCTAAAACAATGCAAACTATATCGTGACATTAATGAATATAGCAAAAAAAAAGTTATCAAGGACAAACATTTTGGCTGCACGCATGCAGTCAGCCCGTGACATCCCATTGCTGGGCATATGCCTTTTTCTCCATGTAGGAGAAGGATTGGAGAACCATCGCGTGTCTTTACTGCGAGTTGAAGGATATGTATCCTACTATGACTAACTATCGCTATCAGGTATTTATGATAACAACAGGGACCGAGGCTTAACAAGCTCTCCGAGGCACGGTGACGATACCAACAAGGAAAGATATCGAAACCGGAAAGAAATATTTTTCCAAATACAAATATCGATCCCGAGCAAACAATTACTAAGAGAGTAATAACTCTATTTCTAAGAGTCATTACCCTATTTCTAGACAGTATGGAAGTGAAATTTGCAAAATGATTTTTTGTAAGATCTTAAAACTAAAAAAATGGGGCCATACCAAATGGTAAATAAACGAATCAATTAACGACATCGATCGATCGATGACGTTATTTGAAAACGCTTTCTTCTTTTGTTAGTCTCTGATCTCTCACGCATACGGCAGCGGTAGGCAGGATCATCCTCTCTTACTCTAACCCACAGCGCTGGCCGTATTTTGATTAGACGCTTCTTTGTCTCTTAGATTAGTTTAAGTTATCACTTCTGTCGGGCGTCCCGAGACGCCAACGTTTTTTACTGCTAATTCTTTAATATAAATATCTGTTATTTTCAAAAAAAAAATCGACCAGTGATAATCTCGTGTATAGATTACTTGTTTCTATATTTACGCATTATTTTCATGAACTTTTTCCTAGAAGTTTACTCCTTACGAATCGATTTTCAAATATGGCGTCCGGTATGAAAAAAATATGATGAGTAAAATCTACTGAACGAATGAACTCTTTACGTTTCTCGTAACGCCATCTATCGCGTAAAGTCTAAAGGCGTAACGACGTTTTCGAATAACGCCATCTAGATAGATAGATGGTGTTATTTGATTCGTTTATTTATCATTTGATATGGTATTAATCTTTTTCTTAGACTAGTAAGCCTTTTTCGTGCCTATTCAAACAGTCGATCTGAAGGATTAAGCTCCAGTCGTGTGTCGGAGCTGACACACAAACTTTTTTTTTTTGCTTTTTTTATATCATTAGGTCAGCAAACAAGCGTACGGCTTACCTGATGGTAAGAGATTACCGTAACTTATAGACGCCTGCAACACCAGAAGCATCGCAAACGCGTTGCCGACCCAATCCCCAATCCCCCCCAGGAGCTGTGGTCACCTTATTCACCAACAGGAACACAATACTGCTTGAAAACAGTATTATTTGGCTGTGATCTTCTGTAAGAAGCTTCATGACAATAAATACCCCCATTCTTCTTTTATATAAATATCTCTTAATTTCAAAAAAATAGCGATCAGTTATAATATCATGTATAGACTACGTTTTTATTTACTTCATATTTTAAATTATATTTCTAATCTTATTATTCTGCATCCAGGTCACATGACAAAGAGCCTTGTGTGATTTTAATAACCAGTACTGAATAATTCACACACGAAAGAATCACAAGAATGTACAAAGAACAGCCTTCAAAGACTTATAGCCTTAGTTGAAAAAGGACAATAGTTCACTACTTATTGTCTTAACTTTTTTAAAAGATTTATAAATAAGTACAAAGGAATTATTAGAGCATCCATATTCTATACGCAGACTATCTTTTACGTCAAAAATAATAATAAACATTGGTCACGTAAAAATCAATAAATTAATTTATTTAAATAGCAACCAATTAGATGAAGTTATGGTACAAGTTGGTAAAATTGAAAGTGTTTTTTAACCGAATTCCAAAAAAGGAGGAGGTTCTCAATTCGACTGTATTTTTTTTTTAATGTATGTTACATCAGAACTTTTGACCGGGTGGACCGATTTCGACATTTTTTTTTAATCGAAAGGTGGTGTGTGTCAATTGGTCCCATTTAAATTTATTCGAGATCTAAAACTACTTTTCGAGTTAAATCTAATAATGCGTTTTTACTTGACGCTTTTTTCGTCGACCTACGCTGTATTATACAATACTGTACCACACAACTTTTTACTGGATGTACCGATTTTGATAATTCTTTTTTTGTTAGAAATGAGATATCCCTAGTTTTGTACCATGATAAGGAAACCAGGATTTGATGATGGGATCCCAGAGAAATCGAGTGAAACTCTCGAAAATCCGCATAACTTTTTACTGGGTGTACCGATTTTGATAATTTTTAATTTAATCAAAAGCTGATGTTTATCATGTGGTCACATTTAAATTTTATCGAGATCTGATAACTACTTTTTGAGTAATCTTTGATAACGCGTAGTTACTTGACTATTTTTTCGTCGATCTACGTTGTATTACTTGTCGATGTAATTGAAGTCGGTTTTTTTTTTCGTTTTTCTGCAAACACAATTTTTTTTTTTTTCAAAAAAAAAGGTTAAGAAATTTTGACATACGAGTACTTTAACAAACTGAGTAAAATGTAAAATAATTTTTTGTTACAAAGTTGTAACCTCCAGATCTCAACAATTTTTTTCTGTTTCATTCTAACATGACTACATCAAAAGTATAAGCAGTTCAATCAATGTTACATACTTTTAATATTTCATCATTATATTGTTGTCTCGCTATAAGACATCATTGTCTATATAATACTATTAAAATTCAAAAGTTTCTACAGTAAATTAAAACAAAAAAAACTAGGCCATATTACAGCATGCAGAACAGAGTCACGTGAACAAAGTAATGAAATAATGAAACCAGTACAATACATTTGACCTACAAAAACGTCTAGGCTCGCGCCCCGTCCGAGTTCAAGTGAAATTTAAATAAAGCCACGTCGAGAGTTCTCTACGCGAAACAAAAGTTTAAAACGAACAAACATCAAATTCATACACAAATGGATATTACACGCCTCCCTCCCTTTCATCGTAGCCCTACCCACGCTTATTTACTGTTGAAAGTATTTTTTATTCTTAACTTTTTATATTCTCCTGGTACTCGCTGATATGAAATATTAAAAAAACGGGTATGCTTTAGACCACACGACTGAAGTAAGACTTACGAAACGTAACTCTATTTCTCTCTCTGATCTTCAATAACTTATATCTTCCTCTCAACTTCCGCTCACCACGCCCGATCACACTTTTCGTAACGCTCTCGTCACGCATTCACCAGCTTACTACCCAAGTCAAACGTGTATAAAGAAGTTTTACTTCAAAAATTTGCTTGTGCAACAGCTGTTTAACGTGTCTGTCAGAGTGTTTGCGTGTTGTTGTGTCTTGCAGCGTGTAGGTATTTCATATGTGTATGTGTATGTAAAATATTTAGAACAATTCAGGTTGTTTTTCTTAAGAGTATTTTAAAGTAATTATTTTTACTTAGGTCGTTAAGTTTTAAATACTATGAAGAATAATATTAAACGGTTGTTTCATCAAATAAAATTCAATTAAAATATTAAAATCACATAAAATTGGTGCATATGCAGTATCCATATTTTTAGCACTTATTTTTTTTTTTAATATATAGACTAGCTCTTGACTACGATCTCACCTGATGGCAAGTGAAGATGCAGCCTAAGGTGGTGCGCGCTTGCCTAGAAGATGCCTATTCACTCTTGATTTAAAGATACCCAAGTAGCACTTAAAGCATATCCTATTAGATCATTGAGAGATACAGGTTTTTCGAAATGCATATCCAATATGACGTCACATACACTCTTTTACATGTTTACACAAAAGCATTATGTGAATGTGTAGTACTTGCCATTTTGATCATTAATTTAAATGTTTGATTACACAGGTTTGAAGGCACAATCAAAAATAACATGGTATTTTTTTTGTAGTTATTCACTTAAGTATATAGAAATGTCACTAAAAAGGCTTTTGTACTGGAAACGTTTTCATTCTTTGTTTCCATATTTTTTCGAGGTTTATGTTAAGAGATTATGGAGTCATATAGTCTTGGACATTTGTTTGATAGTTTGTCACTACAAAATTCAAAAACTATTGAATCAATTATTGTAATTCCTCTTCAAAATAAAACTGTATTATTAAGTCAGACAGAAAAACATTACACTATGACTTATAAAAGTGCATAGTAACGATAAAAGTCAAAAGTAAGAGGAGACTAAGGGATAACACAGTTCCACAACCACCTTGGAACTTAAAAAGCCGACCGGTGGCGGGATAACCATTCAACTGCTGGCTTTAAAATACACAGGCCGAAGACGGACAGCAGCGTCTTCGGTGCGACAAAGCCAGCTCTGCGGTCACCAACCCGCCTGCCCAGCGTGGTGACTATGGGCACACATGAGTTCACGTTATTTTTGGCGTAAACTTGTGGAAGCCTATGTCCAGCAAAGGACTGTATAGGCTGTAATGATGAACGAAAGTCAACCAGTCTGGCTGTATTTACAAAATATCTTGAGAGAGACTTGTCTTAAAATGTCAATATTATTGATCAATTAGTGAAGCCTTGTCGTGGCTAAGCAAGGGTAAATAATTTAATTACGGTTAATTTAATTTCGAACACAATAATTAGCTCTTTGAAAATTATATTACATGTTATGTTATGATGTAAACATGTCAACAATGATATTATAATACCGAAGTGTTTACTAGAACACGCTTGTAACAAAACTATACGTTATTAATATGATGAAATATGTGTTCCTCTTGTTTAAGAATAAAATAAAGTCGATATATCTCAGTAGATTAACATTTGGTATCCTAATCGAAAGATTTGTTCAAATCTAGACCCTTTTTTTACATGGGGAAAATCCATCATGGATGCCCTCCGGCACGGGGGCGCCAGAGGGTTGCGTCAGACTCCTACTGACTAAAAAACCACCACGTGTGAGCAGTCATCCACCGGGGTGGGGCGAGATGGGCTCGCACTAGCATTCGCCACCTCGATCTAGACCCTACCCCGACCCTGCCCAGGACCTTTAGCTACCTTACTCAATAAAGGAATATTACACTATTTTGTATATATATATATATAACTAGGTTGGCTAGCAAGCGTATGGCTCACCTGTTAGTAAGTCATTAAAGTACCTTATAGACGTCTGCAACACGAGAAGCATTGCTAGTGCGATGCCGACCCTAGTCCCAATTCCCCCCAGAAGCTCCGGTCACCTTACTCACTAACAGGAACGCAACGGCTTGAAAACAGTATCATTTAGCTATGATCTTCTGTAAGGTCGAGGTACTACCCTAGTTGGGCTACTCCATATTTTGAGTAGGAAATTTCCTGTTGTAACCTACCTCAGTTAGTGACAGCAGTACTAGTTTTTTATTTTTTTTATATCACTAGGTCGGCAAACAAGCGTACGGCTCACCTGTTAGTAAGTCATTAAAGTACCTTATAGACGTCTGCAACACGAGAAGCATCGCTAGTGCGATGCCGACCCTAGTCCCAATTCCCCCCCAGAAGCTCCGGTCACCTTACTCACTAACAGGAACGCAACGGCTTGTAAACAGTATCATTTAGCTATGATCTTCTGTAAGGTCGAGGTACTATCCCAGTCGGGCTACTCCATATTTTGAGTAGGAAATTTCCTGCTGTGCCCTACCTCAGTTACAGCAGTATTATTTGGGTCTGTGATCTTTTCTACCGTTGAGGCTCTCCAATCGATCTGCAACAGACTTCGAGCGCGATAAATCCTACTGTGCCCAATAAAAATAAAAATCTGGAAATTTTATTTCAAGATAAATTTTATACTCGGCTATAAAACAGCATGAGACTGTAAATTCAGTAGCATAAATCGAATAATTAGTAAATTTTAAATGTCGAAGTAAAATTTTTCTAAATATGCCCATATAGTACAAAATTCTCCTGCTAATTGGTGGCCAGTACGATGAGAATCCTATATTGGGAATCCTGGAAACACACAATATAAGCCCAATTTGCTGTCACAACAAACAATACAATATTTGTAGTAATTCATAATACGTATTAGTCCAATTTTCACAATTTCAACGCAGATACACTAAATCTTTTAGTGCACCAAATCTCATACGAAACAATGCGGCTGAACGTTTGTTCATTGCTTGTAAAACAGACTTTATCAAACGTGTCTAAATCTGTTAAAACGTTATCATACTACATAAAAATCGCCTTTATATATATAGCAATAGAACCTTTTTATGTTGAGATTCGATTTGAGTGTTACCGCGTTAGCTTATTGACCCACCGTACTGAGTGTAAGCACACCAACTTTGCTGGAGTAATTTGAGTCGTATTTACGACGTTTTAAGGTCAATATTTCAAGGTGAATAGCCCAGTGGGTGCATTGATATGTTTGCTTAGGTAAAGTATTGTGTGTTAGGCTGCATATTGAAGCTGCGTCGCAGTCCGTATGGTATACAAGTTTATGTCGGCTCAGGGTTGATGAATACCTTGATTTTGGTTCATTGTGATCTATTGTATTTTAATATTTAGCTTGAATATTTTATCAGAGCTTAAATCATTTACCGATCTTGAAATAAAACTATGGATCGATAGACAAAGGTAAAAGAAATTACCGAGTGGTATGAGTAGGTACGACTATTATTTCTTCTCAGCAGAATTTGTTGGGTGCAAATTCAAAACTAAAAATTTATCTAAATTGAACCTGAAAATATTTTGTTAAAAACTATTTCATCAAAGTTACAAAATATACAGATTAATAAATTTTAATTTGCAACAAACAGAAAGTATTCCCTTTTAATGAAAAATAAATGAATTTTCCGTGTCTTTTTTTAAATAACGAAGTTCTGAAGTAACAAACAGAGAAGCAAATTGAGACTTTCCTTATTTTTTGTTTTTGCATTAATATAACATTATTTTGAGCTATTTTATAATTAATTATTGTCACTACCACAATCTCCGGCCCGCTGGACCGACGATCTACGTAAGATTACCGGTGTATGCTGGATGAGGATTGCGGAAAACCGGGATGTCAGACGCGAACTTGGAGGCTTATGTCAAGCAGTAGGCTGAACTGACTAACTGACTGATTGACTACAATTTTTAAAAGTTCATATTCATCAAGAATGAGAAAGAATACTTTAAAAAACACACTTCTCCTTATTCGAAGACTTTAAATTTTCGATTTTATTTTACTTTTCATTATATCACAAATGTATAAAAAATCAACTTAAGAACACTAACAATATTCAGCATAGTACTGTCAAAAGCAGCATAAAACTGCGTATAGCGCCAACCCTGCGCGTCTGATCCTCTCAATGCTGCAACTATTGAAGCATTTTTGGATATCCCGTCGCCGAGCAGTACCAAAAGCACAATACCCGGGAAAGGCGGAGGTGATAAAGAACTTCGGTATAGACGTCTGGTTCGGTTTGAACAACCTCGGAGGGTAAAGCACGAAGCAAATTTGCTTTAAAAATTCGCCTAAAAACGAAAAAAGTTAGCACATGTCAATGTCAATACACACTGTCTGTTCAAAGTCTAGCACAATGTCATCTAATGACTATATCGTATTAAAACATACGTGACTTTTATAACTATTGGTCGCCCTGTGGTCAGAATTCGACCATAATTAATTTAAATTATAAGTATGAACATTATTAAGCTTCTGTTGTCAAAGACTGTAGTCCTATAATAATAAACAAAAGAGTATATATGCGTGTGTGTGTATGTCAAATACATAGTAGTGTGTGTAATGTAAATTTTATGCATAATTAAAAAAAAAAATATTAGCATTCTGCACTCCTTCTGATGATTCATGAAATTTCGCACCCCTCCGTCCGCCCAGTTTTCGTAAAAAGGGGTACAAAGTTTTTGCTTCACGTATTAATATAAAGATGAAATGAAATTGCCACTGATCATCTACTAATACTACATTTGCTTTCAATATTGTCTATTGCTGGTACATTACACAATATTAAACTGAGCGTAGCCATGAAAATTGAATTTAAGTAATTATTTTACAAACTTGTTAAATCAAATCCAACAGAGCTATTAAATATTATTGTTCAATTAAAATTTGACAGCGACAAAATGTAACTAAACTACATTGGAATGTTTTACGTTTTTTTTTATACAACTAGGTCGGTAAACAAGCGTACAGCTCACCTGATGGTAAGTGGATAGCCTATAAACGCCTAAAACATCAGATCAGAAGCATCGCAAGCGCGTTTCTGACCCTATCCCCAATTCACCTTACTCACAACAGGAACACATCACTGCTTGAAAGGAGTATAGGTTTAAGTTTTTATTTTTCATTGTACAGACTTTTTTTATTAAGAATACGTATTCATTGATATCACAAAATTATAGTAATTGTGTTTGCAGGCAAACGCAAAAAAACGGACTTCAATTATATCGACAAGTAATACAACGTAGGTAGACGAAAAATTAGTCAAGTAAATACGCAGTATCAAAGATTACTCGAAAAGTTGTAATCAGATCTCTATGGAATTTAAATGTGACCACATGATAAACATCGGCTTTCGATTAAATTAAAAATTATCAAAAACGGTACACTAATAAGAAGTAAAGTTAGACTCCTAAATCTTTTAACTCAAAAATAGTGTGATGAATAAACAGAATTTTTACTAAAGTTTACTGTATCGCTCAATTTTTCTGTGAACATTCATCAGCAGTTGGATGGTTATCACGCCATCGGGCGGCTTTTTAAGTTCCAAGGTGGTAGTGAAACTGTGTTATCCCTTAGTCGCCTCTTACGACACCCACGGGAAGAGAGGGGTGGCTTTATTCTTTAATGCCGTAACCACACAGCATCCGTAACCACACAGCAGTAAACTTGTATAACTTAAAATATAGACTTTGTTTTATTTTGATATACATAATTATTTTATTTACAAAAACATATAAGTCTGTTCAAAGTTCGCCAGGTCAGCTAGTATATATACTTAAAATATTACATGCACAATATGTTCTAAAAATTTCATTTAAAAAAACGCCATTAAAACAAAATAATAAGATAACATTTTTTTCGTCAAAAGAAATTCAAAAGTCACGCCTTTAAAACCATAACAGCGCAGCGCAAGAACTGAAACAATTTCAATCCGAAATAGAAAACTAAAGAACTCTAGTGTAACATAATTAATAATTCCGAAAATAATTTCCAAGTAGTCGAAGCGTAAAAATTGACGTTGGAAAGTCTTGGAAACTGAAAATGGAATATAATATCTCGACTTACGACTTGCGTACTTAAAGTTGTGCAGCTCGGAGCGGGGATTATGTAGATGTTTCGTGGCTTCTATTATAGAGCACGACGAAATTGTAAGCGTTATTGAATTTACGAGACACGCTACGAAATCTATTTTAACTTGTTCGTACAGATTGTTTTTAAATCTCACGAGAGGTGTTTTTGGTGATGATGAGTTAACGGTCGCGGTTTGGATTCTAATGGTGTCGTACTTCCCTTCAGATCCTTGAAAAGCTGTCAAGCAATTATTAAGTTAAGTCTCAGTTATTATCAACACTTGAAAGTGATCGATAACCATGGTATGGAAATTCTTAGCTAAGAAACTGTTGAGCAAAATTGGGCTATTAAGCTCTAAAAGACCAACATTGGAACGTTTAAAGCTTGACTCATTTCAGTTCAAAATTATAAGATCATCATCATCATCATTACAGCCTGCCAGTCCTGCGGTCACCAACCTACTTGCCCAGCGTGGTGACTATGGGCAAAACACATGAGTTCGCGCCACTTTTGGCGTGAACTTGTGGAGGCCTATGTCTAGCAGTGGACTGCGATAGGCTGAAATGATGATATGTGTAAAGTGTATCTTCAGTCCAATCGTTGCTCCAGATTTTTGACCAAGATATTTCCCGCTGTACCGAAATTGACTATGAATCGGAGTTTTGTTTTCTTCAGGTCGTTGGTCCACATGGTTGCAGGGCGGAATGTGCTTCTTTTGCCGAGACATGGTCACCATTCAAGAACCATTTTCCATTGCCACTTTAGCTTGTACATTTTGATTTTGAGAACTATATTGGTGATCGGATCGCTGATTACCGACAATTGACAATATTTGCTGGATTCAAAGGGCACAGGACCGGACTGAGTGGCGAACATTAGGGGAGGCCTACGTTCTGCAGAGGACTTCTAAAGGATAATGGATGGACGGATGGTGTTATATTATGGTAATCAAAAACACAGAAAAAATAATATAATCGATATATCAAGGCTACATATAAAAGTAGTTTCGTAAAATCTTTCAAGATTTTACGAAACATTCGCCTGTTTAAAAAGTTTTTTAAAACAGGTTAAATAGAAAAAAAAAATCAACGATTTTTCTTATTTTCTCTAAAGCCGTAGTTTCTCACGGGGTCTCTATTTCATGGTTTATAAGACGTAATCAAGAAAATTACGTTTAGATGGCTGTGTTCTAAACAGCTGTTTATAGCAACTAATGAAACTCGAAATTAACTCATCTCTGAAATTTTTATTATTTAAATTATTAATGTAGCGTTTTTAAACGCTATTTCTATTTATTAAATGAGAATAAAGATTACCTTACAGGAGATCAAAACTAAATGATACTGCTTTCAAGCCGTGTTATGTTCCTGTAATGTGAGAGATCCTGGGGGGAGGATAGGGGTAAGTTGGCAATGCGCTTGTATTTCTTAAAGTCAATTGATAGCCCAACGTAGTCATGCAGATATGGCAAGCGTTGGTCGTAACATTTAACTACAAGGCGACCCGCTCCAGCTTCGCACGGGTCTAAAATATAATTATATCCTATGTCATTCACTGAAAAATGATTAAAATCGATCTCCAGTAGTTTTGATTTATTCATTACTGCCCGGGGCCCGCACGCTTTAACTTTAGAGTAAAAGCCGGCCGGAACCGCCGCAAACGCTACGTACCGCAATTTTTAAATCTGTAATATCTTCGAAAATATTCATTTAAATCATATTCTGTAAAGGGCCATTTAGATCTATATTAAATCAACAATCTATTTAAGGTTTTTAATTAGATAAGGATTGATACATTATTTTCATCATATTATTTTCTTCTTTACGCTGATAATTTAAAAATATATTGAAAAATAAATATTTACCAAGACCACGAGTTGCTTCAGGAAGATTTGGATAGATTCACCACCTACTGCTATGAAAATAAATTGGAGCTTAGCCTCAATAAATGCAAAAGCATAAGCTTCACTAAGAGAAAAACGGTAAGCAGTTTCACGTATTCCCTCTGTGACACAGATATTGTTAAATTACAATATATAAGAGACCTAGGTGTAACGTTAGACAACAAGCTGCACTTTGACGCTCACGTAGATAACATTATTAGTAAAGCCTTTCAAATGTACAACTTTGTCATGCGGTCCTCTACTGAATTCAGACAACCATCCACACTCGTGTATCTTTTTAAGTCCTTAATAAGGCCACAACTTGAATACGCCGTTGCTATCTGGAATCCATTATACATTAAATATGAGAAAAGTTTAGAGAAGGTACAGAAAAAATTCTTACGTCACATGAATTACAAATGTTGTCGTAAACGTATACCTTATGAGTCGCTTTTAAGGAACTACAAACTGCTCGACTTGAAATCTAGACGACTGCAACTGGAAGCTATGTTACTTTACGATCTTTGTAATAAAAAGTATGATTGTATGGACATTGTTAGATATGACAAAATTAGATATTCTGTGCCTTCTCGCGCTCATTTGCGACCATCCCGCCGTTATCAATTTTTTTACAGTTTTTACAGTATCTCGTACGAATGCAGGTATTCGTTCCCCGTTAAATCGAATGTTTGATACATATAATAGTAAATTTTATACATTAGACATTTTTGCCAATTGTAATGACGCATATACGAGCCAGATTATTAATATTTTAAATGGACAACCTTAACGCAGAAATCTCACTTACACGCATAATATACCTATATTGAAGAAAATATGTATGTATATAAAAGAATATTTAAAGCTACTATATTATTGTATTTGTATATGTTTAGGTATGTGGGTGTATATATATATATATATATATATGTTTGTATATGTATATATATTTTATAGTCACTATAATAATTGTACCTATTAATCAAATTTTATATATCTATATGTGAGTACATATGTATTATATATTATATTTTGATTAAAACTTATCAAATTTAATTATAGAAACAATGAATTGTAAGACAGGTTCACCATTTGCAATTTAATTATGTTCAATGTGACCATCAGTGTTGAGTTTGCAATAACTTAAATTGTAATACTTACATTTAATGTAATTGATGTCTATTGTAAACTTGTTAGTATTTCCAATAAATTAAAAAAAAATACTGTATTGGTTAAAATCGCTTCGAAAATTAGCCATTATTTGTCGTAAAAAGTAAATGGCAAAAAAATGTTATTGTGGAATATCCATAAGAGATAGACATATATCGACAGAGCTTTATGTAGACCTTTTCAATGTGTACAATACTTAGTACATTATTTTGATAAATCTCGTAGGGTTCAGGCTGCGTTTGCAATGTAAGCTGAAAAATTTACGACATCACATTAGAAACCTCAAAAATAACAGTATTTCTCCACTATTTAATGGATGTTATTATACATATAAGCCTTCCTCATCAATTACTTTATTTATTAAAAAAAAACCGCATCAAAATCCGTTGGGTAGCTTTAAGGATTTAAGCATACATAGGGACATAGGGAAATAGGGACAGAGAAAGTGACTTTGTTTTATACTATGTAGTGATTTAATTTTAAAATAAACAATCATTATGTAAATATTTAAAGGTAAATCCATAAAATTTACCTACTGTTTTTTCACTAAAGTTTTCTATGTTTAAAGTGATAAAATAATGAGTACAAATGAGTACTCGTGGTAAAGAAGGTCGGCTCTCGTAATCGCCTTCTTGCGACAAATAGCAACTTTATTCAAATGAAAAGGGATTTGTTTTAAGCAAATGACAGCTGGAATTAATTTTTGTTTCAGCGGCTCGGCCTTGTTCCGTTCCAATCTACGCTTTGTTCAGGGTTCGAAAGTCAGAGGCGAAAAAAAAAATGGTTTTCCTTATAATAAATTATACCGGCTCTCAAACGATCATCTCTCTCGACGTGAATTTTTGTAGTTATTTTTTTGTGAATAGTTAAGTGTAATTATTACAGAAACTCGAATGTTTTTTTTCGAATTTTCGTCGATTAAACTCCTTTGTCGGAGTCTCTGGAGTAAAGTAATCCAATGGTTATTTGATTGTGCCTTGGAAATTGCAACCAACTTCAATATTTTTTTTTGTCTCTTGAGTCAAGTATTATCAAGAATATTATTAATTGTTTGTCGTTGTTGTACATAATATAAAAATTAGAAACTTATTTGTTAAAAAAAACATTCAAGGTGATAAAATTTTTATTTAAAAGCTGATGATCATTTTAACTAGACTAACTAACTAACACAAGCTAACATCGTAAAATACATGACAGCCAGATATGCTGTCACACTGAATTTTGACTGAGGTTTTAGATAACGATAAACTAACACTGAAAATATTATCAATGCCATGTAGGAAGTTATGATACGAAGAAGATTAATCAGTGTAGTCAAGCAAACGAATGAAATGTAACAAAAAAAGGCGTGTGTGTCAACTCCGACGCACGACTGGAGTTTACCAGATCCTCCTTGAGATCACCTATCTAAATAGGCACAAAAAGGCTTACTTGTCTAAGAAAAATATTAATACCATATCAAATGGTAAATAAACGAATTAAATAACGCCATCTAACGGAGCCCTTTGGGTACCGATAGATGTCGCACAAAAACCTAACGAGGCTATTCTTCTCATATGAAAAATTGACAATCGATCCTTAAAGAGTAAACTCGAATACACTCCAAAAAAAAGGTACTAATAAATCAAATTTCACAGCAGATTTTCAAAAAACATCCAGATCGTAAAGAAACAAAACGTTCTCACTATCACTTGACTGTAACGTTAATACGCTTCAGCCTGTAATATCCCACTACTGGGCATAGGCCTCTTTCCCCATATAGGAGAAGGATCAGAGCTTAATCCACCACGCTGCTCCAATGCGGGTTGGCGGATATATTCCTTACTATGAGGTACGATCGCTATCAGGTGTACATGATAGCAACCGACGGCTTAACGTGCTCTCCGAGGCACGGTGGGGAGACCCAAAAGGACTGCACAAACACCTAGACCACGGCAAACACCTGAGCGGGGTTCAAAACCGCCAGCGCAACGGGTACAATCCATGGCTGTGACCGTTGCGCCAACGCGGCGTCAACGTTAAATACGATATTGTGATATCAACCGCATGCTACACAAGTTGACGTCACGCTGACTCACAGACACCACACATAGCGCATTATAACAATTGCACGTGCCAAGTTTTAACCTCCAGTACAATACAGCATACTTTAAAACTCTATTTCATACCATCGTCCTACCGACACTCGTAGGTCCAAGACAAAAGGCTAATAAAAATAATTATGATTATTTTACTGGACTGCAATGGGCTGAACTGACTAACTGATCATTGTACAATACTCTGTACACACTTAACAAAGTTTAAATATCGTAAAAAAAAAACAATAATTTAAGTATGAGTAAATGGTGGCAAGATCCAAGTGAACATACATTACCCAGCAGTAAATGATTTAATCTGTAAAATCCCATTGCTGGGCATAGGCCTCATACTCCATGTAAGGGAAGGATGAGAGCTATTAATTTTAAAAATAAAAACAAAACCAGGATTTCTAAACTGTGGAACTTTTTAAGAAAAACTGAGCTTCGCTTGGTATGCCAACACAATGACAAACTATCTAAATTTATATCAAAATGTTTTTCAAAAATATATTATTTTATATTATCTTTTTTCAAAATTTCGTTTATTCCAAAAGTACCACTTATTAAGCCTATCAAATGAAAGAATGTACTGAAACCGCGCCATCTATAAATTATCAGTTGAACTAAATGGTTCTGTAACGCTTACAATTTAAAATAGGAATGATGACAACAAGTAGATGGCGCTACTAAAAGGGCGCAGTGGCTAGACAGCTTTGAATTTTACGTTAACGAATTCTTAGCGTAGTTGTTAAAATATTACACAGATGGCGCTGACCACAAAACTCTAGTATTTCACATTTCCTGACGCTATATAGGTACAAATACTTTTAATTTTATTATATCATAATATAAATAATGTTACAACAATAAATATAATGATAGCGACAATAATACGGCAATCATATTTTAGATTAAATATTCAACTGTATGATTAAATAAACTGACCACTATTTAGCAGACTAGAGGATCGTAAAACTAAAACATTCAGTGAGATACAAAGCATTTCATTTATTTCCAACTTTCGCGTCATGATAATGGATAAAAAAAAAACAAGAAAACTGAGATCGAAATTCACAGAATTTCTTAGGAAATGAGTTTTTAAAGTAGATATGGAAGAACGTCGAACTTGAAGAGACGCTTTTGAAAAGTTAAAGAGTAGTTTGAGTTAAAAGTAATAATTAGACTTGGTACTTGAGAGTGTGGAATGATAAAGTTTCCACTATTTTCAAGAATAACTAACTAGCTCGGGTGAAAGATCATTTTAATTAAAACCTTTTTGAACTTTATCTTATAAGGAATTAATTGGGTGTGAAATGGAATTCACTTCCTTCCAAGGTTTTAGTTTCAAAAGAAAGACGCCAATTTTCATTATTTTATTCATGCCTCAAGTAATCGTTTTGCTATTAGTAAACTTTTTTATTAAGTGAAATAATTAATTCAATATCATCTTCTTTTACTTAGTGACTACACGCTTAAATACATTAAAAAAACTGACTGACGACTCAAATAAAATTTATTGTTTCAAGACAAAACACAAGATTTTTTTTAAATACATGGATTTTCGAATTTCGAATTTCGATTTTTGGTTTCATATTTATGAATTCCTTTCAATAGGTTTAAAGACATTTCATAAAAATTATTTTCTGACGTACTCTGATACAATTTTTTTTATAATGCGCCCTCTACGAGTGAGTTGAGGAAACATTAAATTACTATACGTCGTCTGTGAAGTGTCGCAGTTACCCGACAGGTGGCGGTGTAAGGATGGTCTGTTAACGTAGTTTCGTTCAAAAATCAAAGATGGCGCAAATAACGCTTCGAAAAAAGGTTCTAAGTATTAATTTACAATGTAGATGTGTGCAAATAAAATTTTAATTTGCTTAAATTAATTTACTTACTCAAATCATTCAAATTTTCAGCTTAAGAATTTAAAATATGTACCTGTAACAAAAGCAACATAACATTAGTGATATGTATTTATAAGGTATGTAATCTAATTATCCAACATTATTACATCGAGAATAAAAAAAAATCACAATATTTTGTCATAAGACAGTAGTCGAATTTATAATTAAATTTTTACTTAAAAATATTCCCGTAAAGATGATGACGTTTAGCAACGAATGATCAAAAAAAAAAAAAAAAACAATCACAAATTACCAAAAGAACGTGATGTATTTGAAGATCAAGAAACCCCGCCAAGGTAAATTACAAAAGCTATAAAAACAAAACAAAAAAAAAAGTTTTAAAAAACATCGGCTGGCATTCCCTAGATTATAAAATTCAAATTGATTTTTTTTTTTCAAAAATAAAACACAAATCCTCATCATAAGCGTCTCCGATGCGACAACGAAGGGTTCGGAAAAATCGAGAATTTGAAATGAAACTTGGCGCGCGGGAATTGCTTCTAAAAGTTTTATTTATGAGTCTCGTACCTACGTATCTCTCGGCTCCAAATTGAAAATGCCCTTCGATTCGTACTTTCATGCTCTTTCCGTTGATTTTTCCGTAGACGGTTTCATTAAGGCCGTATTGTTTGGTTTCTAAAGGAATACCGCCGCGTCACACGATTATTTTAGTTTTATATGTTGTTTCGTTTAATGGGCAAAAAATACGGACAGTGAAATATAAATTCTTTCTCCGTGTGTGTTGCGGGACAAAAGGCTCGTATGATTTTAAAAGAATAAAACAAGCTTGTCATTACAGCCTATACAGTCCACTGCTAGACATAGGCCTCCACAAGTTTACGTCAAAAATAACGTGAACTCATGTGTTTTGCCCATAGTCACCACGCTGGGCAGGCGGGTTGGTGACCGCAGTACTGGCTTTGTCGCACCAAAGACGCTGCTGCCCGTCTTCGGCCTGTGTATTTCAAAGCCAGCAGTTGGATGGTTACCCCGCCATCGGTCGGCTTCTTAAGTTCCAAGATGGTTGTGGAACCTTGTTATCCCTTAGTCGCCTCTTACGACACCCACGGGAAGAGAGGGGGTGGCTAAATTCTTTAGTGCCGTAGCCACACAGCACGAAAAAGAAAAACAAGCTTAGAGATATGTATTTTTTTTCATGTATCTTTTTGTGAACATAGGCGATGAATAGTTTAAAAGCGAACTATTTGAATATATGAACTATATGGAACACACGTTTTTGAATTGTGGTTTTAATAAAAAGTATATTTATGAAGTCTTTTTTTTGTGCTGCATAAGAGAAACGGTATTAGGTTAGCACATATCTAATCTAAAATTTGAACTTTTCAATTTTAACCAGTAGGTCTGATATTACATGTATTAGTAGATTATTACAAGTAACATTACGTACATTAATTTTATATTTATACATTATAAAAATCTGTCAAGTGGCCATAAGCCTTTCCGATGGCCCGCAGCTAAAGTCTCCGAGTGATGAAGACCTTTATAATGTCATCTAATTCTAATTATGTTTCATTCAAAGGGCTATATATGTAATAGATCTATTTATGAAACGAAATAAACTGAAATGATATGACTAATTTAATAATCAGTCAGCTCAGCCTATTGCAGTCCACTGCTGGACATAGGCCTCCCCAAGTTCACGCCAGACATCCCGGTTTTCCGCAATCCTCATCCAGCCTACACCGGCAATCTCTCGTAGATCGTCGGTCCAACGGGCCGGAGGGCGTCCTATATATATGAATTAGAATAAATTTACGTTGAATGTATATAAGTATATATGAAGTGAAGCTACTGAATAATTTGCAAATGTATCGATTGTAGGCGTCGAACAAGCGAGCTAACCGCGTCCCTCGGGCGGAACTCACTTTACGATGTAAGATGAACTTGTAACTTGTTATAACTCGAATTACATGTTTACCAAATGTTTATTTTTTTTTTTTTCTTTAATCTTTTACTCAACCTTAAAATAAATAGGTGTGTATATATTTAACATAACATTTTTACCAGATGTTTCAAGATACATACAAATTCTTTTATCAGATTTTTTAATTAGAAAATAAATAATTGAAATTCTCACATTCTCAACGTCCCCAGGATGTTAAAAATATATGTAATATATTTCATCATTAAATAATTTTTAATAAACTATTGTTGATTTTTCATCATTTCAGCCTATTGCAGTCCACTGCTGGACATAAGCCTCCGCAAGTTCGCTCTAAAAATGGCGTGAACTCATGTGTTTTGCCCATAGTCACCACGCTGAGCAGGCGGGTTGGTGATCGCAGTGCTGGCTTTGTCGCACCGAGGACGCTGCTGCCCGTCTTCAGCCTGTGTATTTCAAAGCCAGCAATTAGATGGTTATTCCGCCATCGGTCAGCTTTTTAAGTTCCAATGTGGTAGTGGAACTGTGTTATCCCTTAGTCGCCTCTTACGACAACCACGAGAAGAGAGGGGGTGGCTATATTCTTTACTGTCGTAGCCACAATGCTAATTTAATATATTTATTAATGACTATTAGATGTAAAATATTACACAATAACTTATGGTCGTTTTCAATAATATATAAATAATAGATTTTTGATTCAATTCGTAAAGACTTTACATCAAAATTTTATCTCTAGTAAGCAAATTCAGAAGTAGATTGAATATTGAAGCTGGCCCTCAAAGAGGAACAACAGTAATTGGCATTTATAATATATATATATTTTTTAATCTATATTAAAAAAAGTGGGTTTTGTCACACAGTGACCACGTCACCTTCATCGTTCTTAACTGAACCAACAACATCTCTATAAATATATTAGGAATAATTTATATACATTTCTAGCCTTCTCAGAAGTTAAATAAACTTCTAACATGATAATATGTATCCTCTAATATATAATATATTCGTACTCGTATATAAAATGTTAACATGTTAACACAGCGTTGAAATGTCAATTTCTTGTAAACAAAAGTAGTCAATCAGTGACATCTTTGAATCTTTAATGAAAATTCAAAGTAATTTATAATTTATTTATAACACAGTTAATAAATATTCAGATGGTACTTAAAACGAAGGATCATTGGAGGTGCAAAATAAACCATTTAAAGTAAAAGTCGAAATGTTTGTCTGAAGAAACGTGAAACCTCTTTTATGGGTATTTTACGTCGAAGCCGTCAGCGATATTAATAATAAATATAAAAACTTTTTGGTGTAAAATACTGAAAATGGTTTTTGATTTATAAATAATACTTTGTAATTATTAGGTATTATTACAGTTATTTTTATTGTTATATGTTATAAACTGACAACTGAGGTAGGGCACAGCAGGAATTTCCTGCTAAAATATGGAGCCGCCCGACTGGGGTAGTACCTCGACCTTACAGAAGGTCACGGCTAAATAATACTGTTTTCAAGCAGTATTGTGTTCCTGTTGGTGAGTAAGGTGACCAGAGCTCCTGGGGGGATTGGGGAGAGGGTCGGCAACGCGTTTGCGATGCTTCTGGTGTTGCAGGCGTCTATAAGCTACGGTAATCGCTTACCATCAAGCCGTACGCTTGTTTGTCGACCTAGTGTTATTAAAAAAAAAAAGAAAAAAAAAATGGTGTTACATGACTCCATGGAGGCTGTGCTTTGTTCTCACAAAATGAAAAATAAGGGAAGCGCGTACTCTTAAAGCTCTATATTTTTATAACAATCCATAAATATGCAACAAAATACAATTTTTTAATCAGAATAAATGTCAAACTATAAATTAAATATCATTTGAAATATTTTGTGAATTAAATTAAAGTAAAAAAAATGTTAAATAAATATTACGTTTGACGTTAACATTTTGTATGTTTTTAATTTTTTATTAATTAGCTGTTTTTTTTATGATGTCATGAAAATCATAAACTAAAAAGCTTACATAATATGAAGACTGAAAAATAGAGGATGTCTGACGCGAACTTAAGGAGGCCTATGTCCAGCAGTGGACTGCGATAGGCTGAACTGACTGACAGAATAACGATGGTAAAAAATAATGATGAATCAAAATCAAATTTTTTTACTCTCGGGACTGTTACCCGTCAAATAACGCTATCCACAACTACTGAAACAGTTCCTTAATGTATAAGGATAAAAAGGATTAAGTAACTTATTTACTCAAAAATAACTTGTCAGATCTCGATTAAATTTAAATGGGACCACATGACAAGGGCTAGCATTCGAATAAAAAAATAAGAATCATTAAAATCGGTCTACTCAGTAAAATATCACAATATGTATACATATAGGTACCTATACAGACACTGTTTAACATATATAAATGTACAAAAAAAAATCTTAAGAAAGTGTCTGCAGTGAACTATTCAAAAAGTTATATTACCAACTAGTTACATTTATTTAAACTTTTTAATATAAATAGTTCTGAATTCAATAAACTTTATTTAAAATATATTTTGACGTTGATTAAATGTAAGTTCTTCAATTAGTATCAAGTCTTCATCAATCTGTTTCTCCATTTTGACACATTTATAATAACTTCGTCCGACGTGAGTTGGGTTTGAGCTACTTTTATTAACCGGCTTCCAAAAATAGAGGTCGTTCTCTATTCGATTGTACTTTTTTATAATGTATGTTACCTTAGAAATTTTGACTGTGTGGACCTATTTCGATGATTTTTTATTAATCGGAAGGTGTTGCGTGTAATGTGGTCCAATTTAAATTTAATTGAGTTCTGTCAAGTACTTTTAGTTACCTCCAACAATGTTCATTAACTTGAATATTTCTTCGCCTACCTAAGTTGTATTACCGTCCCATACAATTATTGGCTCGGCGGTTTGAGAATCCATATTTCATAATAAAGTTTCTTTGTATATTAAATTGTAATTAATTACAAAACTGAGTTTCCTTCTCAATATTACCTTTTTGTGAAATAAGTTGACTTATTTTATACAACTTGGTCAGCAATTGAGCGTACGGTTCGCCTACGGTAAGCGATTACCGTAGCTTATAGCCTGCAACAACAGAAGCATCGTAAGCTTGTTGCTGACCCTACCCCCAAACTTCCAGGAGCTCTGGTCACCTTACTCACCACAGGAACACAATACTGCTTGAAATCAGTATTATTTGCTGTATCTTCTGTAAAGTCGAGTCACCCAGTCGAGCTGCTCCAGAGTTTGAGCAGGCTATTTCCTGCTGTGTCCTGCTTCAATTCAGGCATTTAGTGTTGCAAAGTTACGAAGATTTTTAACTCAATAAAACTCGAAATTAGACTAGTATTAAATATAACGTATTTATAGAGCACATAAACAATATCAGTCCATTTCCACATAAATACGATGTATTTACATGCACGACTATTTTGACAGCTCTTTAAGTTATATACTATATTTTTATTAAAAAAATAATGTCTGAACAACGAATGAATGAAATCATTCAGTAATTACGATTAATTTAATTTGATTTAATTTCCTTTTGCACATTTTGTTAAATACAATATTTTTATTATTGATCTTTATATTCGTGCGATTTTGCTATTTGAAAACAACAGAAGCATGAAAATGAGAGAGTGAGAACGTACATTTGTCTCTTTCTTAATGTTAAATTATTTTCTTATAATACTAAAGTAATTTAATTAAAAAGCTAAAGGCACGAGATAAGATAAGATGGGTTGCTGATGCAAAGCTGACCCAGTACTGATCAAAGGGTTAAGCTGCCGAGGGATTCGGTAAAGAATTAATTCACGTTAGTCAGGGAGCTGGCGGATATTTTTGCTGTTATTGTATTATTTTATTTATATCTGTGTGAATTATTTTTATAATGCTGTAATAATTTTCAATAGAATAAAATAACGAATAAGGGTTTTTTTTTCAATTATTTTCTTTATTTAAATAGATGTAATTGCCAGAGTTGGAATGTAATTTTATAATTGATAGTAATTTCTTACAGCCAACTTTTATTTATATAGAAAACATTGATAACATAATATATATTTTTTTATACCTATTAATTATTATTTGTAATAAACATGACAATTATATCACTATAAATTCTACTTTCAGCTCTCTGACTATAAATTTTATACAAATTTTAAGCCCGCACAACTTCGGAACACCACCCGTCTTGATATAAATAATTTCACATCAAAGGAATGCTTAAACACGCGTTTATTAATAGACATTTCCTTCTGTTATGTGTAATTAAGTTTGTTTAATTTATTTATTGCATTTACGTTTCTTTGATTTCATCAAATTAAAATGTGTCTCAATTCGATTCGTACTATAGCGGTTTTAGATAACATTTTATTTTTGGTTGAGCTACCATTCAAAATTGAAACGAAACTCAGTGATACTTGATTAATTATTTTTCAATTACCAATTTACCAATTACCACTTAAAATATAAAAACGTTTAAATGTTCAGAAATTATGAATTAATGATGAGTGATCAAAGAGTACTTGTAAGGGAAAAAAATGGTGAAGTGGTTGCTACCGTGAACCTAATAACGGACATTTATAACTCGAATTTTCACATTACAGTTTGTTTTTAAAATGAATCTAGTACTTAGATAAGATTGAACACATCGTTTGAAAATCTACATATTTAGAATTTTCAAAATAAACCTTAAAAAAATTTTCGCCTATCCTCGGAGAGCACGTTATTTATCGCTCCTATTTGTTATCATAGATATCTGATAGCGATCGTTACTCATAGTAAGGAGTATATCCACCAACTAGCAACTCGAAAAGAAAGAAGCCTATGTCCAGCAGCGGAATATAATATGCCGTATGATAAATAATAATATATAACAACTATAATGGGTGCGACAAAGCCAGCCCTGCGGTCACCAACCCGCCTGCCCAGCGTGGTGACTATGGGCAAAACACATGAGTTCACGTTATTTTTGGCGTAAGCTTGTGGAGGCCTATGTCCAGCAGTGGACTGTGTAGGCTGTAATGATGATAATGGGTACTTTATATTTCTATACAAGTTATATTCAATTCGCTTTTTTACAAAAGATTACTTGATAGCATACTTATCGCGGTCGGATAAAGCCACGAAACGCTTTTAATCGCATTAAGGAAATACTCCATGAATCATATTTTACCGTTTTCCTGAAATTAGAGAGGAAAGAATTCGCCCCCGAATATTACAAAGTTATTAATTTTTTTAAAGTATTCAAATTTAATGTAAAACGCCGTCTTAAGACGGTTCAATGAATTCATAAATAAATTACTGTGATGAATTTATAAATGTTCCTAAATATCTAGCTAATATTTCGTCAATGTGAATAAAAATAAAATTTATTTGAAGTGTATAAATTTTCTGATTATAATAAAACTAGCTGACCCCGCAAACGTTGTTTTACCATATATGTTAGTAACCGCCCTTAATCCCCCCCTCCCTTATAACTTAGGTGTATGAACAGATGTTGGCCGATTGTCAGACCTACCTGATCTGCACACAAAATTTCATAAAAATCAGTCCAGCCGTTTCGGAGGAGTATTGTAACTAATATTGTGACAAGAGAATTTTAACTGAGGTAGGGCACAGCAGGAATTTCCTGCTCAAAATATGGAGCAGCCCGACTGGGGTAGTACCTCGACCTTACAGAAGATCACAACAAAATAATACTCTTTTCAAGCAGTGTTGTGTTCCTGTTGGTGAGTAAGGTGACCAGAGCTCCTGGGGGGATTGGGGATTGGGTCGGCAACGCGCTTGCGATGCTTCTGGTGTTGCAGGCGTCTATAAGCTATGGTAATCGCTTGCCATCAGGTGAGCCGTACGCTTGTTTGCCGACCTAGTGACATAAAATATATATATATATATATATATATATATATATATAAGATTTTTCACTGAATTTCAAAAATGGTATTTTCGTTCAATCGTAATAAAATATAGCCTATGTCACTCCTGAATAGTGTAGCTTTCTGTTACTGAAAGAATTTTCGTGATCGGATCAGTATTTGCGAAGATTACCCCCTACATACAAGTTAGAAACTTTACCTCTTTATAATATTAGTATAGATGAGAAAATGACGCTTAGTGGCGCCAAGAAAGACGTTATACAGTTTCGTTTATGGAAGACTAGCTTTTACCCGCGGCTTCGCTCGCATTGAATTTTTTCCTCCAAGAATATGTGCACAAAGTTTCTTGATGATCGGTTATGTAGCTTCCGCGTGAAAGCGTAACAAACAAACTTACATACTCGTTTATAATATTAGTACGGATTTATGTATAATACACCAGCATTTGCCATACAAATAGTAAACCTTATTGTTTTGATTAATCATAATTTGATACCTTTAACAAATCATTTTAATATTTTTAATATCTCTGTAATCATTCTCAAAGGCTAAGTTCCTGTCGTTTATCATAAAACACATTGATAATAATACACACAGTGACGTTTCGATAGACTAACTGTTTATTGTCAAAAGCTTACATTAATTCATGACAGATGGCGCTAGTACATTTATGATTTGTTATAGTATTAACACACATATACTAGCGCGTTGGCGTAGTTTATAAGTGGCCATTCTTTCTACTTCGTGACATGCATTCCCGCCCAAGTCTGGGTGTAATATTAGTATCTATTTATATATGTGTATTTTTTCAATATATATTTATCAAAAAAAAAAAAATAGTTTAGCTATAGCAGTCGGCTGTTACCTACAACACAAGCATTAAGTTCCTTACCATAGGAACAGACGACCGTGTGTGTATGTATACTAGCTGACCCGGCAAATGGTGTTTTGCCATATACGCTTCAGCCTGTAATATCCCACTACTGGGCATAGGCCTCTTTTCCCGTGTAGGAGAAGGATCAGAGCTTAATCCACCACGCTGCTCCAATGCGGGTTTTGCCATATATGTATATTACTAATTTCCTTAATCCCCCCTTATAATTTACGGGTACGAAAAATAGACGTTGGCCGATTCACAGAACTACCTGGCATGCAACGAAAATTTTGTAAAAATCGGTCCAGCCGTTTCGGAGGAGTTTGGCAACAAACACCGCGACATGAGAATTTTATATACTAGATTTGTTTTTTAATATTATACTAAATGTATATTTTCATACATTATGACTTTTCAAATGAATAGGGCAATCGCTAAGTCATTTAACCTAACTTATCCCCTCCCGCTCAGGAAGCGTGAAAGTGTCTGAACCGAAACACGTCAACGGGAAACTGGGACGAACGAAATCAATTCGAATTTCCGCACTTTTCCCCACTTTTCAGAAAACAACTTTTTATTTACCCGCTCGGCTTTGACGGAGGAAATAACTTTACGAAACTTTAATCGAGAAATACATGTATAACGATTGGCCTGGATTTCGGTGACCTTTTAACTTTTATGGGAGAATTTGCATATTTGTTATATATATTTTTGCGACAATTTGATTTAACGGTTTGGCTTCCGTTACAGAATGAACATATGATACTCTCTGAACTACGAATATTATATATTTTTTAAGGATTTTTTTATTAATCGTATTTATGTCTACTACGATAACGATTATCTACGGCTACGATTTATCTGGCATGATGTTATATAGCCCATTCTATTACTGAATACTATGGCGTTTTTTAAATCGTTTCATTTTCATCTTGCATTCAGCTGCTGGTCATAGGCCTCTTTTTCCTACATGGACATTTCCTACAGCAGTGTGAGGACCTTAATCAACCTGCTCCACGCTATTCCCTACTATAAATAACGTTCGCTATCAGAAATTTATGATAACAACTGCTACCGACGGCTTAACGTGCCTCGGAAAGCAATAGTTGTCCAATTATTATTATACACCGCGCTACTTCACATAATGTGTGTCCTACACAATAGTTTATTTAATGAAATTGATATGGTTTCATGCTCCCGGCATCTTTTTAAAACTAAATTTAGGAATTTATTTGTTTAGATCAATTAATTACCTGAGTGTTTCTATTAACTCTAGACTATTAATAGTAATAAATAATCATCTTTACTGTCCTTACTGTAAATCTTATTCCTATGTTCTTAGTGAGACATAAAGGGGACAATTTGTATCTATTTTTCTGTTTTATGCTACGCTGTTATTCTTGTAATTGTTTTTATACCGTTCTCCTAATAAATAAATAAACAAATAAATAAATAAATATAAGAACGCTTAATTTATCCTGCTTTACTTGAACGTCAGAACTGTCGACCATAAAAACGGTATGGTAAATCTAAAGGCTTCATTAAGCTATTTAGATTAGTACTGATCTTGTTTGTTATTTTTTACATATCTGTATTAAAAACTGAATTCAGGAAAACAATAAAGACTTTGTTATTACATGTTGAACTTAAAATACATTTCATTTTTTTTTGTTGTTGTACGTCTAGGTCGCAAAGCAAACAGCCCACCTATGATAAGCAGTCACCGTAGCTTATAGACACCTGCAACACCAGAAGCATCTCAAGCTCGTTACCGACCCAACCCCGACCTTCCTCAATAGCTCTGGCTATCTTACTCCTAACAAGAACTCAACACTAATTGAGAGTACATATAAATAGCAATTTATTTGGCTGTGGTCTTCTGTGAGATTTTATTTTATTTTATTTTATTTATTAGGTTAGCCAACAGTTGTTTACACTGATTCACAGACATTTAACATTTAAATATAATTAATACATAGCACAAGTGCAACAACCACTTATAGGCTAACACCACATGCAAAAATCACCGTTGCACTTAGTGAAAGATAGATTATGGTTGCATTAGATAACACAATAACCCAGCAATAATCACATAATATCAGATAAAGTTTAGGAATTACATAAAAACACATCATAATGTCATCATTACTTACAATATAAAAATTTCACAATTGATAGAAAAATTGATTCATAGTACATTAGAGACACAAGTATTCACGAGATTGAGGTACTTCTGCAGTCGGGCTGCTCCAAATTTTAAGCAGGGTATATTCAGCTATGCCTTATCTCAATTATATTCTATTGATTCCAAAGATAATAATCTTTGACAATACAATTCAGTAGCTATTCAGCCTTTACTCTTCTTCAGACCCATAAAAACTAATCCTCCAGTAAAAATAGAACAAATGACTCTCATATAACAAAAGCATTCTATTCATATTGTAAAAATTATGCTACTAACTACTGTTCCACTTAACCTAAATACTTGTCCTTGATGTGACATTATTCCCCATTGTCTAACTAACAGTAATATAAATAATATAAATAGTGGTATCAGAATTTTTTTGTATATAACTAGGTCGGCAAATAAGCGTACGGCTCACCTGATGGTAAGCGATTACGGTAGTTTATAGACGTCTGAAATACCAGAAGCATTGCAGCGCGTTATCCCTCCAGGAGTTCTGGTCCCCTTACTGCCCAACAGAATCACAACACTGCTTGAAAGCAGTATTATTAAGCTGTGATCTGCTGTATAGTCGAGATATTACCCCAGTTAGGCAGCTCTACATTTTGAGCGGGAAATTTCCTATTATTATTATTAGTATTTAAATATTATTTTATAATAAAATTGCTAACTCAATACAATTAAAATGACTATTGAATAGTCGAGCTTTACAAAGAAGTGCGCTTTAAAAGTATGTTTTTATATGATGTGATTTGAAATATCATAAAATTAATACGCTTTTTTGTTGCTAAGTAATAAGTTTAATGGAATATCTCTTGTCTAGTGATACATAAATCAATTGGATTAATTATTATTGAGTATTTGATAATTATAATTCATATACTTCAATTATTTCTAACTTCATGTACATTATAGTTTATAGCGAAGACTTTTATATTATTTTCATTGTTATCTTGATTGCAGGAAAAGTACTTGGTTGAGAAAGTGACTTTATTGTGGATAGTTAAGAAATGACTGTCTTAAAGAAGGAGTTTAATGTTCTATAATTGTGTTTGCTCGCAAATGAAAAAAAAAAACCGACTTCAATTACATAGACAAGTAATATAGCATCGTAAACCCATAGATCCGTAGAGCCATAATGTTACATGAAATGTTAAAACACACTATTTTATTATTTTTTAGAAGTAAATCTTCTTAACGCATGCTTGAAGTGGGGAGTAAGCTAGTGAATGCGTGACGAGAACGTTACAAAAAGTGTGATTAGGCGAAACGAACGGAGCAAGAGAGTTTTTATCTCATAGCCAGTTACGTTTCGTATTTCTAAGACACAGTACAGGTCTATTATGTAGAAGTTTTACTTCAGTCGTGTGGTCTAAAGCTCACTCGAGCTTTTTTGTTAATTAAGCTTGATAGTAAGTAGTAAAGTATTTTAAAATAAAAAATAACCAACATTAAAATTTTTCATAAAACATTTCTTAAAGATGTTTCAGCATCAAAAGTAAGGCAACGATATTACCGCAGTGCTCTATAAGCTCTGATATTATGTAATGAATAAATTATTAGTTTCTCTTCGAGATGTTTTTCAAAGCGAGGTATAATAACAACTACCGGCAGCGGTGAGAGAAAAAAAACGCGCTACCTCATTTTACCTACCGGGCTTACTTAGATGCTGGCCAGCATTTACAACCATAATCACGTTGCTTTAATAATAATAATAATAAAAGTTATCCGTGAAAAACATACTGCGTCAAATTAGAACTATACATAAAGGAGACACAGAGTACATAATTAATAACAGGGACTAAATACAAAGATAACTTAAATGAAAATCAAAGAAAGACATACAACAAAAACTTCATAACATATTGTTACGAAGTTTTTTAAATAATAGGTTATAATACAAGAATTTACTTAACTTTTTGTAATTACTTTAAACGGTTACCAGCAAACTTTTTGATATAATTAAATGTGATATGATATGTTAAATATTAGCACATATCTAACACTTGAGATAAAGCACGAAGTTAGGATATTGTAATAAGGTATTGTTTAAAAATGTATATTATTAAGTTAATCTATTGCTGCGTAGAACAGATGAAATTGTAGAAAAAAAAAACACAAAAAAAAGTAAATACCTCAAGTTAACATAACTATATGACTGTTTTAAATTAAATTAAAAAATCAGTGATATCTTTAATTCGTACGATTTATTTTTGTGTTACCTACACATTAGAAAATTCTAAATAATTTTTAATATCATATCAAAAATCGACCGTTCCAGCGGGGATTGAACCTGCATCTCCGACTTACCGTGTCAGCACTCTAGCCAACTAAGCTATGGAACGATGTACTCGCTAGATCGAAATTTTTGATATGATGATTTTATATTCGATCTAAGCGACCGTGGCGCCGTCTATAGTATAGTATCTTGCATGAAATACAGCATCATTAAGTCCACACATCTTTATCATCTATACAGTCCTGCATCGAACAATACGCTTTATCTATTAATTCATTCTTAATAAAAACTTTAAATTTATGTTGAGATGATAGCAAAATTGATTAATGCGAAAGAAGTAAGCGTGATTCCATTTTTGATAACTGTAGAGTTACCCTTTGAGTACCCTAAAAATACTAATTTTAGCCTAAGAATATCCCAACTCTGAAACTTAAACTAAATAAACTCTATATTTGTCTATAATAATCATTAAAGACTCTAAGCTCCTTATCAAACACGTGTACTGTCCGTAGTTCGAATACTTCTGAACTTCAACTGTCAGTTTACGTCCAACTCGTAAACAGCTCGGGAAAGTTCGGGAATCTCATTAGGGCGCTTTCACACCGCAGAATGTTATCTCCTTGATTGACGCGCCATATCTGATAAGTTGTTGGAATGTTACAACCCCGCGTAAGACGGAAAACATATTACTGTTTAACAAACAGTAGTGTTATCTGACTTTTGATTAACTTGGGTTATGTAGTGAGTGGATATTTTGGTAGCGATCATGAAAACGCAGGAAAAATGCAAGTTTCTTATATAAAAAACTATGTCTCATATGAGAGGTATATTTATCTTCATTTTATTTTAAAATATTAAACCTCTAGAGCGTTCAAAATAATTAAAGATTTGAAAAAAAACCTGATTATAATAATTATCACAAAATAAATGGAAAAACCAAATGGAAAGAGTCTAAGGAGTAGATTTTTTTAATTTTATATTTAACATTATTAGGCTTTAAAATTAAATTTTACTGTGTGGCTACGGTACTAAAGAATATAGCCACCCCCTCTCTTCCCGTGGGTGTCGTAAGAGGCGACTGAGGGATAACACAGTTCCGCTACCACCTTGGAACTTAAAAAGCCGACCGATGGCGGGATAACCATCGAACTGCTGGCTTTGAAATACACAAGGCCGAAGACGGGCAGCAGCGTCTTCGGTGCGACAAAGCCAGCCCTGCGGTCACCAACCCGCCTGCCCAGCGTGGTGACTATGGGCAAAACACATGAGTTCACGCTGTTTTTGGCGTAAACTTGTGGAGGCCTATGTCCAGCAGTGGACTGTATAGGCTGTAATGATGAGGCTTTAAAATGCCCATATATTGTATTAAACACCACCCATTATAATAATATTTATCCCATAGGCGATTTATTACTATAACTACAGATCGACAATCCTGTGACTGTCTAGTAAAGCTAAGGACGCGGTCTGACGCTGACGGAATTTTTCTGTTACGATATATTTTCTTTTCTTTTTACTGTACATTTTTAATTTTTTTTTTTTGCGTATAGCCTAAGCTTTTGTTTAAATGTATACATATACACTCAAATTTCATACATGCACAAAGTAGAGAAACATACACACGTACTTACACACATACGTTTATATGACATATAACTATACTATGTATTACTTACTCTACGCATATTGGAATAATCTGTGCATTTAACAAAACTATCTTTACGATACATTCTTAGAAACAACAATTTTATTCTCTTTTTTTAATCTGTAAACATTAATAACAACTAGTGGTCGACCTGTGGTCGAAATTCGAACACAATTAATTTAAATTATAGGTTTGAACATTATTAAGCTTCTGTTGTCAAAGATTATACTTCTATAATAATAAGATTATATAATAGAAGATTATATATGCGTGTGTGTGTCAAATACACGGTAGTGTGTAATCTTTTTTTTATTGATTTAATGTTTTTTTTTTGTGCATATTTTTAAAAACAGAATAGGTGCACTCCTTCTCTAAATTATAAGTATACGAAATTCCATACTCCTCCATCCGGGACATTTTCGTAAAAAATGGGTACAAAGTCTTTGCTATAATTTATAATAAAGGAATAAAGAATTTATATCCAACAGTGGAAAGTTTACCCTGCTAAGAATAGGTACAGAGGAGAAGAAGAAGAAGAAGAAGAAGAAGAAGAAATATACTTTATTGTGCATAAAAGTTAAAGTACGTAGGTATCTTAAAGAAATAAAAACTTACAAAACAATAATATGCACAAAGGCGGTCTTATCGCTAGGTAAGCGATTTCTTCCAGACAACCTTGGGGTAGAGGAGATTTTAAAACAAAACAGAGTACCTAGGGTCATCAAAAGGCAAAAAAAGTGAATCCTACTATCTTTTAATATAATAATAATATAAATAAATAATAAACATATAAATAAATTAATAAATAAATACACAAATAAATATATACATAGGAGTGAGATCATAAACGTGAAATCTGACCAATATGATATTCAATGTACGGTGAACGGTGGGGGAAGTCTTATCCGTACATCACATAAAGATGAAAAAGTTAAAATAGTAGGAGTATTATAAAATCTCAATATCAACCCCAAATCCACTCCATCCGTCCAGGCCATTGGCTCCTCAATCGCTTGTGAAAAATTCGAAGCCATTCATGAGAATCGAAGCCGCGTCATAACTCAATTGTTATGATCTTTTTAACTTTTCTCCCCACGGGGTAGTGGGGGTGGACTATTTTAAAAGAGATGTTGCAATTTATGTTCACATAAATCTATAGATTACTACTTTAAACAGTTTTCTTCATGTTGCTTTGAGCTGTAGTCAATACAGATAATTAAATCGAGATAGCCGTTTGTTACGTCGAAATAATAGCCTTTTCGAACAAATAGTTTTGGTTAAATTGTGGCACAAGGTTTGTTGATGTTAATAGGTCTAAAGATCTGACTAGTATAAACAATTAGTTAATACACATTAAATAAAGTTATTTTTAACATTAATACTTAACGTATCAGATCCAAAAACGTCCAACTTTATATTGGAAAAGAGGCTTACGTCCAGCGGTTTAAAGTTGGGTGATCAAAATAATCATGAGCACATTTTTAAACTTTTGTAAATCTTTAAAGTAATTATTACGTTTTACTGGTATACTTATATTTAAGTAAATAATTTCGAAATTAAATATACAACCCACGCCGATGGCGCCTCTCGGTCCAGACTCACTTTGTCTCGGCGGGTACCACCCACCGCTTCTTGCGATTTTCCATGCCAATACACTTTATGGTAAATAATAATTAAAATTAAAATATATAAAATGAATTTTGAGCTCTCGATACAAAACGAGCGAAATAATTTGAATATGTAGTTGTGTTTCAAGTAGGCTTCATTCAAGGTATGGTTATTCAATGATTACAGCCTATACAGTCCACTGCTGAACATGGGCCTCCACATGTTTACGCCAAAAGTAACGTGAACTCATGTGTTATGCCCATAGTCACCACGCTGGGCAGGCGGATTGGTGACCGCAGTACTGGCTTTGTCGCACCGAAGACGCTGCTGTCCGTCTTCGGCCTGTGTATTTCAAAGCGAGGAGTTGGATGGTTATCCCGCCACCGGTCGGCTTTTTAAGTTCTAAAGTGGTAGCGGAACTGTGTAATGGTTATTCAAACAGGCTTTAAAAGCTTGAAGTAAATTAATTTTAGTTATAAGTGAAGTTACGACTGAAGACGTGTGATATAATTGCAGAACTCAAAATGAAATTTCGTATAACCTTATGAGAGTAACCAGCTCTTCAAAGGTCGTACTTATGTAACTGTTGACATCTGGAAGTTAGGGTGACCAAATGTACGCGTCTTAAAAGACTAGCGACCGCATGACATCGGCGTATCGACGTCTACTTCCCACCTCAGCTTTCAATATTAGGTAACTGTTTGACATGTAACTCAATTATTTCTCGATCCTAGGAGTTCAGTATATGATGTGGTCATTGAAAGCTTCAAGAACTGCCTAAAATATAATTGAATTTGCCTCAGCCTGTCATATGCCTCTGCCTGGCATAGACCTCTTTCTCCATGTAGAAGAAGGATCAGTGCTTAATCTACCACGCTGTCCAATGCGTGTTGGCAGATATATTCCCTACTATGAGTAACGATCGCTACCAGATGTACATGATAACAACCGGGACCGACAGCTTAACGTGCTATCCAAGGTACGGTGGGGAGATCCACAAGGACTACACAACACCCAGGCCACGGCAATCTTTATGGCGAAGACATGTTTGTAATGTGCGGATTGAACCCACAACTTCCAGCGCAATGGTCATAAACCAGTGCTTTGGCCATTGCACCAACGCGTCAACTAAAAGTAAGATTTTTATTATATTTATCTTAGATTAGATATTTATTTATATTTATCTACTTTTGCACAATCCCGCACTTTGTTACTAATAATCTCCTTTTACCTGGGGTTGTCTGAAAGAGATTGCTTAAAGCAATAAGACCGCCTTTGCATGCTGTCATTGTAACTACTTTTTGTTTAATTTTATTGCTGTTCTGTTGTTTTTTTTCTTCTTCTTTTTTTTTACTTTTGAAAGTGTTTGATTATATGTATGCAAGAAGTAATAAATAAATAAATAAAAAATAAATAAAAAATTTAATCTCTATTGTAATTTTATTCACCAAACAAGATATAAGATAGGGACGACATCATACTTTTAGATAACGCATGGGACCAGACCGCTTTTAATTAGTTATTCACGGACTGGTTATACCCATGGTGGTTCGTTTAATTGATTATTATTTAATTTAGGTCCTACTTGTATGTGAATTTCAGACTTTTTACATTTTCACACGTTATTTAACAACTTTTTACATACTTACATATTGAGTTAGATTTTTTTAAAATATAATATTTCATTAATTACAGCCTATACAGTCCACTGCTGGACATAGGCCTTCACTAGTTTACGCCAAAAATAACGTGAGCTCATGTGTTTTGCCCATAGTCACCACGCGGGGCAGGCGGGTTGGTGACCGCAGTACTGGCTTTGTCGCACCGAAGACGCTAAATAATATTTAAAAGAAAGTAATGATTCAATAAATAATCGTCTATGTTTATTTCAAATATATTACATACTAACGACCCGCTCCGTATTCGCACGGTTGCAAAAACTATTGTCGTTCCTCTACTATATTATGCATGTTATTTAAATATAAATCTTCCTCTGGAATTACTCTATTTACTAAAGAAAACTGCGTCAAAATCAGTTGCGTAGTTTTAAAAATCTAAGCATACACACAGCGGGAAGCGACTTTGTTTTATACTATGTAATGATAATAAAAAGAATGTACTCCAAAAATTGCAGGGGTTGCTTCGGTGTTTCAGGTGTTACTACCTTATTGTTATTTTTGTAATTTTTCAACACCATGTACAACGGGTTAAAAATTAAATACCGGCAGATTGTTTTATATAATTGGTATTATTTGGTTCTATCAGTTACTACATACACCTACCTACAGGAATATAAAAAAACAACGAGCGTGCTTTAGACCAAACGACTGAAGTTAAACTTCTGCTCAATAGCTCAATATATACTGTGCCTTAGATATTTATTTATTTAGATATACGAAACGTAACTGGCTATGAAAAAAAGAAAATGCGTGCTCACACGGCTCTCTTTCTCCGTTCGCCTCACCCGATCACACTTTTCGTAACGCTCTCGTCACGCATTCACCAGCTTACTCCGGAAGTCAAGCGTGAATAAAGAAGTTTTACTTCAAAAATAAATTCTTTTATTGTTTTATCCAGAAAACGAATGGCGTAGTGGAATTCCATAGAAGTAATTTTCTAGCAAGTAATTTTGGTGTGTTCTATAACGAGAGACTATTTACATAAGTTAGTCAGTCATTCCCATTTACTAAAATCGATTAGAGTCACTTTCATTTTTCTTGGTATGTATTTATGATTAAATTTGAATGGTAATGACAGTGGTATAGTGTGGTTGATTTTACTAGTATGATGATGCTACAAAGCAGATTTTGAATAGGAGAATATTTAGAAATGTTTTATAACTAAGTTTGTCAGTGACTACGATAAGCTGACTGATAACTGAAAGTCTTCGTTGAAAATATTCTGAATTAAGTATATTATGACTCCCAAGTAAAAGTTATCGCTGGGCTTACTTAAAATGTTTAATTAAATCTTCAATAAGAATAATTTGAAGGAACATCGTAAAATGTCGCCAGTTTTCGGCCGACCTCGTACTAAATTACCGCTTCACTCCAAGGACACGAAGGTCATTTATTAACCTACCACATCTCCGTCTGCTGGCGTAAGACCAAAATTCATAAAGGATTTGCTTTTCGTTCAATATTATATTACAGAATTTATTGGATGTGTCTGATGAAAGAATTTCTAAGCAGAACATTAAATGAATGGTATTGTATATCTTGTACGTAGTTCTTTTGATTAAAAATCTAAGGATCTCCCAGTCCTTTCCTAAATGTTCTTTATTGATAACTTATCATCATCATCATCATCATCATCATCATCATCATCACTTCAGCCTTTCGCAGTCCACAGCTGGACATGGGCCTCCACAAGTTCGCACCAACAATGGCGTGAACTTATGTGTGTTGCCCATAGTCACCACGCTGGGCAGGCGGCGTGATTTATTTATATGTATTTGTATATGAATTGTTTTTCTATATATTTATCAAAAAAATAAATAGTTATAACTAGAGTCCAGTCAAGTTAAAAAAAGAACTGAATTTTTTTGTATTTTTTTTTTGTTTACGGAGAGGAAATCTTCAAGAAGATGCCCGGCTCTGAAGTGACAAATATATTAACCTAATAGTATTAGTCCAGTATAAAGAAGAAGTACGCTCGCTTGCAACTATAGCAGAGCCTGTACGTAATAAATATATAAGTCCAATCTTGATCTTAATTACATCCTGCGTGAACACGAAAGGTACTCATATAAATGTCGTTTCTTTTGTCATTGAAGTCGAGAACAATGCACTACCCAATATTTAACTTAGCTCATTATACAGTTACGTTTTTAATCTGTTAACGCTTATTTATAATTCCTTACCTTCGATGCATGCAATTAAGTTTAATATCAGCAAAAGCTAGAAATATTTAAACATAGCTCCTACTATTCCAAAGGGATATCATTAATAAATATGTTCCTTTAAATTCAATATTCCCTGTATCACTTCGCAGACGACTTACTAACAAAATTCAATGGATCTCCATGTCGTTCACATTTCCGTTAGTCATTTATTTTGTATTCTTAAGGACGCCAAAACGTCTAGACAACGATCATGTACACAACTTTATATGTGTATAAAAGAATATCTTATTCCAGGGGCGTAGGGTTCATAATACCAAGCGTACATTCTGTGATATGTTGGTTAAGTCGGAATACAGAAATCATCGATTACGATACTTAGAGTTGAGAGATTTGTCGATGCTTCGTATGTTTACATGGTCAATTCATCTTTTTTTTTTTGATGTTATTCTTTTTTTTGGCGCGGTAGGGAAAGGTTATGAGAGCAAATTTTTTCGATGCGAGCGCACGCCGTCACGAACGAGTCAACGAAGAAGAAGTTAGCAACGTGAAGTTAGCTAACCAATGAAGTATAACTTCTCACGTGCGTACATAAGTACACACAGATTTTTTTACTGAAGAAAAAACTAGTGAAGTTCACAGAGTTACTTATTTTATATTCCGCATCACGTTTGGTATATTTACAGTTTTTGGATGAGCTCAAAATTCCGAAAATTAATTTTTTCGTGTCTTTATGTATATAAAATTACGTGTGATCGAGACTGTCCCATGTCCGTATATTCATACGCTTCAGCCTGTAATATCCCACTACTGGGCATAGGCCTCTTTCCCCATGTAGGAGAAGGATCAGGGCTTAATCCACCACGCTGCTCCAATGCGGGTTGGCGGATCCGTATATTCATGTTGAATTCTATTTGGGAGGGTAGTTTTGATAGTAACCATTTAAATGTTGAGGTTTTTCATAAGTACAATCTTAACTTGTGATAGGAAAATTATGCGCCAGCCCTAGTAGGCTTCAGTACTTCAACCACTTAGCAAAAAGATGTTATATCCGGCTCTGGAACATCAACAGATTGATAGATTTGAATTCTTCATCCAATAGTGTTTTTAGACATAAATATTAATATCATATTTGCTCAAGACTTAATTTTACACTCGATTACCTTAATTATTAAATCAATTGAAAACAAAACTCACAAAGGAAATAGATACGCGAAAATTCCTAAACCTTACCAACCTCGATCAATACATACCCGTAATCTTGCAAAAATAATTGGCAATCAGTCGAGAGCCCCGAAAATAAGGCTTCTGAAGTTTTATATATATATAATGAAGAAAAAAACTTAATTTCGCTAAACGATATCTTTACGTAATTTATAAGCCCGGTTCAGTCTTCACTTAGCCAAATTAAATCGTTGCTGAAAGGGAAGTTTAGAATGTTGAAACTTTTCAACGAAACTCCGGTATATTGGAATCCCTTTGATGGAAAATAACCGAAGGAATCTATCAATACATTTAACAGTGTAAACTTTTTGAAATTAAAACATCTTTGGCGGTATCGATGCGAATACTTTAGATCCGTATGATGTTTCTTTGATTACTTGTGCCCTTGATATTATCGTAATAACATAACTTAACTAATTAATGAAGAAAATGTTATTAATTAGTTTGGGTATGAAAATTATTTGTTCAACATACATAAACATTGTATCGTTCAGTCAACACTCATATTCTTTACAGATAAATAAAGTTGGAGTGTCTGTTTGTAATATTAAAATAACTTTTCACTAAATGTATATGGATGTAAACACGATATATATACTAAAATAACATTTATTACAATTTTTGTCTGTCTATCTGTCTGTTTGTTCCGACTAATCCCTGAAACGACTAGACCGATTTTGATGGGACTTTCACTGACAGATAGTTGATGTAATAAGGAGTAATTTAGGCTACTTTTATTTTCGATTTTTATTTTATTTTATAACTCTGCGAGCTGAACTGTAACTTTTTTATTAAATTCCACGCGGACGAAGTCGCGGGCATAGCTACTCGTAGTAATGAAATAAAAGCGAATAAAACTATAATCTTTTATCTTTTGTTTCGTATTTTGTTTATAGGCGTATGTATATTTGTCTAAAATGAATGATGCTTAAACAAAAAGTCATTAAATGTCCCATTACATAGCGACTTCTCATTCAATATTGGATATCTAAAATAATGTCCTAGAATTTGTTATAATATTTTGAGCGATTCAGTTAAACGAGTTTTAGTCAATAGAACTCTAAATAAAATAAGGTTTGTGGTTCGAGAGAAACGATTGTAATCAGGTGCTTATTGTAACGAACCAAGAAACGTGCTTTTTTTCTACTCGTTGAGAAAGGTCACATAAGGAACTGAGGCAGTTCAAAATCTCGAACAGACTGCCTGGGGAAGTGGAGAAACCTTACAGAGGATCACAACTAAATAATACTACTGTTAAATATTATAATACTATTGAGAATATGATAACCATCCAACTGCTGGCTTTGAAATACACAGGCCGAAGACGGGCAGCAGCGTCTTCGATGCGACAAAGCCAGTACTGCGGTCACCAACCCGCCTGCCCAGCGTGGTGACTATGAGCAAAACACACGAAAATGGCGTGAACTTGTGGAGACCTATGCTCAGTAGTGGACTGCGAAAGGCTGCTGTGATGATGATGATGGTGATTGAGAATGTCAGAGGAGGGTAAGTAAAGCTCTTGCAATGCTTCTGGTGTTGCTGTCGTCTATAATAATAATAATAAAAGCCTTTATTAATCATTTTATATGTAACATTTCATCTTATAACTACCCATGTACTACTAATTAATACTAAACATGGTTGTTTATGAAAGCAACGTAATTATTTTTTTTTTTATTTGTATTAGACACCGGTTTTGTGATCGTCTTGCTCTTTGGCATAGGCCTCCCCAAGTCAAGCGGTCGTCTATAAGCTATGGTAAACGCATACGATTATGAGCATGCTTATGTGATGACCTAATTGTATAAAAAAAATTTAAATGGTATCATGTTGGATTAGAAATACACAAACACGAAATTCAGAAAGAATGAATATTACTATAAACATAGTAAATCCGTAAAATAAAAAATAGGAATCCGCGAAAGATGATTTTGATGGAATTTTAACACCACTACACCAGAAAGGTCGTCGTATCTATAACCAAAGTTCATTCGTAGACTCTTTGAACATTAATAATCTGTGCATACACGGTTGATTTCAAACACACAATGTTAACAGAGCTGCAAACAATATTGACCTTTAATACCGTGATATAAAGGTTGTATTGGTATATTTTTAACAGTTGTAACTTTAATAGGAAGGGATGGATCCCTTCACCTGTCAAATGCGATACGATACGTGAAGATACGCGCTAGGCTCGGAGTATGGTGGGACATAGAACATAAAAATAATATAAAATAGGAATACACATAATGAATAATCGTGCTATGATTTGTGTGTAAAACTGAATACCTTCCCTTACCTTTAGTGCATGAATAATATAACTAACTAGTATATGTTTAAGCTGGTTTTACTTTTAGACTCTCGACCAAAGATTACACTACTAGGGCCTTTGAACGGCGAGCGTTAATTTATCCAATGTAATATAACAATCTCCTGCCACAGTGCTTGTTATCGAACTCCTTCGAAACGGTTTGAATGATTTTTGTGAAATTTTTTGTGTACATTTGAGTAGGTCGAAGGCTTTCTTTTATAACCCGAAGTGGTGATAATAGTGTCCTAGGTTATATATATGGATGGTCTAAAGCCGTGTCAGCTAGTTTTTTTTAAATATAATAACTAGCTGTTCCCGCGGTTTCGTCTGCGGGGAATTTAACAAAAGAATTTTTGTTCAGTTCTCAGAGCTATAAAATAAATAATTATTTAAAATAAAAGTAGTATAAGTTACTCGTTACTCCATAGGCTATCCGCCAGTGAAAGTCCCGTGAAAATCGGTCTAGCCGTTTTAGACATTGGCCGAATCAACCAGACAGACAATAATTGTAAAAATGTTGTTTTGGTATATGATTAACTGAGGTAGGGCACAGCAGGAATTTCTTGCTCAAAATATGGAGCAGCCCGACTGGGGTAGTACCTCGACCTTACAGAAGATCACAGCTAAATAATACTGTTTTCAAGCAGTATTGTGTTCCTGTTGATGAGTAAGGTGACCAGAGCTCCTGGGGGGGATTGGGGATTGGGTCGGCAACGCGCTTGCGATGCTTCTGGTGTTGCAGGCGTCTATAAGCTACGGTAATCTCTTACCATCAGGTGAGCCGTACGCTTGTTTGCCGAACTAGTGATATAAAAAAAATGTATTGTCTATACATCCATATACATTTAGAAAAAAGCGGTTATTTTAATATTACAAACAGACACTTCAATTTTATTTATTTGTATAGATTAATATGTCATGTAACATATTTACAAATAAAGCTTTTTGATAACGTGCGTAATTATTGCAAATCACCAAAATAGGGCTCAACAATCAATTCTATGTAATTTTGTGAATCTCAACCTACGTTTTGCCTTATAACGAAAATATTTATTTGCGGTTACAAGAGGCGACGTGTTGACATTTGTTGTTGTGCCGATTCGACAATAGAAAATGTAACCAACGAAAACGTGTTAGAGTAGATATTTGATTGACAGAATTTTAATTAGATAGGGGTAGAAAACTCGGAAGTGCAAAATCTATCATTTACTCCTGAGCAGTAGCTATTGACAGTCATTGTTTAGATACATTAATCAGGGTGCTGTGTGGCTACGGCACTAAAGAATTTAGCCACCCCCTCTCTTCCCGTGGGTGTCGTAAGAGGCGACTAAGGGATAACAAGGTTCCACAACCATCTTGGAACTTAAGAAGCCGACCGATGGCGGGATAACCATCCAACTGCTGGCTTTGAAATACACAGGCCGAAGACGGGCAGCAGCGTCTTTGGTGCGACAAAGCCAGTACTGCGGTCACCAACCCGCCTGCCCAGCGTGGTGACTATGGGCAAAACACACGAGTTCACGTTATTTTTGGCGTAAACTTGTGGAGGCCTATGTCCAGCAGTGGACTGCATAGGCTGTAATGTATGTGTAATGTAATCAGGGTTTTGGTGTTAGAATAATATTTATTGGAACGAATTTTCTTACGGCAGGCATTTGGATGGGCGACCGAACTGAAAAAATGTGAGATTAAGACCGTAAGAAAAATATATAACGGAAGTGACGTAATATCAGTAAAGATGAGAGAATATCAGTCAGACGAAATAATGAAATAAATAGCTATCGTTGGGGTGTAGTGTCTATTTGTGTAGATTATTATTTTTATTAATTATCGAAAAAAAAATGGATTATTTTTAAATCAAAATAGCTTCAATCGACAATGATTTAAAAGCATCTTTGAACTGCCATCTTGCAAATTAATTTTTATTATCGTTAAAAGTTAACTTATAGAACACCTTTTTTTGAAATGTTTGTTTTAATTAGTAACATTTTTTTTTTTTTTTTTTTTATTTCTACACAATACACACACGGTCGTCTGTCCCTAAAGTAAGCAACTTAATGCTTGTGTTATAGGTAACAGCCGACTGGTATAGCTACATTTTTTTTTTTGATAAACATACTTATAAATAGTACATATATGAATATATAAATAAATATATACATTACACCCAGACTCAGGGTGGGAATCGAACCCACAACCCCCGGAGCAGAAAGCAGGGTCACTACAAACTGCGCCAACGGGCTAGTTTATTGTTGCTTTGAACTGAGGATAAAAATAGTGCTTAGGCTTTTTATTATTAAACGGTAACAAGGCACGCTGTCTATAGGATGAAATTGTTCTAGTGATTTTTTTTTATACAACTAGGTCGACAAACAAGCGTACGGCTCACCTGATGGTAAGTAATTACGCAGCTTATAGATGCTTCCATAACCAGAAACAACGCATACGCGATGCCAAACTTACCCCCCAATCTTCATCAAATAGTTAAATCGCAGAAATGCTCATCAACGAAAACATTATTATGATCTTGGTTTTTTGAGTTATATATAGAAAGAATAACAAATGATTAAAATTGTGATTGAGCAATCACAATTGCTCAACCAAATCACAATGCTCAATCAATCAAAATGCGAGCGCATAGGAAAAAAACGACTTCAACTACATCGAAAAGTGTACAATTATTTGATTAATCTTTGTTATCGCGTAGTTACTTGACTATTTTATCATGTACATGTTACCAAACACAATTATTGACTTAAGAGCTTAACAACCACTCTTGTGTAGTGGTGCGTGCAATTGCCTAAAACACCGACGATTTGCAGGTTCAATTCCCGCTCGAGATGAATATTTGTACAAATATTTCTTTCCGGTTTGCTCGTCTGTCCTTGTGGGTGCCTCGTGCCTCGGAGAGCACGTTAAGTTGTTATCATATACACTTGATAGCGATCTTTACTCTAGTAACATATCCGCCAACCCGCCGTGGAGCAGCCTGGTAGATTAAGCTCCAGTTCTTCTTATATATGGAGAGATGATTTAATTTTTTTTTCTGTCACTAGGTCGGCAAACAAGCGTACGGCTCACCTGATGGTAAGCGATTACCGTAGCTTATAGACGCCTGCAACACCAAAAGCATCGAAAGCGCGTTGCCGACCCAATCCCCAATCCCCAGGAGCTCTGGTCACCTTACTCACCAACAGGCACACAATACTGCTTGAAAACAGTATTATTTAGCCCTACCTCAGTCAAAATCATAGTCAGATATCATAAAGATGAATCATAAATTATATAAATTTAGTAGAATGACATTATTATGTGTCAGTTGATCAAGTTTAATTTATGAAAGCGCATTAAAAACGTTTCGAGCGGAGTTCCAGAGTTTGTCAGAGTGAGAGAGATTGAGTGGAGGTTGAGGCGGTATCGTGCCAGCGGCGACGCAGACCTCATTAATTTCATTAGGGTGCGTTGTTCGAAACTACATCAATTTACTGTCTGTTCACCCTTTGACGCCTGCCATGTGCTAACTTAATATTTATCGTCTGCGAATTACAAATTTCACGTGTTTGCCTTTGTTTACATTATATTAGTTACGAATAGCGATTCAACGGGGAAATGCTGCCAGCATTCTTGGCACAATTCCACGCGGAAATGATTTATACCAAAACTATCTGTAAATATTTAGTTCTTAAATTGTGAATTGTAAATATGTATAATATTTTGTATAAATAGAATTATAATTAGTTACGAATGGATATGGAATGTACTTTGGTTGGGTGGAGCTAGCCTGACGACTTGCAGTACAGATATTCCCATACCTAGCAGTTATTAGACTCACACACATGTTGACTAACTTTTATATTTGCTAAGCGAAAATTATCTTTATAACTTAGTGTATTAAGTAAATAATTAAATTATCAACGTAAGAGAATAATTAACATGTTTATAAGATCTGTTAATTGTAATTTTCTGTTTCAGTCAGTCAGTTCAACCTATTGCAGTCCACTGCTGGACATTGGCCTCCTCAAGTGAGCGTCAGACATTCCTGTTTTCCCCAATCCTTTTACATAGATCGTCGATTCCGCTGGCTGGAGGACGTCCTACACTACGTTTGCCAACACGCGGTCTCCACTCCAAGACACGTCTGCTCTAACGATAATCGGTCCTGCGACGCAGATGACCAGCCCACTGCAACTCCAACTTGCTAATTCTGTATTCTTATATTTTAGAAATATGATAGATAAATATAAAAACTTTAATATACTGCAAAATAGTATATGACTTGAACGAATATCTTCCTCTACACAGAATTCTGGTTTGATTGAAATTAATACTTTCTATATAATACATTTTAACATACTTGTTATAAAATTAACGAAATAACATTGATTATAAAATATTTACTGTGTGGCTACGGTACTAAAGAATTTAGCCACCCCCTCTGTTCCCATGGGTGTCGTAAGAGGCGACTAAGGGACATCACAGTTTCACTACCACCTTGGAATTTAAAAAGCCGACCGGTGGCGGGATAACCATCAAACTGCTGGCTTTGAAATACACAGGCCGAAAACGGGCAGCAGCGTCTTCGGTGCGACAAAGCCAGTACTGCGGTCACCAACCCGCCTGCCCAGCGTGGTGACTATGGGCAAAACACATGAGTTCACGTTATGTTTGGCGTAAACTTGTGGAGGCCTATTTCCAGCAGTGGACTCTATAGACTGTAATGATGATGATGATAAAATATTTATCTGAATAAATACATCCACCAATTCGCAGTGGAACAGTGTGTATAATAGAAACCCTATCCCAAACAACGGGATGTCACAGACTCAACCAATCACATATATAACCCAACAATATCACTAAAAGCTTAACTTGTTTACGAAATTAAAAAAAATGATACCCATAAGTTAATTCAAAATTTCTCCAGAATTAACTTCAAAAGAGTTATTTAAAAAAATGTTGAAAGTAACTTGGAACATCGTAAACTTTGCTTAATTAACTTAGCGGTTCTTAACGAGTCACCGATGGGATGCGCTTTATGAATCTTTCACAATATTTATAATATGGCCCCGATCAAGTTTCCGCTATAAAGTTAGTAAGTTGCTAATTTATGGCTTCTTACACAACTACAGGGGAAGTTTTCGCTTCGATAGTGTACAAGGATATAGAGTCGAGAAAAATGTTAGTGTTACAGGAATTTACACGTGTTTATAGTTTACTCTCCAGCTTTATAAGTTTACAACGTGGATTCATGTGAATTGATATTTTGGCTTAAATAGTTCTGTAAGTATAATAGATCAAGTTTCACGTAAAAAAACAATTCCAGTCACGTGAAAAATCAAGGCCAGCTGTGGGACAGTAGCAGGTTACTAAAACAAACATTAAGATAATATGCCAAAAACAAATTGACACCAACTTCAACGCTATCCTACGTAATTTCATACGTGTTTGTTTGTAAAAAGGATAGTACAGCAAATCAAGACACGCATCGTTGGTCTACGTAACAAAGTGTATCGGAACGACTGAACCTATTGAAACACACGACCCTCATGTGGCTGAACAATTGATTAGATTTATCTTTATTAATTATTTATTTCTTTGTTTTTACTTTAATATTTTGGTTTAATTTTATTTTGTTTAAATTTTGTTTTGTTTTATATTTATGGTTGGAACAAAACAAGTTGATATAATAGCTTGTATTTAACTAAAATAGAAATAATATATGTTGTTTTTGTACAGTTGGAAACCATTATGCTAGAGGAATGATTTGATCAGTACAAGTAAGTCCCAGCAATTTACCATTTTTTGTTATTATTTCATCATATATCACATCAGCCTATCGCAGTCCATTACTGGACCTAGGCCTCCACAAGTTCGAGCCAAAAATGGCGTGAACTCGTGTGTTTTGCCTATAGTCACCACACTGGCAGGCGGGTTTGTGACCGCAAGGCTGGCTTTGTCGCACCGATGACGCTACTGCCCGTCCTCGGCCTGTGTATTTCAAAGCCAGCAGTTGGATGATTATCCCGCCATATGTCGACTTTATAAGTTCCAAGGTGCTAGTGGAACTATGCCATCCCTTAGTCGCCTCTTACGACACCCACGGGAAGAGAGGGGGTGGCTATATACTTTAATGCCGTAGCCACACAACATGTTATTATTTAATTGTTCATTATTATAAATCTCTTTTAATTACTGTTTATGTGAAAGATTACATGCGAAAATCGCATGCTTATCTAAAAAGAAACATTTGCCTACAATGTTTTCGAAGCGTAGAATTGACGACCAATTTACAAAGTCCATTAAATTTGATCGTGAATAAAACTAACAATACAGCACTTTAGATAGGAGAAAAAAGACCAGGGCGGGATCAATCAGTCGTAAAATATGCGGCAAGCGTTCGCGCTGAAAAAACATGGACGAATTATGGGTTCAAACCGTGGCCTGCATCCTAACTGCTCGTTGAAACAACCACGTTTTTAAGGATTAATAAAAGGCATTTAAAAGGGTCTGTGATAACGAAAACTTATTAAGGACGTGAAGATGATATGAAAAGTTTTAATATAAATTTTATAAATTAGTAAGTGGTTTTTGTGTGTGAACCTTGATAATATCAATTTTCAATAACTGTGATACAAATGATTTTCTTCGTTATAGTTGTACTTCTATGACGAATAAATAAATAAACATCTTATAACATACACACACGGTCGTCTGTTCCTATGGTAAGCAACTTAATGCTTGTGTTACACGTAACAGCCGACTGTTATAACTATTTTTTTTTATAAATATATACAGAAATAATACATATATAAATACGAATATCATACCCAGATTCAGGCGGGAATCGAACCCGCAACCCGCGAAACAGAAAGCAGAGCCACCACAAACTGCGACAACAGGCTAGTCAGTTATGACGACGTAATTCGATATAGTCACACGTGATTATCTTAGATAAATGATATCGTATTCTAGCGAAAACAAATGTAACAAATCTAAACTAATTTATATATAATAAGCAGGTAAGTATTATAAGCTTTTTTTTTAAATTCTATTTTAATGGGAATTTATATCCCAAAGGTTCCAGCTGACAATATTGATAGGAGTCACGTAACGAATTTAGGTAAAAATATTTCCAGATAAAACTTAGGACACAGCTGACAAATCGGCAGGAGTCCAACCACAATATTATTATGATAACGCAAAAATCTAACTTGCCTGAAATCATCGTTTGGATATAATCATTTTTTCCAAAACAGACCCAAAGATAACAATAGAAAAACATCGGAGTTCAATCGAACGTGTGCGAGGCTAGGTGTGCAGGTGTGCCACTCCATTTGATCCAATTGTAGCTGCGGCATACATCGGGCGAATAAAACGAAGTGAATGGGGACAGAGGTGCATTTAACGAATACCTAGATGCCAATCTAGTTTGTCCGTGAGTGTTCGATTGTGAAGCGGTGGTAGGAACGTTCTAGGTATACAATGAATGGTATGAAATGCTTACGTTTGTGGGAGTTTAATAAAAAAAATATTGGACGTTTAGACCAAGAAGTATTTGGATGCGTATTTTTTATTTAATTTTAAAATTGTACGTAATTATTTTTATAGCTATTTTTTTTTAATTATCTTTAAAAGGTGTATTTTGTTTTTTAAATACTAAACATACATTAACTGAGGTAAGGCATAGCAGGAAATTTCCTGCTCAAAAAATTGAACAACCCGACTGGGTTAGTACCTCGGCCTCACAGAAGACCACAGCTAAATAATGCTGTTTTCAAGCAGTGTTATGTTCCTGTTGGTGAGTAAGGTGACCAAAGCAATTGGGGGAATTGGGGATAGGGTCGACAACTCGCGTGCGACGCTTCTGGTGTTGCAGACGTCTATAAGCTACGGTAATCGCTTACAATCAGGTAAGCCGTACGCTTATTTGCCAACCTTGTTATATATAAAAAGTACATTATAATTGAGACAAAAGTTGAAGTTGTTGGTTATTTTGAATTTCTTACATCTGTGACATCGTTCTAACAACGACTACAATTGGGCTCATTCCTATACCAAAAGGTAACAAGTGATATAGAACAGGGTGGCTCAAGAGAGTCATGATAGTGATCGGTAGAAGGAGGTCTTTGCTGACCGGTAAACAGATATACAGAAATTATAAAATAATAAATAAATATCTACACAATATACATACAGTCATCTGTTCCTAAAGTAAGCAACACAATGCTTGTCTTAGAGGTAACAGCCGACTGGTATAGCTAAATATTTTTTTGAAGCAACACACTTAAATGATACATATGTAAATACAAATATTACACCCAGACTCAGGCAGGAACCCACAACCCGCAGAGCAGAAAGCAGAAAAAACTAAATAAATTAAGAATACGTTTTATAACATCTAAATATGTATCCCGACACTTGAATCATAGTTCAGGGTTCAGCCTCAGTAAGCCGTGAGAAAATATACCAAGTACGTGCACGGAGCGCGCCTTATTTACGAGGTAATATCGTCTTGATCTTCTACCCTATCCAGACGGTGAAGTGCTATATAAATACAGATATATAGATAGATAGGGAACTGATATTTTTAATTGCAAAATAGGAAGATACAAGCGGGACGTTTAGCAAATGCTTAAATATATGTCTACTTAGATTAGAGATTTTTCCTTTCTTTTACACTAAATTTAACAACAAAAAAATTTTCTCCATTTTTTTTTTTGTTAATTTTTATTTTCTCGAAAACAATATGTTTCACGCAATGTTATAGTGATGTTGTATGTATTAGCTAATAGTTGAAACTTTATTGATTTCAGTTATTGTAATTAGTCATAATATAATAATGTAATATAAAATTGTGTTTTCCAAATAAAAATAAATAAAATAAAATATAAGTATAGTAGTAGTAGAATACACTTTTACTAAACTACATTATAAAAAGAAAGAATTCTATTTTTTTCTCAGTTTATTTGTAATGGATAAACTCGGAAATTAATATGCATTTTAAGACCTACCACTGAGTGAAATAGGCTATATTTCAATGAGAGAAAAAAAGGCTACAAAAATGCAGTCCACGCAGTCAAGGTACGGTAACTACACGGCTTATCGCCCAACAATTCAGAAATAAACTAATTAACGAATTCGTATCAATTGCAACAGGCGGTCTTATCGCTAATACAGCGATCTCTTCCAGGCAACCTTTCGGCGTTTTATTTTAGAATTAAGAAATCACAATTCACATTCTAAACTAAATAAGTTGCTAAAATAAAACCTAAACAGTCGAAAATAAATGTCTAGTAAAGTACCTTATTTGGCTCGTCCTTCCATTGTGGGCGAGTTCGATCGAGTCAAACACAAAACGCTGTGGTCGTGATTGCTCGTATTGAAGCTAACAAAGCTGGATAAAGCCTACGTCCAGTAATGAGCGGCTTTGACGAGCTGGAACTTGAGCTTGGTCCAAGTTAGAAGAGAAGGAGATTTAATACATCTACATGTAAAAACAGGTTTTATGGCGTTTCGTCTGATGATTGACGGATACTGTAGGCTATGAGAGAGACACCTTTAAGCACTAGGAATATTCCAAGCGAGGTGTCGACCCACCCTTTTCGGGAGCTCTTACCTTACTCACCGCAGGAAGACAATACTGCTTGAGCGAAGTATTCTTAAGGTGTGATCTTCTGTTCGGTTGAAGTATTTTCCAAATCAGGCTGATTCTGACTTTGGGCAAGAGATTTTAGGATTTCCTCAACAAAAATATTAGGTAAACTAAACCCACACTTGTAACTGAAACTATGTTAGCCCGCGCTATGTTGCGTGTACGCTTAGAAATGTAACATTTTTTTTGTGTGTCAGTGATACGACAGACATCCTTCAAGCAACTTATGTGCCCAGGTTTATTTTGCGCGACATTCTTGTGAAAATAATTTAATAATTAGAATAAAAATATTAAGTTCAGCCTGTGATATCCCACTGTTGGGCAAAGGCCTCTTTCCTCATGTAGGAGAAGGATCAGAGCTTAATCCACCACGCTGCTCCAATGCGGGTTGGCGGATATATTCCCTACTATGAGTAACGATCGCTATCAGGTGTACATGATAACAACCGGGACCGACGGCTTAACGTGCTCTCCGAGGCACGGTGAGGAGATCTACAAGGACTGCACAAACACCCAGACCATGGCAAACACCTGTATGGCCAATACAAATGTATGTCAGCGCAACCGGCACAATCCATAGCTGTGACCGTTGCACCAACGCGGCAAAAATATATAAATAATAAAAATTTGTCTTAATTTAAATTTCAAATACCTATATAGTTGTTCAAGTTCCTAAATATCCTAAATCCTAATATCCTCGTAAGTAATGAGAAATTCTGAGATCATTCCTAAAATTAGTATTGTTACGTGTTAGGGTTCGAAGGATTTGGAGAGAAAAACCTGCCGACTCTTTTCAAGACTTTATTCACTAGCACTAGGTCCAACACAAAGCACTAGGTTCACACACTAAGCACTAACGATGTCCTAAGTCGTAGCCACTGTCGTAGGTTTCGCTGGTACCACTCTTGATCACTAGTTTTCACTTTTGAAGTCGCCTCGAAGATCGCTCAAACTGAACTGAACTCGCTCGCCTCGCTGCGGCTATTTATATCAGCCGAGACGAGGCCCAGACCATTCTGGAAAGTTCGCGCATGTACCCGGTTTTCGAGACTATACTTCTATATAGTTCCACAGTTGTTCCTCTAACGCCATCTAGTATTGAGTAGAGAGTTTCATGCGATCTCTGTCTTTGCGTGGTTTCAATGGTTGCCGCTAGATGGCGCTAGTTTCTTTGTATGTCCTTAACAGTATCTATTAAATACAAAACATTAAATTCATTTTTTTGAATAAATAAAAAAAGACATTATTGAAAACAGATCCAAATCGATAATAACTCATGAAAGTAGTGTAAAACTCTTAAGCTTGTACCACGCTCGGTTTCCGTCGTGTGATTCGAGCGACACTTGTTTGTGTCACGACTTCATTTCGTTACAGCGTCGAACGCGCTTGCATTATGTAATTTGTGTTATCTACTGCTGGGATTTTGAAGACGAGGATTTTAAGCAAGTGACTATCTTTACGGTATTGTTGGTATAAAACTTGATGAGTTTTCTTGTTTAAATCTCAGGTTTTTCTGTCTGACTAACTGAACACTTTTATAGGCGAAGGTTTATGGTTTTATAAGCTATGTGTACTGTAGTTGTCATATAAATACCAAATATATCATACTTTTGTATTTACGATGACAAAATTAGACTGAAGGATTTGAATCCTTTTTAATGTACGATAGTCAAATGTACATAAATTAACAATTAAAATAGAAAAATGTATGATATAAATGGATAAAACCGACTTCAATTACATCGACAAGTAATACAACGTGAGTAGACAAAAAAAAAAAATTAACAAACGCACTAGTCGTCACTACGATTTTCGAGGATTTCCCTCGATTGCTCTGAGATTCCATCATCAGATCCCGCTTTCCTTATCATGGTACCACCCTTGGAATATCTCATTTCCAACAAAAAAAATTGTTAAAATCGGTTCATAAACGACGAAGTTATCCCTGAACACACATACAAATATATATAAATATATTAACAGTCAGAGTAACGTCCTCCTTTTTGAAGTCGGTTAAAATTTATACAAATATATCTGAAATTCTTCTATTGCTACAAATTATTTAAGTATCATTTGATTCCTCAATATCTTTAAATCCAATATTACGTCAAATTATTCAGAACAACTTCAGAATAGCGTCAAAGTTTCTAAATCTATCAGTTTTGTCTTCAACAGAGCCATTCAAGTTCCTTGATCGCTAAGGTGAGAGATTCTAATGGCGTTGTGATGTCTATTTGGGTAAACCAGACAGGGGACTCAATTGAGTAAATACTATACATCTAGTAAGATGGCGCATGGTCTTGCTTGTTTTTAGTTTAGCTTTAATAGTTTAATGAATCTATTGAAAAGTTCTCTATTGAAGTGGGTTTTAATAGGCTAAAAACTTTTATAGTTTAATCTATACAAATAAATAAAATTGGAGTGTCTGTTTGTAATATTAAAGCAACCGCCTTTTACTGAATGCATATAGATGTATACACGGTACATAAACCAAAATTTTTTTTTTTCAATTTTTGTCTGTCTGTTTTCGACTAAACTGATCTTGACAAGACTTTAACTGGTAGCTGATGTAATAAGGACTAAAATAGGCTACTTTCGTTTTAGAAATTTATTTATTTTGTAACTGTAGACTGAAAAATAATTCGAAGAGACGAAGTCGGGGGCACAGCTGTTAGATTATTTAATAATGCAAAGATACCAGAGATTCAGAAAGTAAATTGTGCTGTGAGAAATTTTCAAGATTTTTTTATTACAGCTAATTTTAAATGTACATTATACAAATGAATCCTCCATAGCTCATCACACATCTTTTAAAATAACATCTTGCTCACTTAGAATAGTCGAGAGTATGGAATATGGAACAAATCCGTCTACTGGTTCAAAGAGACGCGTTGTAGGCGGAGCACGTCCGCTTGAGATGTAGCGCTATCATTCCGCTGTGCTGTTACGACTACAGCGCCGAGTATTTGACTTTATGACGGAAATCTACCAAAGTCTGAAATATTTTACAGTATAACTATGGACCGTAGCTTCGTTTGCATGGATTTGGTTAAGCCGACCTTTGTTATGGATTTCATATCTACATCATTAGTACCGTCCGACGAATATCCATTTCAATTTTTACATATCCAATTTTTGCAGTTTCAAAGTATGAGAATTTTAGGTATTGCAAAGATCTAATGAGATTACAAAACATCTACCAATCATCATTGCTTTTCTCGATTACCCTGACATCTTATTATAATTATTTTGGTATAGCTAATATAATATAAGACCTCTTTTGAGAAAATCGCTTAAAAAAGTAAATAAATCGAAGCAAATACATGCACTGTGTCTTAGATATACTATTACTACGAGAGAAAGAAATTGTGTGCTAACATCTTTCTCCCTTGCTCCGTTCGCATCGCCCGGTCACGCTTTTCGTAACGCTCTATCTCGCGTGCGTACAGAAGTTTTACTTCAAAATATACTACGACATGGAACCTTTTTATTTGAAGTCAGTCGACAAGGTAATATTTAAAAAAATATATATGTATATATATTTACGTTTAGTTTCAAATATATTTATAGATGACATATAACATTTATGATAAGTTATTCAGTAATATTTTTCTAAGTCAGACGTCTAGTATCACCATTTAGGTTTGAAAGGCGAATTTTAAAGAGACCTGATCAGATAGACTCGCGCCAGCTTTATGAGCAGTAAAACTTTGAAATATGGTTGAAATAATAAAACGACACGTGCCGGTACAGGAAGATATTGAGTAGACGGGGTGAGGAGGGGCGCGGAATATAACATTGACAAGTTTTATTAAAAAATGAATATTTAATTTAAGTTTGAGGAAATGATAGTGTAGTGTATATGAGATGAATTGTAGTGGTGTAATACGGAATAGTAAAATTTCCTTAAAATATTCGCTAACTTTTTAATTTAAGGATAAAACACCAAAAAGTAACAAATACAAAAATATAAATCGTAAAAATAAATGTAATAGGATATTTATTTATATACTAGCTGTGCCCGCGACTTTGTCTAATCTTAACTTATAAAGCATCCATCTTACATATTTCCACACAAACTTTCATCCTCTATTCCCTATTGTTATCTTTCATCTCTATAACATCCTTGAAGGGAAACTTTTACGAGCTTTGAATATTTATTTATATCGAAACAAAAGCCTAAAAATAAATTTCAAGCTTCTTGCTCTAAAAATGACGATACTTCCATACAACTTTTCATCCCCATCTTTCAACCCCTTACACCCTTATTTCATATTAAAAAGTAGCCTATGTCGTTTCTCAGGCTCAAGACTGTCTGTGTACTAAATTTTACTTCAATCGGTTTAGTAGTTTTGGCATGAAAGCGAGACAGACCGACAGACAGAGTTACTTTCGCATTTATAATATTAAGTAAATATATATACATTTAGTACCGTGTGGTGTCGGCCGAGTAGAATAGCACCACCTCCTTTCTTCTCGTGGGGGTCGTAAAAGGTGACCGAGGGATAATCCAACTCAAAATCATCAGGGTGCTGGAGAAGGAAAACTTCATTTGAAACCCGGAATGGGGTCTCCGTCAAGCATTTTTGGCATAGCTCTAAAATGCGAAATACTCCTGCAGCCGAACTGGCTCCACACGTATCGACTCGTGGGCCTAGCCAGTGAGGTCGAGAGGGTGGCACAGAGCTTAGGCAACTCTGCGTTTTCCTGAAGAGTGACACAGTGTCTGTCTGACAGTGTGTGTCTGACAGTGTGTCCTAGGCGACACAGTGTCTGTCTGACACTGTCTAAATCGTCTGCAATAGACGGACTAAGGCCAATGATGATACATTCATATGTTAGTACGCAACAACAGTTCTAAAAGTCGTTGCCTTAATAGCTTTATAGTGAATGTCTTGTCTATTATAGAATATATATGTGTGTGTGTGTATTAATGATATTACATCGTTCTGGTGAAATGGTGCGACTACCGTGAAGGCGCTCATAACCCCCTATGTAGGGTTCGATTCAAACTCGGTATGGATATTTGTATATGTCAAAATACTTCTTTCCGATCTGTTTGTCTGACCTTGTGGATCTCTCTACCATGCCTTAGACAGCACGTTAATCAGTTGGTCCCGGTTGTTATCCTAGATACCTGATAGCGATCATTATAGTAAAGAATATATCCACCAACCTGTAGTGGAGCAGCGTGGTGGATTAAGCTCCAGCCTTTTTTGTACATGAAGAAAGAGACCCAGCAGTGGAATCTTACAAAAACATCAATTGATCAATCGAAACGTCATACTTGTTTTGATAATGCAAACATTTTAAGGATTAGGTACTGTCGAATCAATTTAAAACATTATTAATCTCACTTTAGGATATAGTTATAAAGGACTTTTTCTGCAAGTAAAAAAAAATATTGTAAGAGACCTAGAAAAAAATGGTGGCGTTGTGTAGAGGCTTGGGGGGCGATTTTTCATTTAATATATAAGGACTCTCGACTGCAACTTGCGAACATCAACTAAAATTCATTAAAAGATTGCTCAAAGGGGGCACTATAAAATAATTTATTCTCTTAGTGGGTATAGACAAAATAAGTTTGGGAACCCTTGGTATAAATGAACGACATATTTTTCTAACACGACTGATTTCAGGACGCTTACGATTGATTCAGTTCACATCTGTAATTGAAAATAATGGATTCGCTTTGGGTATAAAAAGTTGATTTAATTTAATGTGTATCATAAAACTAGATGAGATACGTCGTTTTATCTCCGTTGATGTTCACTACTACAGATGTCTCATCTTATAATGTATTTTGATATCAAACACTCGTTTTCAAAGAGTATTTTAGAATAAATATAAAATAAATGATAAGTTTATTTTTACACACACACACACACATATGTATATAAATTACGCGTCACAGTGTGCAGTTTGATTCAACTTGAAAGATAGGCTATATTTTACTTTTATATATGTAACTATAAAATTTAAATAAATCTAAGGCGCTACGAAGTCCGCAATGTTAGCTAGTAGTAGAATATAGATCACGGCTTTTATTATACAAATGCTACGGATGGACTCGTTTCCTGTGTGCGAAATCTCATTTTTAGTTAAATAACCTGCCACATTATATGTTTGAACGTCAACGCCGATATTTCCTGATAATACGTCAGATAGACATGTTTAGGTGACAATGTTATTTTGTTACAACTTTATATCGACACGATCGAAAATTGTTGTATATTTAATTTTGTAGTATTTTCGCTATATTGGTACTTATCTGCGATTGTTCTGACTGATTATATACTAAAACTATAGTTTTAATTTTGACATACAATTCACTAACAAGTAGGTTATAATATTCGTATCTATATTTATATAAATAAAAATGAATGTTGCTAAGCGCATAACTCGAGTTCGGCTAATTTATTTTTTTGTATGTTCCTTAAGGCCTACGGAAGGTTTAAATACTTTAAAAAAAAAACAATAATTGCGTGGACAAAGTCTGTCCGGGCAGCTAATGTATAATAAACATCTGATAATAATATATAATAACTGAGGTAGAGCACAGCAGGAATTTCCTGCTCAAAATATGGAGCAGCCCGACTGGGGTAGTACCTCGAACTTACAGAAGATCACAGCTAAATAATACTGTTTTAAAGCAGTGTTGTGTTCCTCTTGGTAAGTAAAGCGACCAGAGCTCCTGGGAGGAATGGGGGATAGAGCAAATAAAAGCAAGCAGCGAATAAAAATGTTTACTTTTTAATGTGACCGCTACTACGACTTACAATAAAAAGTGAAACAGTTATCAGAATATCTTAATATGCAACTGAACGAGCAATCTTGGACCCAAGCATCCTTACCTATCCGTTATGGTGGTTTAGGGATTCGCAAAATTTCCAGTGTCGCTTTACCAGCCTTCCTATCTTCTGTCCATAGTTCAGCAAATCTCATAAGTAAAATTTTAAGGGCATCCCCTTCAAACTTTGAGATTGCTGGTTTGGAAGAAGCTAGAAACGCTTTCTTAATTGCATGCCCAGGTCAAAATTTTCCAATTTCTCCAAATTCACAGAGGAGCTGGGACGATATAAACTGCAAATTGACTTATGACAATCTTTTGAGCTGTAGTACAGGCTCGACGCGTTCTAGGTTTTTGGCCGTGGGTACGCATGAGGCCGGCTACTGGCTTCACGCGTACCCTTCGACAAATACAGGAACATTTCTTGAGCCTGACATGCTCCGAATCGCAACCTGTCTACGGCTTGGGGTTCCGGTCTACGCTCCTCATAAATGTCCCTGTGGCAGTGATGTCGACAAGCTCTGTGCATCACGGTCTGTCATGCCTAAAAATTACAGGCCGCTTCTCGAGACATGCCGCACTTAACGATATCATACGCCGTTCCCTTGCCACCGTTAACGTGCCAAGTCTACTTGGGCCGACTGGTATTGCAAGAGACGACAACAAGAGACCGAACGGTATGAGTTCGATTTCATGGAAGATGGGCCGGGTGCTGGTATGGGATGCAACCTGTTCAGATACGCTGGCCCCTTCCTATCTACATGGAACCAACAACAGAGGTGGTGCGGCTTGTGAAGCGGCTGAAAAAACAAAAGCAGACAAATACAGGGGTCTAGGCTCCGAATATGATTTTGTCCCTTTCGGTGTTGAGACCCTTGGTCCGTGGGGTCCTAGTGCTATAACACTTTTTAAGGAAATAGCAAAAAGGTTATTCGACGTCACAGGAGACCGAAGAGCTGGCAGTTACTTCGGACAAAGAATTAGTCTAGCTATTCAAAGGGGGAACGCTGCCAGTATCTTCGGAACCTTGCCTAAAGGGACTCTTTTTTAATAATATTTTTTAGTTATTATATTATGTATACTTAAGGTTTTTTAGTTTAATGTAATTTATCTAATTATTATTATTATATCATAAGTTGCTAATAAAAATGTAAATGTACCTACGTTTGTGCGCGCTAATCTCAGAAACGGCTTATCTGTTTTCGTTAATATATTATGAGAAGTTATCAGAATACACAGAACAAATACTTATATGTTAATATTTTAAAAACAGTCTAATACAAGCTCCTCCGACATTGTCAGAGAGAGATAGATAGATAGAGAGAAAGAGAGGGATTTTTTTCTAAGACATAATTTATACCAGTTCTCGCTTTCATGCCTATCGCACTTCCGTTCCATTGTATCATTAATCTATAAACAATCTTAGACAAATACACACGGTAGTACGGTACCCTTATATAAGTCTGGCATATCCTTGCTCATTTTATATTTTCCAACCTTTTTCGATAAACATAGTCGACTTAATTTTTAGAAGAGCTCTCGTATGAATGTGTACCTTTTATGTTTTACGCGTATCGAGTCCTCTGTTTGAGTTACAAAGGGGTAAATATTAAGGGCGGTTCAAATGGTAGGGAAGGATAGTAAAATAAACTTTTACGTAAGAAGAAACTACAGTAGCGACTGCAGTGGCGAGTAATATTGGATTGAAATTTTTGACTATTAAGTGTAAAATATATATGTAGAAATATATATGTATGTATAAATATATATGTATGTATAAATATATATGTATGTATAAATATATATGTATGTAGTGTTAAATGACGATTCAAATGTGCTCTTGGGGTCTATTTTTAATAAAGCTGTTTTTGATTTTGATTTTCGCAATATTGTAAAAAAAAAAACGAGTGCTTTAGACCACACGATTGAAGTAAAACTTACGAAACGTAACTCTCTCTCTTTCTATCTTCACTAATTTATATCTCCCTCTTAACTCCCGTTCACATTTTTCGTAACGCTCTCGTCACGCATTCACCGGCTAACTCCCCAAGTCAAGCGTAAAGAAGTTTTACTTCAATGAAGTATAGCGAAATATGGAGCAGCCCGACTGGGGAAGTACCTCGACCTTATAGAAGACCACAGCTAAATAATACTCCTTTTAAGCAGTGTTATGTTCCTGTTGATGAGTAAGGTGACCAGAGCTCCTGAGGGGGATTGGAGATTGGGTTGAGATAGGGTCGGCAACGCGCTTGCGATGCTTCTGGTGTTGCAGGCGTCTATAAGCTACGGTAATCGCTTAGCATCAGGTGAGCCGTATGCTTGTTTGCCGAACTAGTGATATATAAAAAAAAGATATTTTTTAATGTGAGGAATAATATTAATTATACGTGGAAATAAATTATGTAAGTTTTTATTGAAGTGTGTAAGAACCACCAATAAAAAACCCACTAGGGTAAAACTTGACCTTGACAGATAAAGCACAATTTTCAGTAAGTTTTAAAATTAGTATTTGACTTTATGATTATAAAATTTTCTAAACCTCTTTCCGAACATTTATTTTATCTTTATAATTTAAAACTGTAAACCGTTTTTTTTTTCATTTGTTTTTCTTTTTTTTTACCCTTTTCGTTACACAAAAGTTCTGGCAAAGGTTCCGAATACAGAGACACAAAAAAATCAATGGAAGTGATGGCAATAGCAGACAATGAAACATATATTATGACCACGGTTTATGATTGTGGTAGTTGAATAGAAATACAAAGATAATAATTTTTTTATACAAATAGGTCGGAAAATAGAATTAATGTTGATGCCTTCGTATTATAATTGATTTAATTCTGACTTTAATAAACGTTTTTAATGAATCATGTGTCAAGGATATTCATCATCACTTCAGCCTAACACAGTCCACTGCTGGACATAGGCCTCCACAAGTTCGCGCCAAAATTGGCGTGAACTCATGTTTGTTGCCCATAGTCATCACGCTGGGCAGGCGGGTTGGTGACCGCTGGGCTGGCTTTGTCACACCGAAGACGCTGCTGCCCGTCTTCGGCCTGTGTATTTCAAAGCCAGCAGTTGGATGGTTATCCAGTCATCGGGCTTTATAAGTTCCAAGGCGGTAGTGGAACTGTGTTATCCCTTAGTCGTCTCTTACGCCACCCACGAGAAGACGAGGTGGCTATATGCACAATGCAAATTTTGCCGTAAACACGCAGCATATCATACAAATTTTTAACAAAATTAGTATTTTTAAAAAAATTGATTTATTATTATCAGACAATCGCGTCGCGTGTCCACTTTAGCCCTAAGCCCTTCCATCGCGTCAAAAAACAAAAAAAAAAAACATTTTATTCAAAGAGTTACAAGTGTAATGTATGTCGGAGCAGGTGGCGGATTGCGAAGGGTCTAAAGTTATTTTTTTGTCCCTACGGCTATCTTTCAGCGAGCTTTTTATCGTCCTCTGATTCTGGAAGTTTTTCCACGAGATAAGGGATGCTCCGTCACGGGTTTAAGGTTCAGGGGCTTGAGATAAAAATAAATAACACGCGATATATTCGCTATACATATGTGTGATTTAAACATTTGTAAGTTGTGACGTAATGATTTTGAGTAATATGATATTATTATTTGTTTTATAAAAAATTGTAATATAAACGAACTTGTTATTTTTCTTTCTTGTGTTACAATCAACATATTTTGACTATTCAATCAGGATAGACTATCAAATATAGCCTACGTGACTCAGTGATAACGTAGCACCTTAATAAATAAATAAATACCTACACAATACAAACACGGTCGTCTGTTCCTAAAGTAAGTAACTTAATGCTTCTGTTATAGGTAACAGCCGACTGGTATAGCTACATATATTATTTTTTCGATAAACATACTTATAAAAAATACATATATAACTATATAAATACATATTTATATTACACCCAGACTCGGGGTGGGAATAGAACCCAAACCCTCGGAGCAGAAAGCAGGGTCACTACAAACTGCGCCAACGGGCTAGTAGTATGACAGTACTTTGATATGATCAATGTACGTACACTGTTTTTAATGCAGGATCTTATTTTTTATTCTTAATATCAAAATGTTGGAAAGAATTTTCCAGAAAGAAAAATATTACAAGAACAACCGTGTGCTAACAAAACCTAGAAGAGAATTAATTTAAAACAATAGTAAGAAAATTCTAGAACATAACGTATGAGATTCACGATTGCACACTGCTCCAGATGTAGCTTGTATTGTTGTGATCCTAAGGCTGTATTAAGAGTAGTTTCCAGCCTCCGGCTAGAGCGCACGCTTACTTACATCTTGTCATCTTGACTTTCGTATACAAATATAACATGTGTTTAGTTTCCCTTGTTTAAGTGACTTTCTATATTTAAAAAAAAACGCTGCTTGAAATCACACGACTGAAGTAAAACGTTTGAAAAGTAACTGTCTCTTTGTATCTTCACTAACTTATATCTCCTTCTTAACTTCCGTTCGTCTCACCCGATCACACTTTTCGTAACGCTCTCGTCATTCACCAGCTTACTGCCTAAGTCAAGCGTGCGTAAGAAGTCTTACTTCAAAAATTCTAGAAATAATTGAAAAAAAATAATACGATTCAGTGCAATATTTTATCTACAAACGAAATAAAATAGAGCTTTAGTCTAAGTAGGAAAAATAAACATATATAGAATAATTGTTTGCTCGCTAACGAAAAAAACCGACTTCAATTACATCGACAAGTGACACAACGTAAGTAGACAAAAAAAAATTAACAAACGCATTAGTCGTTGCTTTGATTTTCGAGGGTTTCCCTCGATTTCTCTGGATTTCCATCATCAGATCCTAGTTTTCTTATCATGGTACCACACTTGGGATATCTTCTTTCCAACTTTTTAATAAAAAAAGAATTATAAAAATCGGTTCATAAACAACAAAGTTATCTCCGAAGATACATAAAAAAAATATACGTTCGAATTGAGTAACCTCCTCCTTTTTTGAAGTCAGTTAAAAAATATAACCAAAAAATACACATGTTATGCAAGAATTTATGTGTAAAATTATTTTGTATATAATTATATAGGTAATGTTCAGTATTTCGCTGATTTTTTCAGCAGAATCTGCATTAAAATCGGTGGGATTGGTATTTTTTTCTACAAAACAATGATTTAAAAACGCCTTTGTAGTTTAATTGAAGACATTTTCGGATTATTGATATTGACTACGAATGAACAATAGTTATAAATTAAACAAAAAAATATTTTTCGTATCGTGAAATGAAACGTTTCTCATTTAGATTGTCAAAACTGCATCAACGTCCAATCGTACGCGAACAATGCAACACATCGGCAGACGGTGCTTGAAAAATATTTACTGATTAAAACCGTCCACATACACACATTTATCCACATACAGACGCACAGTTGAAATGTGTTCTGTGAAAAAATGTACTATATGTGTATTACGAACAAAGTTTTATATAGATCCTACGTGAATTAAAAATTAAGATATATATATAAAAAATCAAAAAAAAAATTATATCAAAAATCTCTTTATTCAAATTGGCTTCAAAAATATAATGTACAATTATAACAACCGCTCTGGTGTGGTGGGGCAGTAGTCACTTAAAACACCGATGTATTGCGGGTTTGATTCCCGCTCGGGATGGATATTTGTAGTTGTAGAAAAATTTCTTTCCGGTTTGGATCCATGTGGGCCTCCCCACCGAGGAGCAGCGTGGTGGATTAAGCTTCTCCTATGCAATGGGATGTTGCAGGTTGAATCGATTACAATTATAATTTTAAATCCACTGCTGAAATGTTTTTTACTTAAAATTTAAGCCAATAGTTACGTCTACAACTAAATAAACAATGTGAAATTAAATGCTTCAAAATTGAATCAGTATAAGTGGATAACTCGACGACGCGTTGGCGCAGCGGTCACAACACTGGCTGTTGCGCTGGCCCCTCTCACGACAGACATTTTTATTGGCCATACAGATGATTATCGTGGTCTGAGCGTTTATTCTTCTGTATTGTGTGTGTTTCTGGACCCCCGACACAGGAGAAAATCCTACTGGGGCTGTTGAGTGTGAAGCGTTTATAATTTTATTTATTTTTAAACTTTTCCAGTTGAGTTTTTAAAGCGGTCGAATAAGTGCAATATTTAAGAAATAGAAGGTGAAAAGTCTTTTGTTTTTGAAAATATCTGGTTACTTAGCGACTCGTTTTTTATCTATAAAAACATCTTTCAGCAGCAAACTTATAATTTATTCACTGGATTATGACCTCGAAAACGTTTTTAATGAACGCTATAACGTGTAACGATAGCGTTTAGCGTTATTTTTAACGTTTGGTAATAATTGTTATTTTATTATTATCAAGTTTTTAGAAATATGTTTTTTTATGCTGTTTATTGTAAGAATTCTTATTGTATTAGTATATTTCGTAATTTTATTCAATTTCTTACACCAGTATCTATACAAATAAATTAAATTGGAGTGTCTGTTTGTAATATTAAAATAACCGCTTTTTACCAAATGCATATGGATGTACACGGTACATAAACCAATAATCTCTAAAACGGCTGGACCGATTTTACGGGACTTTCACTGGTAGCTGATATACTAGGGAGTAAATTATATAACAATAATAAATTTATTTTATAAGCCTGCGAACTGAACAATAAGTTTTTTGTTAACTTCTACGCGGACGAAGTCGCGAGCACAGCTAGTACATAATAAAATATTTGTTTGTAAATTGGCCCAGAAATCTCAAACGTATTGATTTATTGATTGAAAAAAAGGTATTCTCTTAAGGAAAATAAGATTTCCTTTACATTTTGAAATCTATCCAAGTAGATAATTGTAAAATCGTTTCCCTGCTCCTGGCATTACGATTTTATTTTATATAAAAAAATTATTTCGTTGAAAATAAAAATAAGCTTTTCTATCTCGAAAAATAACAAACAATTTGAAGCCTATTTTTCACCGAACCACCCCAACGAAAGCCCTTAACTGTTATCGCAACGACATAAAACAGGTGTCGACTCCGCGGCCCTTCACGACACTTCTTTTTTACTAATTACTTCTGGAAGCACCGCAGGGGTCGTTAAACCGTACGATCTTTCCAGAGTATTTGAAAACTGATATTAGCAAAGTTTAATACCATTATAGGTAACGGCTGTTTTAAGAGTTGAAGCTTAAATCTATACTAATGCAAGGAAAGTGGAGACTTTATAGGACTGAAATGTTTTTTGTATTATACAGCATGTTTGTAAAAAAAGGCTTTATGTTACACTTCATATTTTATACGCTGTAATTCTATAAACTGTATGTATGTAAAGTATGTATTTTTTTTATTATTTATCTATTTACTTTCGTATAAAGCCCCTCGGTATGAAAAAATATGAAAAGTAAAATCTATTGACCCTACTGGGTTCCGATAGATGGCGTTACGACGTTTTCTAATAGCGCTATCTATGGGAACCTAATAGAGTTTCGTTAGTTGGCATGATTTGATTCGTTTATTTACCTTTTTTTATATATAGATTAGCGCTTGACTGCGATCTCACCTGATGGTAAGTGAAGATGCAGCCTAAGATAGTGCGCGCTTGCCTAGAAGATGCCTATTCACTCTTGATTTGAAGATACCCAAGCTATAATTATTTGGAAAAACGGAAGCCGAAAGGGAATTGCAAATTTTGGTAAAAATTTAGTATGATATAAGTCTTTTTCTTAGACTAGTAAGTCTTTTTGTGCCTATTTAGGCAGTCGATCCGAAGGCGTAAACTCTAGTCCGTCATCGGAGCTGACAATGCTGACACACATATTTTTTTTTCTTTCTTTCTCTTCCTTTTTATTTGTTGTTTTAACATGGACCTTTAAAGAATGTCGTATGTAAGAAATCAATGGGTTCATCATTACAGCCTATACAGTCCACTGCTGGACATAGGCCTCCACAAGTTCGCGCCAAAAATGCGTGAACTCATGTGTGTTGCCCATAGTCACCACGCTGGGCAGGCGGGTTGGTGACCGCAGGGCTGGCTTTGTCGCACCGAAGACGCTGCTGCCCGTCTTCGGCCTGTGTGTTTCAAAGCCAGCAGTCGGATGGCTATCCCGCCACCGGTCAGCTTTTTAAGTTCCAAGGTGGTAGCGGAACCGTGTTATCCCTCAGTCGCCTCTTACGACACCCACGGGAAGACAGGGGGTGGCTATATTCTTTAGTACCGTAGCTACACAGTACAATCAATGGATTGAATCATTTAAAACGGTGAATATTTAGTTTAACATATTCATTTATAACATGTACGATTTTATTTTTGTGTTATCCTCACATTAGGAATTCTAAACATTTTTGAATATCATATCAAAAATTGACCGCTCCAGCGGGATTCGAACCCGCGTCTCCGACTGACCGTGTCGGCGCTCTAGCCAATTAAGCTATGGAACGATGTACCCTTAAACCGAAAATAAAAATCATCATATCAAAAATTTCGCTCTAGCGGCTACATCGTTCCATAGCTTAATTGGCAAGAGCGCCGACACGGTCAGTCGGAGACGCGGGTTCGAATCCCGCTGGAGCGGTCAATTTTTGATATGATATTCAAAAATGTTTAGAATATTCATTTATGATTATTTCGAGGACAGATGGATACAACGTCGACTATCTTGTAGTGTAGTATTATGTACCAGGATGAGGTTTAGATAAATATAGCCTATAGACACGCACTTATAACACGACTTGCAGCTAAATAAAGGTGTCCCTTGACATTACACAGCTTAAAATTTAATTATATATACCATTGTTTTATTTTCTTTCACTTATTGACGTAATTTTTTTTAACTTTCTAAAGAAATCTTCAGTAAAGCTAACCATGCCACACATTAATTTCGTCAACAGTTATTAATAACAAAGAAGTTTTGATTTATGAATCTCATTTATTTCCACTCGCGTGTGAGGGAGAGGGGGAGGAAGGATAAAGGGCGAATGTTTCACTTGTCGGACCTCTGTCTTCCGGACAATGGTTTGAGGTCTGTATTTATTATTTTTGCATCATACATATGAAATAACCGCGCCTAATGGGATAATAAATCGTTTTATGCGATGGGACTGTTATGAATAGAGCAAGGTTCTGTCCTTTGCTGCTTTTAAAAGTAACGCGCTATGAAACGAAGGTTTCATTTTGTATATTTTGAAAAATGTGCGGTTGGTCTTAACTATAGGTACTCCATTGGTTGACAAAACTGCCAAGTTTTTTAACAGAATTTTAACAAAATTCTGGAGCTTACTTCAAGTCCTGGACCATAAAATAAATTAAGTAATTTTTGCAGCTCTATCTATGTCATCTAACCATTTAATTGGATATTTACCATCAATCAACGCATCACTTCTTAGAGCAGCATGTATATCGGGTTTTTTATACAATTAAGTCAGCGAACAAGCGTACAGCTCACCTGCGGTAAGTGATTACCATAGCTTATAGAGGTCAGCAATACCAGAAGCATCGCAAGTGCGTCGCCGACCCTATCTCCAATTCCCCCCAAAAACTCTGGTCACCTTACTCACCAACAGGAACACAACACTGCTTGAAAAAGTATTATTTTGCTGTGATCTTCGGTAAGGTCGAGGGATTACATCAGTCGGGCATATTTAGGTATACATATACATATTTTGAGTAGGAATTTTTTTATTTTGCTCTACATAAGTTTTAAATAACAATGGTTCTTCGAGCTACGTGATACGTTTAGCAATAAATTTTGGGTTATCTACATTATCATACAGTTCCCCTCTGATAATCCTCGCTACAACAGCTTGTAATTTGATGAAACATTTATTGTTCACCATATTACAATATTAGGCGTTTTTGGCGTGCTACAACATGATAATGTCATTTGATTCGACGATCCTCCGTTTAATGGCATCCGGATAACAAAAGACGCACAAAATTTTAAGTATATTACAGTAGCAGATTTTTATTTTACTAGTATACGTTAAAATTTATTTATCTATAAGTATTGTTGGAAAATGTTATTCATTTTTAATAGTCGTTATATTGAGATAATGTGATAAAAATGAAAATAGATGAAGCGTATTGTTTTTATTTACAAAAAAAATATATATATATAATAACAACATTTACATTAATTCAACAGACAAAAACACAAAAATACCGCGGAACACTTGCGACATGCGACATGCGACATGCGATAGATGAACGAAAAATTTGGGCGCGATAGAATAAAAGTTTAACTTTAAAGAAAACAAAGCTACTTTTTTATAAATGGTTCTATATTCGTTGATGTGTTTACACAGCTTTTGTAGTTATCTCAATGTCTCCGGTCATTGTTGCCGCTCGAATGTTCTTTCCGCGCTGTCGGCACGATTTATATACCACATCCTGTCTGGCGGGATGGGGATGGTGCTATGCAGCACCTCACCATTATTTAATTTATTTAAATTCTATTTTTAAATTTATGTAAGATAAAAAAATATTACTTTTAAACTCTCGACATATATAAAAATAAACAAATATATAAATAAACAAATGGCTATTGGAAATTAAAATTGTAATCAAATGTCACCTTTATTTAAAAAGTATTCAAAGTTTATTAGCTAAGCTTAAAATTATAATCTGTGTGGATATACGAGTATTCTAGCTAGGTGTATGTGTGTTATCAATTACAATAATCCCTATGGATATCGATTCTTATATTAGATCAAAAACCAAACTAATAACAGTAAAAAAAAATAGTGTGTTTCAGCTCCGAGGCACGACTGGAGTTTTCTCCTTCAGATCGACTGCCTAATTAGGCACAAAAAAGGCTCACTAGTCTAAAAAAAAGATTAATACCATATCTATCTATCTAGATGCCGTTATTAGAAAACGTCGTTACGCCTTTAGACTTTACGCGATAGATGGCGTCACGAGAAACGTAAAGAGGTCATTCGTTCAGTAGCTTTTACTCATCATGTTTTTTTTCATACAAGGGGCATTATATGAAAATAGATTCTTAAGGGGTAAATTAAGAAGTGAACTGCAAAAATTATAATCATTTATAAATTCTCTAACACAGCAAAGCCAAATTATTCGTCACGTTTTTTGATTTAAACGAATTCTATTAAAAAGAATATAATTTTCTTCTACATGTTTAGGTGACAAACAGTAAAAGGTAAATATATATTATAAGGTAATATACGGTAAGTATCTTATGAAACTTGGCTAATAAAATCTATTCGCTTCCGGAACTGCGTTCTCAGGGATGCAATAGCGTCTAAGTCATTGTATCGATCATCCACAGAATGTATTCTTTGAATAAATTAATTATAATCATTGTTACGTCGTTTAAGCTTAGGTTGCGATGTTGGTAGAATACGTGGGTAGATGTCAAACTAACGCAGATATTAAAATCTGAGTTGGTACAAATAATTATTGAAGTATAATTTGACTTGGGGAGTAAGCTGGTGAATGCATGACGAGAACGTTACGAAAAGTGTGATCGAGTGAGGCGAATGGAAGTTGAGAGGGAGATATAAGTTAGTGAAGATAGAAAGAGAGAGAGTTACGTTTCGTAAGTTTTACTTCAGTCGTGTGGTCGAAAGCAAACTCGTTTCTATTAAATGGTAGAAATTATCATGTTAGGTAGTGAAAAAATGTAACAAATATTAATACACTTTTTTTTTGGCTTTTGGAAAGCAACGGGACGTCCTCACTGTTATTGTTAAGTATAATTTTAATACACTATAATCATAGTACAATGACGCCGCGTAAGCGCAACGGTCACAGCCATGGATCGTACCTGTTACGCTGGCGGTTGCGGGCTCGATCCCCGCACATGACAAACATTTGTATTGGCCATACAGGTGTTTGCCGTGTGTCTGGGTGTTTGTGCAGTTCTTGTGGGTCTCCCCACCGTGCCTCGGAGAGCACGTTAAGCCGTCGGTCCCGGTTGTTATCATGTACACCTGATAGCGATCGTTACTCATAGTAGGGAATATATCCGGCATCCCGCATCGGAGCAGCGTGGTGGATTAAGCTCTGATCCTTCTTCTACGTGGGGAAAGAGGCCTATGCCCAGTAATGGGATATTATATGCTGAAGCGTAATTATAATATACTATTTAACGACTGACAAATAGTACGTTTATTTAATTATACTTAAGAGAAATTTTTATAAGAACACGCATACTAATAACATCGGCTCCGCGTTAAAAAATCTTAAAAAAAGGTTTTTTGAGCCGTGCTTGTATAACAAGTGGATAACGCGATTCATAGTAGTGCAGTAAGCCCGTGCGAGTGTTTGAGAAGCTTTAAAAAGTCCCGGTTCCCGAACAGGAGTGCGTAAACTTTGAACAAGCACTAGCGGACCTAGGAAGGGTCGAGCGAGTTAAGATTTACATCACCGGAAAGACACTGGTAAGACCTGTCGTACGACACCTCGAACGTCTCTGGGACACTCGTAAAACCAGACTTATTAAGTCCCAAAAACACACTATTTAGACACGACGTCACAGCGCGCCGCCACTTAACAACGCGCGCGCGTCAGACCGGCGCCGCTGAGACCTAGAAACCTACTTGCATAGAGACGACGACAGGTACGTCACGTACGATCGACTGACGTAGTCAGTGCTCCGCTACCGGTAACAACCTCGCCGAGGATTCCGTCCGACCAAAGAGAGAGCGCTGAAGAGGACCAGATCGAGGGTGAGCTCACACGGTCACACAGTACCTCACCCCCGCGGGCCACATCTCGGATACCAAGAGGGTTAGCCCTACCCTGTTTGGGATCTTTTGAACCAGGAAGAGGAGAAGAATACTTTGGCTCCAACAGATTCCTCTAAGACCAACACTAGGAATCTGTAAAAATACAGCAAAAGTACGGGCAAGGCTTGCCTATACCGTTGCCACTTCAACACACGAGATCCTGCGTAGAACAGCGGGATCCGACGCGCAACACCAGTGAGGCGTACTCAGCATTGTATCAGCGACGCATCGACACCAGCGCACTGTGAGTCCAGACCGACCAACAACTAATAATATTACAAAATATAATATTACAAAATATATAATATTTTATTTTTTATTTTATATAAGTATATCTATCTCTAAATAACAACTTAGGAAATAAGTGTAAATTGTAAGTAGAATAAGTGTACATATAGAAATAGAAAGTAAGGCCTGTGTAAATTGTAAGTAGAAATAAGTGTACATATAGAAATAGACAGTAAGGCCCGTGTAAATTGTAAGTAGAAATAAGTTTATATATAGGAATAGAAAGTAAGCTACATCTTAAGATACTAACAAAAGAATTGAATCTTGGCACCGCAATGTCGACCGCCACCAAAAAAGCGATGTCCGACACAGCGTCCGTTGCGTCCAAGACATCATCATCCCTACGCAAGAGGGTATTAAAAAAGACCGCAACAACCGCGACAGCCACTCCGCCGCCATCCTTGGACGAGGAAAACCGTTTAAATCTAAAAACCAAAAACGTGGCGGAGATCACAATGGTCCATAAGGACACGGTTTCGGAGCCTCAACTGTCCGATATGGAGGACATTGAGACCTCGTCCGTGGGGTCGGCTGGCGCTTACAATCAAAGGGTGTCCATGCTGTACACGTCGCCCAAAAGAGGGACGGGGGTGGAAATGGACCACTGTACCGGGGTTGCAAACGGGCTGCTCCTCAGGGGCAAGGAGGCGCTGGAGGCAGCCGGCACAATGAAACGTGAGTCCAAGGCGACTGTCTTCGAGTGTCTCCAGGGCCTATACGAAACGGTCCTGTCGCTCTCTGACTCCCGAAACAGGCACAAGTGCAGTCTGGAAAAAGAGCGAGCCCGACACGCCAAAGAGCTCATGAACGTGGAAAGAGCTCATAACAAAGAGCTCCATAGCGTTAAGCAGGCGCTGCTGTCTGGGCTGCACACCGTCCAAACAAATGTTATGGAAACGCTAAAGGAGACTCAAGCCGTCCGTTCATGGTTAGGTTATGAGACGGTAGAGCCTTTCAGACGTATAAAAGAGCTAAGGGAGCTTCAGTCGGTCTTGGAAGCTAAACTAAACGAGCTGACAAAAGGCCTCTCGTCTAGCGGATCCTATCGGGTTACAACGGAAACCGATAAACTAATAACTGAAACAATTAAGTCGGTAGGACAAAGAATCGGATCCCTATCAACCTGGATGGAGCAAATGTCTGGGAAAATAGAGGAAACGAAGTCGTACCTGACAGAAAGAATTGAAAATATACCAGGGATCCAAGGCGACGAGGTCAAAACCCTAGACACAGCGGGTTTGGAAAAAAGATTAGATTTGTTAACACAACAGCTAACACAATATAATGTAACACTACAACAACAACAAACACACCACACAAACAAGGATCTGACCCCGGAACTCGAAACTATATCAGAGAGGATCGAGATTATGACTTCTGAGTTGCGCACATGGAGAGAGGCAAACAAGACCACTGCCTCTCCAATGAAACAGTCACTCCATACTGAAATAGCAGTCCAGGAGGTTAAACAAACCCTCAACTCGATCAAAGAGGGGGTGACGAAACTAACCCCCAAAAACGGTTCACGCACATTCGCTCAGGTTGCCGCCATACCAAAGCCGGACAATATTCACCAGCCCAACCACACCCTCATCATCTCGTCCCGAAATCCGAAAGAGACCAGTGACAATGTGCTGACGAAAATGAAAGCCACGCTGGACCTCAAACAGTCTGGGGCGAGAATGGAAAGGGTCCGGAAAGCGAGAGACCAGAAGGTAGTCGTGAGGTGCGCGACAAAGGAGGACATGGCAAAGATCAAGGGTCAGATCCAAACGAATACAGAACTGACAGTCCGGGAGCCGTCAAATCAGGACCCTCTGGTATGCGTGCGGGGAGTGCTGACTTGCTACTCTAACGAAGAGATATTGGACCACATAAAGGCCCAAAATGGCCATATTCTCGAAGGTGTAGACAAGTCGTCGCTCAAAATGAAGGTGAGATACAGAAAACGCGCCCAAAACCCGCACGAGTGCCACCCAGTCTTAGAGCTATCTCCAGAGGTCTGGAAAAGGTTTACACAGATTGGTAAAATCTACGTGGGCTTCGGACGATGCTCGGTTGAGGACCAGTCCCCACTCGTCCAATGCATGAAGTGCCTAGGCTACGGCCACACCAAGGCACTCTGTAAGGAAAAGGATGCATACAATCACTGTGTAGGCGAGCACACGGGGAGAGACTGTCCCTCAAAAGCCAGAAACGAGCCACCGAAGTGTGTGAACTGCACCAGGGCCAAAAGAATCGGCTCTGACCTGGCACACACGGCGTATAGCGCAGAGTGCCAGGAAAGACTAAAGTGGGACAATATAGCCAGGTCGAGGGTCCAATATTGCTAAGGGCGACCAGAAGGCCAAAGTGGCGGTCCCAAACGAGGAGACGCACAAAACGGGCTGCGGTTTACACTTCATACAGGTAAATCTGCAGCGCTCGAAGCTGGCCACGGACGAACTGTTTCAGGCGGCCTCAAAAAGAGGAATCTCTTTTGCCCTAGTTCAAGAACCGTACATCGGTAGAGCGGGCGAAATGAGACAACGCCCCGGCGCAAACATCATTCAGTGCACCCTGGGCCGTCAAAAACCAGTAAAGGCAGCGATTATTGTCTTCGGTGACTGTGTGGAAGTCATTCACGACCCCCAGATAGTCACTGAAAATGTAGCTGCTGTCTTCGTAAAGGCCGGTCAGCTCGAGCTGGGGTTACTGTCCGTCTACTTCGAAGGGGACCAAGATATGGAAACTTACTTATCCCAGATGAGAGCGGCAACCGCCAATATTCCCACACACCATCTTATAGTGGCCGGCGACGTCAATGCCTGGAGCCACTGGTGGGGCAGCAGCTCAGAAAATCACCGAGGAGCACAATTCCACGGCTTTATCACCGAAATGGACTTCCACATACACAACATTGGGGATATACCCACGTTCGAGACGTTTAGAGGAGGCAAGCTTTACTCGAGCTGCGTGGACGTGACTCTAACCAGTCAGTCACTTCTCGCAAGAATGGAAAACTGGAGAGTGGAACGAAATCTGATCACATCTGATCACAACGCCATAACCTTTAGGCTGCGCACCGGAGGGCCCATAAAACCATTGGAGCCAATTTCGACGCGCAGATACAATACCAAAAAGGCGAGATGGACAGAATTCACCACTATCTTGAGGTCTGACCTTGCAGAGGAAAATATGACTCTGAGTGGCGTCTCCCTTGTCTCGAGCGAGGAGGAGTTGGAGGAGATGATTAACAAGTACGTTTCTATCATCCACCGTACGTGTGAAAAAACTATTCCGAGGATAAAGCCGCGAAAGGGCGAACCCCGACCACCCTGGTGGTCGGCTGAACTGGATTCCCTGAAAAGGGAACAGCTAAGAGCAAAACGTCGCGTAAGAAATGCTGCACCCAGTCGAAGGGCATACGTTGTTGAGGAATACATACTGGCCAGGGAAAAGTACAAGTTGGCGGCAAGCGAAGCAGCCACCCAAAGCTGGAAGGAGTTCTGCACGGCACAAGACCGCGAGAGTGTATGGGACGGTATTTACAGAGTGATCAGGAAGACCTCTCGCAGGCAGGAAGACATGTTGCTGAGAAGCGAAGCTGGCAAAACACTGTCACCGGAACAGTCGGCTGAACTCTTCGCGAACACATTCTACCCTGAGGACTCTGTAACAACCGAAACCGACTATCACAGACAGGTCCGGGACGCCGTGGAGCACAGAACCCCTGCGGAATTACAAGATCTCTCGGATGAAGACCCACCTTTTACGACGGCCGAGCTGGAACAGGTTCTGATGAGCCAAAATCCAAAAAAAGCTCCAGGCCCGGATGGCTTGACATCAGACATATGTGCAGCGGCAATAAACTGCGACAAAGAGGTGTTCTTAGCGTTGGCAAACAAATGCCTCTCGCTGTCCCACTTCCCAAAACAGTGGAAGGTCGCTCATGTATGCATTCTCCGCAAACTAGCTAAAGAAGATTACACCCAACCGAAGTCCTACAGACCTATTGGACTCCTGTCGATTCTCGGAAAGACACTCGAGAAGCTGTTAATAGGCAGGCTTCAGTGGAGGCTCTTCCCTACGCTGCACCATGGCCAGTATGGATTCATGCCACAAAGGGGAACGGAGGAAGCCCTCTACGATCTAGTTGGGCATATCAGGAGGGAAATTAAACTAAAAAAGATAGTGCTTCTGGTATCGCTCGATATAGAGGGCGCTTTCGACAATGCATGGTGGCCAGCTCTAAAAAAACAGCTGATAGAGAAACATTGCCCGAAGAACCTCTATGCCATGGTCGTTTCATATCTAAAGGACCGAAGGGTCATAGTAAACTATGCCAGAGCAACCTGCGAGAAGGAAACGACGAAAGGTTGTGTCCAGGGATCCATAGGTGGACCGACTTTCTGGAATATTATCCTAGACTCGCTCCTTAGGGAGGTACACGGTATGGGAGTGTACTGCCAAGCCTTTGCGGATGATGTGGTCCTCGTTTTCTCGAGCCAGAAAACCAGCAACCTGCAAGCCTCGGCCGAATCCACCCTAGCTGCCGTACAAGACTGGGGTAAACGCAATAAATTGAGCTTCGCACCACATAAAACCAATGCAATGGTCATGACTAAGAAGCTCAAATATGACATCCCCATAGTCCATATGTCCGGCACTCGCCTGAGGCTTGTAGAAGAAATAAAACTGCTGGGGCTCATTTTGGACTCTAAGCTCACATTTAATGCGCACGCGTCCGCTGTGTGTAAGAAAGCGGCGAACATATATAAACATTTAGCGCGAGCGGCAAAGGTGTCTTGGGGTCTAAACGGAGAGATAGTACGGACCATATACGTGGCGGTGATAGAGCCCATCGTCCTGTATGCGGCAAGCGCGTGGTCTACAGCAGCACAGAAGTTGTCCATTAGAAAACAACTAGACTCACTGCAGAGAGGCTTTGCGCAGAAGATCTGCAAAGCGTATAGAACGGTGTCTCTAACATCGGCACTCATCCTATCAGGCTTACTCCCCCTTGACCTTCGGATCCGAGAAGCGGCCATACTTTTCAAGACCAAGAAAGGTCACTGCGAGGACTTTCTTCCGCCAGGTAGAGAGCTGGAGCGCAAGGTGGGCCCGATGCAAAATCCCCATCCATCTCTACTCATGACAACCGAGTACGATTGTTTGGAGAGTCTGAATCCCGAAGACATGGAAAAACACCACATCGTCGGCTCACTCATCTACACTGACGGTAGCAAAATCGAGGGCAGAGTAGGAGCTGCCCTAACCTGGTGGGACAAAAGTAGGGAACTCAGATACTCCACATTCCGGCTAGAACCGCACAATACCGTCTTCCAATCGGAGATGTACGCACTCTTTCGAGCTGTGGACATGGCAAGAAAGTCGAAGGAGGGCTCTATTAACATCTTGAGCGACTCTAGATCGTCACTCGATCTACTTAGGAGTCCTTCGGCAACTCACCCTCTGGCCATTGAGATGAAGAGTTGCATCAGGCAGATCCATGAGGAAAATAGGACAGTGCGGTTCTTTTGGTTGAAGGCTCACGTGGGAACACCGGGCAATGAAAGAGCGGACAAATTGGCCAAAAAGGCGGCCCTTACTAAGAAAACAGCCCCTGACTACGATAAAGTACCTATATCGTACGTCAGACGGCTGATACGGGAAGAGACCGTCAGATTGTGGCAGGATAGATACAATTCTTCGGAAACTGGATCGGTTACGAAAATATTCCTACCAGATGCAAAGACCGCTTGCAAACTGGTAAGGAAATCGGCGCTTACACCTGTCGACACACAGATTCTGACCGGCCACGGAGGATTTGCGGCGTATCTTCACAGATTCCACCTCCGAGACGGTCCTTCGTGTATTTGCGATCCGGATTGCGAGGAGACGATTCTACATATCATATTGGAATGCCCGAGATTTAGCAAAGAGAGACTGGATTTGGAAATAAAACTCCAGAAGAGACTAGAGCAATCTTCGCTCCACACCATCATGGAGAATGATGCCGAAAGGGCTGTCTTCCTCGCATTCGCAAGAAGCGCCGCATCAAGGGCTGCCAAAAGAAATGGCTCAACCGCTCTACCTCTAGCTGTTACATCCGTACCACAGACCACACACACAGTCACCGCAAATACAAATACAATTACACATACACAAACACAACAAACAGATCGGTCGACTACCGTGCCTGCCATTCAGTGCCCACAACCCCGAACGCTGCTGGGCCACATCACCCAGACCATCCGGTCTCCTCTGCTGAAGATTATACAGAGAAGGGCCAATCAAAACGCACCTCCGGAATCACCTGCTCCGAGCAAGACGATAGAGTCCCTACTTGGAGAAGGCAACCGTAGCGGAGAAGTGGGCATAAGCACCAAATGCATAGCCCTCTTCATGGACAATGAAGCGGAGAGATTGGGAGTAAGTTTCTGTCGCTTCGAGGGGCGGGATCGACTGGTGGTTTCCCCGGGGCTCGCCCTGCTGTTAAAAGGTAGCACAGAAAAAACAAGCGTTAAAAAATCAAAGATCGATACGCTTGCGCAAAAATACGGGGACGACTCTACCTGCCGTCTGGTGCAATTGCACAATAAAGCGATAGTGCTATTCGAGTGGGGGGAGAAGTCAGCCTTTGCGCAGGCCAGCTCGTGGCTGCAACAGCTGGGTGAATCCTCCGGGGGTGTCCCTGGAAAAATCAGCGTGGACTCTATGAGAGTTGGTTACGATAGAGGTGGCGTATCGGATAGATACGGCTGCCTACTAGCGTCAAGACACCACCAAATCATAGCCTATGAGGACAGGGGGGAGGATCTGGGCTACTTAAAGCCCAGATCACAACCACTTTCACCCCCTGCATGGCCGACTCTCGAGGAGACTGCTCTCAGTGGCTCGGAGCGACTGCAACAAAAGGCTGAGGCGAAAAAGATAATGGAGGGACGACGCGACCCCGAAGACAATACTCAAAAGGCGAAGCCCCGACTGGTGGCGATAGCAAAGTTCGTCCAGGCTACCATCTCCCCCAAAAGAGGTAAACGACTGTCCCACCTTTCCCCAAAATTGGCGGAAACGAGTGAGCTGCAAATGAAAGCAATAAGCAGATTTACCAAGGACGAAAGTCCGAGGTACTCTCAAGCACCATCAGCCACTCGAACGAGGGCCGACATGGGGCAAGTAACACCACCCAGACTTCGACCAGCATCCACACCACTACAGCATGCGGAAAATGCGCTGATCGAGTTCTTGGCCATAACAAATGCTAACCGCGAGGTAAGCCTGGCCATATGCAAGAAAATCATGCAGACCTACCAGTACAACCATGAAAAGTTGCTGGAGGTGGAACTCGAAGAAGCCGAAGCAGCCATTTATAATAACGACACCCGGCAAGTCCTCAAGGGCAACATGTCGGGAAGATATATGGCTGCATACAACATCACGTCAGGCTTCGTGGACGCAGTCGAGGACGAGGGACAGAACGACGAGATTCAGACCTTTCACACACCGAAAGGGGACCCGTTGGTGGTGGTGGCCAAGTGCACGAGAGTAATGCTGGGTGATAGGGTGCTCGGGATGGCTAAAACCATCATGAGTGACCCGGACGCCGAAGGCGCTTTCGGGGCTTGGAGGCTACCGCAACTGAGATGGACAAACGGGGTACCCGGATGCGGCAAGACAACTCACATAGTCAGGAACTTCGATGAGGACGGCGAAGTCGTAGTCACAACCACGATCGAGGCAGCGAAAGATCTTAAAGAGAAGTTGGCGCACCGCTATGGCAATAAGGCCAAAACGAAGGTGCGCACAATGGCGTCCATACTGGCAAATGGTTTTCGTAAGGGCGTTAAGATAAGCCGATTAACGGTAGACGAAGCCCTTATGAACCATTTCGGAGCCATAGTCATGGCTGCCCGGCTATCGGCAGCAGAAGAGGTGGTCCTCATCGGAGACGTAAACCAGCTGCCGTACATCGACAGGGAAAACCTGTTCGAGATGCGGTACAGCAGACCTTACCTGACAGTAGGTATCTCATGCGAGCTGTACTGCACGCATCGAAACCCAAAAGACGTTGCTTTCGCCATCAGTGAGGTGTACGACGGGATCTACAGCTCGAGCCCGATCATCCACTCGTTGCGCATGGAAGGATTCACCGACTCACGAATACCAGCAGAACAGGACCGGACCCTGTACCTGACTTTCACGCAAGAGGAGAAGAAGGCGTTGATAGGTCGGGGATACGGAGCTGGGGAGGGGTCGAGAATTCTGACCATTCATGAGGCGCAGGGACAGACGAGTGAAAACGTCATTGTTATCCAGACGAGGGCGGAGAGGCTTCGAATCCATGATAGTGTCTCGCACGCGGTGGTCGCGGTGACTAGACACACTAACACCTGTGTCTATTACACCGACGACAAGGACGACGCAATTGGCTACTTCGTCAGAAGGGCGGTGGAGGCTAACCGTAGGCAGCTTCTCGAGCACAGCCTCAAAATGGCGATCCATAATAGGGATGCGAATGTTATTGAGGATGTGCTCGCGAAACTGGCGGCGGGCGCTGGTTTAGAAAAATGAGAGTGACCGTCGACAATGCGGTAAATTAACAATGTAAGTCACACAATGTACATTATAAAGCATGTAGTGCATTATAAAATTAATGGAGCATGTAAGAAAAAAAAAAAAAAAAAAAAAAAAAAAAAAAATATATACTTAAGAAAAACATTAATATTTTTGTCTATTAATTCGTTATAAAGAAAATTCCAGCATGTATCTAATACTGACGTATTAACTTAAGAATGTTATGGCATTTGAATTCTAATTATAGTTTCATTAAATATATATTTGTTCTATGAAAGTTATACATCAATGTATAATAAATAAGACGATATTAAAACATAAAGATAAATACGTATCTATAACAATTATTTGTACACTTCCTAACCGCTTTTCTATGCGCTGTCCTATACCCAAAGGTTGTCTGGAAGAAATCGCTCTTTTAGCGATAAGACCGCCTTTGTACATCTTCCTCTAATTATACTACTTTTGTTTGTATCTTTTAATGGTGTGCAATAAAGAATATTATTATTATTATTACGTGTCATTGAAAACAATTGTGTTTGCTCGCAAACGAAAAAAAAAACCGACTACAATTACATCGACAAGTAATACAATGTAAGTAGACAAAAAAATAGTCAAGTAAACGCGTAATCAAAGATTACTCAAAAAATAGTCACAAGATCTCGATCAAATTTTAACGGGACTACAAGACTAGCATCAGCTTTCAATTAAAGCACATCAAAATCAGTCCACCCAAAAACTTTTAGAGACTTAGGTAACATACATTTAACAATATACAAACGAATTGAGAATCTCCTCCTTTTTTGGAAATCGGTTAACAAAAGAATAAATCACGCAGTCAAATTTAAATGTTTTGTTTTGTTTTTCATATACATTTTTACATTTCTTAACCCGAACAAAATTATACAAAGATTTACTTAGAAATCCATATCTTTACTACGTAAAAATATTATATCTTTAACGAAACATTAAAAATGATCCTACATGAAAAATATAAGCGATAACTCGAGACGAGGCGCCTCTATTTACATGCAGCGGTCTGCTGTGGACTATTGAATGTAAAATTCACAATAAAAACAAGCGTAACTCGGGTTTTATAGGAATTTTTATGAACCCTACTTTAGTTTGCGGTCGCGTTCGAGTGGACTTCGGAATTAAATAGCTGGGATCGTAAACGTTTTCTTCTATTACTCAACTTTATTATCGAGATAAATAGAAAGGACACAGACTTTATTTGGTCGGTAGTTTAAATCTGGTAAATTTATAGTTTTAGAGCTTGTAAATTTTCTTGATCTGTCTGAGAAGTTTTGTGAGCTACACATTACGACAAGATTATGACCTTTGTTGTTGCTGTACATTTGGGCACACAATACTTTTTATCGCTAGTATAATAATGAATTGTTCGCTCAAGTGCATGCGGTTTGCGCCTGTAATTGAGGATACACTTGGCCTAATAACTGAGCTTGTATCTTAACATTGTATTAGTGTATTTCTTGTTGGTGTAACAAATAAATAAATAAATAAAATAAACAAATAAATCGCACTTGTTACGAACCTATTGTCTAATTAAATTCCATGCACATGTTGTCTGAAACATGTAGTTATTACCATAACTATTACTTGACCGTTTATGAAGCAAATTTGAAAAAAATATTCATTTATTAAAAACTCAGCGTTACGCTCCCGAGATTGAACTTACAACCACTTTTATTTTGGTACTTATTAAATTACTAGCGACCCGCCCCGACTTCGCACGGTTGCAAAAACTATCCGTGTTCCTCAATTATATTATGCATGTATTATACATATAAACCTTCCTCTTCAATCACTCTATCTATTAAAAAAAACCGCATCAAATCCGTTGCGTAGTTTTAAAGATTTAAGCATACATAGGGACAGAGAAAGTGACATTGTTTTTTTTTCTTTTTTTTTATGTCACTAGGTCGGCAAAAAAGCGTACGGCTCACCTGATGGTAAGCGATTACCGTAGCTTATAGACGCCTGCAATACTATAAGCATCGCAAGCGCGTTACCGACCCAATCCCCAATCCCCCCAGGAGCTCTGGTAACCTTACTCGCCAACACGAACACAACACTGCTTCAAAACAGTATTATTTAGCTGTGATCTTCTGTAAGGTCGAGGTACTACCCCAGTCGGGCTGCTCCATATTTTGAGCAGGAAATTCCTGCTGTGCCCTACCTGCTGTTTTATACTATGTAGTGAATAAAGTTCAAAGGAGAATGGGACTTTTGGGCCAAAATGTAATGAGTAGAGATATTGTTTAAAAAATTGGTCACATTTTTTTATTTTAAAATATAAAATATAAGCTCAATTCTGAATCTAGAAGCGGAGAAAATTGAGAAAGATAGTTTTCGTCAAATTATTTGGGTATCGATTCAACTATAATCGATTACAGAATTCAAAAAAAAAAGGTTTGCACTAGTTAATTAATTCAAGATATTTAGATGTACAATTAAAGCTGTAAACAATAAAGTGCATTTAAATAAAGTTACATTAATATGGACAATATCAATTAATATCTGATAAACCAAAATGATTATCGATTTCATATCGATTTAAAATAAATCAAATTTTTAATGACAGCTTTGAAAGCTGACTAACAATAATACTGTGTCCGTCACTCGTTTCGTGTTTACTGTTTTCCGATGCATTCTGAATCCATTCCTGATATTTATTTATGGTTTCAAGTGTATATCAATATTCGTAGTGAGTTTTTAAACAGTCTTCACTAAATATAACAAATATTAATGCTACAAGAACTTAGTGATCGCGTTTTTTTATAGACATTGTAACATAACCTCACTTTTACAAAAAGTCTAATAGCTCCACTCTCAGATAGCCAAAATATAGATAATTTTCAGCGAGGAAGCTATAAACCTAAATGCATTAATTGATATCATTTTCATTTCATTACATTTTGGCCCAAGAATGTATGGAATCGTATCATTCTCCTTTGTAACTATTATTGTGCAAATTTAAATTATCTGATATCTAAGCGTTAATGTGTTTAACATTTCAAATCTTGAGTAAAGAAAACTAAGGAGTCGCAAAAAAAACTCTTCGAAGCCGTGTCATTAATCAGTCTGCCTCCGTATGAATAAGAACTTACAATTAATTACAGTCCAGTAAAGACATTACACCCTTTAGTGAATAGTACCTTAAGATACAAGGAGGCTAAGTGAGCCAGTCTGGTAAATGTGACTCTATTAGTCACGAGATCAGCCTCGGCCAGCGCTAACTCCTGGGATCAAGGGCTTTGCAATTAAATAAATTATAGCGTCTTTTAAATAATCCGACCTTTTAAATATAATTTACATTCTTTTTTGTTGGTAAATTATCATTTATTTAGAGAACCAACACCTTATACATACAATTTTTATCATAAAACATACAACAAATAATATAGCAAATAGCAGGGTTCCCAAAAGTTAACATATTGGTATTATGGAGATATCGTTGGAAAAAAAAACAGTCACAATCAGTACATTCTGATACACTTATAAAAGAATTTTGCTATTGAAACACGGTTAACTAATACTTAGCAATACACATACCCCCTTCTTTCCGTTGGTGTCGTAAGAGGCGACTAAGGGATAACAAGGTTCCACTACCACCTTGGAACTTAAGAACCGCTGGCTTTGAAACACACCGGCCGAAAACTTCACGCGTTTTTGGCGCGAACTTGTGGAATGATGATGATGATGATGAATACACATACATAAATAACATAGCAAAAGAGTTATATACAACAACACATCATACATATACAAATAAATATATACATTGTTACGGTGACTCATAGTATTATATAATACTAGCTGACCTCGCAAACGTTGTTTTGCCATATATGTTATTAACCACCCTAATCCCCCACCTCTTATAACTTAGGGGTATGAAAATAAATGTTGACCAATTCTCAGATCTACCTGATATGCACACAAAATTTCATAAAAAACGGTCCAGTGGTTTCGGAGGAGTATGTTAACTAACATTGTGACACGAGAAATTTATATACAAGATTTGGTTTTGAATTTTCTTTTAGACTTTGTGACGAGGTCAAAGTTTTTAAATAATGTTATACATTTTTTTAAATAATTTATTTTTTTAACTCATAATTATAATGTATATTTATAGTTCTCAATACACTTGTTTAATTTATACGTTATAAATTTACTTACATTGTAAGGTTATGTCATCAGAGATATGAAACGACTTGATCTATCAAATCTGATTTATTACTGCTCCCAATCTCAAACATTACACATTTTATATAGATACTTATTTATATACTATTACGCTACTACTACATATAACATCTATATAACATTTACTTACACACTACAACATAACAAGAGTAATATTTTTAAATTTGTGTCTAAATGTGAAATGAATATAGATAGATAGACTAAGACGTGGATCATTACAAAGAACAATCACAATTTATCGTCATAATAAACAGAAATGCTTTGTTCATTAATGAGATTCGTATTAAAACTCTTGTAATAATCTAGATAAAAGGAATGCACTTCTCTTCAACAAGGTATGCCATAGCTAATGCCAATCTACTACTACTAGTTGAATCGGGAACCAATAAAAAACGAGTGTGCTTTAGACGTGACTGAAGTAAAACTTACGAATCATAACTCTCTATCTCCAAACTTATATACCCTTCTCAACTTCCGTTCGCCTCACCCGATCACACTTTTTGTAACGCTCTCGTCATGTTTTATAGCTTACTTCCCAAGTCAAGCGTGTATAAAGTATTTATTTCAATAAATCCGAAAAAAAAACAATATCATTGACTATAATATATAAGGTAATAATAAAAATACTATATAATTCGCATAGATAATTCGCTTTCGCATGTACATTAGACAATTGTTTATTTCAACAAATCACCGATATCTTAAACACTTCTTTCAATAACTTCAATTGCAAAATAAGTCCAAAATTATTTAATAAATACTATTTTTGTTTAGATTTTTTTGAGGTCCTTATCACTGTGTTAGTTGTTGTCTAGTGGCCATTTTGTTAAGACACAGGTGGAGGACGCTCTCCCTTCACGCTTGAGATCTTTGATAAAGTACCCTGGAGTGTGACAGGCAAGCTATCAGTTACCAGTTTGTGTCAGATTTGTTACAAAGTTTTTAGTATACAGGATAAACGAACTGTCATGGAGCCATCCTCGTATTTTTTCCTTTTATCCTTTGTTTTTTTTTCATATAACCATATCATAAAACTATCGCAGTCCACTGTTGGACATAGGCCTCCACAAGTTCTCACCAAAAATGAAGTGAAGTCATGTTTTGCCCATAGTTACCATGCTGGGCAGGCGGGTTGGTGACCTCAGGGCTGGCTTTATTGCACCAAAGACACTGCTGCCCATCGGCGGCCGGTGTATTTCGAAGCCAGTAGTTGGATGGTTATCCCGCCATCGGTCGGCTTTTTAAGTTCCAAAGTAGTAATGGAACTGTGTTATCCCTTAGTCGCCTCTTACAACACCCATGGGAAGAGAGGGGGTGGCTATATTATTTACTGCCGTAACCACATAGCAGATAAAACAACTTTCAAGTATCTTATTTGAATTAATTATTTACTAAGATAATTTGTGACTTCATATTTAAGTAATTTATGTCATATTTAGCTTATAACAACGACGATTTTTTTCACGGTAAGAACAATGGACGACGCATTGGCGCAACGGTCACAGCACTGGTTTGTGACTGTTACGTTGGCGGTTGCGGGATCGATCCCCGCACATGACAACAATTTGTATTGGCCATACAGATGTTTGCCGTGGTCTGGGTGTTTGTGCAGTCCTTGTGAGTCTCCCCACCGTCCCCCGGAGAGCACCTTAAGCCGTCGGTCCTGGTTGTTGTTATGTCTACCTGAAGGCGATCGTTACTCATAGTAAGGAATATATCCGCCAACCCGCATTGGAGCAGTGTGGTGGGTTTTTTTATGTCACTAGGTCGGCAAACAAGCGTACGGCTCACCTGATGGTAAGCGATTACCGTAGCTTATAGACACCTGCAACACCAGAAGCATCGCGAGCGCGTTGCTGACCCAATCCCCAATCCCCCCAGGAGCTAAGGAGTTAAGCTCTGATCCTTCTCCCACATGGGGAAATAGGCCTATGCCCAGCAGTGGGATATTACAGGCTGAAGCGTAACAATCAAAGCTTATATTATGTTTACGAACTAATATTGTCAAAACTAAGACTTTAATATATTCGTAAATTTATTTGAATATTTAACGTATTTCAAGGAAATAGAATATAAAAAAGATGGACTGAAAATAGTTCTCTCAGGGAAACTATATCTGCTAAATAGTCACTTATTCATCACAAAAACTACAACAAAGAACCAACAGCGAGGACTGTTCAAAACCTTTCGTATTCACAAACAATAGAAGTAGTTTGAAACTTGACGCCGAATGAAACATATTATCATAAATCAAAGGCCCGAAGATGCCTCGCTTCTGAATATTTGACTGACTTTTGTCACCCTTATACTTCCATTATTGTTGAATTTCTTATTTTTTTTTGAATATTTTATTTAGGCTTTAGCCTATTGTTTAATATATTCTTCTCGATAAAAAGTAAAAACACACATCACACATATATATTTTGTTATATTTCTCACTCTCTATCTGTTTTCACTCACACATACACGCATATATATACAAAAAAATATTCGAAAATAAACAAAAAAAGTCTAATCAATTGTCCAAAATTATTAATTCTTAAAGTAATATTAATCAAAATTTTAATCACTTGTTCAAAATTATTAATTATTAAAAAATTATATAATAATTATCTGACTAGCTTTGACATGTGAATGCTGTGTCACCTACAACAGTTCACACATCAGAATTGATTAGCATTTTCTATTATAAAATTTTTATCATGTGTGTACTCACACATACAAACAATATAGACACATACATTTTATTGGTACCTATAATATCAACGGACACGCACACTTAAACATTATTCACAAAGCGATTCAAATCATCCCATATTATTCTAAAGTGTCACTGATTCATTATCAACTGAACATAATCAGTAGATGTTCACGTTCGAATCCGGTCAGTCCGAATTCTCACCAAAGTGTTTAGGAGGCGATGAATACGAGGGAATTGGGTTGGAAAGTGCGTTCTCGAGTTTAATCGTCCTCCGTCGCTTCGTTTCTATAAATGATTTTGGTTTCACGCTCAAATGACTGCAAGGTACATGTATGTTAATGGATTCTTAAATCTATCTTTTTTTAAATTTTTATTCGAAATTTTATTAATCATTTAAGTATCAAAGTCAGGCTAACATGGTTTATAACTTTCGTGAGAATTAAGCTGATTATACGATTGTTTTTGCTATTGTTAGTATATTGAGTCATATTTCTTATCAGCAAAGCATTTAAGACCAGTTTTATTAGCCCTTTTTGCGATAAAACTATTATACTCTGCTACTTAATCTAAAATAAAGACAAGATTTTGGTAACGTAAAGAAAAATAATATAATATTCTTACGCAAAATTTATTTTGTGTTTAGTGCCGTGCTTAGATAACAGACAGTAATCGTTTTACATTATCTACTTGTGAAAAATGTTTATATCATTACATTTTTTCTTTTTATGATTTGCAATTGTAACAATATCCCATTAAACTTTTTATTTAAAAAAATTTTATTTATAAAAAATAAAAAATAAAACCATTTTTTAGTAATTTTCTAATTTATTTTCTTTTAACTATGCACTTACTCCTTAAGCCTTAAATCTATATATAATATATATAAAAGCGAAAGGTCACTCACTCATCACGAAATCTCCGAAACTATAACACCTACAAACTTGAAATTTGGCAGGTAGGCTCCTTATAGGACGTAGACATCCGCTAAGAACGGATTTTACGAAACTCGACCCCTAAAGGGGTGAAATGGGGGTTGGAAGTTTGTATGAAAGTCCTATGTTTTTGAAGTAAGAGACCTGAAATTTAAAATGTATGCTCTATAGATGGTAAAAAAGTGTCCAGATAATGTATCTTTAGAAATCAACT